>NC_067250.2:157213680-157813680 GCF_019359855.2 Lolium perenne
ATACATGCACACATGTTCCAATGGGAACACGGCACGAGAAGCTAGCATAGGTTGGCAATCTCAGCGAGTGAAAGATATTGTGAAGGAGGACCCCGCACTTGGTGCAAAGAAGTTGCAAAAACGATTGGAGAAACAATATACCATCGAATTGACCTATTGGAAAGTGTGGACGGGTAAGAAGACAACAATGAATGCTCTTCATGGTACTTGGGAGGAGAGTTTCACAACACTATGGAGATTCAAAGCTGCCCTAGAAGAATCTTGCCCAGGAAGTATTGTGGAGATCGATTGCAAGAAGATCAACGGAAAAATGCACTTTTCAAGGATGTTTGTGTGTATCTGATACGTCTCAAACGTATCTATAATTTCTTATGTTCCATGCTAATTAATGATGATACTCACATGTTTTATACACACTTTATGTCATTATTATGCATTTTTCGTCACTAACCTATTGACAAGATGCCGAAGAGCCAGTTGTTGTTTTCTGCTGTTTTTGGTTTCAGAAATCCTACAAAGGAAATATTCTCGGAATTGGACGAAATCAACGCCCAAGGTCTTATTTTTCCACAAAGCTTCCAGAAGACCGAGGGGGATACGAAGTGGGGCGACGAGGCGCCGCCACACTAGGGCCGCGTGGCCTAGGGGGGCCGCGCCGCCCTAGCGTGAGGGGCCCCCGTCAGCCCCCCGACTCTGCCCTTCCGCCTACTTAAAGCCTTCGTCGAGAAAACCCTAGGACCGAGAGCCACGGCACGGAAAACCTTCCGGAGACGCCGCCGCCGCCAATCCCATCTCGGGGGATTCAGGAGATCGCCTCCGGCACCCTGCCGGAGAGGGGAATCATCTCCCGGAGGACTCTTCATCGCCATGATCGCCTCCGGAGTGATGTGTGAGTAGTTCACCCCTGGACTATGGGTCCATAGCAGTAGCTAGATGGTTGTCTTCTCCTCGTGTGCTATCATTGTTAGATCTTGTGAGCTGCCTATCATGATCAAGATCATCTATTTGTAATGCTACATGTTGCGTTTGTTGGGATCCGATGAATATGGAATACTATGTTATGTTGATTATCAATCTATCATCTATGTGTTTTTTATGATCTTGCATGCTCTCCGTTGCTAGTAGAGGCTCTGGCCAAGTTGATACTTGTAACTCCAAGAGGGAGTATTTATGCTCGATAGTGGGTTCATGCCTCCATTTAATCTGGGACAGTGATAGAAAGTTCTAAGGTTGTGGATGTGCTGTTGCCACTAGGGATAAAACATCAATGCTATTTCTAAGGATATTTGTGTTGATTACATTACGCACCATACTTAATGCAATTGTCTGTTGTTTGCAACTTAATACTGGAAGGGGTGCGGATGCTAACCCGAAGGTGGACTTTTTAGGCATAGTTGCATGCTGGATAGCGGTCTATGTACTTTGTCGTAATGCCCAATTGAATTTCACACTACTCATCATAATATGTATGTGCATTGTCATGCCATCTTTATTTGTCAATTGCCCAACTGTAATTTGTTCACCCAACATGCTATTTCTTATCGGAGAGACACCACTAGTGAACTGTGGACCCCGGTCCATTCTTTTACATCGAATACAATCTACTGCAATACTTGTTCTTACTGTTCTTCGCAAACATCATCTTCCACACTATACATCTAATCCTTTGTTTACAGCAAGCCGGTGAGATTGACAACCTCACTGTTACGTGGGGCAAAGTATCTTGATTGTGTTGTGCAGGTTCCACGTTGGCGCCGGAATCCCTGGTGTTGCGCCGCACTACACTCCGTCACCAACAACCTTCACAGGCTTCCTTGACTCCTACTGGTTCGATAAACCTTGATTTCTTACTGAGGGAAACTTGCTGTTGTACGCATCACACCTTCCACTTGGGGTTCCCAACGGGCGTGTGCTTTACGCGTCATCAAGCTAAATTTCTGGCGCCGTTGCCGGGGAGATCAAGACACGCTGCAAGGGGAGTCTTCCACTTCCAATCTCTTTACTTTGTTTTTGTCTTGCTTTACTTTATTTTATTTACTGTCTTGTTTGCGTTCTCAATATTAAAAACACAAAAAAAATAGTTACTTGCATTTACTTTATCTAGTTTGCTTTATTTACTATTGCTAAAATGGGTACTCCTGAAAATACTAAGTTGTGTGACTTCACAAGCACAAATAATAATGATTTCTTATGCACACCTATTGCTCCACCAGCTACTACAGCAGAATTCTTTGAAATTAAACCTGCTTTACTAAATCTTGTTATGAGAGAGCAATTTTCTGGTGTTAGTTCTGATGATGCTGCTGCCCATCTTAATAATTTTGTTGAACTATGTGAAATGCAAAAGTATAAGGATGTAGATGGTGACATTATAAAATTAAAATTGTTTCCTTTCTCAATAAGAGGGAGAGCTAAAGATTGGTTGCTATCTTTGCCTAAGAATAGTATTGATTCATGGACTAAATGTAAGGATGCTTTCATTGTTAGATATTATCCTCCTGCTAAAATTATATCTTTGAGAAGTAGCATAATGAATTTTAAGCAATTGGATAATGAGCATGTTGCTCAAGCATGGGAAAGAATGAAATCTTTGGTCAAAAATTGCCCTACCCATGGACTGACTACTTGGATGATCATCCAAACCTTTTATGCAGGATTGAATTTTTCTTCGCGGAACCTATTGGATTCAGCTGCTGGAGGTACTTTTATGTCCATCACTCTAGGCGCCGCAACAAAGCTTCTTGATAATATGATGATTAATTACTCTGAATGGCACACGGAAAGAGCTCCGCAAGGTAAGAAGGTAAATTCTGTTGAAGAAACCTCCTCCTTGAGTGATAAGATTGATGCTATTATGTCTATGCTTGTGAATGGTAGATCTAATGTTGATCCTAATAATGTTCCTTTAGCTTCATTGGTTGCTCAAGAAGAGCATGTTGATGTGAACTTCATTAAAAATAATAATTTCAACAACAATGCTTATAGGAATAATTCTAGTAACAACTATAGGCCATATCCTTCTAATAATGGTAATGGTTATGGTAATTCTTATGGGAATTCTTACAACAATAATAGGAATGTACCCTCTGGTATTGAAGCCATGCTTAAAGAATTTATTAGTACACAAACTGCTTTTAACAAATCTGTTGAAGAAAAGCTTGGTAAAATTGATATTCTTGCTTCTAAGGTTGATAGTCTTGCTGCTAATGTTGATCTTTGAAAATTGAAAGTTATGCCTAATGAAACTAAAGATATTAAGTCATTTGCTACAGCAAACTCCATCCAAGTAAGAATTAATGAGAATATTAGATTGATGGCCGAATTGCGTGCTAGGTGGGAAAAAGAAGAAATGCTAAAGAGAATAATATAGCTAAAGTTTGGACTATTACCACCACTAGTAACGATAATGCTTCACATGTTGCTACACCTCCTACTATCAATGGTAAAATAATTGGTGTTGGCAATGTTTCTACTCCTAATGCAAAGTGTGCAAAACTGCCTGGAACTGCTAAAACTGCTGGAACTGCCTGTGATAAAACTGCTGAAATTTTTCAAAATATTGGGGACAATGATCCCATTGCTTTAGATCATAATGGTTTAGATTTTGATGATTGCCACATCTCTGAAGTTATAAAGTTCTTACAAAAACTTGCTAGAAGTCCCAATGCTAGTGCTATAAATTTGGCCTTTACAAAACATATTACAAATGCTCTCATAAAAGCTAGAGAAGATAAATTAAAACTTGAAACTTCTATTCCTAGGAAGTTGGAAGATGGTTGGGAGCCCATCATTAAGATGAAGGTCAATGATTTTGATTGTAATGCTTTATGTTATCTTGGTGCAAGTATTTCCGTTATGCCTAGGAAAATCTATAATATGCTTCATTTGCCAGCATTGAAAAATTGTTATTTGGATGTTAATCTTGCTGATAATTCTACAAAGAAACCTTTGGGGAGGATTGATAATGTTCGCATTATGGTTAACAATAACCTTGTCCCCGTTGATTTTGTTGTCTTGGATATTGAATGCAATGCATCTTGTCCCATTATTTTGGGAAGACCTTTTCTTCGAACTGTTGGTGCTATCATTGATATGAAGGAAGGTAATATTAAATATCAATTTCCTCTCAAGAAAGGTATGGAACACTTCCCTAGAAAGAGAATGAAGTTACCTTTTGATTCTATCATTATAACAAATTATGATGTTGATGCTTCATCTCTTGATAATACTTGATTCACACTTTCTGCGCCTAGCTGAAAGGCGTTAAAGAAAAGCGCTTATGGGAGACAACCCATTATTTTACTTCTGCACTTTTGTTTTATATTTGAGTCTTGGAAGTTGTTACTACTGTAGCAACCTCTCCTTATCTTTATTTTATTACATTGTTGTGCCAAGTAAGGTCTTTGATAGTAAAGATAATACTAGATTTGGATTACTGCGCAGAAACAGATTTCTTGCTGTCACGAATTTGAGTAGTATTCTCTGTAGGTAACTCAGAAAAATCTTCCAATTTACGTGAGTAATCCTCATATATGTACGCAACTTTCATTCAATTTGAGCATTTTCATCTGAGCAAGTTTAGTGCCCCAGAAAAATTCGTCTTTACGTATTGTTCTGTTTTGACAGATTCTGCCTTTTATTTCGCATTGCCTGTTTTGCTATGTTTGATGGATTTCTTTGTTCCATTAACTTTCAGTAGTTTTGTGCAATGTCCAGAAGTGTTAAGAATGATTATGTCACCTCTGAACATGTGAATTTTTGATTATGCACTAACCCTCTAATGAGTTTGTTTTGAGTTTGGTGTGGAGGAAGTTTTCAAGGATCAAGAGAGGAGGATGATACAATATGATCAAGGAGAGTGAAAACTATAAGCTTGAGGATGCCCCCGTGGTTCATCCCTGTATATTTCAAGAAGACTCAAGCATCTAAGCTTGGGGATGCCCAAGGCATGCCCTTCTTCATCGACAAATTATCAGGTCACCTCTAGTGAAACTATATTTTTATTCCGTCACATCTTTTGTGCTTTACTTGGAGCGTCTTTATGTTCTTGTTTTTATTTTGTTTGAATAAAATTGGATCATAGCATTCATTGTGTGGGAGAGAGACACGCTCCGCTGTTGCATATGAACACATGTGTTCTTAGCTTTATTCTTAATGTTCATGGCGAAGGTTGAAACTGCTTCATTAATTGTTATATGGTTGGAAACAGAAAATGCTACATGTGGTAATTGGTATAATGTCTTGAATAATTTGATACTTGGCAATTTTTGTGCTCATGTTTAAGCTCTCGCATCATGTACTTTGCACCCATTAGTGAAGAAATATCGTAGAGCTTGTTGACATTTGGTTTGCATGATTGGTCTCTCTAAAGTCTAGATATTTTCTGGTGAGGGTTTGAACAACAAGGAAGACAGTGTAGAGTCTTATAATACTTGCAATATGTTCTTATGTAAGTTTTGTTGTACCGGTTCATACTTGTGTTTGCTTCAAACAACCTTGCTAGCCTAAGCCTTGTATTGAGAGGGAATACTTCTCGTGCATCCAAATCCTTGAGCCAAAAACTATGCCATTTGTGTCCACCATACCTACCTACTACATGGTATTTTCTGCCATTCCAAGTAAATACTTCGTGTGCTACCTTTAAACAATTCAAAAGTTATTACCACTTATTTGTGTCAATGTTTTATAGCTCGCAAGGAAGTATGTGGTGTTTATCTTTCAATCTTGTTGGGCAACTTTCACCAATGGACTAGTGGCTTCATCCGCTTATCCAATAATTTTGCAAAAAGAGCTGGCGCGGGGTTCCCAGCCCCCAATTAATTAACTTTAATAATTTTACAAATAGACACTCCTCCATGGTATGTGATTGTTGGATGGCACCCGAGGATTCGGTTAGCCATGGCTTGAGAAAGCAAAGGTGGGGAGGAGTGTCATCTAAATAAAACTAAAATAAAAGACACTCCTTCATGGTATGAGATTGTTGGAAGGCACCCGAGGATTCGGTTAGCCATGGTTTGTGAAAGCAAAGGTTGGAAGGAGTGTCACCCAAAAATATTTTTTTTTCATGGGAGCCGCTCTTTGAAAGTCTGTCTGGCAAGGGGGTTAGAGTGCCCACTACCATTCGTTGACAACAACAAACACCTCTCAAAACTTTACTTTTATGCTCTCTATATGATTTCAAAACTTGAAAAGCTCTAGCACATGATTTTATCCCTGCTTCCCTCTGCGAAGGGCCATTCTTTTACTTTTATGTTGAGTCAGTTTACCTACTTCTTTCTATCTTAGAAGCAAACACTCGTGTTAACTGTGCATTGATTCTTACATATTTGCTTATTTGCATTCATCATATTACTTTGTGTTGACAATTATCCATGAGATATACATGTTGAAGTTGAAAGCAACCGCTGAAACTTATATCTTCCTTTGTGTTGCTTCAAAACTTTCTACTAAGAATCTATTGTTGGACGGCACCCGAGGATTCGGTTAGCCATGGCTTGAGAAAGCAAAGGTGGGGAGGAGTGTCATCTAAATAAAACTAAATTAAAAGAAACTCCTTCATGGTATGAGATTGTTGGAAGGCACCCGAGGATTCGTTTAGCCATGGTTTGTGAAAGCAAAGGTTGGAAGGAGTGTCACCCAAAAATATTTTTTTTTTCATGGGAGCCGCTCTTTGAAAGTCTGTCTGGCAAGGGGGTTAGAGTGCCCACTACCATTCGTTGACAACAACAAGCACCTCTCAAAACTTTACTTTTATGCTCTCTATATGATTTCAAAACTTGAAAAGCTCTAGCACATGATTTTATCCCTGCTTCCCTCTGCGAAGGGCCATTCTTTTACTTTTATGTTGAGTCAATTTACCCGCTTCTTTATATCTTAGAAGCAAACACTCGTGTTAACTGTGCATTGATTCTTACATACTTGCATATTTGCATTCATCATATTACTTTATGTTGACAATTATCCATGAGATATACATGTTACAAGTTGAAAGCAACCGCTGAAACTTAATCTTCCTTTGTGTTGCTTCAATGCCTTTACTTTGAATTTATTGCTTTATGAGTTAACTCTTATGCAAGACTTATTGATGCCTGTCTTGAAAGTACTATTCATGAAAAGTCTTTGCTATATGATTCAGTTGTTTAATCATTGTCTTTACCATTGCTTCGAATCACTTCATTCATTACATATGCTTACAATAGTATTGATCAAGATTATGATAGCATGTCACTTCAGAAATTATCTTTGTTATCGTTTACCTACTCGAGGACGAGTAGGAACTAAGCTTGGGGATGCTTGATACGTCTCAAACGTATCTATAATTTCTTATGTTCCATGCTACTTTATTGATGATACTCACATGTTTTATACACACTTTATGTCATTATTATGCATTTTCCGGCACTAACCTATTAACGAGATGCTGAAGCACCAGTTCATGTTTTCTGCTGTTTTTGGTTTCAGAAATCCTACAAAGGAAATATTCTCGGAATTGGACGAAATCAACGCCCAGGGTCTTATTTTTCCACGAAGCTTCCAGAAGACCGAGGGGGATACGAAGTGGGGCGACGAGGCGCCGCCACACTAGGGCCGCGCGGACTAGGGGGGCCCGCGCCGCCCTAGCGTGTGGGGCCCCCGTCAGCCCCCCGACTCTGCCCTTCCGCCTACTTAAAGCCTTCGTCGAGAAAACCCCAGGACCGAGAGCCACGATACGGAAAACCTTCCAGAGCCGCCGCCGCCAATCCCATCTCGGGGGATTGAGGAGATCGCCTCCGGCACCCTGCCGGAGAGGGGAATCATCTCCCGGAGGACTCTTCATCGCCATGATCGCCTCCGGAGTGATGTGTGAGTAGTTCACCCCTGGACTATGGGTCCATAGCAGTAGCTAGATGGTTGTCTTCTCCTCATGTGCTATCATTATTAGATCTTGTGAGCTGCCCTATCATGATCAAGATCATCTATTTGTAATGCTACATGTTGCATTTGTTGGGATAATATGAATATGGAATACTATGTTATGTTGATTATCAATCTATCATCTATGTGTTGTTTATGATCTTGCATGCTCTCCGTTGCTAGTAGAGGCTCTGGCCAAGTTGATACTTGTAACTCCAAGAGGGAGTATTTATGCTCGATAGTGGGTTCATGCCTCCATTTAATCTGGGACAGTGACAGAAAATTCTAAGGTTGTGGATGTGCTATTGCCACTAGGGATAAAACATCAATGCTATGTCTAAGGATATTTGTGTTGATTACATTACACACCATACTTAATGCAATTGTCTTATGTTTGCAACTTAATACTGGAAGGGGTGCGGATGCTAACCCGAAGGTGGACTTTTTAGGCATAGATGCATGCTGGATAGCGGTCTATGTACTTTGCCGTAATGCCCAATTGAATTTCACACTACTCATCATAATATGTATGTGCATTGTCATGCCATCTTTATTTGTCAATTGCCCAACTGTAATTTGTTCACCCAACATGCTATTTCTTATCGGAGAGACACCACTAGTGAACTGTGGACCCCGGTCCATTCTTTTACATCGAATACAATCTACTGCAATACTTGTTCTTACTGTTCTTCGCAAACATCATCTTCCACACTATACATCTAATCCTTTGTTTACAGCAAGCCGGTGAGATTGACAACCTCACTGTTACGTTGGGGCAAAGTATCTTGATTGTGTTATGCAGGTTCCACGTTGGCGCCGGAATCCCTGGTGTTGCGCCGCACTACACTCCGTCACCAACAACCTTCACATGCTTCCTTGACTCCTACTGGTTTGATAAACCTTGGTTTCTTACTGAGGGAAACTTGCTGCTGTACGCATCACACCTTCCACTTGGGGTTCCCAACGGGCGTGTGCTTTACGCGTCATCAGTATCCGAGCTTGTATTGATGGGTTTCTATCTGGGTGTAGATCATATCTTGGTGTTGATTTCACTCACCTCACAGGAAAATATAAAGGACAATTGGTTGCAGCAACTACCATTGACGGACACAACTGGATGTATCCAGTTGCGTATGGTATTTTTTAAGGAAACAAATGCGAATTGGGCCCGGTTCATGGCCAACTTGAAAAGAGCAGTTGGAACTCCTCCCCTGGGTTGACAATCCATACAGATGCTTGCAAAGGATTAGGATATGTTGTCAAGAAAGTTTTTGAAGGTGAAGCAGAGCACCGAGAGTGCTTTAGACATCTCATGGCTAATTTCAGGAAGAAGTTCAAAGGTGATGTGCAGAAATACATGTGGCCTTGCGCTTGGGCATGTACAACTCGTAGGCATGATACATTGATGGCCAAAATTGCTGAAACTTGTCCCAAAGCAATCCCCTGGTTAAATAAGTATCACAACCTGATATGGAGCAGATCAAAGTTCTCAAAAGATTACAAGGTTGATTATGTTAACAACAACATTTCAGAGTGCTTCAACAATTGGATCAAAGATTACAAAGACCTTCCGGTTGATCACCTTATGGATACGATAAGACAAAAAATCAGTGAGAAGATAGCCACTAGGCAAGCTATAGCCGAGAGACTTGAAGGGCATATCCTACCAAGTGTCTTACATGAGTTGAACATGAAGAGAAGAGGGTTGCATTATGATTTAAACAAAAGTGGAGCATTGTCAGGTGAAGTTTCAGGAACAACAAATGAAGGGAAGACTTGGAGGTACGTGTAGACCGAGAATGTATCCTATGCACCCATCCATTTGGTGAAACCTATGCACCCAACGTATAAATTACATGAAAAAAGTTGTAGAAAAAATCTGAGAATAATTTAGCACGTAGATACGACATATCTGCAATGCTACGAAAGAAAACTTCATCGAAACTTAGACAGATCTTGAAAAATAAAAATAACAAATTTAGCTCCTGTGATATTAATGGGCTGAATTCACAGCCCAGCTAGAAATAAGTACTATTTAAACATGATTTATTTTTTTAGTTCGTGATATGTACCTGGATCTTGAAATCGAAATTTAGATCTATGATGTATCTACATTCATAAACATATTTTTTACAGTATATTTGCATGTATTTTGTAGGTTGGTGCACAGGTTTCACCAAATGGATGGGTGCATAGGATACGTCTTCGGTGTAGACCTTGTGAAACGGGAATGTGGCAGTGGGATGTGTCTGGAAAACCATGCACTCATGTTATATTTTTAATTGGGAAAGTTAGACAAATAAAAATGGAGGACTTTGTGGATGACTGATGTCTACGCCCCCTCCTTTTCCTGTAGACAGTGTTGGGCCTCCAAGAGCAGAGGTTTGTAGAACAGCAGCAAGTTTCCCTTAAGTGAATCACCCAAGGTTTATCGAACTCAGGGAGGAAGAGGTCAAAGATATCCCTCTCAAGCAACCCTGCAACCACAAAGCAAAAGTCTCTTGTGTCCCCAACACACCTAATAGGTGCACTAGTTCGACGAAGAGATAGTGAAATACAGGTGGTATAAATAAGTAGTAGCAACGGCACCAGAAAAGTACTTTGCCCAGGACAGTAAACAAGCAGTAGTAACGCAGCAGTAGTAACGCAGTAAAACAGTAAACAAGCAGCGATAGCAGTATTTAGGAACAAGGCCTAGGGATCATACTTTCACTAGTGGACACTCTCAACTTTGATCACATAACAGAATAGATAAATGCATACTCTACACTCTTTTGTTGGATGATGAACACCATTGCGTAGGATTACACGAACCCTCAATGCCGGAGTTAACAAGCTCCACAATTCAATGTTCATATTTAAATAACCTTAGAGTGCATGAAAGATCAACACGACTAAACCAAGTACTAACATAGCATGCACACCGTAACCTTCACACTATGAAAGGAGGAATAGATCACATCAATACCATCATAGCAATAGTTAACTTCACAATCTACAAGAGATCACAATCATAGCATAAACCAAGTACTTCATGATGCACACACTGTCAACATTACATCATGGAGGAGGAATAGACTACTTTAATAACATCACTAGAGTAGCACATAGATGAATTGTGATACAAAACTCATATGAATCTCAATCATGTAAGGCAGCTCATGAGATCATTGTATTGAAGTACATAGGAGAGAGATTAACCACATAGCTACCGGTACAGCCCCGAGCCTCGATGGAGAACTACTCCCTCCTCATGGGAGACAGCAGCGTTGATGGAGATGGCGGTGGTGTCGATGGAGGAGCCTTCCGGGGGCACTTCCCCGTCCCGGCGGCGTGCCGGAACAGAGACTCCTGTCCCCCAGATCTTGGCTTCGCGATGGCGGCGGCTCTGGATGGTTTCTCGTACCGTGGCTTTTTCGTATCGAGGTTTTAGGTCCAGGGGCTTTATATAGGCGAAGAGGCGGCGTCAGGAGGTCGAAGGGGCGACCACACTATAGGGGGGCGCAGGCCCCCCCTTGGCCGCGCCGGCCTAGGGTATGGTGGGCCTGTGCCCCCTCTCTGGTGGCTCTCGTGTGTTCTGGATGCTTCCGGGTAAAATAGGAACCTGGGCGTTGATTTCGTCCGATTCCGAGAATATTTCTTTACTAGGATTTCTGAAACCAAAAACAGCAGAAAACAGCAACTGGCCCTTCGGCATCTCGTCAATAGGTTAGTTCCAGAAAACGCATAAATATGACATAAAATGTGCATATAACATGTAGATATCATCAATAATGTGGCATGGAACATAAGAAATTATCGATATGTCAGAGACGTATCAGCATCCCCAAGCTTAGTTTCTGCTCGTCCCGAGCAGGTAAACGATAAACAAAGATAATTTCTGGAGTGACATGCCATCATAACCTTGATCATACTATTGTAAAGCATATGTAGTGAATGCAGCGATCAAAACAATGTAAATGACATGAGTAAACAAATGAATCATATAGCAAAGACTTTTCATGAATAGTACTTCAAGACAAGCATCAATAAGTCTTGCATAAGAGTTAACTCATAAAGCAATAATTCAAAGTAGAGGCATTGAAGCAACACATAGGAAGATTAAGTTTCAGCGGTTGCTTTCAACTTGTAACATGCATATCTCATAGATAGTTGTCAATGCAAAGTAATATAATAAGTGCAATATGCAAGTATGTAGGAATCAATGCACAGTTAACACAAGTGTTTGCTTCTAAGATAGAGAGAAATGGGTAAACTGACTCAACATAAAAGTAAAAGAAAAGGCCCTTCGCAGAGGGAAGCATTGATTGCTATATTTGTGCTAGAGCTTTGATTTGGAAAACAAGAAACAATTTTGTCAACGGTAGTAGTAAAGCATATGCATCATGTAAATTATATCCTACAAGTTGCAAGTCTCATGCATAGTATACTAATAGTGCCCGCACCTTGTCCTAATTAGCTTGGATTACCGGGATTATCGCAATGCACATGTTTTAACCAAGTGTCACAAAGGGGTACCTCTATGCCGCCTGTACAAAGGTCTAAGGAGAAAGCTCGCATTGGATTTCTCGCTATTGATTATTCTCAACTTAGACATCCATACCGGGACAACATAGACAACAGATAATGGACTCCTCTTTTATGCATAAGCATGTAACAACAATTAATTTTCTCATTTGAGATTGAGGATATTGTCCAAAACTGAAACTTCCACCATGGATCATGGCTTTAGTTAGCGGCCCAATGTTCTTCTCTAACAATATGCACGCTCTAACCATAAGGTGGTAGATCGCCCTTACTTCAGACAAGACGAACATGCATAGCAACTCACATGATATTCAACAAAGAGTAGTTGATGGCGTCCCCAGGAACATGGTTATCGCACAACAAGCAACTTAATAAGAGATAAAGTGCATAAGTACATATTCAATACCATAATAGTTTTTAGGCTATTTGTCCCATGAGCTATATATTGCAAAGGTGAAGAATAGAAATTTAAAGGTAGCACTCAAGCAATTTACTTTGGAATGGCGGAGAAATACCATGTAGTAGGTATATATGGTGGACACAAATGGCATAGTGGTTGGCTCAAGTATTTTGGATGCATGAGAAGTATTCCCTCTCGATACAAGGTTTAGGCTAGCAAGGTTTATTTGAAACAAACACGAGGATGAACCGGTGCAGCAAAACTCACATAAAAGACATATTGTAAACATTATAAGACTCTACACCGTCTTCCTTGTTGTTCAAATTCAATACTAGAAATTATCTAGACCTTAGAGAGACCAATTATGCAAACCAAATTTTAGCAAGCTCTATGTATTTCTTCATTAATAGGTGCAAAGTATATGATGCAAGAGCTTAAACATGAGCACAACAATTGCCAAGTATCACATTATCCAAGACATTTTAGCAATTACTACATGTAGCATTTTCCAATTCCAACCATATAACAATTTAACGAAGAAGAAACTTCGCCATGAATACTATGAGTAGAGCCTAAGGACATACTTGTCCATATGCTACAGCGGAGCGTGTCTCTCTCCCACACAATGAATGCTAGGATCCATTTTATTCAAACAAAACAAAAAAAAACAAACCGACGCTCCAAGTAAAGCACATAAGATGTGACCGAATAAAAATATAGTTTCAAGAGAAGGAACCTGATAATTTGTTGATGAAGAAGGGGATGCCTTGGGCATCCCCAAGCTTAGATGCTCGAGTCTTCTTGAAATATGAAGGGATGAACCACCGGGGCATCCCCAAGCTTAGAGCTTTCACTCTCCTTGATCATAGTATATCATCCTCCTCTCTTGACCCTTGAAAACTTCCTTCACACCAAACTCGAAACAAACTCATTAGAGGGTTAGTGCATAATCAAAAACTCACATGTTCAGAGGAGACACAATCATTCTTAACACTTCTGGACATTGCCCAAAGCTACTGGAAGTCAATGGAACAAAGAAATCCATCCCACATAGCAAAAGAAACAATGCGAAATAAAAGGCAGAATCTGTCAAAACAGAACAGTCCGTAAAGACGAATTTTATTGAGGCACCAGACTTGCTCAGATAAAAATTCTCAAATTGAATGAAAGTTGCGTACATATCTGAGGATCACTCACATAAATTGGCATAATTTTCTGAGTTACCTACAGAGAATTTTGCCCAGATTCGTGACAGCAAAGAAATCTGTTTCTGCGCAGTAATCCAAATCTAGTATCAACCTTGCTATCAACGACTTTACTTGGCACAACAAAACACAAAACTAAGATAAGGAGAGGTTGCTACAGTAGTAAACAACTTCCAAGACACAAATATAAAACAAAGTACTGTAGCAAAATAACACAGGGGTTATCTCCCAAGAAGTTCTTTCTTTATAGCGATTAAGATGGGCTCAGCAGTTTTGATGATGCACTCGCAAGAAATGGTATTTGAAGCAAAAGAGAGCTTCAAGAGGCAAATGCAAAACACATTTAAGCCTAACATGCTTCCTATACAGAGGAATCTTGTACACAAATGAATTCATGAAGAACAAAGTGACAAGCATAAGAGGATAAAACACGAGTAACTTCAAGATTCTCAACATAAAGAGGGGAAACTTAATATTATTGAAATGCGTATAACCATATTTCCCTCTCTCATAATAACTTTCAGTAGCATCATTGATGAAATCCACAATATACCCATCACTTAAAACATTCTTATCATGAGTCTCATGCATAAAATTATTACTCTCCACATAAGCATAATCAATTTTATTAGTTGTAGTGGGAGCAAATTCAACAAAGTAGCTATCATCAAATATAGGAGGCATATTGTAATCATAATCAAATTTATCCTCCATAACAGGTGGCAACAAAAGGCTACTATCATTATAATCATCATAAATAGGAGGCAAAGTATCATCAAAGTAAATTTCCTCCTCATTGCCCGGGGGACTAAAAAGATCATGGTCATCAAAGCCAGCTTCCCCAAGCTTAGAATTTTCCATATCATTAGCAACAATGGTATTCAATGTGTTCATGCTAATATGTTCCATGGGTTTTTTAATTTTCGGATCAAACCATCCATGTCTTAAATCAGGAAATAGAATAAGAAGCTCATTGTTGTCCATTATGCCTTACTAGTGTAAACAAGAAACAAAAAGATGCAATTGCAGGATCTAAAGGAAATAGCTTCGAGCACAAACACAATGGCGCTAGAAAAGTACTGTTACCTGGAACCGGAGTATGAGTGCCTTTTACCTTTCCTCCCCGGCAACGGCGCCAGAAAATAGCTTGACTGCCTACAACTGGCGCGTGGTTGACGAGGGAGGAAATCCCTGTATTGTAGCTTTTTGTTCCCCGGCAACGGCGCCAGAAAATAGCTTGATGTCTACGCCCCCTCCTTTTCCTGTAGACAGTGTTGGGCCTCCAAGAGCAGAGGTTTGTAGAACAGCAGCAAGTTTCCCTTAAGTGAATCACCCAAGGTTTATCGAACTCAGGGAGGAAGAGGTCAAAGATATCCCTCTCAAGCAACCCTGCAACCACAAAGCAAGAAGTCTCTTGTGTCCCCAACACACCTAATAGGTGCACTAGTTCGGCGAAGAGATAGTGAAATACAGGTGGTATAAATAAGTAGTAGCAACGGCACCGTAAAAGTGCTTTGCCCGGAGACAAGTAAACAAGCAGTAGTAACGCAGCAGTAGTAACGTAGTAAAACAGTAAACAAGCGGCGATAGCAGTATTTAGGAACAAGGCCTAGGGATCATACTTTCACTAGTGGACACTCTCAACTTTGATCACATAACAGAATAGATAAATGCATACTCTACACTCTTTTGTTGGATGATGAACACCATTGCGTAGGATTACACGAACCCTCAATGCCGGAGTTAACAAGCTCCACAATTCAATGTTCATATTTAAATAACCTTAGAGTGCATGAAAGATCAACACGACTAAACCAAGTACTAATATAGCATGCACACCGTAACCTTCACACTATGAAAGGAGGAATAGATCACATCAATACCATCATAGCAATAGTTAACTTCACAATCTACAAGAGATCACAACCATAGCATAAACCAAGTACTTCATGATGCACACACTGTCAACATTACATCATGGAGGAGGAATAGACTACTTTAATAACATCACTAGAGTAGCACATAGATGAATTGTGATACAAAACTCATATGAATCTCAATCATGTAAGGCAGCTCATGAGATCATTGTATTGAAGTACATAGGAGAGAGATTAACCACATAGCTACGGCATGACCCGAGCCTCGATGGAGAACTACTCCCTCCTCATGGGAGACAGCAGCGTTGATGGAGATGGCGGTGGTGTCGATGGAGGAGCCTTCCGGGGGCACTTCCCCGTCCCGGCGGCGTGCCGGAACAGAGACTCCTGTCCCCCAGATCTTGGCTTCGCGATGGCGGCGGCTCTGGATGGTTTCTCGTACCGTGGCTTTTTCGTATCGAGGTTTTAGGTCCAGGGGCTTTATATAGGCGAAGAGGCGGCGTCAGGAGGTCGAAGGGGCGACCACACTATAGGGGGGCGCGGGCCCCCCCTTGGCCGCGCCGGCCTAGGGTTTGGTGGGCCTGTGCCCCCTCTCTAGCGGCTCTCGTGTGTTCTGGATGCTTCCGGGCAAAATAGGAACCTGGGCGTTAATTTCGTCCGATTCCGAGAATATTTCTTTACTAGGATTTCTGAAACCAAAAACAGCGACGACAAGCGGCCCTTCGGCATCTCGTCAATAGGTTAGTTCCAGAAAACACATAAATATGACATAAAATGTGCATATAACATGTAGATATCATCAATAATGTGGCATGGAACATAAGAAATTATCGATACGTCAGAGACGTATCAATGACTACTATTCGAGGTTCAAGCTTGCTTATCTGTTTGAGGTCACTCCAATGGGTGACAACTCCGAGTGGCCAAAGAATGACCCACCTTTTGAAGTGGTTCCTCCACCATTGGAAAGGCTTGTTGGTAGACCAAGAAAGAAAAGAATCAAGGCTAGAGGAGAGCCATGAAAAAGAGGTCCGTATCAATGCAAAAGGTGCTTCCAGTTTGGACATATTGAGAAGGGTTGTTACGCAACTCAAGCTGAACTAGAACAAGAACTTCCACCACCTCGTCGAAGAAACCGAAACAACAGAGGTATTGTAAGATCTAAGGAAATGTCTTGTACGTGAAACAATATGTTTCTTCATTAATTCTACTTGTTTTGCAGGAAACCCAAAACTGAATCCGGTGAGCCATCAAACTTTGTTGGTGATCCAAAGGGAATGTCTAGCCCATTTGTGACCACAAGGAGGATGGCATCGCTTTCTCCAGCAAGCCCGAGTGTGACCACTAGGAGGATGGCATCGCTTTCTCCGGTAAGCCCATGTGTTATAACAAGGCGGATGTCATCAATCTCACCTGGAGTAATTAATAGGAGGCTTATCATAGAGTAGTTGTCTTAGTTCTAATTGGGTATGTACTGAAAATCTGTTCTGTACTGTCCGTTTCGCAAAAAAAAATCTGTACTGTCCTGTGAACTGTGGTCTGGGTCTTTTGCCAACTTGCTAGGTTGCTGTGAGTACTATTACAACCAAAAGTTGGGTAGTATCTATCTGGGATGCTATATCATGTCTAAGTGTTGATGAAACGTTTCATTTTGCCGAATGCACTTGTTTCTATCACTCCATGTCCTGTTAGATGTATCTTGTCCAATGTGTTCATGAATGGGTACCATAGTCATCTCTAACGGAGACTTAACAAAAGTGTTATGAATCAAAGATGCAGCAACCTTTCGGTGGTAAAATCCTAGAGAGATCTTTTGATGGTATAAACCTAAAGTTGGCATCTTTTAATGGCACAGACCCAATTTTCCCATTTACTATTAGGGCACATGGTTTCGATTACAATGGTGTAGATTGTGTGCCATAAAGAATGTTCCTAGATTGTCTTATAAAGGCATCGGTCCTAGGTTTATATGGAAAGTCCTAACCAACTAGATCTTGGAGTCTCGAGTCGGCCCATCATTCAAATCCATGCTCTTCAAGTCTTCCGACTCTAGACTCTATCCATATCCATCTTGGGCCGGCCCTAGTCGGATGGGCATTCTGCCTTGCAGGACCAACACCGATCTTTATAACGGGATTTCATCTACATGGTTTGTTTTGGTATGCCTTTAGTTGTCCATTTATGTACATAACTATAAAGTATGTCCACATGACCCACTCCACCCCTTCCCTCGAGGGTACTCATTCCTGCCCATGAGAACGCTCGGTTGCAGCCCACGACCGCTCGTTTTCCTGCCGAAGTCGTGGGCTATAAGAAGCACGACACCACCGAGTGGATGGCCACACCCGTCGATGTTACTGAGCCATTGACTAACCATGAGCAGGCGACTCTCTTTGCATCCTTTGAAACAGCCTGCCAGGAGATGGCACATGTTGCCAACCTCGAGTACGTGAACGCTGCCATAGAGGGCCATGTCATGGACCTCTCCTGCAAGCCATGGCGAAGGACGACGATGCCACAGTGGAGAGGCGTCCCATGGCAAAGGAGAAGAACAGCGAGGCCGGTCCCTTCAGCGACGACGAGGTGGACCACGAGGAGTCGAAAAATATCATGTTATTTTTAGGTTAAACGTTTTTTTAGTATTCCTTGTATGCAACAATGAAAAACTATCATGCTTTGTGTCACTTACTTATGGGCCAAGGGAGGACAAAGATAGGCAGCCGGGCTATCCCTGGTGCATCCGCGCGGTCGCATTTCCAACCTAAATTTGGGCTAGAAAATGGTGCCTCGCACACGCGTCCGCAACACTCGTTCCATTTAGGGTGTGCCGTTGGGCCTTTCCCCTGTTAAGGATGGCAATGGGCAGGGTATGGGCAGGGTAGACCAATACCATACCCATACCCGTATAGTCAATGGGTATAAACTTCTACCCATACACGTACCCATGGGTATAAAATATTACCCATACCCGTACCCGGCGGGTACCCGTACCCATTGGGTACCCAGTGAGTAGGTTAAGTTGTACAAAAGTCAATCACAATTTTACATTTATCGATAACATTTTCGATTGAAAAAATTAATTATCTCAACTAAATAACAAGTAGTTGAGTACATAACAATTAACATAATTAAAAAATCACATTCTCATATTCTAACTCATAAGTCAACAGAAGTAGACGTGTCACGTAAGAATTTTACAATAAACGGGCAGGGTATGGGTGTACCCGCGGGTACGAGGCTATACCCGTGCCCTGCTCATGACTTAACGGGCAGGGTATGGGTACTACCCATGGGCATAAAAGTGTACCCATACCCTGCCCATGCGGGCACGATACCCGCGGGTACCCGTACCCGTGGGTAAAATTGACATCCTTATCCCCTGTTCGCGCGGACATGAACAAACAACCTCGGTCTATTTGGATACCCTGGTGGAGCTTCGCTATGAGAAGGCATGCAAGTATGGCTTGATAGATGTGGGTGAATACATAGGGAGTGACCCGATCTCACGGATCGACGGTGCGAGGGCAACAAACACAAAGAACAATGGGGGGGGGGGGGATTTGGATACAAACGCGCGCGCACACACACAAACTAGTTATCCTCAGTGGCCCAATTGATCAACTCAATAGCAAGGAAGAGATCCACATGATAAAGTTCCAAGCAAAGAGATTCCCAGCCAAAGGTAGAATTCCCAAATAGTAAGGAGATCAAAAAAAAAAGTAGAGTCTCGTAAAGTGACCAAATTGGTAGAGTTGCAAAGCAAGAGAGTAGTATTGCAATAGATTTTAGTAATGGAAAATACCCAAAGCAAAGAGAAGTCTTGATACAAGTCACTAGATTTGTGGTCTAAGGAGAGGAATAATCCCACTCGTGGGAGGAGGCACATGCATATTTCTGATCTCAATCTTATTTCAAGGGTTCCAAATGGAGGTGGGGCATATATAGCCAGTCATAAGCTAAGGGTACTTTAGGCATAAATAATTAGCATTAAAGGAGAGACATGGGATGAGGCCCAACTCATGTTTGAGTTCCAGTAGAGGTTAAGCGCTAGTACTGCTCGTTCGGGCGGTAGTACCAGCTAAGCCTCGCATATCCTTATAGGCGGTAGTTTCGATGCAGTGTCGGTCCAGTTTCAGGGCAACTTCTAGGAGCATGAATGTTTTAAGCGATAAGAGAGCAATAGTGGCAGTGGTAGTACCGCTCCTAGAGCTGGGTGGAGGTAGGCCGGTAGTGTCTGCTGGAGGTGCACGGAGCGGTAGTACCACTTGGTAAACAGTAGTACCATTTGGATGAGGTTTAGATTCTTCTCTTCGGTGCTTGCTCGACGTCTTAGGTCTGGTGGATGGAGCTTGAGTTATTGTCCATTAGAAGGACTTGGAGATCTTGAGGTGGTGGTGTCCGAAGGGTCACCTGTATCACCTTACAAACTATATTTGATCTTGCTGATTTTATTGTAATTTTTCTCCGGTTCATATTACATGTCGATGATATGGATGTATCAAAAATTAAAATGTATTCACATATATTCATATTAGAGACGAATAATATGGGAAGGAAGTAAAAAAATAAAATAACACAGTAGGAATTCCCCACTGTTTTGTGGCAAAAGAAAATAAGCTCAATATTTTATAAAATTAACACATTTGACATTGGACGAGACCTATCCTCTAGTCTCTCTCACCCCCTCGAAAGAAATCTCAACCTCCAAAGTATTCCAATTCCGCCATGTCGTTGACATCTCCTTCCATCCTCTCTTCCCCGCTCCCCTCCGGCGGCGCCATCTTCTCCAAGAAGCCGTCCCAACGGTCTTCCTCGCTCGTCGTCTCGGCAGCGAGGCGGGGAGTCCGGTTGGTGGCAGCGGCCGCGGCGGCATCGGCCTCCGCACCGTCGGTATCAGCGCAGCGGACTCAGCCGTCGGCGGCTGAGGTGGCGCGGACGGTGGCAGAGCTAGCGCCTTCCGGCACGCTGTCTGTCGTGGGCCCGGACGGCTGGCCGCTCGGCGTCGGCGCTCGTTTTGTTGCGGACGCCGCCGGCGCGCCCGCGCTCTGCCTAGCCGCGGCGGGGGTGACCGTGCTTGATGCGCGGTCCAGCTTTCACGTTGAGGTGAGGGAATGCGATAGTTTTCTTGGAGGCTCTGAGTGTCTTTGGATCGCGCCGATGAATATCGAGTTAGTTCGGATATGCAGTTGGGTGCTCTTAATCGAAATTACTGAACTGGATTTAAAAAATGACCCTTCAACGGAAGACTAAGTTTTTGTTGCTTTAGAATTTCCGTGAGAACGATTCAACTTTTTTAGTTAGATTTGATGATACGAGTAGCATTGATTTCCCTCAATGTTTAATTGCATTGTGACTCTGTAAGTGAAAAAAACGGAAACTAATATCCGTTCGGAGGTATGTCGTGATGTTTTGCACTTGAAGTTTTGACCTTATGCAATGGCCGTGTCAATTTGTACATTAATTTGTTAGATTGGTGCGCCGTTTTGAGAATATTCACATTTTCGGGTGTCAAGTGCTCTTTGGTTGACTTTACATTTCACTTTTTGGTTTTGTTGCATGTTTAGAGCACTTGGATTTTCATATTTCAGCTTTGAATTATTGACTGCGGCAGAACATTGGTCCTATTGGTAGCAGTGCAGTTTTGGTGAATTGGTTTCTCTTATCTCACTCTTTTGAAATTTGAAGTGAGCTATTTCACTTTAAGCCTTTTGTGTTTTTGTTCATTGTGGTTTGTAGTTCTTCGGGACTACCACCTTTGATTGGGTATTTTGCACTGCAGACATGGGTCAAATGCATTTTAGTCTTTAGAATTCGATGGAAAAGTAGTTTCAGTTACAAGGGTGATTAGCTTCACCACAGAATTGATGTACCAAAACAGTATTTTTACTAAATCATATATGGTCCATAGTCTAATGTGACATCTTATCTTTCTGTCATTGTACATATCATTTTCGTATTATACTCACCATTTTTTCTTCTACTTTTGGTGGCTGCAGTTTCGGCAAAGTGGAGCCAGGACACCTCAATGTACTTTTCTTGGTGCTTTGACTAAACCTAGTCATGAATATGATTTGAAGGTAAAAAATTATGATGTTGCATTTTGCTAAGCATATGCTCCCAATACAGTTTGGACTATCAGATCAGATGATTGTGTAGAAATTGTCTACTCAAGTATGAGCTTAGATACTATCTTGGGCACAATATTGTTATGGAGTATTGGAATTAGCAAATCAAACTACATGCTTGGCTGCGATCCCTATCTCTCCCCTGAAATAAGTTAACATCAACTCATCAAGTTTGTTTCCCCGCAAAAAAAATCATCAAGTTTGTTTGGAATGTTTCTGTTTGTTTTACTCTCTCAAAACTTAATTCATTTTGATCAACAGATCGTTCAGTTCTTGAGTAGTTTGAGTGTAGTTGGACTGATGATTTATAATGTGCTGAATTGAATTATGCAGAAGCTTTCTACAAGGTGGGAAAGGAAATTTGGGGAGGAGATAGATGAGGATAGTATGTATTTAATGTCCGTAGAGCGGATATTGCACATGGAAGATTTCACCGAGGTAGAACACATTATTTTCTTCTAGTACCTTTGTTTCTGCATGTTCTGATATCAGTAAAGTGAGGGTCTCTTAGTTTAGTACTAGTAGCTTGTTTGTTGTAACAGCACGGTTTCCAAACTTGCTTACACCTTACCCTATCCATGTTAACCCCCATGATCTGTTGGGAATTACTATCATTTGATGCCTGAGCTTATATGTTAGTACGAATTTTCTCCCTAGGCAAGGTGGGACTAATCCCTATTTGTTCGCACATATATTGTGGCCACACACAGGCACCACATTGTCATCCATCGCTTCCTACTTAGTCATTGGACTATGATGAATTTACATGCTTGTGAGTTTTGATTTTCAAAATGCAGTTCAATGCTGGTATGTTGCTACAGATTTTAGAAATCGCATGATGTAATCAGCGCCTGATGAGAGAGAGAGAGAGAGAGAGAGAGAGAGAGAGAGAGAGAGAGAGAGAGAGTAGAAATAACTCAACCAGCCTAAGTAGGCCACAACGAAGGGGTCCTAGCAAACCTAGTCACAGTGCATAGGAAGATAAAGAGTACAGCTTAGAACACATGAAATACAGCCATCGACCATGTGTGCTTGCTGCGACATCCAAAGCACAACTCACCCGACCACGAAGACTTGCAAGAGAACCAAAGGGACAACAGCCACCATCATGATAATCCCCAAGCGAGGACTCGCCATGGGAGCAAAAGGACGAGGCAAGGATACGCCACTTCTACCCCGATGGCAACAGAGGCTGCAAACCACCATCACAGATTGCCTGTCAGAGCGCAACCTAGCTGTGTCTTGCAGCAACTTCAACGTACCACGACTATACTCAGCAGCAGAACACAGCTAAGACTTGGGGAAATTCCAGAGTACTCTGATCAAGAATGCTGGTCACCTCACGAGGGCAACACACCAAACATCCCCAGAGCCATGCACTGCAACATGGGGAGGTAGCCACCTGCATGGTGCCACCTCCCATGCCGTAAGATCTGTCACCAGAGGCCAAGGAGATGGCGAATCAGGCCTGATCTGGAGATGGAAGGGAACAAACAAGCAATGATCACCCATCACAGCACGGGTCCACACGCCCAACACCATATGGGGGAGGAAATCACCAGCAGCCACGCACCCATTGCCACAACCCCACAGCCGAGCATGGTTGGCCATAGCCGAGCTCCTCTTCAACTCCTTCACGGCTCTCAAGAACAGGTTTAGTTTTTCTAGGAATAAAAATTGTGTCAGACAACACTAACCTAAGGCTGACATATTAGCATCATTTATTTCCTCACACAGAAATAGACTTGAAGATGTGATCACCCAGAATAGCCAAAGGTCAGGCTTTCCTCTGAACTGTGAATGTTGATACCGTGACCCACTAAAGTGGTCAGGCTTCATTATGCCAGCACCAGTAACAACCATTTTATCCTTGGTACTGTTATTTGAATTGTCACAAAAAGAGGCAGAATAGTTAGGCCACCAAAAATCTGACAAATTGCAGTCACTTGGTAAATGTACTGAGGCATTAATCTCATCAGTTCCATTCCTTCCGATGTTCGCTTTACTAGCCAACCTTTTAGAATCAGCAATATATTTCTCATCTAATAATGCAATCACCGAACCCCTGATTTAATCGTTAAATTGCATGCCTCAATACTTAAATTCATATAACTTGCACAAGGCATAAGGATCAGGTTCTGCCATCCTTCTTACTTGACATTATAAGACCACATCATTTACAGTACGAGTTCATTTCACACCAACCTTAGTAACCGGCAAAATAAACATGATATATTTACAGCAAGAGACCACCTGGAGTGGATAATTTGGACTGACGTGGTGGTAATTGGCAGAACCATGACTTGTTGCTGTGTCGTAGAGATTATGACCCGTTTATCTGTCGTAGAGAAGTTCCCATGCCACTCGTCACCAGAAAACTTCTTAAGTTCCTTGCTAGAGTGCTGTGCACATCTTCATTGTACTAAAGATGTAAACAGATACATGGTATGGCTTGATCACTGGGTTGGTGCATAATAACACATGGACACATGATTGCATTGCAAATTATGGAAATTTTGCAACTCATGTGTATTTGGATAGTGCAATATGCAATTTTAACTGTTGTTGGTATTTGTTCTCTTGTTCCAACTAGTGCAACTTATCAATTCTCTCCAGAATCTAATTGATATTTGTTGCTAATCGAACATCATACACTTACTGAGATGGGTTTATCAACTACCTCCATTTCAAAATATAAGGTGTATAAGTTTAGTCAAAAGTCAAACCCTACTAAGTTTGACCAAATATTCACGGAAAAATATCAACATCTATAATATTTAAGACATATTGAGGAAATATACTTTATGGCCAATCTATTGATATTGATTGAGTATTCTAGATGTTCATATTTTTCTTTTTGTATAAACTTGGTCAAACAAATAAGATGCTGACTTTTGACTAAACTTATATGCCTTATATTTTGGGACAGATGGAGTACCTTATATTTTGGGACAGATGGAGTACCTTATATTTTGCGACTTGCTATAGTTATCATATATTTGAGATCCATCTTTAGCATGTCTGAATCTACTTATGTTACTCTATTTTTTATGCTGATAGATACATGTTGAAGAGCCTACAGTACTTTAGGAGTTAGGAAATTGTGAATTTCATTTTGCATCAACAGTTAATGCTGAGTTTTTCTGTACTGAGATTCTGTCGGCGTAATTCGGCACGAAGAGTATGCTAATTAATGAGATATTTATGTTTACTGCATACCTTTTCTATCCAGGATCGCGTGTGGGTAGCCCCATTGGAATACAGTGACGCAGAACCAGATCCCCTTCGAAACTTTGCTGAAAGCATTGTTGAGGAAATGAACAGCAAACATGCTGAAGATGTTCGTAGGATATACAGCATTTACGCTGAATCAGATTTTCAGGTAGTACTGAACTTATTCTCTTACAATTCTCAACTTTGTTTTCGAGCTAATGGAAGCACATATTTTGTTTACTTGGAAATTATTATTGATATGGCTGTAGAGTTACCTAATCTGCTGCTTACACCTCAAAGAAAAAAAAGGCACAACTGACTTGTAAATCACACATTCGAGTTAAGAAATTAAAGAGGGTTCCTCGTGGCCAACACCTAGGGGTGGGCATATTAACCGATGACCAAACTACCGTACCAAAATAACCGGTACCGAAGCCGAACAGACCGAAACCGAAAAACTGATACAAAATTCAGTCAACCGAATTAAATTCGGGAAGATCGGTCTTGAGCATCGGTTCGGTTGCCCGAATGGACCGAATCAACTGAGTTATTTGTACCTGCCCCAAATTCTGTGTAATACCCCAGCTCATATGCATACGTTCTGGAATACAGAAGCCAAGTTTCATAAATTTTAAAGGCCCACACGCTGCTATCTTTCTCGACTTCTCTAGAGCCCCCACGCGAGAGATGCGAGAAGCAGCAATGTGCTCGCTCCAGGCCTCCCGCATCTGAGCCGCCTCTGTAATCTCCAACTCGCACCTCTATATTCCAGTCCGGCGGCCAGCGCGCGGCTGTGGTCTGGCGGCCAGCGCACGGCTGTGGTCTGGCGGCCAGCGCACGGCTGTGGTCCGGCTGCCAGCGCCAGGCGACATCTCGTCCCTCTCCAGTCAGGTGGCAGTGTCCGGCAACCCTCACCTGGGCAGTGGTGTTCCGGCTGCCCGTGCCCGGCGGCATCTCCTCTCTGTCCCACTTTTCCAACTTTATTTTGCTCGTCGCCTTGCGATTGATGCTAGTCTGTGAGGTGACCACGTAAAAATCAAGAGCGGACTCTGACTGCTTCCAATTTCCTGAAGACTTGTAGCGATTGGTATTTGTAAACTCCTGTAATCGCTGGTATATTTTCTGTTCGGTCAAACCGAGCACCGAACCGAATCTAGGATGTAACCGAATGCTCGGTTAGCTATTTTCAACACAATCGATCGGTCAGCTATTTCTCAAAACGGAAATTCAAAATAATCTGAAATACTGAACCGAACGGTTCGGGGGAACCTAATGCCCAGCCCTACCAACACCATCCTCGTGCACGACAACGGAGCCGGGGAAGGGAAGCTCGCACTGGAGCAGATGATAGGAGTCCATAGCCGGTGTCGGTGGTGGCGGTTGGTTTGGGGCCTTGTGCTCTGGGACCTTGTGGAGCTGCTTGCAGTTCACGGCTTTCTCCCTTCTTTGGCCATGTGTAAGGGCTGCACACTAACTTCACGAAGTGCTCAGTGTCCCCTATTGGGTGCTCGTAGGGTGATCCTCTTGAGGCTGCTGTGGTTATGGGGTGCCAACTGGCTCCTTCCCGATCTCGTACCTTGAATGGCCCTCCAATTCTTGGCCGATCGGATAGCGACGGGTGGCTTTGCCTAATGGCCAAGGTCAGTTGGCTGACGCCCTTACCCTGGTTAAGGCGGTCTTGGCCACCATCCACCTCCACTAGCTGATGGTCCTGGCCCTCTGCAAGAAGGTCTAGAAGCAGGTGGATACGTTCCTTCAGGGTTACCTTTAGACAGGTAGAGAGTCCACTCAAGGTGGCCACTGTCATGTCAATTGGGGTAGGGTGTGTCGTTCAATGAGGCTCGACGGCTTAGGTGTCGCCGACCACTTGAAGGCATTGTAGCCTCAGAGTTCGATAGATCTGGAGGATGATCCGATGCAGTGCACGGCGGCGTTGGTGAAGTGGATCTGGTGCTGCGGACGAGGGAGTCGGTGAACTCAGGTAGACTGGTGGATGAGAAGTATATGATATGGAGGTGAGGCGGTAGGCCAGCTAAGTACATCTGGGATATTCCAGTGCGGTGGTCCGGCAGGTGAGAGATGGGCCTGGAGTATTGCGAGAGTTTTTTGGGGGAAATGGGGAAGACGAAAGGAAGGCGGTAGACTATATCAGAGAAGATCTGTAAATTACGAATGAGACCCCAACATGCCGGCTTCACTTGTGTGCCATTGGGTCATTGGTAATAGGGGTCGAATGGGAATTCAAAGAGTTGACATTTCGGATGCGAAATACTGTATGGAGGCGGGAGTTTTGGCGCTCAACTCGTATTTTGAATCTCCCTGTTGTATACTAGGGATTGAATCATAGACCAGGCAAGACCTAGTACAAAAAATACTGTAATGTCTACAATGCATTATGCTCATTTACCACGCGTTAATGTTTGTAGTGGTAGCTAAGTGGTGCAACCCTCTGTGCCCTTGGCTCTGTCTCGTCATGCTGTTCTCCAGAAACGGGCATAGTGTGTTCAGCGCATCCACAAGATGGTGGTAGGCGATGGAACCTTTGCTCTCTTCTGTGAGGATCGATGGCTCCAGGGAAAAGCTATAGTGGAGTTAGCCTTGGACTTCCTCCTGCTTGTCTTGGGACGAACTCATGAGAGCGTCACCGTCAGGGAAGCTGTAGAGGACAGACGCTGAATCACAGACATCAGGGGCGCTCTCAGCCCCCTAGCACTGTGTCAATACTCAATACATCCAGGTTTGTTGGCTGTCTGGGATGTTCAGCTCTCCGCTTCCCTAGGTGCCTTGGTATGGCGATGGACGGCTGGCAGCCAGCTGCCAGTACACCTCTAAGACCTGCTATGATACCCTCTTCCGGGGGTGCGATTGTCTTGAGGTCATGAAAGCTCAACTGGAAGTCATGGGCCAGCCCCACCTAAGGTCAATTTTTTCATCTGTTGGCTTGCCAAGATCAGTGCTGTATGATCAAACTTCTCATGATGCGTGGTCTGCCCCCCTCCCCGGTCTTGCCAGTGACCAGTTGGAGGAGACCATTGTTCTGTCATGTATAATTGGATTGTACTAGCCCTTTCCATCAGTTCAGACCTTTGGTTGCGTTGGCTGGTGCATGAAGCTTGACAACCATGACCCACCTCCTCACTACTTGTTCGTTCTCGCACACCATGTGGCACGAGGTCCTCCTGGATCCGATTGTGCACCCGGCTGCCTGCTATTGGAGAAGACTTCGTTGATGAGTGGTTGCAGTTTCCCATCCACTATCCTACTACTGCGTGGAAGGGGACCTCTTCTGTCATCATTCTTACTTTGTGGTGGATCAGAAAGGAGCATAATGTGACCGTCTTCACGAGGATTTAAACGTCGCCAACCTGCTTGGTACAATCAAAGCAGAGGCACATCTTTGGGCAGAGGCGGGTATGATTGGGCTTGTGGCCCTCCTCCCGTTGGTGCCTGTTTCCTAGCGTGTAGTGTTGTACCTGTGGTGTGGCTTATTCTTTATTCCTTGGCTTGTACATATAACTCTATTTTCTATCAATGCATCATCAAAGCTTTTGCGTTTCCTCGAAAAAAAAAATTTGTGTGGCACCCAGGGGTCTCTTATTCTTTATTCTTTGGCTTGTACATATAACTCTATTTTCTATCAGCATCGTCAAAGCTTTTGTGTTTTTTTGGAAAAAATAATTAAAGGGGGTGGAAATAGAGCGTTTTTCTTCATTTTTAGAAGGCATAAATTTATATGCCCGTGTAGGAAACTTCTGATTTCATTTTTTTAGAATACCTCTTTCTCTTTTAGATGTCCAAGATAAGAGCATCTCCAACAGAGGCTGTAAACTAGCGCTGCGCTAAAAAAACCGTCAAGCGCTGTGCGCGTTTTTCGCCCTCCAGCAGACGCTGTAAAGTAGCCCGCGCTGTAAATAATTTAGTGCGCGCGGCAGTTTGCGCTATCCAAAGCGCTATATTTGATGCGCCGGCTACCGCGCGCTGTAATCTTTCAGCGCGATTCTTCCCCCGCGCGAAGAACCGCGCGAAGAAAAACGACTCTGAAACGTCTCTCCCCTTCCTCTGCTCCACCCTCGACCCGATCTGCGCTCGCGGCCTCCGGCGGGAAGAAGCAGCTGAAATTGAGGAGAGGGACGGCCGCGCCAGGCGGCGGGGAATGGACGGCCACGGGCCCAGACCCGGCGCCGGCAAGCTGATGCACACACCGTCCTCGCTCCTCCGCTCCCCGACCGTATCCAACTGCTCCTTCCAGGCCGTCTTGCTCGAGGACCCGGAGCCCGACCACAAGAAGGCGCAGGTCATCGCAGCGCAGCAGGCCAAGGACCTCCACCACCCGCACGGCCTCCGCCCCGCCGCGACCCACCCGGCCCTTGTCCTGCTCGCCCTCCCGCTCGCGCTACTGATCCTGCTCCTCGTCCTCGTCCTCCGCGACCACCGGCGCCGGCGTCTACAACTTCTTCTGCAAGGGGAAATATGAGGGCGAGTGCTACGCGGTGGAGTGGTCGGGCGGGCAGAGCCACAGCGTCGGGGCCAGACGTGCTCCGACAGTCCGACGGGAGCTCCTACGTCGGGGAGTTCAAGTGCGGAGTCAAGCACGGACTCGTCAGCTACTACAGCACCGACATTTTCTGCACTGATTCATCGCACTGCTCACTGTTCCATTCCAATGTTCATAATAGACTACTCCGATCTGAAATCTGTTTTAGGAATGTACTAGTTCCGAAATTTAGTTGATTTTTTCAGATTTATTTGTGGTATGTTTGATCTTGTTTGTTGTATGTACACTGGAAAAACTTGTTTGTGGAGCTCTATTTTACAGCCTCTGGCGAAGGGTTGTTTTTGGCTTCTTAGTTGCGCTGTAAAATAGAGCCTCTGCTGAAGCTCGCGCCAACGCCGCGCGCTATATCCGGATCGAGCGCGCTGCAAACGACTTTTACTGCGCCAAATTTTAGAGCCTCTGTTGGAGATGCTCTAACATATGCAACTAGTAGAAAGCTTTTTTTCTGCACAAGAATTAACAATGTCCCATGTATGGTAACAGGCGAGGGATGTGAAGATGATTTGGGTAGACAAGCTGGGTTTTGACTTGCACGTTCGTTCGGAGGAAGGCATCTTCGCTGTTCGGATACCTTTCTCAAGGCAGGTCTCTGACGAGAAGGCAGTGAAATCTTCATTCAACATGATGTCTCATCATGCATGGGAGGTGGAGAAGAGTTATGTGGCCCCAGAGTTTGAGAAAGTACAGCTACTGAAGAAGGTCAGATAGATTATCTCCGTTGCCGTATCATACCTCCATGGTTGATTTTTTGTCACTGATATTCTCTGCCTCTTAACATGTACGGTGTATCTTGTGTGTATTTTCATTCATCTTTTTTTTCATATGTATCATAGATTAGCGTCATTATTTAAGAAGAGAAACAAATTTTGATGGTAAATGATTGATATACTGTAGGCGGCTTCATCACCATTTTCACCTATATCTGTGAACTATGATATGACATTTGGCTAAATGTTGTTCCAGTGTACTGTCTTCCCTGTTATCACTTACTAATGTGAGTTAACATGCAAAGTTATATGAATTTTTGGATGTCAGCATGCTCAAATGTTACAGAAGGAAGCAGTCCTCATTTATCTACCTTTAAATTGGTACACTTATTTTTTTTTGGGGGGGGGGGGGGGGACGCTTTATTAATTCAAAACCATAGTGTTACAATCAGTCCTAAAACTGTGCAAAAGAACCCAATTCTTTCATGACTATGGATACGGCGGGCAAACTATTGAAGGAGCGACAGCCAACCTCGCAGCCTACTTGATCAACAACCAGCCAACATCCAATGATCCGATGGCACAAGCTCATCGGAGCGCCCTGGAAAGTCTTGCGATCCTCAGAGACAAGCTCACTCCTAGGAAAGAGAAAACCACGTATCATGGTAGCGGATCTAAGCATCGCTCATTATCAAAAGATGCCCACGACGATATCACGCAGAGTAAAATTGACAAAGCTCGCCGCCGGCGTGCTGCAAGAGAAGGCTATGACAGCGATGATTCTGAAGAGACTCAAGAGCACGACGGAGAACTCCGAGGTGCCGATTGTCTGAGCCACAAGATTTGGAGGTGATGCCATCGAAGAGATTCAATCCAACACCTACTAATGCCGCCAAGTACGACAGTCGGCAGGAGCCGAGGTCTTGGATAGACGACTATTTACAGACAGTGATCCTACACAAGGGAAACCAAGTGGCGGCGATGCAATGTCTGCAGCTGTACCTGAAATATTCGGCACGAGCATGGCTAAGAGGTCTTCCGAAGGGATCCATTTGGTCTTGGGAAGGCCTAGTCGATGCTTTTGTAAAAAATTTCCAGGCCACATACAAGAGACCTGTTGGAATCGAAGAATTGCGCTAATGCCACCAAAAGCCAAAGGAGTCAACGCGCGCATACATCAGGCATTTCACTAAACTTCTGAACGTTGCCGAAGATGTCTCCGTTGACAGGGTGATCGACGCTTTCAGTGACGGCATCCGACGAGAATCCTACATTGAAGAACTCGGTCGAAAGAAGCCGAAAACCATCACCAAACTCATGGAAATTGCCAATAGCTAGGCTGATGGAGAATACCACGTACGAAAGCCACGCCCGCGTAGTGACGACGAAGAGGATGACCAGAAGCACGATTTGGTTCATCGATGCGACCGTTGCAAAAAGAGGATAGACCATGGATACGAGACCTCTAGTGACACCAACATCATCGCCACGGGATATACTGATCGACGAGACGACCGATATAATGATCGGCGCAGCGACAGACATGATGATCATCGGGGTGGCAACTGTAGCAGATCTAGCGGCAGCCGAGGTAATTATAGGGAACGGCCACCACGGGTTCCAGAACTGCCGTTTGCTAAGCAGCTGAATGCTCCTTGTTACATACACGTGTACATCGACCCCGAAGGATAACACCAAGAAGTCGAGTCATCTACTCAGGGACTGCCGACAGTTCCTTGATCTTCAGAAGTTCTATGAGTCGAATAAAGGGCAGACGCACCTCCCGAGCCCACCATCGCCACCTCAGCATCAGGTTCAGTAAGTTCAAACTCGAGCTTCCAATGAAGCTTTTCCTCCACCTCGAGGACAGATGAGCATGATCCACAAGACTGGTTTCTCCAGAAGGGAGATGAAGAAGCTTACGCAAGAAATCAATCTTGCAGAAGGCACCATGGCAAAGGTTCCATAATTCATCGACTGGTCTGCGCAAAGCATCTTGTTCAGTAGAGCCAACCACCCGATGTCTATTCCAGGACCAGGCCATGCAGCTTTGGTAGTCGACGCGCAAATTGGTGGGTTTAACATGAGCAAAGTATTCATGGACGGTGGAAGCGGACTGAATCTGATATTTGCAAGTACAGTAAAGACGATGGGTATTGCAGTCGACATGTTGCAGGAATCTGATACGTGTTTTCATGGCATTGTTCCAACCTTGCCAGCATACCCTCTCGGCAAGATCTCCTTGAATGTAGTCTTCGGGAAACCCGACAATTTCAAGAGGGAAAGGCTCGAGTTCGAGGTAGTAAATTGGAAGTCACAGTACCATGCTATCCTTGGAAGACCAGCTTATGCCAAATTCATGGATGGGCCTCATTATGCATATTTAAAACTCAAGATGCCAGGTGACACGTCGCAAACGTATCTATAATTTTTGATGCTCGATGCTTGTTTACAACAATTGCTATATGTTTTGTTTACACTTCGTGGCACTTTTTTACATTTTCTGGAACTAACCTATTGACAAGATGCCACAGTGCCAGTTCCCTATTTCATGTTGTTTTGTATTTCTGAAAAGTTGTACATGAAATATTCTCGGAATTGGACGAAATAAAAGCCAAAGTTCCTATTTTTCCCGGAACGAAGATGGAGTCCAGAGGAGAGACGAAGGGGAGCCACGACGCGGCCACACAGGCCCTAGGCGCGGCCCATGCCCATGCCACGCCTAGGGGTGGTGTGGGGCCCTTGGCCTCCACCGACCTCGTCCTTCCGCCTATAAATGCCTCCCGGCGCAAAAGCCCTAAATATACCAGCCTCCGTCCAAGAAAAGTTATGTAGCTCCTCCGCCGCCGAAGATAAGATCCAGGGGACAGAAGTCTCTATTCCGGCACCCTGCCGGGACAAGTAATTGCCCCCGGAGCCATCTCCATCAACTCCACCGCCATCTTCATCGCTGTTGTTAACTCTCATGATGAGGAGTGAGTAGTTCTCCCCCGAGGTTGAGGGCTTTACCGGTAGCTATGTGGTCTATCTATCTCTCCATGTTGATTTTTTTTGTGTGAAAGCTCCATGTTGATCTTTATGTGATCATGAGCTTTGTAATCTAGTTCAATAAGTATATGTTATTCTTCAACTATTGTGCTACTCAAGTGGTTTTATTATGTGATCTCTGGGGACACCTTGTCCAGCGGTGTGAAGGTGACACTGTGGACACCGTGTTTGTTTCTTAAGCTTAATTTACAGAAATACTTATGAATTGTGGCATCTAGTTAGTACCATCTTTGTATGCTCAAAGTGATAGCGTGGGGCGTCCATAGGAATGTTATGCAGGCCTACACAGTGAATTTGTGTTTGTTATCAAACCGGAGAGTGGTTCAGAGTAGCGTAGTGAAGAGATAATATCTATGTATTCAATTATGACATCATTGTTGAGAGTGTCCACTAGTGAAAGTATGATCCCTAGACCTTGTTTCCAAGCATTGAAACATCGTTTACAACCAGTTCTGCTACATGTTTGCTTGCTGCCATTTTTATTTCAGATTGTAATTACCAGTCATAATCATCCATATTACTTGTATTTCACTATCTCTTTGCCGAACTAGTGCACCTATACACCTGACAAGTATATTGGGTGTGTTGGGGACACAAGATACTTCTTGTATCGTAATTGCAGGGTTGCTAGAGAGGGATATCTTTGACCTCTACCTTCCTGAGTTCGATAAACCTTGGGTGATCCACTTAAGGGAAACTTGTTGTTGTTCTACAAACCTATGCACTTGGAGGTACAACACTGTCTACAAGAATAGAAGCGTGCGTAGACATCACCAGGCAACAACGGAACCAATATTACGGTTCACGGAAGCTTTTCTCGTTCGGACAATTGTGACCGAGAGTTCCAGATGATTGCCACTAAGTTTGGGATAAAACAGGAAATAAAGACTGTAGACTTTATTCCCAAACAGTTAGCTCTTAAAGACAAGGAATCTAAGTCCAAGGAGTTAGATAGCAGCAAGAAGATGAAGAAACAACCCAATGATCCTTCTATGTCAGTACCAACTGTCAAAACTTCGGCATAAGTCGTTAGTGCCTCTACAGAAGTCACTAATCCTTCGGCAGCAATTGCCAATGCCTCAACAGAAATTATCGGCACAACCCAGGAAGCTATCGGCACCTCAACAGACGACGTCCAAGCTAATGAAGACCCTACTCTTACTTAAGAAGACGAGTGGTGGCTTATACCTTTACTTTTCATAGAAGTTTTATTTTCAATAAGGCTTCCTAAGCCATTGCAGTTTAGATCATTTCTGGTTACAAACTTATTAATAAATTTTAAAGTTTCGTCTATGCAAGCATTCGATTGATTCAAGACCCTGAAAAATTCTCGAGTTCTTCGCATCACAAACCACGATTCCAGAAAATGTCACTAAATACAGTAAGCAAACCTGATAAAAAACTTGGGGGTGTATGAGATATCCTGTAGTGATTTCATCTAAGCTTCAGGGAACATGCAAGTGCTGCAATCGATGACAATCAAAGGACCATAAAAAATAAGACAAAGCACAAATCATTTTCATCAAAGCCTCAGGAAACATGCGAGCGTTGTAGAAGATGAAAACGATACAAATCAAGAAAGGCCCACGCCGGTACATCAAACATAGAGTACTAAGAGCTACATAGTCGATAGTGCACATGGTTCCCTCGATTTATTCGAGGGCTGCTTCCAACAAAACTTGAAAAATACACTTTCGGTTCTAGCAAAGTTGCGATTACTACGGGTTCCTTGGGCGTGCAACATGAGCTCATCACTCAAAATTTTGCTGCCGATACTATACAAATTACAAGCATCATAATACCGATGCCGAAGGGCTAGCACGCCAAAGCCCACAGCTCAGTCGACAAATAGTCCAAAAAATTGCAGCCGACATCTGAAGACAATCATGCAAAGCAACAATGCTTAATCAAAGTGACAAAGTCATCGCCTTCAAACATTTGTTCTTCTCTATGAGCATCGATATTTGTACAAAGGAAAAGTCATCGACTTCAAAGATTCGCTCGTCTCATGAGCATTGATGCAAATATGAAGGAAAGTTCAAGATTGGGTAAATAAGTTACATCGTACACGTGAATAAACTTACATCCAAGGTACCAACATTTGGGTATCATCAGTAAAGTAATCTACATCAATTATCTCATTTACACAGATGGTCAAAGTTATCAAACTACTCATGAGGTGCTTCAATCGGATAGTTCGCTTCGGAGCTAACATCCAATCTAGCAACTATGATGGCGATGGGGAAGTACTAGGTCACTTCGGCATCAGCCTTAGCAATTGCTTCCTAATCCAATGAAGGGTGCTGGGATAGCACAAAAGCTAAAGTTGTTTCTGCTCCAGCAAGAAGTTGGTTCTGCACCAAAGTGCGGACCCTTTTGGCATTCCTAAAGTTTGACATTAAAGCCAACAACATCGGAGGAACCGGGTTGAGAGGGAACATGGCCTTCCATATCATCTTCAAGCCTGCATGACACTTGTCAAAAAACCGGTGCACTTGTTGCACCCGATCTTAGAATTTTGCAATAGTCGCAGCTTTTGATTTATTGGTCCAGAAGACTTCATTGAACTACGATAGATTCGTCAAAGCTTCAACCCGTTCGTGGACTCTCTTGTTCTTTTCGGACAAGTTTAGAGCAATGACTGGTAAAATGATAAAGCAAAATTTAGGCACCAAGGAGATGTACTCTCAAAATTGAGGGAGTCGAAGGATTATCAAGTACTCACAGTTTAAGCTCTCTATGGCTTTTTGTAGTTCGCTTAACACATACCGCTCTGCTTCCATAGCCAGTTCACATTTATTATTTATTATAGCCGCCATGGCATGAATACCCAGTAGATCTTTCTCCGTACGAGATATTCGGATCCGCATTTTGTTGAAGAAGGTCGGTTTCAGAGGCAGCAACCGAAGTATCTTCAACAAAAGGAGCCATTGGAGCTACCTGCAAATACAACATCGAGTGTGCATCATAAATATGTACAATATCAAGAACTCCATTCACTCCCATCGAGAGCGCACAATCAAAGCTAAACATCATAGTTACGAAGGAAAGAACTGGCAACATTACCAGCTTGAATTCATTACAGAATAAGGCTTTGGAAAAGCCATTGTTTGAAACAAAGTATTGGTTACAATTTGACCAAAAATCTTTCAGGGGGCCTGTGTTTGAGTTGATAGGCTTGGGGCGGCTCCGCTGGCAGCTGGCTTGATAAGGGGGATCCCATCAGATCCTCCTAAGGTGTTGCCCGATCCTTCACAGCGAGAACCCGGTAGATAAATACCTCCAATTACGCGCGGAACGCAACCTGAAGTAGGGGATAAATCCAGCAAGCAACGTGATGAAGATCACCACCCTTCACGACCAAAGCACGGCAATCCTTGATGAACACAAGAACCTCCGCAACAACTATAATAGATAAATGGCGGTGCCACCCCCGGAGGGATGCTTCACCAAGCACACACGCGATAGCGTCTAGACTTAACTCAAGCTGGTTCTAACCCTAATCCTAGCCGCACCCACCCTTATATGAGGAGGTGGCCGGCCAGCCCCCAGTGGGCCTCTCTACCTTGGTTTGGATATGCCCAAACCAAACTGACTCAACTCAATAAAATCCCTAATTGGCCCACATATGACCATAGACATAAAATACGATAAATAAGATAACTAGCTAGGTGGAGTCCTAAAATTTTGCTTCACCTTGGCCTTCATGTCCGTATCATCCTCCCCCCTTCAAGAAGCGTTGTCCCCAAAGCATGAGGGTCGTCTGGAAAAGGTGACGTGATATGTACATCACACGTCCGCGCCGTCCTCAAGTCTTGCCTGCCTACCACACCACATCCTCCCTCTCGGTGTGCTTGACTCGATACAACACTTGGCGCCTCCTTTATTCTCCACATGAGCTTGGACTTCGGCGCCAATACCTTCTTCTTGTGAGATTTTGATGGACCCCTGTGTCGTTGAACATGACCCTGCACAAGATGTGTAATGCTTGGGCCACATAAATGCCTCACACGTCCATCCTTGCCTCGATGCATCCACGGTGTCGCGAAAAACTGGACTACAGTACTCCTAACACGGTAATGCCGATGCCCACTGTCTCCACTGACGCGCTTGCCTCCCACACCTCCCACGCGCATCTGCGCCATATGTACTAAAACACCATCAACACAAACATCATCAGTCTGTATACTGGCATCAACACAAACTGGAACTGTAGCACATGCTGAAACATCATCAACAATAGGATTAGCTTTATCCGGCTTGTCACCAACAAGAACTGGCTTGTCATCTACAGGCATGGCTGAAACATCACCAACATCAATGCTCGGAACATCATGCACCTCATGCTGCACTTTACACTTGTGCAACTTCTCCTTAAGCACCACTAACTCCACATCGGACTTGATATGATCATCACCTATAGGCTTCAAAGTTCGCTGTTTGCCACCATGCATAAAAGAATATGTATTTTCTCTCCCAGCATGCGTCACATTATGATCATACTGCCATGGACACCCAAGTAGCAATCCACACACCTCCAAAGGCAACACATCGCAGTCTATTTCACCAACATAATCATCAACCGTAAATGGCACACACACCTTATGAGTAATCTTCAACATACCACAGCTATTTAACCACTCAAGACGCTTAGGTTCAGGAAGACGCCATGTAGACAACCCCAATGCTGCCACCACCCCCCTGCTTATGCCATTAATACAGCTACCACCATCAATCATCAACTTGCAAGCCTTGCCCTTTATAATGCACTGAGTCTGAAACAAACTCCACCACTGAACCTTGTCAAATGTCTTGCAAGCATCATCTTGTACCTTCTTGATTTGCATATTCAGCCCTCTCAATGGTACATCCTCCTCCATGACCACAGTAGTGCCCATGGTATCAGAGCCAGGTTCCTTCTCCTCTGAAGATATCACCTCACCCTCAGTGACTGTCTGTACTGGACCAACCTCCTGAATAGGAACTATACACTTGTCCACTTCCTCTATTGCATGCAAAACTCCGGACGGCTGCTCACTTGCCTCCATATATGGTAACACGAAACCATCACGAAGAAAAGTCTTGAAGTCCTGCCAAGTACAAGCAAATTCTCCTCTTTCAACCGCATCACACCAACAATTGTCTAACTCCTCGTCCACACGCCGGTGAGCAAGAACATATGCATTATACCCACTGAACTTCACATTGTATATGCGACATCGATTGAAACCCAGTCCATGTGCTTTTCCCAATCTTCATACTCCTCAACGGTCGCGTAATGGTGTAAATACCAATGAAGTTTGGATGCGTGACGTTGTACTCCCTTCCGGATGTCAAGATAATCATTCAAAAAAACATTGGATATCTTCCGAAGAGAACACCGCATGCCCAAAACATCGCCTGGAAATGAATCCGTCGCGAAAGACTGCTGAACCACCGGTGGAAACTGATTGCGCTGGCCTGGTAACCGGTTCATCCGACCAGGGAGCCGGTTGGACCGGCCTGGGAGCCGGCAGATCCGGCCTGGGAGCCGGTCGGGCCGGCCTGGGCGCCGGTTGGTCCGGCCCTGGCCGGGCTGTGCGCCGGGTTGGAGTGCGGGACGCCCAGTACATCGCCCCGGTTGGCACCAGCATGCGGGCTGGTTTTGGCCGGGCAGGCCGGTGGTAGGGCCGGTTAAACCGGGCCTATAGCCGGGTGGGCCGGTTATAGGGCCGGTTGGCTGGGCCTGGCACCGGATGATGTCCAAAACTTCATCTTCTTCCCGATTCCAAAACTCGAAATTCGCAATTCTGCTAGCAAAAACTGCCCTAGACGGTGGAAAATCTGCGCCCCAACAGCACCAAACTTCCTCCACCTCAACCTTCTTCAACCTCGAGCCAAACTCCTCCGATGAAACTGATCCTATGAGATCGATCAACAAAACCTCGCCGTGAGCAACCCAGAAATCTGATACCAAATGATAAGGGGATCCCAGCAGATCCTCCTAAGGTGTTTCCTGATCCTTCACAGCGAGAACCCGCTAGATAGATACCTCCAATTACGCGCGGAATGCAACCTGAAGTAGGGGATAAATCCAGCAAGCAACATGATGGAGATCACTAGCTAGGTGGAGTCCTGAAATTGGGCTTCACCTTGGCCTTCATGCCCGTATCATGGCTTGTTGGCTTCTACTAAATCAAGAAGTTGCCGCACGCATTTACGCGGTGCCACACTAAAAGGGCTGAGGTCAATAGCTAGCCCATCTTGGTCTTTCAGCAGCTCCGTTGTCAATAATTCCATGTCAGCCTTGAAGCCATACCCCATCAGAATGGAAGGCAAGAAGAGCGCCGTAGGTACGCGAGGTACGTTTGAATACCTCGATGATACCCTCGGTTTCGACGGAGAAGGCATCCACCAACTGCCCCAGAGTCTTGTTCTAGTCTGCCTTTGGGAAAACCATAACGTGGAACCTCGACAATACTGTGTTATTCTTCTGAAGAAGAACTTGGACAAGTTTGCCGGAGTCGACCGCTAGGGAAATAGCATCGGCAGCAGAATCAGCCGGGGGCTTGCTTACAGTATCTGCAGGGATATCGGCATCCCCTGCAAAAAGTGAAAGCAGAAGCAAGAAATAAATAAAGCTAAACAAAAGGAAGTTTGAAGATATTGGAATAAAGTTACCCAGCAGAGACGTAATGGAGTTGCGGAGCAGATCCTCCTTCTCCTTTGTCTGGACCTGAGCCTCCGCCTTCGCCTTCTCCTCCTCCTTTAGCTTCTTCTTCAGATGACCAAGCTTCTTCTTCAACAAATCAGCCTCTTGCCGAGCAGTGGCCGCTATTTTAACTACCTGGTCAAGCTGGGCAGACTTTGATTGGGCATCTTGTTGAAGCCGAACGTTTTCAGCTTGAAGGAGGGTGAATCAGGAGGCAAAGTCCTTTATTATTGTTATGACGGCTTGGATAGTCTATGACATAACACAAGACACATACGTTATGACTAAATTAAATTTTCCTTTGAGTCTAAATTCGACCGTAAGCAGCCGAATATAGACTCGGGGGCTGGAAGAGAGAGAATCATCGTCAAGAATAAAAGAAAATGGAGTTGTGATACTCACATGCTCTCCGCGAGTCGAAGGGGGAGAGGCAGCTGTCGAAGGAATTTATTTTCCCTTCGGGAAAGAAGGAGCTTGTACTTCTTGTGATAAATCTGGAGCTTCGGATGTGGCAGGAGTTGGCTTGCTGGAGGTGGTCTTCGCCTTCTTCAAAGGGGGGTCTGCAAAACCTTCGTCGCTGCACAAATATGCATGTGTTTATATTAGTAGTATGGGTAAAAGTATGCAGATCAGCTTTCAGAATAAAAGGGGAATTCTTACGAGTTGAAGAGCAGATCATCCTCTTCGGCGAAGCCACCTGATGGCCTCTTCGGCGGCTGATCGGTAGATGTCCCCAAAGCTGCATTAACAAAAGGAACGCGATCAACATCATTGTCGTGTTGACTCGACTCCGCTGTATCGGTTAATTCATCATCAAGGATTTTATGTTCGACAGAAGGAGCTTCGGGATTGAAAGGATTATTGTACTCCTCCTTAGAAGCCTCACTGTCCTCGACTACTTCTGCGTGAGATTCTACATTGGAAGTAGAATCACCATCCTCGGGATCTTCTTCAACATCAGATATAGTTGGGAAATATTTAACAATTGTAGGGACCTATCGAAGAAAACGAAAGTTTAATAAGTTGAAGCAAAATATCAAATACAAGTATCTAGGGAAGTATGAGGAAATTGTAAGTTCACCTCGGCTGGTTGGTGAGTCAGTTCGTATGGATCCTGGAAAGCCAACAACGGAATAGAATCATCTTGGCTGAAATAAGTCAAACGTCTAACTTCATCTAACAGTTCATTTTCCCATAATTCTGCAACATTGATTCGAGTCTCGTCCTTGGGACCCGAATATAACCACATCTGATGCGCTTTAGACATAACTGGCTGGATGCGACGCCTCAGAAATACAACAACAACCTTTTCTTTATCTCCAATATTCTTTCATACAACTTATCAGCTACTACCCTTTCTTCGGCAGTCAATATGTTCCTCCAGGATTCCTTCGGCGTTGCTTCGAGTACGTTAGCAAAATTCGGCAGGCATGTGTTGCATCCGGGTGTCGAAGGGTCCCTAAGATAGAACCACTTTAACCTCTAGCCCTGGACAGATTCTCTCATCGGGAAGTTGAAGTAGGGTCCATTGCTGCCACTGTATCGTTTGACGAAGAACATCGTTTTCCATAAACCACAATGGGGATCAATGCCAAGGAAGGCCTCACAAGTGGTGATGAAAATTGCAAGATGGAGGATATAATTTGGGATCAACTGCCAGAGTTGGATCCCGTATGAAAGCAAAAGGCACCGGAGGAATTCATGCGCCGGTAGGGATAACCCACGAAACAAAAACATGAGAAACATGATAGTAAATCCGACAGGAGGATTGGGACGAGAATCTGAACCTGGAGATTATGTCGCCCTCATTGTAGGAGGTTAATCCAAGGCTCCGCGCTTTCTTCTTGTCGCGCTTCATCATAGTGGATGCTGTCCAGTCACCTAGGGCATCCCTGACAATGGCGGCGGCGGCTGGGACAACTTTTTTCGGCGTGGCTGCGGCGGCATTGGGGCCGGTGGCGCTCGTAGAGGTGCTAGCTGCTGCGGTGGCGCCCTTCATCTTAACCATCTTGGCGAAGTTTCTGAAGGACTATGGTGTTTGGGCCCGGCGGCGTTAAGGGCGCAGTAGTAGCAAGTTGCAGAAACGAAGGAAGAAGAAGATGTCAGGGTGAGAGAGAAGTAAAATCTTTGGGTCCCCTTTAGAAAGGAAAAGTTGCTCAGGATCTAGGCCGGTGGATTCATGCCGTAAAAACTGGGCGCAGATTTAGCTCACCACGTGTCAAAATAACAAGCAAGCCAAAGGACTATTACCTCCACTACGCGCGGAAATTGAGGAGACACCTCAGATAGAGCGTAATATTCGGTCATTTCAAAAACAGACTGCTCAGACAGGGATGGGCCCGTCAGGTCACATCCTATCAGACTCCCAGCTGCAGTTACGATGCCACTAATGATGTCACCAAGGTTATCGGCCTCCTTTGTTGAAATATTCGAATAAAATTGGCATCCGATAGAATCTACTACACTTGACTACTCGACTTGAGTCTACGCACGGTTGCAAGCATTTGTCCTTAGACTCGGGGGCTACTCCCATCGGGAGCGCTGGACGCGCACCCGATAAAAACAAATAAATCCAAAGAAAAATGGAACCGAAGGTTCCAATAAATCCAGGATCGAGCCCGGGGACTTGATTCTGTGTAGGGTAACGTTGTTTTGCCATCGGCAGATAACCATCATCAATTTATCGAGTAAGGTTGGACTCGTTACTTCTATCCCTTACATACAACCAAATTGCATGGTTTCACCCTAAGTCTTTTAAGACCCGATATATTAAAAATATCGAATGACCAAGGAAGCTCGAAAAGCATCGACAGCAAAATCTTGGAGTAGTACAATTTGGGTCTATGCACGGTTGCAAACATCTGTCCCTAGAATCGGGGGCTACTCCCATTGGGAGCGTTGGACGCGCACCCGATATCAAGCAACTTCGACTTCATGGCGAAAGAGAAGGATATTTGGATGAAGGAAACTATAAGTCCCTGCCCGAAGCTTCACTTCGGCTAGTCACTCGGGGGCTACTGATGTGGGCATTACCCTTCGGGTACCTGATATTAGTCTACCACCCTTGGCCCAACTAGGGGCCCACGAAGATTTTCCAATGACCAAGGTGGGCTCGTATGTTGGTTCCAATGAAGGAGACCTATCGGGAGACAAATTCTTGATGGACAAGGCAAGAAGGCATCATAGAAGGAAATACTAGATTAGATTTCATTGTCACCTAGTCGAGTTTGGACAAGATTATCGAGACCTAGCCTGCTATATAAAGGCCAGGAGGGCGTGCCGAACGTCAGAACAACAATACGTAGAACCACCGCAACTTAGAGCACAAACCCTAGAATCCTTGCCTCTCGGCAAGTCGACCATAGCAGCCTATCGGCTACCCCATTGTAACTCGACATATTCGATAAATCAAGATCAGACAAGCAGGAAGTAAGGGTTTTACCTCATCAAGGGCCCCGAACCTTGATAAATCTCTCTCCCCGTTTGTTTGGTATCCGATGTCTCATGCTAGCTTGCAGGATTCCGTCAACCATAAGCCCCTCATGGTGGGCATTGCCGAGAAGCTCCCTCATCAGGGTCGGTGCTTGAAGATGAACTCGTTCCTTTCCTTCCAAATATTCCAAGTGACACAAGCAAATAACTCCATGAAGCAAGGACCAGCAAATCTAGCGTGGGAAGAGATGAAACGGCCAGAGATTGGGAGGCTAGTGTTCCAGACCACCTAGCAAGTGTCCTAGAAATTTTTAGCATAAGTGCAATCAAAGAAAGATGGGACTCTAAACTTGAGGTAGCACAAAGCACACACGCTGAGCCGGAGTCCAAGTGCCAACGCCGTCGTAACATGACATCGTATGTATTCAGTCTATCCCAAAAAAGGAGTCAGATGAAAACTTTGATTTTAGGCAATGATTTGGATTTCCAGATGTCCTGAATCGCCATATCAGTGGGCACCATTGCAAAAAGGAAGTGATAGAACTTAGCTGGGGTATACTGAGTTGTTCCCCAGGTGAAGGGTCTCTGTGTCCAGAGAATTTTCCGAAATTTCCACCTCGGCTAGCAGCTGTTGTACCTGGCTGAGTTCAATATGAGCTTCAACTGAGAGTGGAAGGGAAAAACATGATCACACGTCGGGTGAAAGAGCAAGATCAGCTACAATGTAATCAGTGTTCAGACTAAAGGAAAATAGTCGAGGGAATCGATCGCACAAAGCAACACCATCTATCTAGAAGTCTTTCCAAAACATCACTGCTTCTCCATTACCGATGTGAGCTGACGTGATGCTTCTATAATTTCCTATAAAGCTGAAGATATCTCTCCACCAAAAAGAGCCGCGGAAACTTTGGGCATGGGGAGCACCCTGACCATATAGAGACCAGACCAACTTGATCTAGGGTGTGTATTCTTTACAGAAAAATTTGTGCAGCTGCTTGAGCAGAAGGGCCATATTCTTAGGATGAGAAATAGCAGGTGGGGCTACAAGAGACAACAGGTTGGGCTGCAAGAGAATGACAACACCTCATAACCTTTTTATCCAACTTGTAAGACTTTCCTAAGTCAACCCAAATTCTAATCAGAACCTTGTTAGTGAATCCACTCTATAAGTGAAAAACCTCATAAATAAATCACCGTAACTCAACCTATCCTAAATCATCAAGATTAGGCTACGCTTAGAACGAGAGCATATCATATTTTATGAATAATAACAACTTTTTCAATTCTTTAAACATTATCCTTACCGGACGATGATGCTATTTTCTGAATTTGGAGTTATATATCATATCGAAGAGCTAGGTTGCATAATCTTGCAGTCAACTAGGCAAGTTGAATGCTTGCTCATGTCATTGATTATTTTTATCAAATTAGTTGCAAAGTACTATTTGCATCAATCTTGCATTGAAAATTAACATATTACTTTTACAAACATGAATATGATTATGTGATGGGTGATGGAACCATGGTTTAAGTTGAAGGTGGAGGTTCCATTGCAACTAGGAATATATTCAGATAAGACTCACATGAATTGTAGTCTAGTGATTCTTGTGCCGTATATTATACGCGCTAACCATGAGATCTACAATGGCTCTAGGGAAGTTAGCTGAATCTTCTTCCTTTCCCATATCAACAGAAGGTTAGTAACAGGTTGTCCAGAACAGTCTTTCTGTATGGTATACTGGAGGACTTTTGTCTGGAATGGTCTACCTATAGGATAAAGGGGAAGATAGACTTACTAGCTTGTCTATGAGGTATTAAAAGGGTGGGTATGCAAGGTAATGGAGAAGAGCAATGATTGGATTAGATCTTATACTAGGCCCTATACTAAGGAAGTATGGACGGGAATAACGTGCCTCAGTTTGGTAGCGAGGTTAAGAATTTCTTATGGGAAAAGTAAAGCACATCTCTGCAAAGTGTATTGAATTGTGACTTGTCACTCCTTGTTCCGGGAAGAAACCGTGAACCCGGAAGGAAAGGAACTCTGTGAAGTTCTAGACACCCTATGAAGGCTAACAGATAGCTTTTCAGAATAAAATTAACCTTTTGAAAAAATATTTACAAAAACAATACATTAACCTGCGATTTCTTGGTCCATGGTTGCAGTTATTGCAAAACACGAATTCCCTATATATCAAACTTGTTGAGTACGCTCGTACTAACTCATTCCCTCTAAAACCCCTTGCTTAGATTGGGAGATCACCAAAGGAGAATCTTCCGTAGAACTCGAAGATGGATAAGTCAACTACTACAAGAGGCAAAACTGAATTAGCGAAGTACATAGAGTCAACTTCTACATCAATCGCGGTGAAAACATAGACTAATAGTAAAAGTGAATCAATTCCCTAATCCTAGAACATAAATAGCTAGAGTCCAGTTGTAGTTCCATTACCAAGCCAAGTAACTTTATAGGTATAGCTAGTGATAAATCTAGTATACGAGTTGTTCTTGTGTAGTTCTATTTGCAGTTTTACTTCATTTTAACTAGGAGGTTGTGATTATCTTTTGTAAGGAGTTGGAGTTGTAATCCTATAGTCATATCTGGGACCCGTGATGTTTCTGTTGTATCACTCTGAAGGATGTAATACTAGTCAAACAATGTTTCATTGTTGTTATGTCTACGACTTGCATACTACAACATGCAGTGCCCGACGAGGGTTCTGATTCTTGCCATAGCGCTCCGGTGGACGAAGGCGGAGATGGGAGGAGGTGAACCTGTTGCGGTCTCGTTGAATAAGCTCGTTCTTGTTGGGAGGGGGACTCTGCATCGATCCTTTCTTCCTCGATCTGATCGCGTTGGTGGCGACCTGAGTCGGGGGAAGTCGAGATTTAGAGCTCCTAGGTTTTTTTTTTTATCTTCTCTCGTCGAAGTTTTTCATCAGCAACATGAGATGTTGCTCCGATTGGCCAAGGGGGGCACTTCGCACCTCGGAGCTGGATGCTCCAACTGATCTTATTCCTCCATGATAGAGAGCCACTTCAGATGATCTTCTTCAACCTCGGCATGGCACCGCATGTCGACCTCGCCCCAAGTGGTCTCATCCCCGGAGGTGTTCTCAACGGCCATAGTTTTGAGGTTCTGCAACAATGGTGGAGAAGGAGTCGTTCGCTTTTCTAATATTGTTCTAGGATCCTTTTTAGAAATAGCAAGGACCAGGTTGTCATTTTTTTATATGTCTGGTTCCTCCTTGTAATTTGTACCCACTGCTTGGAATGAAAGCTTTTGGATCCTTTGACCCAGCCGCTGTTCATAAAAATAGATACTCCGTACTAGGATTATTGAGCTATATACTTTTTTGAGGCGAGAAATGTTGAGCTGTATTGATAAACTTTGCATAGAGCGCTATAAACCAGTAACCAAACGGCAACAACCGGCACCCGCACACCGGCTTTTGAAGTCTCTTTCGTCATGGCGGCATGGCGGAGTCGACTTCATGCATGTCAGGATCGAAAGCTAAAAGTTCGGGCGAGTCATTAAGCTAATCTCACCGGCAAAAAAGAGGTTGTAAGTTTGATGTTTATCCTCGACGAGGACGCGGCCGAGATAGCGACCCTATATTCTTTGCTCCGCGTCCGCGAGGAAATATTCCTGTTTGGAGCTGCCTTACTTTGACGGTGTCTGAAAACTATGTTCTCTCGATGGCCTCAAGGACATTCAGCGAATTGTGTTCTTTCCTTCTTCCTCCAAATTGCAAGGGACATTCCAGCCTCCTTCCTGGCAAGGACCAGATAACATTATCTTGTCTCAACCGTTTGATTAGCTGTTTTGGAGCCGGTGGATTTGATTGTGACAATGAAGTGGCAACGACTTGTTAACTCGGCAGTATTATTGGCGATGGACTAGTTGACGATTTTATTCCTTTAGTATTTTTCGGCATGGTCAGCTGCAACTCATGTGTATTTTCTATTTTGACAAAATTTTAGTTGGAACCTACTAATGGTTAGCACTAATCAGGACGCTAAAGAAGTCGAGTGAGAATTATGGACTAATAATTAGTAGTACTCCGTAAAACCGTTTTATATGTCAGTGGAAATTTGAATTCGATCTGCTCTATTTCTATTTGCACTTGTCAGTATTTACACTCATAGATTGTCACATGCCATGCAAAAAATAAATAATTTTGCGTGTTCTCTGTTAGTAGTAGTATTTGTTTGCTACAAATAATATTGACAAGTAAAAAATTGGGTGATGAATGAATGGCAATTGGTCAAATATTTGCTTCGTCTCCATTGGGCAGCTTTGCGTATCTGTGACGCGCCATCTCGTCTTCCTCCTCTTTGCTCTCCCTGCACTCGAAGTAGTATGCGGTGAGCGCCGCGACGGAGAAGACCTCGACGGCGCCGAGCAGGAGGACGTAGGCGACGCCGGCGGCCACCCCGGTCCACGCGCTCTTGGGCCAGCGCCTGAGCGCGAGCGTGTACATGGGCGAGACCGCGGCGCCGAGCGCGCAGGTGGCGACGACGTAGAGCACGGCCTGCGCGTTCTTCCTCTGCATGAGGCGCCAGGCGCGGGAGACCGCGGCGGGGCCGCGGCGGTCGGGCTCGGCCGCCGAGACGACGACGGCGACGGCGCAGACGACGGTGAGGTAGACGAGGAAGAGCGAGGCGAGGAGCACGAGCAGCGCGTCGAGGAAGAGGAGCAGCAGGGAGTAGTCGAGGAGGTAGACGGTGAGCGCCGCCAGGGCGACGATGGCGGCGGCGCAGGCGACCTCGAGGGCGTACCCGAAGGCGACGGTGAGGGCGGGGCCCAGGAAGTTGGCCCGCGCGCCGGCGAGGACGGCGGACGCGGTGGGGCGCTCGGGGGCGGAGAAGGCGGCGACGGCGGCGTAGACGGTGGCTATCTTGATCGCGGAGCCGGCGAGCAGGGCGGCGAGGAGGCAGGCGCCGACGTCGAGCAGGAGGCGCCTGAGGTCGCGGTTGAGCGTCCTGACGAGGCCCGGGTAGGAGGCGCTGGCCGGGTGGGCGCGGCTGATGGCGTTGGCGTCGAGGAGCACGGCGGCGGCGAGGGGCTGCACGGCGAGGGAGTTGGCGAGGAGGAGCCCCGCGGCGAGGGCGGCGGTGAGGGCGAGGAGCGGCAGGAAGAGCCGACCGTGGCGCGCCGGAAGGAGGACGCCGTGCTTGAGAAAAGTGAAGAAGCCCGGTGGCGGCGGTCGGGTGACGGCCGCCGGCATGGCTCAAGGATAGAGGTGAGCTAGATCTCGAAGGGAAGGGGATCCGAAGAAGGGATGATGGGGTTAGGCCGTCGGGGTCGGGTCGGGCCGTGCGCACGTGGTGTAACGGAAGGGCGACTTTATATCCAAAGAGGCAGAGGCAGAGGGAGTCCGGGTTTTGACCGTGGTCGGTGGTGGGTGAGCAGTGTGGCGAAAAGTTCTTGTGTGGAGTACTACTACTAGTACCGTACGAGTTGGAAGCTTCTTTGGTTTGATCGATCCATAGTCTTGGTTGGAGGTGCACGGCGTGTGAATTCATATGGATCCACATGGCTGACTCGCCTACGACCCACAAATCCAAGGCTGCTTCCTTGCCGCCAATTGTGACCCAGCGGTAATCCTGGACGTACGGACGAAATGGCTTACAGAAAAGTTACGGGCTGACGTGGGTTACATTGGTTGGTTGAAATTTCCTCTCCTCCTGAAAAATTGGCGCTGACTTTGGATTCCCATTCCTGCTATGCGAGTCCGTAAGATCTTTTTGTAAAATGTTTTTGTAGGTGTAGCATTACTCGTGACCCAGAGTCTTATATGCACCATGATGATTGATGTCGCTTTAAACCCGCTTTATGAATAAATCTACCACGGTCAAACCAATACAAGTTCATTATTACATCCTATTACACAACATAAAAAAGAAAACATAAGAAACCTAAAACTTGTCACTGAAGCCAAGCACACTGAGACGAAGCTGCTGGGAAAACTGGAGAAGAAATAGGCACACCTTCCAAACGCACATCAAAGGCCGACACCCACCTCAAGCTCCCCAAGACCACACCTCTAGCAAGGGGAGTGATACCACGACGCCACTGCGGTCCAAGATTAGGTTTTCACCTGGGGGGCTAGGAGGGGGAGGACAGTACCTCGACGGCGCCCCTAACAAGGAAGGCAACACCTATGGACGTCGTCACCATCGTGACCGGCACCACCGGTTAGGGATTTCTCCCGGTCGCAGAGTCCCGCCAACATTTTAGCCGATACCGAACCAACAAAATTGGACACATCTGGGGAGAGTAGGGGCTAGCAACTTCCAATCTGGCGCCGGCGACCACCGAGGCGGGGGGAGGAGGGGGCAAGCCAAGACCAACACCTGCCACCTCCGCGACCCCTCCACCAGACTAGGACCGCGACCTGAGGTCCTGAGCTCTCACCGAGGCCGCCACCGGAGAGGCCACCCTTACCTAAGGCTGAGCTAGAGGCCAAGTCATCGGAGCAGGGGAACCACCGAGCACCCGCATCGGCCATGGTGAGCCCGACGCGGTGCTCCTCCACATAGCCACTGCACGGGGAGCCAATAGCCCAAATCCCCGTCGCCCCTTACACCGGTGTCTCGAGCTTAACTTGTCGCCGCCTACGGGAGAGAGCGTGCTCGTCGAGTTCCTCCGTGAGCGCTGGGAAATCTTCGCATGGTGTACAGCTGACATGCCAGGAGTACCCAGGGAACTTGCCGTGCACCACCTCAACCTGGTTCCAATGGCGAGGCCAATCAAACAACCTTTGCGGCATTTTTCGGAATGAAAAAAGCTATGCTGTCAGAAATCAATCGACTCGGAGAAGCTGGCTTTATCAAAGAGTTACATACAGAGGCCACCTGGGTAGCTAACCCAGTGCTGGTCCCGAAGAAAAACACAGAGGTCCTTCGCATGTGCGTCGACTTCACGTGTCTCAATAAACATTGTCCAAAGGATCACTTTCCCCTCCCAAGGATCGATCAAATTATCGACTCCACGGCAGGTTGTGAACGTATTTTCTTCCTGGACGCATATTTTGGTTATAAACAGATCCGATTAAAAGAGGAAGATGAGGTCAAAACAGCTTTTATAACACCTTATGGCGTGTTCTGCTATAGAACAATGCCCTTCGGGTTAAAAAAACGCGGGAGCAACATATCAGCGGATGATGCAGAAGTGTCTTGCCACATAGGTTGGCAAGAACGTCCAAGTGTATATCGACGATGTCGTCATAACAACAAAGAAGGGGTCAACCTTGATTGAGGATCTGAAGGAAACTTTCGACAACCTCGACAAGTTCTGCCTCAAGCTGAACCCGACGAAGTGCTCCTTTGGCGTTCCTGCATGGGAACTTCTCGGCTTTCTGGTGTCAGCAAGAGGAATCGAGGCCAACCCTGAGAAAACTCAAGCCATCGTGACGATGCGGAAGACAACAAACTTAAAGGAAATACAACAGCTGACTGGGCGAGTCGCAGCTTTAAGCAGATTCGTCGCCAGGCTAGGAGAAAAGGCGTTGCCCTTCTATGCCTTGATCAAATAAGGAGAAAAGTTCGAGTGGAACGAAGAAGCAGACAGAGCTATTGAGGACCGCAAGCGCACAATCTTGAGACCACCAATCTTGGTGGCGCCTAAGGAAAAGGAACCTCTCCTATTATACATCGCAGCCACGCCTCAAGTGGTTAGTACAGTGCTTGTGGTCAAAAGAGAAGAAGAAGGAAAACTCCATGGAGTACAGCGGCCGGTATACTTCAGCAGTGAAGTTTTATCACCTTCAAAACAACGGTACCGCAGTACCAGAAGTTAGCATATGGAGTGTTCACAACCGCAAGAAAACTACGACACTATTTTTCGGCGTATCCGATAACAGTGGTCAATGAGGTGCCTTTATCCAATATATTAAACAACCCAGAAGCCACGGGTCGTGTCTCCCTTTGGGGAATACAGCTTTCCCCTCAGGACATCACATATGAGAAGAGAAAGGCAATAAAATCCCAGATTTTACCAGACTTCGTCGCTGAGTGGATGGAGCTGCAAAATACGGGACCTCCTGATTTGTCGAGAACTTGGACTATGAACTTGGACGGGTCCAAGAGGCTAGAAGGAGCTGGAGCTGGCATGATACTAGTGTCACCTCAAGGCGACAAGCTGAAATACGTGCTACAGATGACGTTTCCAAACGCATCTAATAATGAGGCGGAGTACGAAGCACTCATACATGGGATGAAGATGGCGAAAGCCTGCGGAGCAACCCGATTAAAAATATTTGGTGATTCACAGCTGGTGGCTCAACAGGTGATAAATCAAGTCGACGCAGTCAATGACAGTATGATAGCATAGAAGGAAGCATATAATGAACTTGAGAAGCTTTTCGACGGGTGTGAAGTAAATCATATCAGCAGGCTCAGCAATGATGAAGCCGATGTTCTGGAAAACATCGGGTCGCAATGTCTAGCAATACCACCCGGCGTATTCTGGGACGAGATAACTGAAAGGTCAACCAAGGCGAAGAAACATCAGAAGAAGAAAGAGAAGGTTGAGAAAGCCTCAGGGGCTCCAGCAGCACCAGAGGCAAACACATCGGAAGATGAGGAGGAACCGCACGTGATAATGATGGTACAAATTCCTTGGATGCAAGCTTACGTAGCATATATCCTAAGAAAAGAACTGCCCAAAGACCTAGTTGAAGCAATGCGAGTTATCAGACGATCCAAAGCCTTTACTGTGGTCAAAGGAGAGCTCTATAAGCGAAGTATTTCGGGAGTACTACAGAGATGTGTCACACCCGAAGAAGGAAGGCTTATTCTGAAGGATGTACACGAGGGGTGTGCGGACATCACGCAAGCAGTCGAGCTATAGCAGCCAAGGTTTTCAGAGCTGGATTTTACTAGTTGACAGCAATAGAAGATGCAAAGGACGTAGTACGCACTTGCGACGCGTGTCAACGATTTGCGGCAAAACCTCATTCTCCGGCAGCATAACTGATGCCAATACCCTTGTCATGGCCTTTCTCTCAATGGGGCCTTGATATGGTGGGGAAACTACATAAAGCGTGGCCAGGATGCTACGAGTATATGCTAGTGGCTATCGACAAGTTCACCAAGTGGATTGAGGCAAAACCAATAAATTCGCCAGACGCAGCATCGGTGGTTAGCTTCGTCAAAGGAATCGTTTTTTGGTTCGGTGTTCCCAATAGTATTATCACGGACAATGGCAGAAATTTCACCTCCAAAGAGTTCAAGGCATACTGCGCAGAGGTAGGCATCAAACTACAGTTTGCGTCAGTAGCGCATCCACAAACCAATGGTCAAGTCAAGAAAGCAAATGGTATCATCTGCAGTGGTATCAAGAAACGATTGATAACACCTCTGGAGAAAGCTCGACACACCTACATAGAAGAGTTGCCAAGTGTCTTATGGAGCATACGAACATCACCCAATACAGCAACACATGAAACACTGTTTTTTCTGGTCCATGGAGCCGAGGCAGTGCTCCCGATAGAAATAGAACACAATTCCCCGAGAGTGGCGGAGTATGATGAAGAAACCTCGAGAAAGGCGCTAGAAGACGATGTCGACGCACTGGATGAAGCTAGAGACGAGGTGTTGTCAATGGTCTTTTCAGGTGGGAGATCTAGTTCTTCGGCTCTCCCAGGACAGCCATGAAAAATTCTTGTCACCATGGGTCGGACCCTACATCGTCAAGGAAGTAATAACGGGAGGAGCGTACATGATAAATTACAAGAAGACAGGGGTCCCAGAGAAGAATCCATGGAACGTGGCGCAACTTCGGCGTTTTTACGCGTAGAAGTCAACATAGACACATACATGTAAACATACAATGTACTAAAATACCTGCGAGTTTTCAGACGCACTCTTTTCCTTTCAGGGCACCGAGTGGGGCTGGAAGGTTTTTAATGAGGCAGACTCGCGGTGCTACAATATAATAAAGATATTCGTGGTATACATCTTTTTCTTCGACATGCTCGGGGGCTTGCAACCCAGAAAATCAATATATATACATAAATCTTTGCAATATACAGTCTACAGGATATTTTCCTTGGTTCAAAACACCTCGCAAACCAATAAAGATAAGAACACTGGGTACCGAAAAATCTAGGGGGCTAGAGGAAAGCAAAAAACATACAAGTTGTTTTACAATATACATAAGTGCTTACAATACACAGTTTTCCTTTGTCAAGAAAAATTTCGACAGACTTTCAGTCATGTCCTATCAGGTCGTCTATGTTCACTCTTTCATCGTCAGCAGTGGCACCCATGTGCTCAGCATAATTACCCTTCACGAAGAATTCATCATCTAGTCGAAGTAAATCATCCATCATTTCCTCGGCTACAGGGGTTACAACATCGTTGATTTTGGCGATATTCCTCCTCCGTCTCTTCAGTTTGGCATGGCAAATTTCAACAACTTTGGTCATATCTAAGTTTGGGTAGCAGATCTGCAACATGATCATAGCAAACCTAGCTCCAGCAGTCAATTGGGCCTTCACAAACTCATGGATTCAAGGAGCATCCCTGAATTTATTCATCAAGTCAAGAAGGGTCTTCGGCTGGAAGTTTCGAGGAAACATGGTGTTGTAAACCAGGGCCAGCGTCCTTGTGCAGAAATCAAGAAAACCACGGACTTGACCTGCGCGGTCTTGAAATCTGACGATTCGTCGGGTACGATCAGGCGTAGCCCAAAAGTTAGAGCCATGGCCCAGAGCAAGTTTGATAAGTACATTTGACCTAGCATCAACTCGTTGGTCTGCGGCAGCAGCATCCAAAAAAGAACCTACTCAACGGAAGTATCATAGTGAGAGATTGAAAACAAGTAAATAAAGTAGAGAAGTTCAAACTTATGAAGCATACCCGGTAGCGTCAGTCATCAACTCAAGCATATAATCTTCTCGCGAAGTAGCTTGCGCAGCTTCAGTGACCGCAACCTCTTGTACAGCTAAGGCTTCCTGGGCCTGTTGAAGAGCAATTTTCTCCTTCTCGGACGATTTTCGAGATTGTTCCATTACCACAAGTGCTTGTTTCTTCATCGACTGGAGTTGTTGTCAAAGTTCGTTCAAATCTTGTACTAGATCAACATTCGAAGAATCTTCAACGAAATCATCAGCGGAAGTTTTCTTCGAGTAGGAGGAAGCGGGCAAAGCATCCGCGGAACGAGGTACCACGGTATAATTTTCAAAAATCAACTGGAGAGAAAATTCCGACATCAATCACTTTGCAAAAATAGCATTCCATTAATCATTCGGATATTTACACGTTCATTACAATAATTGGTTCCTATGGAACCAATGGCAAGCTGCTGCAAGACACTACTAAGGCGACAACATCAAAAGAAGAAGAAAAAGAAAAAAAACAGAGACAGGATGGTCTACTTGACCTCCGGCTTGGCAGAACTGGCAGGAGTAGCTGGCTTGTATCCGAGGAAGGAGATGATCTTCTTCGAATGTGGTTTGGCAGCCTTGATCAAAGATTGCCACCTCTCCTTGCCGATCTTCCTCGTGTCGCCAGCTTTTGCCCAGTCGACGCTTTGCTGGCTCTCGGCGACCAAAGCTATGGTGCCTTCGACGCCAACCTTCAGGTTCTCCTGCCGGAAAGCCAGTCCAAGGTCTTCTTCGGGAATGTAGAGCTTCGCAACCTCGGCGAAGGGTTCTGGCGCACTTTTCTTCGGGAAGAAGTAGGAAAAAAGGCGCATAAATGCAGTCCGCACATCAGTAATACTGCGGCGCACCAGGTCCCCATGAATCTCAAGGAGAGAAAGGGCGTCGAGAAGATGGTCCCCTTCAGGCCTTGCAAGTTCAAAGTCTTGAACCATCTTTCCCGCTGAAACGAATTTCGGGTGATCAACAAATACAGGGAGAGCTAATCTTGGAAGGGATCCGAAGAAAGGGATTAATTAACTTACTAACAAAGCGCCGATTCTGCAACTCCAGGCGGCCAATGACATCTTCCTCGCGAGCAGTTTGTTGAGATATATTCTCGCTTAAGACAGTTTCAGCTTGATGGAGTCTCTTTCGAAGATCTCCAACAGAGGCAGCATCTTGTTCGGCCTTCTCGCGAGCTTTCTCACTCTTTTCAAGCTTACTGGCAAAGTCATCAGCTCGCTTGTTAGCTTTGGCGAGAGCCTCTGGTGAAGGGAACATGGTAGAAGTGTTACGATATACATCAAGATAGATCATTGAGTGAAAAATAAAGACAATAGAAAAGTGTACCTTTCAAACCTTCGACAGTATCTCGGTACCCAATAAATTGAGTACCGAGGCTGATGAACTGCTTCATAAGAGGCTGTCGGAGAACGAAAAAGAGAAAAGTTTAATAAAGAAAAAACACGGAGAAAAACTCGACAGATGATAAAATAGGTGCAAGGACACTTACGTCATCCAAAGAAGGAGTCGTCGAGCTCCCAGCCAAGAGGCCCGTTTCTTTGCTAAGTTCAACCCTCGCCCTCTTCGGCGAGGGGGCTCGGGGGCTAGCGGCAGGAGTCGACGCTTCCAGATCTTGTTGAGGAGGCTAAGTTTCTTCCGTTGCGCGACGAGTTTCCGAAAGAACCAAAGTTTGTGACGTGCTCGTGAGAGAAGTAACATTGGGAGCAGGTTATTCTTCTTCGCCACTGTCCACAAAAGATAGTATAAGAAAATGCACAAGTAGTATGCAAAAAAGAAAAAGAAGGCAGAGTAGCTTACTGATACGTCCCAAATGTATCTATAATTTCTGATGTTCCATGCTAGTTTTATGACAATACCTACATGTTTTGCTCACACTTTATTACGATTTTATGCATTTTCCGGAACTAACCTATTAACGAGATGCCACAGTGCCAGTTCCTGTTTTCTGCTGTTTTTGGTTCCAGGAAGGCTGTTCAGGCAATATTCTCGGAATTCGACGAAACAAAGGCCAAACATCATATTTCACCGAGACGGACCAGGACACCGAAGGGGAGACGGAGAGGAGGCCCAGGGCCCCCAGACCACAGGGCCGCGCGGGTGGCCCCCTGGCCGCGCCGGCCTATGGGGAGGGCGCCCTGGTGCCCCTCCGACGCCGCCTCTTCGCCTATATAACCCCTCGAGACCTAAAAACTCGACACCAATTGACGAAACTCCAGAAAGACTCCAGGGGCGCCGCCGCCATCGCGAAACTCCAATTCGGGGGACAGAAGTCTCTGTTCCGGCACGCCGCCGGGATGGGGAATTGCCCCCGGAGTCATCTCCATCGACACCACCGCCATCTTCATCGCCGTTGTTGTCTCCCATGATGAGGAGGGAGTAGTTCTCCCCCGAGGCTGAGGGCTCTACCGGTAGCTATGTGGTTCATCTCTCTCTCCCATGTACTTCAATACAATGATCTCATGAGCTGCCTTACATGATTGAGATCCATATGATGAGCTTTGTAATCTAGATGTTGTTATGCTATTCAAGTGGATTTTACTTATGTGATCTCCGGAGACTCCTTGTCCCACGTGTGTAAAGCTGACAGTGTGTGCACCGTGTGGGTCTCTTAGGCTATATTTCACAGAATACTTGTTCACTGGGTTATGATTTGAGTTGGATGTCTCTATGAAATTGTGGTGTGTTAGTACCTCCTATGAATGCTCACAGTGACAGCGTGGGGTGTTTATTAGTACTTGGGAATACATCTTTAAGGTTTGCTTTTGCAGCCCTACATGATGAATTAGTGTTCGTTATCCTGCCAGAGAGTAATTCAGAATAGCATAGTGAAGTGCTTATATTTATATTCCTTTATGATAACATTGTTGAGAGTGTCCACTAGTGAAAGTATGATCCCTAGGCCTTGTTTCTAAGCATTGAAACACCGTTTCCAACAAGTTCTGTTACATGTTTGCTTGCTGCCATCTTTATTTCAGATTGCAATTACTACTTACAATCATCCATATTACTTGCATTTCACTATCTCTTCGCTGAACTAGTGCACCTATACATCTGACAAGTGTATTAGGTGTGTTGGGGACACAAGAGACTTCTTGTATCGTAATTGCAGGGTTGCTTGAGAGGGATATCTTTGACCTCTACCTCCCTGAGTTCGATAAACCTTGGGTGATTGTCGTGGTATCGTCACGGCATATGCCATAGGGTGGCTAATCGATGTGGTTCCTGAGAGATCTCACGGCGGTATCCGGATGCGGGTATGGGGACGAGCGACACGGCGACGTACCCAGGTTCGAGGCCCTCTGATGGAGGTAAAACCTCTACTCCTGCTATGAGTGTATATGATGATCACACAATACAATGGTGCTCCTAGAGCTGTGTCCGGCTGCTCCTGGGAGGCTAAGGGAGACGATGGTCTCTCTCACAGGGCAGCGCTAGGGGTGGAATGAAGTGAGAATGATCGATCCCCTGCACGAGAGGGGGTAGTGCGGCTTATATAGGCACCGGCACTTTACATATAAGACCCTATAGTTTACTGGCCGGCTTGGCCGGCTCCGGCTTCCGCTCCTTCCCGAGGCGGTGACGTCAGGAGCCGTTGAGGCGTCGTGGCCTGTCCCATCCGGCTGCCAAGGTCAGCGGTATGGAGAGGAGGTGTCCCTGTCGCCGTCAGCCACTGTAGCCAGTACGGATCGTCGTAAGCCATGATGGCCTGTCCGGCGCGTGGCACTATTGCTCCACAGTGCCCCGCGCTTTACGGAAGATGAAGTCAGCGTGGACTTTGGGAACCCGGATCACCAACCCGGTTCCTTCTAGTGCAAGACTCGCCAGCCTCGAGTCGGTCTGAGGTACAAACCCCCAGTCGGATATGGCTTGTAGAAGCCGGCCCAGCTTACAGCATTGGTGGCCGTAGCCAGGCCAACTAGGACCTAGAGCCAGCCGGCTTCCGGACCAGCCGGCCACGGTGCCAGCCGGCTGCACCTCAGCCGGCCTTTGCCGCGAGCCGGCCAATGGCCAGCCGGCTGCTCCGCGTCCATTGCCCTACCCGGGGTCTTCCCCCCGACAGTGATTCACTTAAGGGAAACTTGCTGCTGTTCTACAAACCTCTTCTCTTGGAGGCCCAACACTGTCTACATGAAAAGAAGCGTGCGTAAACATCAAGCTATTTTCTGGCGCCGTTGCCGGGGAGGTAAGGTAAAAGGTATTCACATCCTCCGACTACTAAGCTATTTCCTAGCACTGTTGCCGGTGTGTGAGTGCTCGAAGCTATTTCCTTTAGATCCTGCAATTGCATCTTTTTGTTTCTTGTTTTTCACTAGTTAGGCTTAATGGAAAACAACAAAAATATTAGAGATCTTTATAGTATTTATCTTGGGTTAGGACATGAGGTGTTTGAAGAAAAAATTAAAAAACCTATGGAAATTTATATGAATGCTAATGAAAATGTTATTAGTATGAATGCTTTGAACACCATTGTTGCTAATGCTATGGAAAATTCTAAGCTTGGGGAAGCTAGTTTTGATGAGCATGATATTTTTAGTCCCCCAAGCATGGAGGAGAAAATCTACTTTGATGATACTTTGCCTCCTATTTATGATGATTATAATGATAGTGGTATTTTGGTGCCACCTACTATGGAGGATAAAGTTTATTATGATTATACTATGCCTCCTATATTTGATGATTATGGTGATGAGAATAATAATGATAGCTACTTTGTTGAATTTGCTCCCACTACAATTAATAAGAATGACTATGCTTATGTGGAGAGTAATAATAATTTTATGCATGTAGCTCATGATAAGAATGTTTCATGTGATAGTTATATTGTTGAGTTTGTTCATGATGCTACTGAAAGTTATTATGAGAGAGGAAAACATGGTTATATGCATCTTAATAATATTAAGTTTCCCCTCTTTATGTTGAGAATCTTGAAGTTGCGCTTGTGCTGCCTTTCTATGCTTGTTGCATTATGCTTACATGACTTGTTTATTTACAAGATTCCTTTTCATAGGAAGTGGGTTAGGCTTAAATTTGTTTCATACTTGCTTTTTGATGCTCTCTTTGCTTCAACTCTCATCCTTATGTGAGCATCATTAAAATTGCTGAGCCCATCTTAATGGCTATAAAGAAAGCACTTCTTGGGAGATAACCCATGTTTTTATTTTGCTACTGTTTTGTTGTGTCTTGGAAGTTGTTACTACTGTAGCAACCTCTCCTTATCTTTATTTTATTGCATTGTTGTGCCAAGTAAAGTCTCTGATAGTAAGGTTGATACTAGATTTGGATTACTGCGCAGAAACAGATTTCTTGCTGTCACGAAATTGAGTAGCCCCGTCTGTAGGTAATTCAGAAAAATCTGCCAATTTACGTGCGTGATATTCAGATATGTACGCAACTTTCATTCAATTTGAGCTTTTTCATCTGAGCAAGTTAAGTGCCCCCGAAAAATTCGTCTTTACGGACTGTTCTGTTTTGACAGATTCTGCCTTTTATTTCGCATTGCCTATTTTGCTATGTTAGATGGATTTCTTTGTTCCATTAACTTTCAGTAGCTTTGTGCAATATCTAGAAGTGTTAAGAATGATTATGTCACCTCTGAATATGTGAATTTTTGATTATGCACTAACCCTCTAATGAGTTTTTTTGAGTTTGGTGTGGAGGAAGTTTTCAAGGATCAAGAGAGTACGATGATACAATATGATGAAAAAGAGTGAAAAGTCTAAGCTTGGGGATGCCCTAGTGGTTCATCCCTGCATATTTCAAGAAGACTCAAGCATCTAAGCTTGGGGATGCCCAAGGCATCCCCTTCTTCATCGACAACTTATCAGGTCACCTCTAGTGAAACTATATTTTTATTCCGTCACATCTTATGTGCTTTACTTGGAGCGTCTGTATGTTTTTATTTTTGTTTGTGTTTGAATAAAATAGGATCCTAGCATTCTTTGTGTGGGAGAGAGACACACTTCGCTGTTTCATATGAACACTGGTGTTCTTAGCTTTACTTTTAATGTTCATGGCGAAGGTTAAAACTGCTTCGTTCATTGCTATTTGGTTGGAAATAGAAAATGCTTCATGTGGTAATTGGTATATTGTCTTGAATAATTTGATACTTGGCAATTGTTTTGCTCAAATGGATCATGTTTAAGCTCTTGCATCATGTACTTTGCACCAAGAGCTTGTTGAAATTTGGTTTGCATGATTGGTCTCTCTAAAGTCTAGATATTTTCTGGTAAAGTGTTTGAACAACAAGGAAGACAGTGTAGAGTCTTATAATGGTTGCAATATGTTCTTATGTAAGTTTTGCTGTACCAGTTCATACTTGTGTTTGCTTCAAACAACCTTGCTAGCCAAAGCCTTGTATTGAGAGGGAATTCTTCTCGTGCATCCAAAACCTTGAGCCAAAACCTATGCCATTTGTGTCCATCATACCTACCTACTATGTGGTATTTCTCTGCCATTCCAAAGTAAATTGCTTGAGTGCTACCTTTAAAATTTCATTCTTTGTCTTTGCAATATATAGCTCATGGGAAAATAGCCTTAAAAACTATTGTGGTAAAGAATATGTAGCTTATGTATCTTATTTCTTATAAGTTGCTTGTTGAGCGGTAACCATGTTTCTGGGGACGCCATCAACTGTTACAGTTTTGTTGAATATCATGTGAGTTGCTATGCATGTTCGTCTTGTCTGAAGTAAGGGTGATTTATCATGATCAAATGGTTTGAGTATGCATATTGTTAGAGAAGAACATTGGGCCGCTAACTAAAGCCATGTATCATGGTGGAAGTTTCAGTTTGGACATTAATCCTCAATCTCTTATGAGAATATTATTTGTTGTTGAATGCTTATGCATTAAAGAGGAGTCCATTATCTGTTTTCTATGTTGTCCCGGTATGGATGTCCTTAGTTGAGATCTATCAAAAACGAGAAATCAAATGCGATCTATCTCCTTGGACATTTGTACAGGCGGCATAGAGGTATGATGCGCGTACAACACGCGTCCGTTGGGAACCCCAAGAGGAAGGTGTGATGCGTACGGAGGCAAGTTTTCCCTCAGTAAGAAACCAAGGTTTATCGAACCAGTAGGAGCCAAGAAGCACGTTGAAGGTCGATGGCGGCGGAGTGTAGTGCGGCGCAACACCAGGGATTCCGGCGCCAACGTGGAACCTGCACAACACAACCAAGATACTTTGTCCCAACGTAACAGTGAGGTTGTCAATCTCACCGGCTTGCTGTAACAAAGGATTAGATGTATAGTGTGGATGATGAAGTTTGCAGAAAACAGTAGAACGAGTATTGCAGTTGATTGTATTCGATGTAAAAGAATGGATCGGGGTCCACAGTTCACTAGAGGTGTCTCTCCCATAAGATAAATAGCATGTTGGGTGAACAAATTACAGTTGGGCAATTGACAAATAAAGAGGGCATGACCATGCACATACATGTTATGATGAGTATTGTGAGATTTAATTGGGCATTACGACAAAGTACATAGACCGCTATCCAGCATGCATCTATGCCTAAAAAGTCCACCTTCAGGTTATCATCCGAACCCCCTCCAGTATTAAGTTGCAAACAACAGACAATTGCATTAAGTATGGTGCGTAATGTAATCAACAAATATATCCTTAGACATAGCATTGATGTTTTATCCCTAGTGGCAACAGCACATCCACAACCTTAGAGGTTTCTGTCACTCCCCCAGATTTAATGGAGACATAAACCCACTATCGAGCATAAATACTCCCTCTTGGAGTTACAAGCAAAAACTTGGCCAGAGCCTCTACTAGCAACGGAGAGCATGCAAGATCATAAACAACACATAGATAATAGATTGATAATCAACATAGCATAGTATTCCATATTCATCAGATCCCAACAAACGCAACATGTAGCATTACAGATAGATGATCTTGATCATGTTAGGCAACTCACAAGATCCAACAATGATAGCACAATTAGGAGAAGACGACCATCTAGCTACTGCTATGGACCCATAGTCCAGGGGTGAACTACTCACTCATCACTCCGGAGGCGACCATGGCAGTGAAGAGTCCTCCGGGAGATGATTCCCCTCTCCGGCAGGGTGCCGGAGGCGATCTCCTGAATCCCCCGAGATGGGATTGGCGGCGGCGGCGTCTCTGGAAGGTTTTCCGTATCGTGGCTCTCGGTACTGGAGTTATTATCGACGAAGGCTTAAGTAGGCGGAAGGGTAGGTCAGGGGGCGCCACGAGGGGCCCACACCACAGGCCGGCGCGGCCAGGGCTTGGGCCGCGCCGCCCTAGTGTGTGGCTGCCTCGTCGCCCCACTTCGTTTCCTCTCCAGACTTCTGGAAGCTTCATGGAAAAATAAGATCCTGGGCGTTGATTTCGTCCAATTCCGAGAATATTTCCTTACTAGGATTTCTGAAAACAAAAACAGCAAAAAACAGCAACTGGCTCTTCGGCATCTTGTTAATAGGTTAGTGCCGGAAAATGCATAAATATGACATAAAGTATGTATAAAACATGTGAGTATCATCATAAAAGTAGCATGGAACATAAGAAATTATCGATACGTTGGAGACGTATCAGCATCCCCAAGCTTAGTTCCTACTCGTCCCGAGTAGGTGAACGATAACAAAGATAATTTCTGAAGTGACATGCCATCATAATCTTGATCATACTATTGTAAGCACATGTAATGAATGCAGCTATTCGAAGCAATGTTAATGCAATGAGTAAACAATTGAATCATATAGCAAAGACTTTTCATGAATAGTACTTTCAAGACAAGCATCAATAAGTCTTGCATAAGAGTTAACTCATAAAGCAATAAATTCAAAGTAAAGGTATTGAAGCAACACAAAGGAAGATTAAGTTTCAGCGGTTGCTTTCAACTTGTAACATGTATATCTCATGGATATTGTCAACATAAAGTAATATAATAAGTGCAATATGCAAGTATGTAGGAATCAATGCACAGTTCACACAAGTGTTTGCTTCTTGAGATGGAGAGAAATAGGTAAACTGACTCAACATAGAAGTAGAAGAAAGGCCCTTCGCGGAGGGAAGCATTTATTGCTATGTTTGTGCTAGAGCTTTGATTTTGAAAACAAGAAACAATTTTGTCAACGGTAGTAATAAAGCATATGTATCATGTAAATTATATCCTACAAGTTGCAAGCCTCATGCATAGTATACCAATAGTGCCCGCACCTTGTCCTAATTAGCTCGGATTACCTGGATTATCACCGCAATACATATGTTTTAACCAAGTATCACAAAGGGGTACCTCTATGCCGCCTGTACAAAGGTCTATGGAGAAAGCTCGCATTGGATTTCTCGCTTTTGATTATTCTCAACTTAGACATCCATACCGGGACAACATAGACAACAGATAATGGACTCCTCTTTAATGCATAAGCATTTAGCAACAATTAATATTCTCATATGAGATTGAGGATATTTGTCCAAAACTGAAACTTCCACCATGGATCATGGCTTTAGTTAGCAGCCCAATGTTCTTCTCTAACAATATGCATGCTCAAACCATTCAACTCATGGTAAATCGCCCTTACTTCAGACAAGACGAACATGCATAGCAACTCACATGATATTCAACAAAGGGTAGTTGATAGCGTCCCCAGGAACATGGTTATCGCTCAACAAGCAACTTAATAAGAGATAAGATGCATAAGTACATATTCAATACCACAATAGTTTTTAGGCTATTTGTCCCATGAGCTATATATTGCAAAGACGAAGAATGGAAATTTTAAAGGTAGCACTCAAGCAATTTACTTTGGAATGGCGGAGAAATACCATGTAGTAGGTAGGTATGGTGGACACAAGTGGCATAGTGTTTGGCTCAAGGATTTTGGATGCATGAGAAGTATTCCCTCTCGATACAAGGTTTAGGCTAGCAAGGTTGTTTAAAGCAAACACAAGTATGAACCGGTACAACAAAACTCACATAAAAGACATATTGTAAGCATTATAAGACTCTACACCGTCTTCCTTGTTGTTCGACCCTTACTAGAAATTATCTAGACCTTAGAGAGACCAATCATGCAAACCAAATTTTAGCAAGCTCTATGTATTTCTTCATTAATAGGTACAAAGTATATGATGCAAGAGCTTAAACATGAGCACAACAATTGCCAAGTATCACATTATTCAAGTTGTTATACCAATTACCACATGTAGCATTTCCCGTTTCCAACCATATAACAATTTAACGAAGCAATTCAACCTTCGCCATGAACATTATGAGTAAAGCCTAAGGACATATTTGTCCATATGCAACAGCGGAGCGTGTCTCTCTCCCACACAATGAATGCTAGGATCCAACTTTATTCAAACAAAACAAAAACAAAAGCATACAGACGCTCCAAGCAAAGTACATAAGATGTGACGGAATAAAAATATAGTTTCACTAGAGGAACCTGATAATGTTGTCGATGAAGAAGGGGATGCCTTGGGCATCCCCAAGCTTAGATGCTTGAGTCTTCTTGAAATATGCAGGGGTGAACCACCGGGGCATCCCCAAGCTTAGAGCTTTCACTCTCCTTGATCATATTGTATCATCCTCCTCTCTTGATCCTTGAAAACTTCCTCCACACCAAACTTAAAACAACTCATTAGAGGGTTAGTGCATAATCAAAATTCACATGTTCAGAGGTGACATAATCATTGTTAACAGTTCTGTACATTGCACAAAGCTACTAAAAGTTAATGGAATAGAAAAATCCATCAAGCATAGCAAAACAGGCAATGAGAAATAAAAGGCAGAATCTGTCAAAACAGAACAGTCCATAAAGATGAATTTCTAAGAGGCACCATACTTGCTCAACTGAAAATTCTCAAATTGAATGAAAGTTGCGTACATATCTGAGGATCACTCACATAAATTTTCAGAATTTTCCGAGTTACCCAGATTCGTGACAGCAAGAAATCTGTTTCTGCGCAGTAATCCAAATCTAGTATGAACCTTACTATCAAAGACTTTACTTGGCACAACAATGCAACAAAACTAAGATAAGGAGAGGTTGCTACAGTAGTAACAACTTCCAAGACTCAAATATAAAACAAAAATGCAGTAGTAAAATCATGGGTTGTCTCCCATAAGCGCTTTTCTTTAACGCCTTTCAGCTAGGCGCAGAAAGTGTGCATCAAGTGTTATCAAGAGATGATGCATCTACAGCGGGGTTTGGAGTTTTCTCAACCATGCATTGTATTTTGTATATGTAAGTTTCAGAGGCTCCCTTTTCATTAGTCTTAGGCTTGCTATTCTCATCAAACAAATTTTCAGGGACAAGCCAAGCATAATTATCATCTAGCGCTTCATGTATTCCTAGGAGCTTGCAAGGTATTGGTGCTTTAATCTCCCCGCCATCATTAACATTATTAGTATACCTTATTCTATCCATGTCCATCTTTTCAAGTGTTCTTTTAAAATCAGTGAACATACCAAGCCTCTTATGCTTAATGAAAACTTTTCTAGCTTCACTAGCTATATCTTTAAATTCCCTATCAAGGACTTTTAAAACAAAATCTCTCTTTTCTCCCCTCTCCATATCAGAAAGTGTAAGAAACATGTGTTGTATCATGGGGTTGAGACTAATAAATCTAGTTTCCAACAGGTGTACTAAACAGGCAGAGGCACTTTCATAAGTAGGAGCAGCTTTTAATAATGGTATATCTTCAAAATTTTCATCCATGCTAACATGGGTGAAAAATGCTTCTATATTATCTCTTCCAATTATAGACCCATCTCCTACATATATATCTTTTAAAGTAAAATTAGGAGGAAACATGATGAAACAAGTAAAGTAAATGCAAGTAACTAATTTTTTTGTGTTTTTAATATAGAGATTGCAAACAAGACAGTAAATAAAGTAAAGCTAGCAACTAATTTTTGTGTGTGTTTGGTTTTAGTGCAGCAAACAAAGTAGTAAATAAAATAAAGCAAGACAAAAACAAAGTAAAGAGATTGGAAGTGGAGACTCCCCTTGCAGCGTGTCTTGATCTCCCCGGCAACGGCGCCAGAAAATAGTCTTGATGCGCGTAGAGCACGCGTCCGTTGGGAACCCCAAGAGGAAGGTGTGATGCGTACGGCGGCAAGTTTTCCCTCAGTAAGAAACCAAGGTTTATCGAACCAGTAGGAGCCAAGAAGCACGTTGAAGGTTGATGGCGGCGGAGTGTAGTGCGGCGCAACACCAGGGATTCTGGCGCCAACGTGGAACCTGCACAACACAACCAAGATACTTTGTCCCAACGTAACAGTGAGGTTGTCAATCTCACCGGCTTGCTGTAACAAAGGATTAGATGTATAGTGTGGATGATGAAGTTTGCAGAAAACAGTAGAACGAGTATTGCAGTTGATTGTATTCGATGTAAAAGAATGGACCGGGGTCCACAGTTCACTAGAGGTGTCTCTCCCATATGATAAATAGCATGTTGGGTGAACAAATTACAGTTGGGCAATTGACAAATAAAGAGGGCATGACCATGCACATACATGTTATGATGAGTATTGTGAGATTTAATTGGGCATTACGACAAAGTACATAGACCGCTATCCAGCATGCATCTATGCCTAAAAAGTCCACCTTCAGGTTATCATCCGAACCCCCTCCAGTATTAAGTTGCAAACAACAGACAATTGCATTAAGTATGGTGCGTAATGTAATCAACAAATATATCCTTAGACATAGCATTGATGTTTTATCCCTAGTGGCAACAACACATCCACAACCTTAGAGGTTTCTGTCACTCCCCCAGATTTAATGGAGACATGAACCCACTATCGAGCATAAATACTCCCTCTTGGAGTTACAAGCAAAAACTTGGCCAGAGCCTCTACTAGCAACGGAGAGCGTGCAAGATCATAAACAACACATAGATAATAGATTGATAATCAACATTGCATAGTATTCCATATTCATGAGATCCCAACAAACGCAACATGTAGCATTACAGATGGATGATCTTGATCATGTTAGGCAGCTCACAAGATCCAACAATGATAGCACAATTAGGAGAAGACGACCATCTAGCTACTGCTATGGACCCATAGTCCAGGGGTGAACTACTCACTCATCACTCCGGAGGCGACCATGGCGGTGAAGAGTCCTCCGGGAGATGATTCCCCTCTCCGGCAGGGTGCCGGAGGCGATCTCCTGAATCCCCCGAGATGGGATTGGCGGCGGCGGCGTCTCTAGAAGGTTTTCCGTATCGTGGCTCTCGGTACTGGAGTTATTATCGACGAAGGCTTAAGTAGGCGGAAGGGTAGGTCAGGGGGCACCACGAGGGGCCCACACCACAGGCCGGCGCGGCCAGGGCTTGGGACGCACCGCCCTAGTGTGTGGCTGCCTCGTCGCCCCACTTCGTTTCCTCTCCGGACTTCTGGAAGTTTCGTGGAAAAATAAGATCCTGGGCGTTGATTTCGTCCAATTCCGAGAATATTTCCTTACTAGGATTTCTGAAACCAAAAACAGCAGAAAATAGCAACTGGCTCTTCGGCATCTTGTTAATAGGTTAGTGCCAGAAAATGCATAAATATGACATAAAGTATGTATAAAACATGTGAGTATCATCATAAAAGTAGCATGGAACATAAGAAATTATCGATACGTTGGAGACGTATCAAGGTACCCCTTTGTGACACTTGGTTGAAACATATCTAATGCAATGACAATCCATGTAAATCCAAGCTAATTAGGACACGGTGCGAGCACTATTGGTATTGTATGCATGAGGCTTGCAACTTATAGGATGTCTTATGCATAACACATATGAATTATTACTACCGTTGACAAAATTGTTTCTATGTTTTCAAAATAAAAGCTCTAGCACAAAAATAGTAATCCATGCTTCCCTCTGCGAAGGGCCTTTCTTTTACTTTATGTTGAGTCAGTTCACCTATCTCTTTCTATCTTAGAAGCAAACACTTGTGTCAACTATGTGCATTGATTCCTACATACTTGCTTATTTGCATTCATCATATTACTTTGTGTTGACAATTATCCATGAGATATACATGTTGAAGTTGAAAGCAACTGATGAAAACTTATATCTTCCTTTGTGTTGCTTCAAAACTTTCTACAAAGAATTTATTGCTTTATGAGTTAACTCCTATGCAAGTCTTATTGGTGCTTGTCTTGAAAGTACTATTCATGAAAAGTCTTTGTTATATGATTCAGTTGTTTAATCATTGTCTTTACCATTGCTTCGAATCACTTCATTCATCTCATATGCTTTACAATAGTATTGATCAAGATTATGATAGTAGCATGTCACTTCAGAAATTATCCTTGTTATCGTTTACCTACTCGAGGGTGAGTAGGAACTAAGCTTGGGGATGCTTGATACGTCCCAAACGTATCTATAATTTCTGATGTTCCATGCTAGTTTTATGACAATACCTACATGTTTTGCTCACACTTTATAATGATTTTATGCATTTTCCTGAACTAACCTATTAACGAGATGCCACAGTGCCAGTTCCTATTTTCTGCTGTTTTGGGTTCCAGAAAGGCTGTTCGGGCAATATTCTCGGAATTCGACGAAACAAAGGCCAAACATCATATTTCACCGAGACAGACCAGGACACCGAAGGGGAGACGGAGAGGAGGCCCAGGGCCCCCAGACCACAGGGCCACGCGGGTGGCCCCCTGGCCGCGCCGGCCTATGGGGAGGGCGCCCTGGTGCCCCTCCGACGCCGCCTCTTCACCTATATAACCCCTCGAGACGTAAAAACTCGACACCAATTGTTGAAACTCCAGAAAGACTCCAGGGGCGCTGCCGCCATCGCGAAACTCCAATTCGGGGGATAGAAGTCTCTGTTCCGGCACGCCGCCGGGACGGGGAATTTCCCTCGAAGTCATCTCCATCGACACCACCGCCATCTTCATCGCCGTTGCTGTCTCCCATGATGAGGAGGGAGTAGTTCTCCCCCGAGGCTGAGGGCTCTACCGGTAGCTATGTGGTTCATCTCTCTCTCCCATGTACTTCAATACAATGATCTCATGAGCTGCCTTACATGATTGAGATCCATATGATGAGCTTTGTAATCTAGATGTTCTTATGCTATTCAAGTGGATTTTACTTATGTGATCTCCGGAGACTCCTTGTCCCATGTGTGTAAAGGTGACAGTGTGTGCACCGTGTGGGTCTCTTAGGCTATATTTCATAGAATACTTGTTCACTGGGTTATGATTTGAGTTGGATGTCTCTATGAAATTGTGGTGTGTTAGTACCTCCTATGAATGCTCACAGTGACAGCGTGGGGTGTTTATTAGTACTTGGGAATACATCTTTAAGGTTTGCTTTTGCTGCCCTACATGATGAATTAGTGTTCGTTATCCTGCCAGAGAGTAATTCAAAATAGCATAGTGAAGTGCTTATATTTATATTCCTTTATGATAACATTGTTGAGAGTGTCCACTAGTGAAAGTATGATCCCTAGGCCTTGTTTCTAAGCATTGAAACACCGTTTCCAACAAGTTCTATTACATGTTTGCTTGCTGCCATCTTTATTTCAGATTGCAATTACTACTTACAATCATCCATATTACTTGTATTTCACTATCTCTTCGCCGAACTAGTGCACCTATACATCTGACAAGTATATTAGGTGTGTTGGGGACACAAGAGACTTCTTTTATCGTAATTGCAGGGTTGCTTGAGAGGGATATCTTTGACCTCTACCTCCCTGAGTTCGATAAACCTTGGGTGATTCACTTAAGGGAAACTTGCTGCTGTTCTACAAACCTCTGCTCTTGGAGGCCCAACACTGTCTATAGGAAAAGAAGCGTGCATAGACATCACTTACGAGCTAACGAGGGCTTCCTTGTAAGGATTGAAGGTTTCCTCCTCCTCCTCGGGAGTAGTTTCTTCGGCAGGTGATTCGCCGGCTTTGGAGGTGCTGGAGTCTTCGACATCACACCTCTTCCTCTTTCTCCGGGGGGAAACAACGGAAGGGAGAGAATGCGCTGACTCGGAAGCCTTCAATTCAGTCTCTCTTTTAGAGGACCCGCGGATTTGTGAGATCCAGCGATTTCACTCTCAGGGCAAGAAGTACCGTGTGCATCATTGGCAACGATGGCTCAATCATCGACCTCCCCACCTTCAGGTAAGGGAGGCAAAGAAGAGGTGACTTGGTGGTTCTGCAAAAGAGAAAAACAATAACAAGAGACAGTTGAGGACGGAAGTCAACAACAAAATAACAAGATAGCAGTCGAAGTTTGAATCAAAGTCGAGAAAGCAGTGTAAGCGATATAGGAATCAAAAACTCGAGAAGCAGGTTACTTACTTTGGGGAGAGCATGGGTACCACTATATGGTTTGTGGTGACCCAGCGTACCACTGCATGGTGTAGTACACAAGTCGTTGACATAACACAAGTGAAACACCGTTCCACTCATATTACATCTCTCAGAGTGGTACACCAGAAACATATGCGAGTCCAAGGTATGTCTATAGAAGTACACACGAACTGTTTACATAAGATCCACACAGCCTCCTACCTTACAGTGAGGTAAAATTTCAAATAAAGCTCCAGAAGAACGACTCGTAGTCTATCTTATAGCTAACTCAAGTTTAAGAGCTAATTGGCTTGCTATAGAACTCTAGCTACTTAGGTGCTAGGATTAGGGAAAGGTTCCCTTCTATTACTAGTCTAGGTTTCCATCATAGCTGATGCAGAAGTTGACTCCATTGGCTTCTTTGATTGAATTCTTCATCTTGTTGCAGTTGACTCCTTTGTCTTCGAGTTCCACGGTAGTTTCTCCTTCGGTGCCTTGATCTAAGAAGGGGGTTCAAATGGGATAGAATGAGTACGAGCGTACTCAGCAAGTTCATATTAGGAAATAGGTGTATCATGCACTAACTACAGCCATAGACCAGAAAGTCATAGGCCAATGCAAGTTTTTGTAATCATTTCTTCAAAAGGTTTATTTTATTCTAAAAACTATGCCCGTCAGTCTTCACAGGTTGACTAGAACTTCGTGGAGTTCCTTTCCTGCCGCGTTCGCAATTCCCTTCCCGGAATAGGGAGTGACAGTCACACTTCTTGATACCCTCTGCAGAGGTGCGTTACTTTACCCCACAAGAGATCTTAACTTTGTTGCCGGCCGAGAGTATGTCCTCGTCCACACTTGCTTTGGTGTGAGGCCCTGTATAAGATCCAAGCCAATCACTGCCTTCTCCGCGACCCTGCAAACCCACCCTTTTGTCCGACCCTACACCCCCAGTAGACTTCTCCCGATAATGCGGCTTTACTCACGGTGTACTCCGGACAATCCATCATAGATCGTAGATCTTATCATCACTAATGGATGGGGATTTAAAAGGCTATCCCAACCTACGACAGTGCCTCCAACACCCCGCCAGCTCTACCAATCCGTTGGCGTGCAGAAGGAAAAAGATACAGCTGACTTCCCCAGAGCCATTATAGATCTTATGGATAACGCGATTTGTACGACGCTAGAATCACTGGACGGCATTGGTACTTAGTCCTAGATGAGTAGTACCCATGCAATGGAACCTCCACCATATCAACACATACCATGGTTCCATTGCCCACCACATAGTCATATTCATAATTGTAAAATAATACTGCTTTTCAATGCATGAGAGATAAGTATAGTACTTTGCATATAGTTTGATACAAATAATCAAATGACATGAGCAAGCGATGAACTTGCCTTTATTGACTGCAAGATTATGCAGGCGAAAGCTTCGATACGTGATAACTCCAAATGCTGAAATACCATCATCGTCCGGTAAGGACAATGTTTAAAGAACTGGCAAAGATGCTATAATGCATAGTATGAGATGCAATCGTCCCGAGCGTAACCTAACCTCGATGATTTAGGATGTATGAGTTGTAAAGATTTTTTTAGGGTTGGTTGCATTTTTAGAATGGTTCTCAAACAAGGTTCTTATTAGGGTTTGGTTATATTAGCATCATAACCAAGTGATATAAGGCATCATAACAATCATACACATAAGAATAGTGATGGAATAGTATGTAAAGAACAGTTGTCAATTTTAAGTGCTACAGATCATGGTTGATGATTACTTATACTATACTTCAAAAGAATAACTTTTGAAGAACATGTTAGTTAAGAAATATTTAGTATTTCAAAGAAAGATTAGGGCTTCTAAGGTTTGATTGTCATTTGTACTTCAAAAGAATAACTTTTGAAGAACAGGTTAAAATAAGAATATGAACTTCTATATATAGGTGCTATGGCTTCTAGGGTTTACTATTGGATTCATTTAGTTTCACTAATAGGAACTAGTTGGGTTCTTAAGTAGAATTGGTCTATATGTAGCAAGTATTAGCAGGTTTATTACTAAGGTTGATTAAGGGTATCATATCAAAGAATGATGGTCAAGGTGTTGCTATGAGTTAGGGTTTACTATGGCTTCACAATTGCTTAATCAAGTAATCTCTAATGGTTGCCCAGCTAAGTGGTTTATCATTTCCTAAGTAGGGTGTAGTGGAATAGGAGCATATGATGAGAATTACTACACAAGGTTGGTATTAGGGTTCATTACTATGGTTCTACTAAATTATGATGGTTAAGGTTGGTTCTCATGGTGTGATACTAAGTATGAGTATTAATGGTGCTAACATATTAACAAGTTAGGGTTTATACTTAGATGGTACTAATTCAATTAACCAGTTAGGGTTTATACCTAGGTGACACTAATGGATCATATAGGTTTTAATTAAGAATAGGGACATGAAATGATAATCTCATGTGACTTGGTTTTATGCTAGTGGATCATAAGAATGCATTCAATTGTTGCTTATTAGGGTTCTATATGTCAAGTAAATCTCACATGATCATATGTGACACATATCTAGGGTTTTAGAGTTGGTTCTAAGGTGGAATGATCACATAAAATAATGGGATCAAGGTCTTACTCAAATTGAAACTAGGGTTTCTAAATTATGGTACAACTCCTAGAATGATGATTCGGCAATATAGGTGTGGTTACTAATTACTTTGAAACAACATTAGTAATGGTTTGATATTTTATTAATTTTCACAAGATTTAATAATTAGAGTAACTCTTATTTAGGTTTAATTAAGAATGAGGGTTTAATAATTGTTATTAGGTTTAAAGTATTTAATTTGTTAACTTAAGAATGTTTAAGTAAATAAGTTTTGATTTACCAAATAATATTGGCTTATAATATTTTCTTGAGTTATTACTATTTAAAGAAAATAGAAAATAGTAATTTGCAAATTAGGGTTTATGAATTACCACTTATAATTAAGTTAATGCAAATATGATAAATAAAATTAATCTTAACATTTTAATTAGTTACTGAATAGTTAAAATCTAATTTTGAAACTTTACTAATTATTGAATTCAAATTGCATTTTAAATAGTTGAAAAGGCATAATTAATAAGGTTAAAAATAAGTGGATTTCTATTTTGTCACACATTTTTGTTTTATATTTTATTTGAATAGAGTTTATTTTTGTGAGCATTTTGATATATTATTCATATTTTTCTGAGTTGAAATGAAATTTCTATGATTTTGCAAAGTTTCAGTGATTTTCTGGAATTTGAAATAAAGCAAAATTACTAAACACACCGGTTCATACCCTAGCCACTGTGACTGACTGGTGGGGTCAATCTACACGTCAGGCGCCATGTTGGCAAGGTCTGGTCAAAATTGACCGTGGCCTTTGACCTCACCGGCGTTTAAACGCCGGCGGCCAGAGCACGGTGGCGCCGCCGATTTACGGCCCCCGGGGACAAGCGACTAGGCTTCTCCGACTCCCTGGCACCTAACGAACACGACGGTGGTGATGGTTTGTCGAGTAGTTCATCGGAGCTTCGCTGACAGTCATGCCCGCGGCGGAGCTACTCCGGCCAAACAGCTAACTCAAGCTACGGTGGACGAAATGACACAAATAGGGGCTCCCGAGATGCGCAAGCTCACCCTCGACGCGTGGAGCTGCTCGCCGGTGAAGATGGTGCACGGTATCAAGCTCCACCTCGCCGATACCGTACCAGTTGCTTGAAAGGGAACTTCAAAATTCGCTTGATCCCGAGCTCCCCTTGGACGATTGACTCCATCAGGATGATCCTTGAGTCTAGGCGCTTCTCCTGGACCACGCCATCGATCTTGGGGTGACCTCCTCCGTCGAGCTCTTGATCGACTCCGGTGACAGTGCAATGATGATTGCGAGGATTTGGAAGAACAAGAGAGGAATAGGAAGGGCGGCGAAGAATTAGGGTTCCATGGCGAAGCTACGGGCAAATTTATAGAGCACGACGAGGTCTGTATCGGCATTTCACCGGCGGCAATGGCCGGGATGCCTCGCCGACAATGGAGGTCTCTGGGCGCAAATCTTAGCGCTAATGGATAGACTCAGACGTGAGAACACTTGTACAAGGTTCAGAGATCGCCTGCGACGTCCGGGGCGTGCTCATCCTCCACGAGGACGTGGCCGATGCTCCTCTGTGATGTCGACGTTGAGGAAGAAGACGATGCTCCTTTTCTTCCTCGACGAAACGATACGGTGGCTTGGGTCGTTTTCGTTGGTGGGCTGGGCTGACCTGGGCCGTAGAGGTGGTGCTGGTCCTGGGCTGCTGTGGCCTGCCAGGTAAGGCTCTCCCTTTTCTTCTTTTTCTATTTTCTGTTTTGAATTTTTTATTTGAATTCAAATTTGAATTCTGTTTTGTTTTGCAGGTTCTAAAACATTGGAACATCAATATAACTTGATAACAATGCTCACTGTATAATCTTGTTGTTTAAACAAATATTTAGTTTAGGATTTAATTAATATCTTGTGAAACTTGAATTAAATAGAAATGGTTTAGTTAGTTAATTCAATTTCCTTTTTAATTTAGAAACCAGATCTATTTAAGTGGTTTGAGAATTTATAATCCGTGCATAATGAACACATGATTAGGTTGAGCTAGTACTTAACAATATGGATTGTTCACATATAATTTTCATTATGGCTAGAGTTTAAATTAAATGGTATTGAGGTTGGAATTGTGTTATGATTGTATGTGAAGAATTATTTCTATGGTTTTGAGAAAATGGCTAAGAAAATTCTATAATCAATAATCTGGTTGTAGTAAACTTTAGCTTGAACTAATTAAGATGGATCCTATGTTTATAATTAGCAATGCATTTGCTAATGATGGTTTAATTTATAGAACACTACTTCATTTGGTCTGCTAGGATGGAAAGGTAGGGTTTAATATTTTATGTGAACTGATTCCTAGGTGAAAGGTTTAGGGTTTTGGTGATGCTTCACTAATTGAAGTATAAAATAGGCATGAGGCATGGCAGGGTTTTACTTATGATCCAAAGTGATACTTGGATTGGAATTCAAATGTGGTCTAGGGTTTAAGTAGTGATCACCAAGGTGATACACAACTAGGATTCAGTTATGATATAAACTTGATCATGTTTTAGTGGCTAGGGTTATCCTCCTCACTTAGGTAGAATTATTGTATCAAGGCAATGCTAGGTTTGTCTTAAGTGTTTAGACAGGCAGGGTTTACCACTAATATCATAACTACCCCATACAAGGCATGATTATTGGTCTGGTTAACTACTAATGATTTACTTATCATTTCATGTGAAGAATGAGATATATGGATCACTTATAGAGGTTTAACTTAGCATCTCAATTTATAAGGTAAGATCATGCATTAGACATGATCCACTTATTCCTCACTTGTCTCTCTTCTTTAATACTTCTCTCAACACACTCACTTAGATTCTTAGGGTTTATGATCATCACCCAATTTGTAATGATCAAAGTATTGGCCTCCCAACACTTCATTGGTGAATTATGGTTCTCTCTCCAAGATCAAGTATAAGTCCATATACTTGAGTATACCTCTTTAAGTTGAGCTATTCTGAATAGGTAGGTTTTTCTCTAGGGTTTATGATCATTACCAAGTTGTAATGATCTCAACACTTGCCTCTCTATAATTACTAGAAGAATAGGTTCTTACTTACCATCAAGTGTGAGCTAGGTCAAGTAGGGTTTAACACTTGACTTATATTTCTTGTATCATTGGTTAGTATCAACAAGTACCTCCATTGGATAAGGTTTAAATAGTAATCTAGGTTTTATTCAATGGATAGAATAAGCATATGAATGATTCTCTCCTTTCTCTAGGTTTAATGATATGAGTTGAGAAACAAGGTTGGAATGGTCAAGGTTTAATGAAGAATGAATATGAATGTTCTTGACATGGATTCAAGTATTGTAGTGGAAAAGATATACCATGTGACTCATGGTAGGAACATTTATTTAGTAGAAAACATGTATAAGATAAGTATAGAATAGTTTATTAATTAATTGTGTTCCTTGATTTAGGATTGAATAATTATTCATGTGTTGTTGTAAGAAATGTCATGTTGAGATCCTTTTATATAAGATCTTGTAGTTGATCCTTACTTAAGGTGTTGTTTGTTATAAAACTAATTCTATTTGATCTAGCCCATAGATCAAATCATCTCTACCCAAAACAAGGTTTTAGCAAAGGTCACAACGAAGTTTATAGCGCTTGACTTGATGATCTACTTCAATTCCAGCAAGTCAAGTGAAACTTCAGTTACTGTGGTAAGTTTTTATTTGAAAGCGCCAAAATTCCCCGGATATTCTATGCATGAATGCAATGCACACTTTGGTGTTCTCTCATTTTATTGCCTCTAAACCTGGGATATTACAGCCTCTCCCCCTTAAACTGAACTTCGTCCCGAAGTTCGAACGCTCTCATGTTTCGGAATGTTGAAATGTCTTGAACAGATCACCAACCTTCAACTCCATGGTGATCACACTAGATATAATTGGATATATCCCTTATCCAGATCCTTCCTGTAGTCTTCTGATGTCTGGCACTGATACTTCCTTTAATTCTAGGATTTCCTTCTAACATTCGAAACTTCTAGTCTTATTCCTCAAAGATTCTTGGATTAGGACATCTTATTGTGTTAATGGCTTTTACTAATGGTTGTGGTGACATCTTCCTATTTGGGTACTCAAAGCTTGGTTCTACCAGTTGCGGTAATCCAGCTGCGGTGTAATATGGCACTACGATTTACCAGCTGCGATACTCAAACCTTAATTCTAAAAGATTCATTTAAAGCAGGGTATTGTTTTCCCTTACTACCATAATGAAAGTAATGGCACTTCGTAAGGTATTTACAATAGGCATGGTCCTAGTGGTTGAGTCCTACGAATGAATTAGACTCATTTAGTCCATCCAATCATGGCTTCTAGTTTATGCTAGTTATCTTCCTTTTGGTTTCTTTAGGTTCCATGAAAGGAATCTTTCTAATAGGCTTATGTCTTGGGTATGGTCAAACCCTTCGGTCCTTTGTTTTCTTTGGCCTTGATTGTCCTCCGATATCTTCTTCCTCCAACTTCATTATCTAAGGCTTACTTAAGTTCTCTTGGTTTCGAGTAATTACAATTACCCGCTCAAGTTAAGGTCTAACCCTTACTTCCTCGAGATGTGAACCTCGGCTTTTGGTCTGACAACCTCCTGAAAGTACTTTTATATGGGTAGTTTCCCAACAACCTTATAAAAATAAGATCGTATTTTTTCTCAGTTCAGACCTTCTTCTTGGTCCATCATACTCCAAATACTATATCTTAATACTTCTTATTCAGCCTTCCTCTCCCCCTTGGAGTTTACTAATGATCTTCCAACTTCCTTTCTTCTAATCATTAAACTCCAAGGTAGTTTGTTTAAGTCTGGTTTATATTTTGTACCTTTCTAAAGTCTCACGAAGAATTCTTTGCGGTGTATCCACACAGTTGTGGGTATCCATTATGAATCCTCCGACGAAATATTTACCAACTACGAGATACCAGCTGTGAAATACTAGCTGCGGAATCCCCCTTTCTTTTAGGGTAAAGAAATGTTCAGGCTGTGGGCTATCTGGTACCAGCTGCAGACTACCTAGTACCAGATGTGGCTTATTCGATACCAGCTGTGGCTATGTTATGGTTCTAGTCAATATCTACTTACCAGCGGTGGCTACTTACATAGTTTTAGTTAAGATATACCTCACTTTACATTCTTTCTCTTCATGGTTATCCTATCTCAGCTGCGGTCTTATGATACCAGCTGCGACTTCACTTGTCTATTTTCCTTCTTCCAGGGTTGGTTTTGCAAGAAAACCACTTGTTGATACTATGAAAATAGTATTATAAGTGACTTCACTTGCATTCCCCTCTTCCAGAATGAATATGGCTCCACTACTACTACTCCATATTCACTATTTTTCTCACTTTCATGATACTTCCATGTTGAAGTACTCCTTGATTAAGGATATAAGTGAGTTTGATTGGTCCTTACTGTAGAGTATTGTGGTTGCTTCCCACAATTTGACTTCTTTCTTCCAGTGAACATTCATCTTGACTCCACAATCTTCAGAATTCGTCACTTCCTCACACGAATACCTTTACCCTCTAGACCTATAACATCAAGTAAGAGCTTGATATTGCAACATGCATTTGCATATCAAAGTCAAACTTCATGTATGGATCTAGTCAATCAATGAAGATTCAAGAAAATCCAAGAAGATCCAGATTTGTGCTTATAATACACATCCTTATATGCCTGAATATAATAATTGGGTAAGACATCCCTAAACATCAGGATCAGATGTGTAGTATATAACACCACATAAGATAGGTTTAGGTTGTGATACTTAGCACAATACGTGAATTTCTACTATTTGTCTCAACATTTATCTTAATTGCACATTTGCAATGAGACAAACTTGAAACAAAATGGCCTGGGATAGTTGAAGTTAACCTAGTTTTCTTTGGAAGTACTAACAAAATAGTATACCGTATATATGTGCTATTGAGGACTACTTCCTATAATACAATTAGTTCTAACATGTCTACTCTAAACACATGATTGTTTAGAATATACCACCTATAACTCTAGGATTTCTCTATGTGATATGCTCTAAATAAGCCTTCTTTAAATTAAGGACTATAGTTCTAACATTCTTGACACAGTTTCCAGGATTTTAAGGCCTAAGCTTTCGAACTATTCCCTAAATCCTACTCCTTATCATCCTTTTGTTATCGTACTTATGATGTTCTACTCCATCATACCATGATTCTCAAGTGAATCACATATGAGTACCTAGTTTATTATTGAAAGTAGACTCATGTAACTCCTATCACTCTTCCTTACCTCCTATGATTGACTCATCATAGACACATACTACCTTATATAACTTATCTCCCTTACTTAACACCAGTAATTTGACATTTTTAATGACTCTTACTTAACTATAACTTGCATTGGTATACTTCTTCCAATAGGATATCTTCCTTATGGTTGTATCCTCTCTTTGGACTACCATGTATTGTATACCAACTGTGGTCTACTACCACCCATTATCTTAAGCTTCAATGGTGTTCTAATTATTTGGAATGAAGCAAGATAACTAATTAACCTTATTTAAGAAATATAGATAAGAAAGATTGACTCAAGTGTGTCAGGATTATTCTCAAGTGAATACCCATCTCATGTCAAAAGAATAGTTGGTTTAACATGGTGAACTTAGCACAGTTGTCTTAGCTAAATCACTTCCTATAGACACTACCAAACCTATAGGTCTCCTTTAAAGGGTTTTAATCCTAGGGTCAAAGCATTTGCTCTGATACCAGCTGTGGTGACCCACCGTACCACTGCATGGTGTAGTACACAAGTCGTTGACATAACACAAGTGAAACACCGTTCCACTCATATTACATCTCTCAGAGTGGTACAACAGAAACATATGCGGGTCCAAGGTATGTCTATAGAAGTACACACGAACTGTTTACATAAGATCCACATAGCCTCCTACCTTACAGTGAGGTAAAACTTCAAATAAAGCTCCAGAAGAACGACTCGTAGTCTATCTTATAGCTAAATCAAGTTTAAGAGCTAATTTGCTTGCTATAGAACTCTAGCTACTTAGGTGCTAGGATTAGGGAAAGGTTCCCTTCTATTACTAGTCTAGGTTTCCATCATAGCTGATGCAGAAGTTGACTCCATTGGCTTCTTTGATTGAATTCTTCATCTTGTTGTAGTTGACTCCTTTGTCTTCGAGTTCCATGGTAGTTTCTCCTTCGGTGCCTTGATCCAAGAAGGGGGTTCAAATGGGATAGAATGAGTACGAGCGTACTCAGCTAGTTCATATTAGGAAATAGGTGTATCATGCACTAAGTACAGCCATAGACCAGAAAGTCATAGGCCAATGCAAGTTTTTGTAATCATTTCTTCAAAAGGTTTATTTTATTCTGAAAACTATGCCCGTCAGTTGATACGTCTCCGATGTATCGATAATTTCTTATGTTCCATGCCACATTATTGATGATACCTACATGTTTTATGCATACTTTATGTCATATTTATGCATTTTCCGGCACTAACCTATTAACGAGATGCCGAAGAGCCAGTTGCTGTTTTCTGCTGTTTTTGGTTTCAGAAATCCTAGTAAGGAAATATTCTCGGAATTGGACGAAATCAACGCCGAGGGGCCTATTTTCACACGAAGCTTCCAGAAGTCCGAGGGAGAGACGAAGTGGGGCCACGAGGTGGCCAGACACCAGGGCGGCGCGGCCCAAGCCCTGGCCGCGCCGGCCTGTTGTGTGGGGCCCCCGTGACGCCCCCTGACCTATCTCCTCCGCCTACTTAAGGTCTTCATCGCGAAACCCCCAGTAACGAGAGCCACGATACGGAAAACCTTCCAGAGATGCCGCCGCCGCCAATCCCATCTCGGGGGATTCAGGAGATCGGCTCCGGCACCCTGCCGGAGAGGGGAATCATCTCCCGGAGGACTCTTCACCGCCATGGTTGCCTCCGGAGTGATGAGTGAGTAGTTCACCCCTGGACTATGGGTCCATAGCAGTAGCTAGATGGTCGTCTTCTCCTAATTGTGCTTCATTTTCGGGTCTTGTGAGCTGCCTAACATGATCAAGATCATCTATCTGTAATGCTATATGTTGTGTTTGTTGGGATCCGATGGATAGAGAATACTATGCTATGTTGATTATCAATCTATTATCTATGTGTTGTTTATGATCTTGCATGCTCTCCGTTATTAGTAGAGGCTCTGGCCAAGTTTTTGCTAGTAACTCCAAGAGGGAGTATTTATGCTCGATAGTGGGTTCATGCCTCCATTAAATCAGGGGACATGAGAAAGTTCTAAGGTTGTGGATGTCTGTTGCCACTAGGGATAAAACATCGATGCTATGTCCAAGGATGTAGTTGTTGATTACATTACGCACCATACTTAATGCAATTGTCTCTGTTGTTTACAACTTAATACCGGAAGGGGTTCGGATGATAACTCAAGGTGGACTTTTTAGGCATAGATGCATGCTGGATAGCGGTCTATGTACTTTGTCGTAATGCCCAATTAAATCTCACTATACTCATCATATCATGTATGTGCATGGTCATGCCCTCTTTATTTGTCAATTGCCCAACTGTAATTTGTTCACCCAACATGCTTATTCTTATGGGAGAGACGCCTCTAGTGAACTGTGGACCCCGGTCCATTATTTTAATCGAATACAATCTACTGCAATACTCGTTCTACTGTTTTCGGCAAACATCATCATCCACACTATACATCTAATCCTTTGTTACAGCAAGCCGGTGAGATTGACAACCTCACTGTCACGTTGGGGCAAAGTAATTTGGTTGTGTTGTGCAGGTTCCACGTTGGCGCCGGAATCCCTGGTGTTGCGCCGCACTACATCTCGCCGCCATCAACCTTCAACGTGATTCTTGGATCCTACTGGTTCGATAAACCTTGGTTTCTTACTGAGGGAAAACTTGCCGCTGTACGCATCACACCTTCCTCTTGGGGTTCCCAACGGTCGCGTGCTGTACGCGTATCAAGACTGTTTTCTAGCGCCGTTGCCGGGGAGATCAAGACACGCTGCAAGGGGAGTCTCCACCTCCAATCTCTTTACTTTGTTTTTGTCTTGCTTTGTTTTATTTACTACTTTGTTTGCTGCACTAAAATAAACACAAAAAAATTAGTTGCTAGTCTTACTTTATTTGCTATCTTGTTTGCTATATTAAAAACACAAAAATTAGTTACTTGCATTTACTTTATCTAGTTTACTTTATTTACTATTGCTAAAATGGGTACTCCTGAAAATACTAAGTTGTGTGACTTCACAACCACAAATAATAATGATTTCTTATGCACACCTATTGCTCCACCTGCTACTACAGCAGAATTCTTTGAAATTAAACCTGCTTTACTGAATCTTGTTATGAGAGAGCAATTTTCTGGTGTTAGTTCTGATGATGCTGCTGCCCATCTTAATAATTTTGTTGAACTTTGTGAAATGCAAAAGTATAAGGATGTAGATGGTGACATTATAAAATTAAAATTGTTTCCTTTCTCATTAAGAGGAAGAGCTAAAGATTGGTTGCTATCTCTGCCTAAGAATAGTATTGATTCATGGACTAAATGCAAGGATGCTTTTATTGGTAGATATTATCCTCCTGCTAAAATTATATCTTTGAGAAGTAGCATAATGAATTTTAAACAATTGGATAATGAGCATGTTTCACAAGCTTGGGAAAGAATGAAATCTTTGGTTAAAAATTGCCCAACCCATGGACTGACTACTTGGATGATCATCCAAACCTTTTATGCAGGACTGAATTTTTCTTCGCGAAACTTATTGGATTCAGCTACTGGAGGTACTTTTATGTCCATCACTCTAGGCGAAGCAACAAAGCTTCTTGATAATATGTTGATTAATTACTCTGAATGGCACACGGAAAGAGCTCCACAAGGTAAGAAGGTAAATTCTGTCAAAGAAACCTCTTCCTTGAGTGATAAGATTGATGCTATTATGTCTATGCTTGTGAATGATAGGACTAATGTTGATCCTAATAATGTTCCGTTAGCTTCATTGGTTGCTCAAGAAGAACATGTTGATGTAAACTTCATTAAAACTAATAATTTCAACAACAATGCTTACCGGAACAATTCTAGTAACAACTATTGGCCATATCCTTATAATAATGGCAACGGCTATGGTAATTCTTATGGGAATTATTACAACAATAATAGGAACAAACCCCCTGGACTTGAAGCTATGCTTAAAGAATTTATTAGTACACAAACCGCTTTTAACAAATCTGTTGAAGAAAAGCTTGGGAAAATCGATATACTTGCTTCTAAAGTCGATAGTCTTGCTGCTGATGTTGATCTTTTGAAATCGAAAGTTATGCCTAATGAAAATCATAATAATAAAATTGTTACTACAGCAAATGCCATCCATGTTAGAATTAATGAGAATATAAGATTGATGGCCGAATTGCGTGCTAGGTGGGAAAAAGAAGAAAATGCTCAAGAAGATAAAATAGCTAAAGTTTGGACTATTACCACCACTAGCAATGCTAATGCTCCACATGTTACTGCACCTCCTACTATTAATGGTAAAATAATTGGTGTTGGCAATGTTTCCACTTCTAATGCAAAGCGTGAAAAACTGCCTGAAACTGCTAAAACTGCTGAAACTGCCTGTGATAAAACTGCTGAATTTTTTTCCAACATTGGGGACAATGACCCCATTGCTTTAGATCATAATGGTTTGGATTTTGGTGATTGCCACATCTCTGAAGTTATAAAGTTCTTACAAAAACTTTCTAAGAGTCCTAATGCTAGTGCTATAAATTTGGCTTTCACGAAACATATTACAAATGCTCTCATAAAAGCTAGAGAAGAGAAACTAGAACGTGAAGCTTCTATTCCTAGGAAGCTAGAGGATGGTTGGGAGCCTATCATTAAGATGAAGGTCAATGACTTTGATTGTAATGCTTTATGTGATCTTGGTGCAAGTATTTCCGTTATGCCTAAGAAAATCTATAATATGCTTGACTTGCCACCATTGAAAAATTGTTATTTGGATGTTAATCTTGCTGATAATTCTACAAAGAAACCTTTGGAGAGAGTTGATAATGTTCGCATTACCGTTAACAATAACCTTGTCCCCGTTGATTTTGTTGTCTTGGATATTGAATGCAATGCATCTTGTCCCATTATATTGGGAAGACCTTTTCTTCGAACAGTTGGTGCTATCATTGATATGAAGGAAGGTAATATTAAATATCAATTTCCTCTCAAGAAAGGTATGTAACACTTCCCTAGAAAGAGAATGAATTTACCTTTTGATTCTATCATTAGAACAAATTATGATATTGATGCTTCGTCTCTTGATAATACTTGATACACACTTTCTGCGCCTAGCTGAAAGGCGTTAAAGAAAAGCGCTTATGGGAGACAACCCATGATTTTACTACTGCACTTTTATTTTATATTTGAGTCTTGGAAGTTGTTACTACTGTAGCAACCTCTCCTTATCTTAGTTTTGTACATTGTTGTGCCAAGTAAAGTCTTTGATAGTAAGGTTCATACTACATTTGGATTACTGCGCAGAAACAGATTTCTTTGCTGTCACGAATCTGGGCCTAATTCTCTGTAGGTAACTCAGAAAATTATGCCAATTTACGTGAGTGATCCTCAGATATGTACGCAACTTTCATTAAATTTGAGCATTTTCGTTTGAGCAAGTCTGGTGCCTCTTAGAAATTCGTCTTTACGAACTGTTCTGTTTTGACAGATTCTGCCTTTTATTTCGCATTGCCTGTTTTGCTATGCTTGATTGATTTTTCGATTCCATTAACTTTCAGTAGCTTTGTGCAATGTCCAGAAGTGTTAAGAATGTATGTCACCTCTGAACATGTGAATTTTAATTGTGCACTAACCCTCTAATGAGTTGTTTTGAGTTTGGTGTGGAGGAAGTTTTCAAGGATCAAGAGAGGGAGATGATACAATATGATCAAGGAGAGTGAAAGCTCTAAGCTTGGGGATGCCCCGGTGGTTCACCCCTGCATATTTCAAGAAGACTCAAGCGTCTAAGCTTGGGGATTCCCAAGGCATCCCCTTCTTCATCGACAACATTATCAGGTTCCTCTAGTGAAACTATATTTTTATTCCATCACATCTTATGCACTTTGCTTGGAGCGTCTGTTTGTTTTTGTTTTTGTTTTGTTTGAATAAAATGGATCCTAGCATTCATTGTGTGGGAGAGAGACACGCTCCGCTGTTGCATATGGACAAATATGTCCTTAGGCTTTACTCATAGTATTCATGGCGAAGGTTGAATCTTCTTCGTTAAATTGTTATATGGTTGGAAACGGGAAACGCTACATGTAGTAATTGGTAAAATGTCTTGGATAATTTGATACTTGGCAATTGATGTGCTCATGTTTAAGCTCTTGCATCATATACTTTGCACCTATTAATGAAGAAATACATAGAGCTTGCTAAAATTTGGTTTGCATAATTGGTCTCTCTAAGGTCTAGATAATTTCTAGTAAGAGTTTGAACAACAAGGAAGACGGTGTAGAGTCTTATAATGTTTACAATATGTCTTTTATGTGAGTTTTGCTGCACCGCTTCATACTTGTGTTTGTTTCAAATAACCTTGCTAGCCTAAGCCTTGTATCGAGAGGGAATACTTCTCATGCATCCAAAATCCTTGAGCCAACCACTATGCCATTTGTGTCCACCATACCTACCTACTACATGGTATTTCTCCGCCATTCCAAAGTAAATTGCTTGAGTGCTACCTTTAAAATTTCTATTCTTCATCTTTGCAATATATAGCTCATGGGACAAATAGCCTAAAAACTATTGTGGTATTGAATATGTACTTATGCACTTTATCTCTTATTAAGTTGCTTGTTGTGCGATAACCATGTTCCTGGGGACGCCATCAACTACTCTTTGTTGAATATCATGTGAGTTGCTATGCATGTCTGTCTTGTCTGAAGTAAGGGCGATTTACCATGAGTTGAATGGTTTGAGCATGCATACTGTTAGAGAAGAACATTGGGCCGCTAACTAAAGCCATGATCCATGGTGGAAGTTTCAGTTTTGGACAAATATCCTCAATCTCATACGAGAAAATTAATAATTGTTGAATGCTTATGCATAAAAGAGGAGTCCATTATCTGTTGTCTATGTTGTCCCGGTATGGATGTCTAAGTGGAGAATAATCAAAAGCGAGAAATCCAATGCGAGCTTTCTCCTTAGACCTTTGTACAGGCGGCATAGAGGTACCCCTTTGTGACACTTGGTTAAAACATATGTATTGTGGTGATAATCCAGGTAATCCGAGCTAATTAGGACAAGGTGCGGGCACTATTAGTATACTATGCATGAGACTTGCAACTTGTAGGATATAATTTACATAACACATATGCTTTATTACTACCGTTGACAAAATTGTTTCTTGTTTTCAAAACCAAAGCTCTAGCACAAATATAGCAATCAATGCTTCCCTCGTCGAAGGGCCTTTCTTTTACTTTTTATGTTGAGTCAGTTCACCTATTTCTCTCCACCTCAAGAAGCAAACACTTGTGTGAACTGTGCATTGATTCCTACATACTTGCATATTGCACTTGTTATATTACTTTGCGTTGACAAATATCCATGAGATATACATGTTATAAGTTGAAAGCAACCGCTGAAACTTCATCTTCCTTTGTGTTGCTTCAATACCTTTACTTTGAACTTATTGCTTTATGAGTTAACTCTTATGCAAGACTTATTGATGCTTGTCTTGAAAGTACTATTCATGAAAAGTCTTTGCTATATGATTCATTTGTTTACTCATGTCATTTACCATTGTTTTGGATCGCTGCATTCATTACATGTGTTTACAATAGTATTGATCAAGGTTATGATGGCATGTCACTCCAGAAATTATCTTTGTTATCGTTTACCTACTCGGGACAAGCAGGAACTAAGCTTGGGGATGCTGATACGTCTCCGACGTACCGATAATTTTTTATGTTCCATGCCACATTATTGATGATACCTACATGTTTTATGCATACTTTATGTCATATTTATGCATTTTCTGGCACTAACCTATTAACGAGATGCCGAAGAGCCAGTTGCTGTTTTCTGCTGTTTTTGGTTTCAGAAATCCTAGTAAGGAAATATTCTCGGAATTGGACGAAATCAACGTCCAGGGGCCTATTTTCACACGAAGCTTCCAGAAGTCCGAGGGAGAGACGAAGTGGGGCCACGAGGTGGCCAGACACCAGGGCGGCGCGGCCCAAGCCCTGGCCGCACTGGCCTGTTGTGTGGGGCCCCCGTGACGCCCCCTGACCTATCTCCTCCGCCTACTTAAGGTCTTCGTCACGAAACCCCCAGTACCGAGAGCCACGATACGGAAAACCTTCCAGAGACACCGCCGCCGCCAATCCCATCTCGGGGGATTCAGGAGATCGCCTCCGGCACCCTGCCGGAGAGGGGAGTCATCTCCCGGAGGACTCTTCACCGCCATGGTTGCCTCCGGAGTGATGAGTGAGTAGTTCACCCCTGGACTATGGGTCCATAGCATTAGCTAGATGGTCGTCTTCTCCTAATTGTGCTTCATTGTCGGGTCTTGTGAGCTGCCTAACATGATCAAGATCATCTATCTGTAATGCTATATGTTGTGTTTGTTGGGATCCGATGGATAGAGAATACTATGCTATGTTGATTATCAATCTATTATCTATGTGTTGTTTATGATCTTGCATGCTCTCCGTTATTAGTAGAGGCTCTGGCCAAGTTTTTGCTAGTAACTCCAAGAGGGAGTATTTATGCTTGATAGTTGGTTCATGCCTCCATTAAATCTGGGACAGTGACAGAAAGTTCTAAGGTTGTGGATGTCCTGTTGCCACTAGGGATAAAAAATCGATGCTATGTCCAAGGATGTAGTTGTTGATTACATTACGCACCATACTTAATGCAATTGTCTGTTGTTTACAACTTAATACTGGAAGGGGTTCGGATGATAACCTGAAGGTGGACTTTTTAGGCATAGATGCATGCTGTATAGCGGTCTATGTACTTTGTCGTAATGCCCAATTAAATCTCACTATACTCATCATATCATGTATGTGCATGGTCATGCCCTCTTTATTTGTCAATTGCCCAACTGTAATTTGTTCACCCAACATGCTTATTCTTATGGGAGAGACGCCTCTAGTGAACTGTGGACCCCGGTCCATTCTTTTAATCGAATACAATCTACTGCAATACTCGTTCTACTGTTTTCTGCAAACATCATCATCCACACTATACATCTAATCCTTTGTTACAGCAAGCCGGTGAGATTGACAACCTCACTGTCACGTTGGGGCAAAGTAATTTGGTTGTGTTGTGCAGGTTCCACGTTGGCGCCGGAATCCCTGGTGTTGCGCCGCACTACATCTCGCCGCCATCAACCTTCAACGTGCTTCTTGGCTCCTACTGGTTCGATAAACCTTGGTTTCTTACTGAGGGAAAACTTGCCGCTGTACGCATCACACCTTCCTCTTGGGGTTCCCAACGGTCGCGTGCTGTACGCGTATCATCAGTCTTCACAGGTTGACTAGAACTGCGTGGAGTTCCTTTCCTGCCGCGTTCGCAGTTCCCTTCCCGGAACAGGGAGTGACAGTCACACTTCTTGATACCCTCTGCAGAGGTGCGTTACTTTACCCCACAAGAGATCTTAACTTTGTTGCCGGCCGAGAGTATGTCCTCGTCCACACTTCCTTTGGTGTGAGGCCCAGTATAAGATCCAAGCCAATCACTGCCTTCTCCGCGACCCTGCAAACCCACCCTTTTGTCCGACCCTACACCCCCAGTAGACTTCTCCCGATAATACGGCTTTACTCACGGTGCACTCCGGACAATCCATCATAGATCGTAGAGCTTATCATCACTAATGGATGGGGATTTAAAAGGCTATCCCAACCTACGGCAGTGCCTCCAACACCCCGCCAGCTCTACCAATCCGTTGGCGTGCAGAAGGGAAAAGATATAGCTGACTTCCCCAGAGCCATTATAGATCTTATGGATAACGCGATATGTACGTCGCTAGAATCACTGGACGGCATTGGTACTTAGTCCTAGATGAGTAGTACCCATGCAATGGAACCTCCACCATATCAACACATACCATGGTTCCATTGCCCACCACATAGTCATATTCATAATTGTAAAATAATACTTTGCTTTTCAATGCATGAGTGATAAGTATAGTACTTTGCATATAGTTTGATACAAATAATCAAATGACATGAGCAAGCGATGAACTTGCCTTTCTTGACTACAAGATTATGCAGGCGAAAGCTTCGATACGTGATAACTCCAAATGCTGAAATACCATCATCGTCCGGTAAGGACAATGTTTAAAGAACTGGCAAAGATGCTATAATGCATAGTATGAGATGCAATCGTCCCGAGCGTAACCTAACCTCGATGATTTAGGATGTATGAGTTGTAAAGATTTTTTTTAGGGTTGGTTGCATTTTTAGAATGGTTCTCAAACAAGGTTCTTATTAGGGTTTGGTTATATTAGCATCATAACCAAGTGATATAAGGCATCATAACAATCATACACATAAGAATAGTGATGGAATAGTATGTAAAGAACAGTTGTCAATTTTAAGTGCTACAGATCATGGTTGATGATTACTTATACTATACTTCAAAAGAATAACTTTTGAAGAACATGTTAGTTAAGAAATATTTAGTATTTCAAAGAAAGATTAGGGCTTCTAAGGTTTGATTGTCACTTGTACTTCAAAAGAATAACTTTTGAAGAACAGGTTAAAATAAGAATATGAACTACTATATATAGGTGCTATGGCTTCTAGGGTTTACTATTGGATTCATTTAGTTTCACTAATAGGAACTAGTTGGGTTCTTAAGTAGAATTGGTCTATATGTAGCAAGTATTAGCAGGTTTATTACTAAGGTTGATTAAGGGTATCATATCAAAGAATGATGGTCAAGGTGTTGCTATGAGTTAGGGTTTACTATGGCTTCACAATTGCTTAATCAAGTAATCTCTAATGGTTGCCCAGCTAAGTGGTTTATCATTTCCTAAGTAGGGTGTAGTGGAATAGGAGCATATGATGAGAATTACTACACAAGGTTGGTATTAGGGTTCATTACTATGGTTCTACTAAATTATGATGGTTAAGGTTGGTTCTCATGGTGTGATACTAAGTATGAGTATTAATGGTGCTAACATATTAACAAGTTAGGGTTTATACTTAGATGGTACTAATTCAATTAACCAGTTAGGGTTTATACCTAGGTGACACTAATGGATCATATAGGTTTTAATTAAGAATAGGGACATGAAATGATAATCTCATGTGACTTGGTTTTATGCTAGTGGATCATAAGAATGCATTCAATTGTTGCTTATTAGGGTTCTATATGTCAAGTAAATCTCACATGATCATATGTGACACATATCTAGGGTTTTAGAGTTGGTTCTAAGGTGGAATGATCACATAAAATAATGGGATCAAGGTCTTACTCAAATTGAAACTAGGGTTTCTAAATTATGGTACAACTCCTAAAATGATGATTCGGCAATATAGGTGTGGTTACTAATTACTTTGAAACAACATTAGTAATGGTTTGATATTTTATTAATTTTCACAAGATTTAATAATTAGAGTAACTCTTATTTAGGTTTAATTAAGAATCAGGGTTTAATAATTGTTATTAGGTTTAAAGTATTTAATTTGTTAACTTAAGAATGTTTAAGTAAATAAATTTTGATTTACCAAATAATATTGGCTTATAATATTTTCTTGAGTTATTACTATTTAAAGAAAATAGAAAATAGTAATTTGCAAATTAGGGTTTATGAATTACCACTTATAATTAAGTTAATGCAAATATGATAAATAAAATTAATCTTAACATTTTAATTAGTTACTGAATAGTTAAAATTTAATTTTGAAACTTTACTAATTATTGAATTCAAATTGCATTTTAAATAATTGAAAAGGCATAATTAATAAGGTTAAAAATAAGTGGATTTCTATTTTGTCACACATTTTTGTTTTATATTTTATTTGAATAGAGTTTATTTTTGTGAGCATTTTTTATATATTATTCATATTTTTCTGAGTTGAAATGAAATTTCTATGATTTTGCAAAGTTTCAGTGATTTTCTGGAATTTGAAATAAAGCAAAATTACTAAACACACCGGTTCATACCCTAGCCACTGTGACTGACTGGTGGGGTCAATCTACACGTCAGGTGCCACGTTGGCAAGGTCTGGTCAAAATTGACCGTGGCCTTTGACCTCACCGGCGTTTAAACGCCGGCCGCCAGAGCACGGTGGCGCCGCCGATTTACGGCCCCCGGGGACAAGCGACTAGGCTTCTCTGACTCCCTGGCACCTAACGAACACGACGGTGGTGATGGTTTGTCGAGTAGTTCATCGGAGCTTCGCCGACAGTCATGCCCGCGGCGGAGCTACTACGGCCAAACAACTAACTCAAGCTACGGTGGACGAAATGACACAAATAGGGGCTCCTGAGATGCGCAAGCTCACCCTCGACGCGTGGAGCTGCTCGCCGGTGAAGATGGTGCACGGTATCAAGCTCCACCTCGCCGGTACCGTACCAGTTGCTTGAAAGGGAACTTCAAAATTCTCTTGATCCCGAGCTCCCCTTGGACGATTGACTCCATCAGGATGATCCTTGAGTCTAGGCGCTTCTCCTGGACCACGCCATCGATCTTGGGGTGACCTCCTCCGTCGAGCTCTTGATCGACTCTGGTGACAGTGCAATGATGATTGCGAGGATTTGGAAGAACAAGAGACGAATAGGAAGGGCGGCGAAGAATTAGGGTTCCATGGCGAAGCTACGGGCAAATTTATAGAGCACGGCGAGGTCTGTATCGGCATTTCACCGGCGGCAATGGCCGGGATGCCTCGCCGACAATGGAGGTCTCTGGGCGCGAATCTTAGCTCTAATGGATAGACTCGGATGTGAGAACGCTTGTACAAGGTTCAGAGATCGCATGCGACGTCCGGGGCGTGCTCATCCTCCACGAGGACGTGGCCGATGCTCCTCTGTGCTGTCGACGTTGAGGAAGAAGACGATGCTCCTTTTCTTCCTCGACGAAACGATATGGTGGCTTGGGTCGTTTTCATTGGTGGGCTGGGCTGACCTGGGCCGTAGAGGTGGTGCTGGTCCTGGGCTGCTCTGGCCTGCCAGGTAAGGCTCTCCCTTTTCTTCTTTTTCTATTTTCTATTTTTATTTTCTGTTTTGAATTTGTTATTTGAATTCAAATTTGAATTCTGTTTTGTTTTGCAGGTTCTAAAACATTGGAACATCAATATAACTTGATAACAATGCTCACTGTATAATCTTGTTGTTTAAACAAATATTTAGTTTAGGATTTAATTAATATCTTGTGAAACTTGAATTAAATAGAAATGGTTTAGTTAGTTAATTCAATTTCCTTTTTAATTTAGAAACCAGATCTATTTAAGTGGTTTGAGAATTTATAATCTGTGCATAATGAACACATGATTAGGTTGAGCTAGTACTTAACAATATGGATTGTTCACATATAATTTTCATTATGGCTAGAGTTTAAATTAAATGGTATTGAGGTTGGAATTGTGTTATGATTGTATGTGAAGAATTATTTCTATGGTTTTAAGAAAATGGCTAAGAAAATTCTATAATCACTAATCTGGTTGTAGTAAACTTTAGCTTGAACTAATTAAGATGGATCCTATGTTTATAATTAGCAATGCATTTGCTAATGATGGTTTAATTTATAGAACACTACTTCATTTGGTCTACTAGGATGGAAAGGTAGGGTTTAATATTTTATGTGAACTGATTCCTAGGTGAAAGGTTTAGGGTTTTGGTGATGCTTCACTAATTGAAGTATAAAATAGGCATGAGGCATGGCAGGGTTTTACTTATGATCCAAAGTGATACTTGGATTGGAATTCAAATGTGGTCTAGGGTTTAAGTAGTGATCACCAAGGTGATACACAACTAGGATTCAGTTATGATATAAACTTGATCATGTTTTAGTGGCTAGGGTTATCCTCCTCACTTAGGTAGAATTATTGTATCAAGGCAATGCTAGGTTTGTCTTAAGTGTTTAGACAGGCAGGGTTTACCACTAATATCATAACTACCCCATACAAGGCATGAGTATTGGTGACATAGGCATCCCAAATGGGCCTGCCGAAGATAGTACCCGGGGTTTACTGAAGGCCCACTACCCGAAGAATAAGAATATTCGGAAGTCCAAGATATTATTAAGGAAAGCTAGAGTTGTAATAGAAAGTCTTATTTGTAATTTTATGGGATGAGTTAGAAACCTTCCCGGACTTTGTAACTTGTACAGCACGAATCCCTCGGCTCCGCCTCCTATATAAGGGGGAGTCGAGGGACGCAGAGATCATCGAATCATAGTTTACAAACCCTAGTTTTCATAATCGTCGAGTACTTTTCGGCTGAAACCTTCGAGATCTACTTGCCCTCTACTTCCAACTAAACCCTAGTCTACAATCCGTAGGCATTGACAAGTTAATACCTTGTCAATTGGCGCCGTCTGTGGGAACTAGAGGCGTAAGGATCTGATCTCGATGGCACGTTCAAGATCTTCGACATCATCAACTGCAAGCAACGCAATGGATCGAGGTAAACAGATCGCTGCTGGTCCTGTTGATTTTGTTCCTCACCCACCCTCCCGTTTGGATGCATATGCGTATCTGACGGAGCCTATGGAGATGACGTTCGGAAGGTTTCGCTTTCGCGTCAAGAAGGAAGGATCGTATCGTGTCGAAATTCCGATCTCGTCGGGATCATCGGCGGTCGATTCCGATTTTTCAAGCTATACATCGTCAACCAAATCAGGAGAAGAAGAAACTTCGTCGTCACGCTACATCAGCATCAGGGCAAGAGAGAAACTCGCCAAGATCTTCAGCGACATGTCGTTTGAGTCATCTGCGGACTCATATATAAGCGATGGCTCAAGCAGTGTCGACAGTTACGACTTCATCGACAAATCTACTATAGTGGGCAAGGTCTTCACCAATCTCAACGATGGTGTCACCAAACCCAACATAGATCTGAATACAAAATATCATCAGATTTATGTCATTGGAGAGTCAAGCAATGACCAAGAGGAAACATCCGAGGCTTTCGACGATCTGGGAAATCCATACGTCGATCCCTCCGATCTGCGACGAGGTTTGGGCAATAAATACGTCGGGCCACAGCCGCGACACAGAGTTCGACTCCCACAAGCAGCATGGGATAGAGCCGCGAGAGCTATGGACGGCTCAGAACCAATGGCCACCACAGCCACGCCAGAGGAATTACAAGCATATCAATATAGGCTCGCACGAGCTGCAAGAGAATTGGAAAAACAGGCAGCTGAGTTAAACAGAAGAAAGGAGGCAGCTTCTGCATCCAGCAGGAGAAGGGCAGAGTTGAGTCGACAATCTAGAACTTCGGGTGATAGCCACAGGGAAGCTCGGAACAGAGCAAGATCAAGGTTACAACACATACCCGAAGCAGAAAGAGAACACATACAAGAGGAAACATCATCCCTAAGACACCAGAGGCTGGGTATATGGCGACACACGCTTTTATCCTCGCATCTAAACCACCTCCAGGAGATCCAAGGGAAACACTTTACAACATGGCGATAGCAGGAGTTGGAGCCATGGGGACGGCGTTTGTATCAACACCTCCCGAAGGAACAGCAATGCAAAATATTCCACGACCCGCGGCAGCAGCAGCAGCAGTTCCTGAGGGACCAAGTGGAGCAAGAGATACGGCAGCACAAGCAAGGGTCGACAGAGCGCGAGAAAGCAGAAGAGAACATCGACAGTCCCCAGAGTTAAACGACGAGGATATGTGCGGTTTGCCGTGCTTCACGAGGAGAGTACGAAAAACTCGAGTACCTTCGGGATTCAAGTTGCCTGATAATTTCAAAAAATTCGACGGCCTTCAAGATCCAGAAGACTGGCTAGTTGATTATCTCGAGACGGTGAAACTCACAGGGGGAACCAGAGCAACAGCAATGCAAAGCATCCAGGTGCATTTGAGTGGAGCCGCACGGTCTTGGATAAAGAAACTCCCTCCAGGATCTATCGACAGTTGGGAAAGCTTCGAGGACGTGTTCGTCAAGAACTTCAGGTCCACGTGCAAAAAACCTGCGTCGTTAGAGGAGTTGAGAGCATGTCGACAAAAGCCAGACGATCAATGAGAAAATATATCCAAAGGTGGAACATCATCAAAAACTCAGCAGAAAATATATCTGACGAGAGAGCGATAGATGCGTTCGTCGCAGGAATCAGGCGTGGAGATTTCGTCGAGGACTTGGGAAGGACCAACCCAAAGACAGTATCCGCGTTAATGGAAATAGCAAACAGATGGGCAGATGGAGAAGATGCTGTCCACAACGAATGGCACAGGTCGCCAGAGGAGGACCGTAGTCGAAATTATCAGCCGAGGCGACGATTTCCTCGGCAGTACCCGAACTATGATGCTCCAGGACAAATTTCGGCAGGTTTTCGGGCAAACATAGGAGGACACAACAGAGATGATTATCAGAGAAGCAATGAGCAGCGAGGCGATAATAGAGACGATTCTCGAAACAACAGGCAAAATAGCGGGCCTAGGTTCCCGAGGCCTTTCGTGTCCCCTGAAGAGATGATGAATGGGCCGTGTCAGATGCACTTTTTCCTTGACAGCAACGGCAAAAGACAGTCAGGACATCTGCAGAAAGATTGTCGCAATTTCCAGGCAATGTTAAGGTGGGCAGAGCATGCTAACGCTCGGGCAGCACAAAGAAATCCTCGAGAACCCAGGAGCGAGATTCACTTGCCACCTCCTCCCGCGATTACAGAAGACAATCGACATCAGCTCAGAATAGCGGCAGCACCTCCACCACCACCTTACGTTGATCCTAACTCCAACGGAGCAGTGTCGATGATTCAGAAGGGAAGGCCATCCAATAGAGCTCAGAAAGTAATCTCACGACAGGTGTTCATGGCAGAAAAATGCCTCCACCAACAGTCGAGTATCTTAATTGGTCAGGGCAAGATATTGGCTTCACCATAGCAGATCATCCACAGCAAGTTTCTCGACCAGGGCAGTCAGCACTTATCTTACCAGCAGTTATTGCGGGATTTGATGTCTCTCGAGTGTTCATAGATGGCGGCAGCAGCTTAAACCTTATGTATGCAGATACATTAAGGAAGATGAACATATCCCTAGCAAACTTGAAGCCAACAGACACGAGGTTCCATGGTATCACACCGGAGAAACCAAGTTATCCATTGGGGAAGATCAATCTCGAAGATCCACGAAGCCGAAAAAGGTGCAGAAAAAAGCAAAGGAAGGAAAAACTTCGGCGCCCCTCAAAGAAACTACTGAGGATGAAGAGGACCAAGAACTTGTGATGATGGTAGAAGTTCCTTGGATGCAAGCGTACATATCATATATCCTCAGGAAAGAAATACCCGACGATTCAGTTGAGGCCAGGCGAATCATTCGACGATCCAAAGCTTTCACAGTGATCAAGGGGGAGTTATACAAGCGAAGTATTTCAGGCGTTCTGCAAAGGTGTGTCACACCCGAGGAAGGAAGAATAATTCTGAAGGATGTACACGAAGGAATATGTGGCCACCACGCAAGTAGTCGAGCTATTGCAGCCAAAGTTTTTCGGGCAGGATTCTATTGGTTGACAGCAATCGAGGATGCCAAGGAAATAGTAAGAACTTGTGACGCGTGTCAAAGATTTGCCGCAAAACCTCACTCTCCAGCGGCGGAATTAACACCAATACCATTGTCATGGCCCTTTGCCCAATGGGGACTTGATATGGTGGGCAAGTTGCACAAAGCTTCGCCAGGAGGGTATGAGTACTTGCTGGTCGCTGTCGACAAATTCACCAAGTGGGTAGAAGCGAAGCCAATAAATTCACCAGATGCAGCATCGGCAATAAAGTTTGTGAAAGGCCTCGTTTTTCGGTTTGGAGTGCCTCATAGCATTGTAACAGATAATGGTTCAAACTTCACATCCAAGGAATTCAAAGAATACTGCGCAGAGGTAGGCATTAAACTGCACTTTGCGTCAGTTGGGGATCCGCAAACTAACGGACAAGTCGAGAAAGCCAATGGAATCATCTGCAACGGCCTCAAAAAACGCCTGCTAGGACCGCTTGAAAAAGCTCGACATACTTGGCCAGAGGAATTGCCAAGTGTTTTGTGGAGCATCCGAACAACACCAAATACGGCGACACAAGAAACTCCGTTTTTTCTCGTCCACGGAGCCGAAGCAGTACTACCAATTGAAATAGAGCATGATTCTCCAAGAGTAACAGAGTATGACGAAGAAACATCACAAAAAGCTCGGGAGGATGATATGGACGCACTCGACGAAGCTCGAGATGAAGTACTTTCACGAGTCACCAAATACCAGCAAGACCTCAAAAACTACCACAGTCGACGATTAAGGCCAAGATCTTTTCAAGTTGGGGATTTGGTCTTGCGGTTAGATAAAAAAAGTACCGAGAAGCTCGAATCACTATGGTTGGGGCCTTACGTTGTCACGGAAGTCATCGACGGAGGCGCATACAGGATCAAGGACAAGAAGACAGGGGCTCCCGAGAAAAACCCCTGGAACGTGGCGCAGCTCAGGCGGTTCTACGCCTAGAGCTGAAATATAGTCCTTCTCTGTAAAAATACAATGTACTGAAACGCCCGCGAGTTTTCAGACGCACTCTTTTCCTTTTCGGGGCACCGAGTGGGGCCGGAAAGGTTTTTAATGAGGCGGGCTCGCGGTGCTGCAATATAATAAAGATAATGGAGATATACTTCTTATTCTTCGACACGCTCGGGGGCTCAACGCCTTCAAGTCTCAAAATACGTACAATATAGACAAACTAGACTTACCGACATATTTCGCCTTGGTACACTAATACCTCGCCAAATATAAAAATCGGAAGCTAACAATTATAAATATAGTGTACACGTCAAAAAACTTATTGCTTTGGTCCAAGAACCTCGCAACAAAAATATAGAACTTCGACACTAAGATACTCGAGGGCTTGCAATCCATCAATGAAAAAACAAAGATGTCTTATTACAACAGAAGGAAAAATCTTCGAGATAGAAAAAACAGTACAAACTCTAGCCAGAAGGCTCGGGGGCTCCAACATTATAGAGCACTTTGCAATATACAACAAATTTCTTCGGAAATAAAAAAGAAATCAAAAAAGATAGAGACACAAGGTCTTGCAATATGGTACAAATCAGTCAAAGCCTAAAATACTATCTATGGACAAGCCTCTGGTTGTTTTATGTTCCGCATAGGACCCCTTGACGAAGAATTCTGAGTCCATCCGAAGAAGCTCATCTATCATCGACTCGGCCACAGGAGTTACCATCTCATTGATTGTGTCAATATCATTTTTTCGCCGCGATTTCTTGGCCAGGCAATCAGCAACAATCTTCGTCAGGTCTAATTTTGGATGACAAATATTTATCATAATCATGGCGAACCTTGCTCCAGCAGTCAGTTGAGCTCGCACAAAATTATGAATGCGGGGAGCATCTCTGAATATCTCCAGCAATTCAGGAAGAGTTTTGGGAACCTCATTTCGAGGAAACAAAGTCTTGTAAACAAGGGTTAATGTTGTCGTGCAAAAATTGAGAAATTCGCGCACTTGGCAAGCACGATCCTGGAACCTGACAATTTGCTGGGTTCATTCAGGGGTGGCCCAGAATAAACAGCCATGGTTAAGGGAAAGATTGACAAGAAGATTTGTTCTCTCGTTTACTCTTCGATCTTCGGCGGCAGCATCAAGAACCGAGCCTATTAAGCGACAAGGCAAGAAATTTGAAGGGGGGCACAGCAAAATAAAGAGGAGACATTGTGAGGTTGGAAAAACATACCTAACATATCTGTGCTAGCTTCCAACATTAGCTCGAGCATGCTATTTTCTCGGGTAGTGGCTCCCTTTGCTTCCAATACAGCAGTATCCTTGGCAGCCATAGCCTCTTTGGCTTGTTGGAGAGCAAGTTTTTCTTGTTCGGATGCTTTCCGAGATTGTTCCATCATTGCCAGAGTTTGTTTCTTCATGGATTGAAGTTGTTGCCGAAGTTCTTGCAAATCTTCCAACAAATGTTTGCTTGAAGAACCTTCGAGGGGATTATCATCGACTAGTATTTTCTTCGAGAAGGAAGACGCAGGTGAAGCATCGGCAGAGCAAGGGTTGGTCGAATAATTATCAAATATTAACTGGAAAAGAAAGTCCCAAGATCAATGATAGTACCAAGAGGAATTTCATTGATTTCTAGAAAGTTTACACGGACATTACAAAAGAAGTTCTCCAAAGGGACTAACAGGGTAATTGTTGCCAAGGCTAAAATGGCGACAACAGCAAAAGAAATAGAGAAAGCAAAGGAAAGAAAAAGCAAAGGCATTCAACTAGACCTCCGGCCTTGATGAGCTAGGAGTTGAAGATGGCTTGATCCCGAGATAGGCCAGGATTTTCTTCGTGTTGGGCTTGGCTGCCTTGATCAACGACCTCCATCTTGATTGTTCTATCTGATCGGTGTCGCCAACCTTCATCCAGTCAACAGTTTGTTGACTATCAGCGACCAAGGCAATAGTGTTCTCAACAGCAACCTTCATGTTCTCCTGGCGCATCTTCAGTCCAAGATCCTCTGGTGGATTGAAGTCCTTGGCAAGGGCAAGGAAAGTCTTAGGCTCCTCTTTCTTCGGGAAGAAGTAGGGGAACAACTTCGACAATCCTGCGTCAGCATTCACCACGCCTTCGCGAATTTCTTGGCCATGAAACTCCAGATAAGACAGTGCGTCAAGCAGAGGATCATTGGTGGGATTCTCAAGGTCAAAATCTTGGCTTGTTTGACCTGCCATAGAAATTATATGTTAGTTGACAGCAAGTAAAAACAAAAGAAAGCAAGTCTTAAGAAAAATAGAAGGGGTCAACAAAGTTACCGAGGAAGCGACGGTTTTGTGTGTTTAAGCGCTTGAGGATCCCCTTTTCACGAGTGTCCTGTGAGGCTTTGTGCTCGTTTAAAGCAGCTTCAGCATCATCAAGTTTCTTCTGCAGTTCTTCGACACTAGCAGCTTTTGCTTTGGCCTCATCAGCCTCTACTTTTGCTTGGCTAGCATCAAGTTCGGCTTTCTTGCGAGCCGTTTCACTTTGCTCCAATTTCTGAGCAAGAGTGTCGGCAAGCCTGTTGGCCTCTGCAAGTTTCTCTGCCAAAATAGAAAAGAACAGTCAAAATTGCGACAAAAATAGGAGCAAGAAGATTAGAAACAATGACAGCAAAAAAGTTGTTACCTTCAGTCCTGCTGGCATATTCACGGTACCTAATGAATTGGGATCCAATGCGAACAAGCTCTTTGATCATGGGCTGTCAAAGAAGAACAGAGAAAGAAAATATCGGTACGAGAAAAATATGAAGGCACAAAAAGAAGTAAACAGAGGAAATATAGATACTAGCAGGAAAGTCAAAAACTTACATCATCTTAGAGCAAATGAGAAGAGCTACCCAATTGAGGGGCAGGCTCGATGATCGTTTCAACCCTTGTCCTTTTTGGTGAAGGAGCAAGGGGGCTTGAAGGAGGAGTGGTGGTGACGACGTTTTGTTGAGGAGGCGAGGATTCTTCTCCTTCAATTGGCATTTCCGAAACAAGTAAAGTACGTGACGCGCTCGTCCGAGGAGCCACGTCACGAGTTGGTACTTCTTCCTCATCATCACTGTGATTAAAGATCGACAGCATAAAAAGCAAGTTGAGACAAAAAAAAACTTCGACTACAGAAATAAGGGGAAATCAAGGTGACTTACGAGCTGACGAGGGATGCGAGATATGGATCATAAGTTGCCTTCTGACGTGAAGGATCAACTTCTTCGGCTTTGGAAGTGCCGGAATCTTCGACGTCATTCCTCTTCCTTTTGCCTTTTGGAGAAACAGCGGGAGGAGGAGATAGTGCCGACGCAGTGCCTTCGGAAGATCCCGCAGATTTTCGAGAATCCACGGGTTCATTCACAAAAGACGGAGCTTCTTGATTGTCATCAGTGACAATGGCCCTTTCTTCGACTTCTCCACCTTCAGGAAGAGGAGGAAGCGAGACAAGGTCTGGATGATTCTGTGCAAAATAAAACAGGGAGAGATGTCAGAAAAGAAGTTACAAAAAAGATAGCAAAGCAACAACAAGACAATAGACAAAGATTACCTTGGGAAGTGGATTGGCGGCGCTGAATGGTGTCACACGGCAAGAAGAAGGGATAGCATCTTTTTTGCTGAGAGATGAAATTTTTCGGACATGTCTTTCTAAATCCTTGACCTCCAAATTCACCAACAGCCGATCTACGTCCTTGTCGCCGGCATATTTCCAGAGAGGATATTTGCGAGCCTGAAGCGGCTGCACTCTAGTCCTAAGAAAGTATGCAGTGATTTGGACACCCGATAACTCTTTGCCGCGAGTATTTTGCAACTCGTGGATACGAGCCATCAAGGTTTCTGTCGACGCCCTTTCTTCTTCGGTGGCCTCCGCGTCCCAGGAGCGGCGGCGAAAGATTTTCTCGGCGCCATCAAAAGGAGGGATGTTGTCCTCCGCACATCCATGGTTCTCCTCCTGAATGTACAACCACTTCTTGCGCCATCCTTGAACTGAGTCAGGAAGCTTGACGTCGAAGTAGTCAACAGTGGGCCGAACAGAAATTACAACGCCGCCTATATTATAGGCGACATTGGGCGAGCCATTACGGCGGTAGAAGAAAATGCGCTTCCATAGCGCCCAGTTAGGCTGGACGCCAAGGAAGGCCTCGCAAAGAGTGATGAAAATGGAGATGTGAAGAATGGAGTTCGGCGTGAGGTGGTGGAGTTGCAGACCGTAGATAAAAAGCAGTCCACGGAGAAAAGGATGAATGGGGGCGGACAGACCGCGGATGAGGTGATCGACAAAACTTACCCGGTACCCCATTGGAGGGGTTGGGTAGCTCTCCTCACTGGGGAAGCACAATGCCTTGGGTTTCTTGCTGATCCCCAGCTTCTTCAGCATGTTGATGTCTTGAGTGGAAATTTTCGATCTTTCCCACTCCGCCGCCCCAAGATCCACGGCGGCCATGGAGGATTCCGGCGTACTGTGCCTTATCAATCGACGCGGTGGCATCAACAATGGCGCATGGTTTGCAGCTTGGAGGTGAGGAGCTTAGGAGGTTGTGGATTGTAGGAGGAAATTTGCAGATGAGAGAAGGAGGACGGCGCGAGCGGAAGTGCTCAAGGAGGAAGAAGATGATCTTATATAGGGGTGCGGTGAAACGACGAACCGTTGGATAAGGAAAATGTGTGACAGATGATAACCACGTGGCAACAAGGGTAAAAAAGTAACTTAACGTTGGGGAAGTTACGGTGCGTGCGCCAGAAAAAGCGGAGAACGTGTGTCCCCCACTTGCACGACGTGTCAAGATAGTGGATCAATTGGGCCCGCATGGCAGCGAGAAAAGACTTGTCGCAAATTTCTGACTAGCAATCGTGGCTATCGTCAGCAATAACGTCACCTTGGCAGAAGAAAAAATTCGACTGAACAGCTTCATAAAAGGCGACACGGAAAAATAATGCTGAGCCTTTGATCAAATACAAGTTTTTGATCAAATGCTCAGGGGCTACTTTGAAAAAAAAATGAAAAGATCCAGAATGACAGGATAGAAATGGCGTGAGCCTATGACCAAATACAAATATTTGTTCATAGTCTCGGGGGGCTACTCCCATCGGGAGCGCTGTTCGCGCACCCGAGAAATTATAAAACTTCGGGAGATAAAAGAAGATATAGCGGCATAAGGCGTGGAGCCTACACCCAAGTACAAGTCCTTGGCTGTAGCCTCGGGGGCTACTCCCATCGGGAACGCTGCTCGCGTGCCCGAAGAAATTATAAAAAAGAAAGAAAGAAAGAGAAAAAGAAAGATAGAAGAGCAAAAAAAGTATATTTTGAGTTATAATTAACTCTACATATACTCCCATCGGGAGGGCAATATAAGTCATTTTTGACTCGATAAAATGTGCCATTCCAACAGCCGAAAAAGCACTCGACAATATATTCTCAGAACGCCGAAGTTGCGATCAATTTCTGAATGCCGCAAATTTGCGAAGGTAAGACCCCAGATCCGTTCTGCTGGGCGTGGCATCGCCGAAGACTGCGCTCTGCTACTTTGATCCGTATCAACAGATACGAAGAAAAATCCTAATGGACGCGTTAGGTACCAGATAAATTTTACTGGGACTCGACAGAATGGTAAGACCTTAAGCGGCACCTGTCGAAGTTTACACCAGTATCCCGAGGTCATGTCCAGGGACGTGATCTTGAAGTAGGTTTTTGCGGATTGCCACTAGAGCAGTTAACTAGTACCTGATCCGTCAGATGAACTAGCCCCAACTACCATCATCCCTGTACAATATAGATGTTTATGAGAAGAAATATAGAAAAAGTCGAAGCTGTCGAATAAAAATAAACAGTGGAGATTTTCCTTGACCCTACGATTCAAGCAAAATCTCGGGGGCTACTGACATAGGCATCCCAAATGGTCCTGCTGAAGATAGTACCCGGGGTTTACTGAAGGCCCACTACCCGAAGAATAAGAAGATTCGGAAGTCCAAGATATTATTAAGGAAAGCTAGAGTTGTAATAGAAAGTCTTATTTGTAATTTTACGGGATGAGTTAGAAACCTTCCCGGACTTTGTAACTTGTACAGCACGAATCCCTCGGCTCCGCCTCCTATATAAGGGGGAGTCGAGGGACGCAGAGATCATCGAATCATAGTTTACAAACCCTAGTTTTCATAATCGCCGAGTACTTTTCGGCTGAAACCTTCGAGATCTACTTGCCCTCTACTTCCAACTAAACCCTAGTCTACAATCCGTAGGCATTGACAAGTTAATACCTTGTCAATTGGTCTGGTTAACTACTAATGATTTACTTATCATTTCATGTGAAGAATGAGATCTATGGATCACTTATAGAGGTTTAACTTAGCATCTCAATTTATAAGGTAAGATCATGCATTAGACATGATCCACTTATTCCTCACTTGTCTCTCTTCTTTAATACTTCTCTCAACACACTCACTTAGATTCTTAGGGTTTATGATCATCACCCAATTTGTAATGATCAAAGTATTGGCCTCCCAACACTTCATTGGTGAATTATGGTTCTCTCTCCAAGATCAAGTATAAGTCCATATACTTGAGTATACCTCTTTAAGTTGAGCTATTCTGAATAGGTAGGTTTTTCTCTAGGGTTTATGATCATTACCAAGTTGTAATAATCACAACACTTGCCTCTCTATAATTACTAGAAGAATAGGTTCTTACTTACCATCAAGTGTGAGCTAGGTCAAGTAGGGTTTAACACTTGACTTATATTTCTTGTATCATTGGTTAGTATCAACAAGTACCTCCATTGGATAAGGTTTAAATAGTAATCTAGGTTTTATTCAATGGATAGAATAAGCATATGAATGATTCTCTCCTTTCTCTAGGTTTAATGATATGAGTTGAGAAACAAGGTTGGAATGGTCAAGGTTTAATGAAGAATGAATATGAATGTTCTTGACATGGATTCAAGTATTGTAGTGGAAAAGATATACCATGTGACTCATGGTAGGAACATTTATTTAGTAGAAAACATGTATAAGTATAGAATAGTTTCTTAATTAATTGTGTTCCTTGATTTAGGATTGAATAATTATTCATGTGTTGTTGTAAGAAATGTCATGTTGAGATCCTTTTATATAAGATCTTGTAGTTGATCCTTACTTAAGGTGTTGTTTGTTATAAAACTAATTCTATTTGATCTAGCCCATAGATCAAATCATCTCTACCCAAAACAAGGTTTTAGCAAAGGTCATAGTGAAGTTTATAGCGCTTGACTTGATGATCTACTTCAATTCCAGCAAGTCAAGTGAAACTTCAGTTACTGTGGTAAGTTTTTATTTGAAAGCGCCAAAATTCCCCGGATGTTCTATGCATGAATGCAATGCACACTTTGGTGTTCTCTCATTTTATTGCCTCTAAACCTGGGATATTACATGGTTCCACTCGGCAGGAGGTTGACACTGAATCCTTTTTTCTTAACGATGAAACACGACGAACAAGCTTCTCCAAATCCTTCACAGAGAGATCTTTGGATAGGCGGTCGACATCTTTCTCGCCAACATACAGCCACATAGGGTTTTTGCGAGCATGTAGAGGTTGCACCCTAATCCTAAGGAAATAGGCGGTGATTTGGATACCCGACAATTCTTTGCCTCGGGTATTCTGCAGCTCGTGGATTCGCTTCATCAGCGCCTCTATCGCCGTTTTCTCTTCTTCGGTGGCCTCTGCATCCCAGGATCGGCGGTGAAGGATTTTTGCGCTACCATCGAAGGGGGCGATGTTGTATTCCAGCGAGTTGGAGCACTCCTCGCGGACGTATAGACATCTCCTGCGCCACCCTTGGATGGAGTCGGGGAATTTGACGTCAAAATACTCGACGTCGGGGCGGGCACAGATAACAACACCACCTATGTTGTAGGCGATATTGTGGGAGCCATTGCGGCAGAGGCAGAAAATGCGTTTCCATAGGGCCCAATTCGGTTGGGTCCCGAGAAAGCATTCGCAAAGGGTGATAAAGATAGAAATATGGAGGATAGAGTTGGGAGTTAGCTGGTGCAGCTGCAACCCGTACACGAAAAGCAATCCACAAAGAAATTCATGGATAGGGGCGGAGAGACCGCAGATGAGATGGTCAACGAAGGTTACCCGATATTGGATGGGAGGCGTCGGAAAGCTTTCTTCACTGGGGAAGATCAACGCCCCCTCCTTCTTCGTCAAGCCAAGCTTCTTCATCAAGTTCGTGTCTTGATTTGAGATCTTAGATCTCTCCCACTCGGGAACGCCGAGAGCCCCAGATCTTGCGACGCCATGCTTGCTTCGGGGGTGCTGTGCCTTGTGAGTCTCACCCGCGGTGGCATAAACAATGGCGCTGGAAAGAGTGAGGATGTAGATGAGCGCATGAGATTTTTGTTTGCAATGGAGGTTTTTGATAGAGAGAGGATATGAGCACGGCGCAGTGAAGGGGATAGCAGGAGGAAGAAGAAGGTTATTTATAGCAAGCCAAGCGAAACGTCGCGCCATTGGATGATGAGGGAATGGATTTGATGAATTACACGTGTGTTCAGGGGTAAAAAGTATTTTTACTTGGAGGTAACTAAACAGGCGCCACAGTGCGCGTGCCAGAAAAAGCGGAGGACGTGTGTCCCCCACTTGCGTAACGTGTCAAAAACCGCAGACTTTCGGCCCCACAAGTCAGTGACAGGACATGACTCGCATTTTCCCGATAAGCGATCGTGGCCATCGTCAGCGCTGATGTCACTTTAAAGAAAAACTTCGACTGCGGTGTTTTCAAGATTGGTGGCAGAGGAGCATCATAAGTAACTTCGTGAGCTTTTGACCAAATACAAGTTTTCGTTCAAATGCTCGGGGGCTACTTTTATAAGGAGTATGAGAAAGAAATGACTGAAAAAAGACAAAATAATTGAGCCTACAACCAAGTATAAATACTCGACTGTAGCCTCGGGGGCTACTCCCATCGGGAGCGCTGTTCGCGCACCAGATAAAGATGACATTACTGAAAAAGATTGAAAATATAGCGATAGAGTTACTAAAGAGGTGAGCCTACAACCAAGTACAAGCACTCGGCTGTAGCCTCGGGGGCTACTCCCATCGGGAACGCTGGTCGCGTACCCGATGAAATTGATAAATTCACGAGGAGCATATTTCGAGTTACGATATAACTCTTCATATACTCCCATCGGGAGGACAAGATAAACAATACAAGTCATCCGTTGACTCCGATAAATGTGCTATTCCAGCAGCCAAAAAAGGCACTCGGCAATATATTCTCAGAGCGCCTCAGTCGCAATTTAATCTCTGAATGCCGCAGAATTTTGCGAAGGTAAGACCCCGGGATCCGTCCTGTGCGGCGTGGCACCGCCTCAGAATGCGTGTTGCTACTTTTTTCCGTGTCAACAGATGCGAAGAAAAATCCTAGCAAATGCGTTAGGTACCCGATAAAACATAACTGGAATTCGACATCTGGTAAGACCTTAAGCGGCACATGTCGAATTATGCGAGTATCCCGAGATCATGTCCGGGGACGTGATCTTGAAGTAGGTTTTTGCGGGATTGCTACAAGAGCAGTTAAATGGTACCTGATCCGTCAAATGAACCAGCCCCAAATACCGTTATCCCTGTACAATATACGATTGTTTTATAAAAGTTATTTAATGACTCGAAGAAATCATATGATAATTGTAAAGATGGAGATTTTCCCTGATTCTTCGATTCAAGCAAAATCTCGGGGGCTACTGACATAGGCATCCCCAATGGGCCTGCCGAAGATGGTACCCGGGGTTTACTGAAGGCCCATGACCCAAATTTTATGAAGCCCGGAAGCCCAATTAAGAGATACTTTGGAAATATAGAGTTGTATTAGGAATACTCGATTTGTAATTATTACGTGACGAACTCAAAGAGTCTCCCGGACTTTGTAACTTGTACATCACGAAACCCTCGGTTCCACCTCCTATATAAGGGGGAGTCGAGGGAGAAAGAGAGGATCGATTTCATTGTCAACAGAACCCTAGTTTTCTAGCAGTCGAGTACTTTTCCGGCTGAACCCTCGAGATCTACTTGCCCTCTACTTCCAACTAAACCCTAGTCTACAATCCATAGGCATTGACAAGTTGATACCTTGTCAACTAGGCCACCAACTTGAGAGGACCTGGGCCCCAAACGTCGGCTGTGATAATTCTTGAGATTCTGTTTGTACGCGCTTACTCTCGATAATACCTCATCTCTTGCTTTGTCGAGTGCATCGACATCGTCTTCCCGCGCTTTTTGCGAAGTTTCCTCTTCATATTCCGCGACTCTTGGGGAGTTGTGTTCTATTTCTATCGGCAGCACTGCTTCGGCTCCATGGACCAAGAAGAATGGTGTTTCTTGGGTTGCAGCGTTTGGCGTTGTTCGTAAAATCCATAATACATACGTCAACTCATCAACCCAAGTGTGTCGTGCTTTCTCAAAGGGTGTTAACAAACGCTTCTTGATGCCGTTGCAGATAAGCCCGTTGGCTTTTTCGACTTGACCGTTGGTTTGCGGGTGCGCCACTGATGCAAACTGCAGCTTGATGCCCACGCTTTCACAGTAGTGCTTGAATTCTCGGGAGGTGAAATTGCTGCCATTGTTTGTAACTGTGCTGTTAGGGACGCCGAACCAAAAAACTATCCTGTTGATGAAGTTCAACGCCGATGTTGCATCTGCCGAAGTTGCTGGTACTGCTTCAATCCACTTGGTAAATTTGTTGACAGCCACATGCAAATACACGTGTCCTCCTAGCCAGGACTTGTGTAATTTTCCCACCATGTCGAGCCCCCATTGTGCGAATGGCCATGCCAATGGTATCGGCATCAACTCTGCTGCTGGAGAGTGTGGTCTGGATGCAAATCTCGGGCACGCATTGCAAGTGTGACTACGTCTTTTGCATCCTCTATTGCTTTCAGCCAATAAAATCCTGCCCGAAAAGCTTTGGCTGCTATTGCTCAACTGCTTGCGTGGTGGCCACATATTCCTTCGTGTATGTCTTTCAATATAACTCGCCCTTCTTCGAGTGTATATGAGAAAAATAAAACAAGACAAAAAGAAACTAGGCAAAAGTAAACTAAGCAAAATAATACTAGACAGAAATAAACTAAGAACAAATAAACTAGACAAAAGTAAATTAAGCAAAACAAAATAAAATAAAAACAAGAGAGAGGTAGAGTGTACTCCCCAGGTGAACTTATGAGTAGAGCTATGCCTCCCCGGCAACGGCGCCAGAAAATAGTCTTGATAACCCACAAGTATAGGGGATCGCAACAGTCTTCGAGGGAAGTAAAACCCAAATTTATTGATTCGGCACAAGGGGAGGTAAAGAATACTTATAAGCCTTAACAACTGAGTTGTCAATTCAGCTGCACCTGGAAAAGCACTAGTAACAGGGGTGATATGAAAGCAGCAGTAATATGAGAGCAATAGTAACAGTAACACAGCAGCAGTAGCAATAACACAGAGGCGATGGCACCAGAAAATAGTTAATACTACTTCCAATGACATATAGAACGAGGATATAATGATGAGAGATGGACCGGGGTTCCCAGCGATCTACACTAGTGGTAACTCTCCAGTAACAAGTGACAAGTGTTGGGTGAACAAATTACAGTTGGGAAATTGATAGGATTGAAATAGCATTAAGACAGAACATCAAGATTATTAATTATGTAGGCATGTTTTCCATATATAGTCATACGTGCTCGCAATGAGAAACTTGTACAACATCTTTTGTCCTACCAGCCGGTGGCAGCCGGGCCTCAAGGGAATCTACTGGCTATTAAGGTACTCCTTTTAATAGAGCACCGGAGCAAAGCATTAACACTTGGTGAAAACATGTGATCCTCATATCACAGCCTTTCCCTCCGGTTGTCCCAATTTCTGTCACTTTGGGGCCTCGGGTTCCGGACAGCAATATGTGCAAACAACTTGTAGATACAATCTAAGCAATAATTATAGAGCTTAAATCTAAGATCATGCCACTCAGGCCCTAGTGACAAGCTGTGGTGACCCGGCATACCACTGCATGGTGTAGTATGCAAGTCTGATATAACCCAATGAAACACAGTTCCACGGGTATTATATCGCTCAGAGTGGTACAACAGAAACATATGCGGGTCCAAGGCATGTCTATAGAATTACATACAGACTCTGTTACATAAGATCAGCACAGCCTCCTACTTTATAATGAGGTACATCTGCAAATAAACTCCAGAAGAACGACTCGTAGTCTAGTCTTATCACGAACTCTATTTGTAGAGTATTTCACTAACTACAGAGGCTAAGAATAGACTCTAGCTAAATAGGAGCTAGGTTTAGGAAGCTAGTTCCCTTCTATGGCTAAACTATGTTTTCTCCTTGTTGGATGTGGTATCTGACTCCTCTGACAGGGTCCTGTCTCGTGAAGTTGTTGTTGACTCCTCGGCCTTCGAGTTGCACTGTAGATCCTCCTTCGATGCCTCCATATCTAAGCAGGGGATTTAAGAGTGGGATGAGTACGAGCGTACTCAACAAGTTCATTATAGGAAAGAGGTGTTTAATGCACTAGCTACGGCATTAGACCAGAAAGTCTAATACCAATGCAGGTTTTCATAACCATTTCTTCAAAAGGTTGCTTTTATTTAGAAGAACTATGTCCGTCAGCCTTCACCGGTTTACTAGAACTTCATGGAGCTCCTTTCCGGCCACGTTCGCAGTTCCATATCCCGGAACAGGGAGTGACAGGTCACGATTCATTACACTCTGCAGAGGTGTGTTGCTTTACCCATAAGAGATCTTAACCTTGGTGCCAACCGAGTCATGTTCTCGTCCAAACTTCCTTTGGTGTGAGGCCCGGTATAAGGTCTAGCCAATCATGTTCCTCCGCTACCTCGAACACCCACCCTTTGTTGCATGCCCCGACCCTGGGTCCTCGCCGGTCCCATTATTCCCATAGATTTCAGGGTGGACCCCGACCACGACGACGATCAGGATCGAACCAAACTCCTTCGCCGGTAGCTGCAACCCATCCTAGACCGCAATACCGTGGGGACTTAGGACTCCCCAGCCTCACCATCTTGCTCCTTCGGGCGACAAGTGTACTACGGACAATGCCGTGGGGACTTAGGACTCCCCAGCCTCACCAGCTTGCCCCCTTGGATTACAAGTGTACCACGGTAAAGCGCATCCGTTGATGAACGAGAGGTGGAAACACTTTTGACTACTCCGTCCCACTCCGGATCTTATGGTTAACACGGGTATTATGGCACAAGAATCACTGGCGACATTTGTTGTTTAATCCTAGATGGATATAAACCCTTGCAATGGAACCTCCACCATATCAACACAATCCATGGTTCCATTGCCCACCACATAGTCATATTCATAGTTATGAAAGTAGTGGTTTTGGTTTTTATGCAATATTGATAAACATAGTACTTTGCAAGTAATTTGATAAAAATACTCAAATGGTATGAGCAAGTGATGAACTTGCCTTTCTTGGCTGCAAGATTATGCAGGCAAGGTCTTCGATACGCAATAACTCCAAATTCTGAAATAGCATCATCGTCCGGTAAGGACGATGTTTAAAAGATTGGCAAGGATGCAATAATGCATAAGTATGAGATGCAATCGCTCTAAGCGTGACCTAACTCCGATGATTTAGGATCAGTGAGTTGTAATGATTGGTTTAGGGTGTGTTGCATTTTTTAGAGTGATTCACATACAAGGTTCTTATTCAGGTGTGATTACTTGGTATTATAAACAGGTAGATACTAAAGCATAATAATCAATTGAGCACACAAAGAATGATAATTTGCATAATGTTATCAAGTAAAGAACAGTGGTCAGTTTTAGTACTATATGGCATGGTTAATGATTGATTATCATATACTTTAAAAGAATAACTTTTGAAGAACATGTTCTTTGATAAAGAACAAGTATGGTAATTAGGTTGATGGGGTTCTATGGTTAACTATGGTTCTCATTAGCTCTTGAGTAGATATTAGATGGTTCCTAGCAAGGTTAGATTCATTAGCAACTAGGCTTTAAGGGTTTTACTTAAGTATGAGCAACTTAAGCTATTAGTTATACCTGGTTGTTATCATGGTGGGTTCATCTTGCTGGTGATAGCTAGGTAGGGTTTATAGGTTCTTATAAGCAGGGTTGATGATGGTTCTCTGTTTACTTCAAAAGAATAACTTTTGAAGAACATACTTTTTAAATAATAAGAAGTATATCAATTTGAGTTGAGGTTGTCTAGGGTTTGCTTTTGGATTCACTAAGTAAGGAATAGTGGTTTCCTCAATAGGATGTTTAATAATTATCTTACACTAATGGGTTTAGGGGAGTATGGTTAGGTAGTGCATGATAATGGGCATGGTTGCTATTAAGGTTCATCATAATGGTGTGATGCTAAGCATGGTTAATTAAGATTGATATCTCTAAGGATAGGAGCTAGGGTTTGCATTTGGTTGCCCTTATTTGATCAATTAGGTTGGATAGGTATGCCTACATGGACTACTAAATTATGGATAATAGGGCTCCTACAATTTTAGGTGGCATGGCAAGTATTTAATTGCTGTTATGATTCTATGTATGAAAATAGAACACCATGATTACATGTGAGGATCTAGGGTTTAGGTTTTTAGAAGTAAATTAGGGTTCAAATGAAATAGTGGAGCTAGGTTCTAAATGGCATTAGGGTTTTAGGATCCCACATGAAATTATGGGGTTATCACTTTGTTTTATAATGAAATTAGGGTTTCCTAATTACCCTATAATTCTTGGATTAATAACTTCACTAATAAAGTTGAAGTTATTAATAACTTTGAAATAAAACTAATATTGGATTTGGCATTTTATTATTTTTAAACAATTAATAATTAAGATAATTATTAATCAGGGTTTAATTCCTATTAATAAAGATTTAATAAGTTCCAAATAAAGAAATTTAGTTTTAATGTTTTCTATATTTACTTTACTGATTTTATTTATTTTATAATTCTTTTCTAATTATTGAATTTTTAATTCAATTATGAATAAGAGAAAATGCTTAAATAATAAGTATTAAATACTTAAATTTTTATTATAAATAAAAATTTCATATTATATTTTTATTGGATAGAGTTTTCTTTTCTAAGAATTTTGATATCTCATTTATGTTTTTCTGACTTAAATTGAATTTTCCGGATATTTGCAAAGTTTCAGCAATTTGTTGACTTTGAATTAAAACTCACAACTGCTAAATGCACCCGGCTAGACTAACCCCAGGGGCTGACTGGTGGGCCAGTTGCCACGCTGGCTTCCACAGTGGCGGTGATGTGGCAACCATGGCCACCACCAGTGCCCAGTCGAGGTTGGACTCGACGCTCAGGCGAGCGCGGAGCAGCGCGAGCTAGCGCATACGATGCGCGTGAGCAGGTTGAGCCTCTACGTGGCGGCGCCGCCCGGGAATGACCACCGGAGCCTTGCCGGCGATCATAAACCGCGGCGGTTTCCGACGAGCTACGGCGCGGATGAGCTACAACGGGAGTTAGGATGCGATTCGGGGCTCCAGAGAAGCGGAAGATCACCTGGATGCTTCCTGGCATGTCGCTGGGGTCAATGGAGGACGGAGGAGATGCGATGGTCGACATTTCCCTCGCAGAACCGTGGAAGGGAACTGTGAAATTACTCCACTACCGAGCTCCCCTTGATGTGTGGCTGTACCAGATGATTGAGGACGTCGAGGCGCTCCTCCTGAGCTCAACGGCGGGCTCTGGGGTGGACTGAAACGGTGGGGCGAGATGGTCTCCGGCGAGCTAGGGTTTCGGATTTTGGCGCAAACGAGACGAAGAGAGGGGAAATTGAGGGTGTCCTCGCCATTTATATGGTTCCCGGCGTGTGCTGGAGGTCTACAATGTCGACAGCGACTGCGGGACATGGCTCACCTCGTCGCCGTGTCGACCTACTGCGCGTCGAGGGGAGGAGACGAAAACGAAGACTCCCTCCTCGTGTTTATCCAAGCGAAAGGGTACGGGCCGGTTTGCTGGGCCATGGTTTGGGCTGCTGAGCAGGCTGCTACTGGGATGCTCTAGTGGGTTTGTGCTGGGCTGCCGTGGCCTGCTGATACGTCTCCGACGTATCGATAATTTCTTATGTTCCATGCCACATTATTGATGATATCTACATGTTTTATGCATACTTTATGTCGTTTTTATGCGTTTTCTGGAACTAACCTATTGACGAGATGCCGAAGGGCCAGTTGCTGTTTTCAGCTGTTTTTGGTTTCAGAAATCCTAGTAAGGAAATATTCTCGGAATCGGACGAAATCAACGCCCAGCATCTTAGAATCCCCGGAAGCATCCAGAACACCCGAGAGAGGCCAGAGGGGGGCCACAGGCCCACCAGATGGTAGGCCGGCGCGGCCTGGGGGTGGCCCGCGCCCCCCTAGCGTGTCGTCGCCTTGTTGACCTTCTGACACCGCCTCTTCGCCTATAAGAAGCCCCTCGACCTAAAACCTCGAGACGGAAAAGCCACGGTACGAGAAACCTTCCAGAGCCGCCGCCATCGCGAAGCCAAGATCTGGGGGACAGGAGTCTCTATTCCGGCACGCCGCCGGGATGGGGAAGTGCCCCCGGAAGGCTTCTCCATCGATACCACCGCCATCTTCATCACCGCTGCTGTCTCCCATGAGGAGGGAGTAGTTCTCCATCGAGGCTAAGGGCTGTACCGGTAGCTATGTGGTTAATCTCTCTCCAATGTACTTCAATACAATAATCTCATGAGCTGCCTTACATTATTGAGATTCATATGATGATGCTTGTAATCTAGATGTCATTATGCTAGTCAAGTGGATTTTACTTATGTGATCTCCGGAGACTCCTTGTCCCACGTGTGTAAAGGTGACAGTGTGTGCACCGTGTGGGTCTCTTAGGCTATATTTCACAGAATACTTATTCACTGTTATGAATGGCATAGTGAAGTGCTTATTTATATCTCTTTATGATTGCAATGTGTTTTGTATCACAATTTATCTGTGTGCTACTCTAGTGATGTTATTAAAGTAGTCTATTCCTCCTGCACGGTGTAATGGTGACAGTGTGTGCATCGTGTAGTACTTGGCGTAGATTATGATTGTGATCTCTTGTAGATTATGAAGTTAACTATTGCTATGATAGTGTTGATGTGATCTATTCCTCCTTTCGTAGCGTGAAGGTGACAGTGTGCATGCTATGTTAGTACTTGGTTTGGTTATGTTGATCTGTCATGCACTCTAAGGTTATTTAAATATGAACATCGAATATTGTGGAACTTGTTAACTCCGGCATTGAGGGTTCGTGTAATCCTACACAGTTAGTGGTGTTCATCATCCAACAAGAGGGTGTAGAGTCTAGCATCTATCTGTTTATTCTGTTATGTGATCAATGTTGAGAGTGTCCACTAGTGAAAGTATAATCCCTAGGCCTTGTTCCTAAATACTGCTATCGCTGCTTGTTTACTGGTTTACTGCATCTGTACTGTCCGTAATATTACCACCATCAACTACACGCCATCAAGCACTTTTCTGGTGCCGTTGCTACTGCTCATACTTATTTATACCACCTGTATTTCACTATCTCTTCGCCGAACTAGTGCACCTATTAGGTGTGTTGGGGACACAAGAGACTTCTTGCTTTGTGGTTGCAGGGTTGCATGAGAGGGATATCTTTGACCTCTTCCTCCCTGAGATCGATAAACCTTGGGTGATCCACTTAAGGGAAACTTGCTGCTGTTCTACAATCATAACGAAGGCCATGGTCTTCATCCGGTTCCTCCTCATGTCCCTCATCTCTCCCGCTAGATAACGGGCATATCTTCCTTCCGCCTCCACCCTAGTGGGGTATCCCTTGTAGCTGTTGCCGCTGAAACGGCGCACCTGTCTCCGACAGTCCTCCCAGTCGTCGTAGACTCCAGGAACCCTCCCCTTGTACACGACATATGTCGTCGGCATCTCCATTCACAAGACAAGTAAAACGTTAGTACCAATGCAATGAACAAGTGCCAACTCAAATAAGAGACAAGTAGTATGAACTAAATAGCATGTGCCTCATACTTTGTTGGTCAAAATAAATAATAACATACAGGGATGGGGTCAGTGAGGCTAGGTAGGATGCACAATAGATTGATATTTGTGGCCATCACACCAAGCCTCACTGGCCCCACCCCGGAGTGTACAAGTGACCGAACATTTTAATCATCGGCCAATGCAATTAAGAAGTGCGAACTCAAATAGAAGACAAGTAGTACGAATTAAATAGCGTGCCTCATACTTTGTCGGTCGAAACAAATATTAACATCCAGGGATGGAGTCAGTGAGGCTAGGTAGGATGCACAATAGATTGATACTTGTGGCCGTCGCACCAAGGCTCACTGGCTCCACCCCCGAGTGTACGAGTGACCGAACATTCTAATCATCGGCGAACTCCAAATACGAGGCAAGTAGTGGTCGAGTAAATGCAAATAATTATTAAGCTATGTACGCCATAATCTTGAAATATATAGCAAAGTAAATGAAACTATAGACACATGTTCACATGCACATTCATACAACTAAATAAAAGCAACTAGTCGATTCTATGGGAATATATAGCAATTATTACAATACGGAAGTTCAAGGACATATCGTTCAAGCTTTAGCAAGTGTTCCCGTCGTAGGATCAGGTTGTACGCCTAGGGGGGAATGGACGGCAGCCCTCAAGCCAGTTGAACGGCCTCTCATCACGCGACATCTCCAAGCGGAGTTCTATCTCGTCATTAGGTGATAGACCGTAGCCGTAGAAGAACTCGCCAGACCTATTGTTGACATCCTGCAGGATTATCGTGCAAATGAACTGCTGGATGCGACCCCAGTTCTTTCTAATCTCTCTATCAGGGACATCCGCCATGTTTGCAAACCTGTTTCTGAGATTCTCTGGCAGCAACATGTCATCTGCGTACTTTATGTACTCCTGCATCTGAAGGATGGCGTACCACGCGTCCATCCCATTGTCGGGCGTCGAACGCCTGAGGCAGGGGAAGTTGGTTGTGTGGGTTAAGACCAAGCCTCCTCGGGATTTCCTCTCTACTTTGAGGGGGCCTGCCTTGTTGGCGAAGCCGGTGAGAGCATCATTGAGAAGGGCCTTGATGTGGGTGTAGTCTTTCTTGTGGTCCCTACCCGAGTCGAGATAGGCGCATGCGAGTGTTGCGGGTGCACGACGATGAGGGTGCAGTAACTTGTCTCTCGCGGAAAACACACGGATTAACCTTTGGAAATGCAAATGGAGATCTAGGATAGACTGGTACGGGGGGACTAGCGAGGGATGACTTACTCGGGGAAGTAAGGGATGAGAATGGCGCCCTTTTTAATGTTCGCCGGCATGAAATCCTCGACCTGTTGGGTGGCAATCGCCCGATCCCCGCGTTGCGAGATGATGCTCTCCCGCATATAGAAGGGGTCCATTATCGCGATGGTCGGCGTCTCCTCCTTAACAATCTGGGCAGACAAGCTAAGAGCAACTAGGCGAACCACACTAAAGTGGAGCGCTTGCATGCGATAGATGCTGAAGATGTCGTTGAACCGGATGAAGCACAAGTCTGCGGGGTACTTCTCGACGAAGTTCATGCCAGTTGGCACCTTCGCCACCAAGAGAGGGTAACCAGGATCTTTTGATTTGAGAAGAAGGTTCTCCACATGCAAGACAGTCTCATGCAAGCTCCTCATATCCGGGGTGAGTTTCTTCACGACATGCTCCGTGACATCGGTTGACCCAAGTGATGCAGAGGTCGCCAATTGTTTGGCAACTTGTCAAGGAGTGGGACCTTGTCCTTGGATTTGGCCGCCGCCTTGTCTTGGGCGTCCTTCTTATTTTGCCTCTTCCTCTTCTTGGGTTGTACTGATGGACCCTCCATCGCCGTAGTGGCCGTAGCACGGAGTGTGTTTGGGCTCAACATATTTTTGACGGCGGCGGTGGCGACCTCCTCAGGATTTTCCTCCTCAGCCGTTTCTTGAGAATCGAACAGCTTCTTGGAGCACACATATTTCAAGGCCGGCGCATCCTCATGGACAACTTGTGAAGACGTAGGAATATCCCATTGGAAGTTGTCACGTTCGTATTCCTCGGCCTCTGGCGCAGCTGGCTGTTGTGGTGGGGCGCTGACCTCTGGCGCAGCTGGCCGTTCTGGTGGGGCGATGACCACGGGCGCCGCTGGCTGTCGTGGAGGGGCGCTGACATGTGGCACCGCAAGGTGCTTGTCTTTGCTTGCCGTCGACCCCGAGTAGGTGTTGATCCGAATTAGGGTCTTCGGCCATAGCAGTACCCAACCCTTCAGTGAGGCCAGATTCAACGGGCTATCGTCATCGCCACCATGCGGTTGATTAGGAGGAAACAAATCCTCATAGCCCGGTAACGCCCGATCCACTTCAACCCGGTACACACTAGTTAATTACCGTGAGGGCGTTGAGCTTAACTAATGTCGATGGGCCAGCACATGCGGCGGCGGGCGTGCAAGTGACGGAGGGGCTGCTACCCGGCATGGACGGTGAATCCCTAGCACCAACGACATTGCCGGCGGCCGGAGGAGTCTCCATTATAACATTGTCATTGCCGGCGGCTGGAGGAGTCTCCATTATAACATTGTCATTGCCGGCGGACGGCGGCGCCATCGAGTTGCTGCCGTCGAAGCTAACCACTTGCATTTCCGGGGGGGGGGGGCTTGTTTGCCACCCTCATACCACGCGCGTAGAGCATTGAAATCTGCTTGGACTGAAGCGGCGACTTCAGCTTTGACTTCAGGTACGAGTGTAGCTTTGAGTTGCGGTACCAGTTGCGGTACCAAACCAGCTTGGACTTGGGCTAGGATTGACTCCCTCATTTCCTCCGCCTCCCGCTGCTTCCTCTCATTGCGCACATTTTTATCGGCCGCAGACGACAAGCCGTAGTGATCATGCTTGTGGCCTGTACCGGCGCCAGCCACACGGCCTCTATGCGGCCTTCTCGTAGGTGAATGCTCATTGACGATGTTTAGCGCCCGTATGAGAGGCTTGTCCCATGCTACCCTGCCCGTCGACGCTTGGGACGAGGAGCCTTCGTCACCTTGAGAAAGTCTTTGTCTTTCTTCTTCCTGCGGAAGAAACGTGAACCATTTAGAAATGTTGCTACTATTATATGAACGATACTTGATCTAATAAAACCGGTAAATTGCTTACCAGTTTTTTCTCCAACGATAGGACCTTCTGGTCGTTCGTGAACCAAATTGTGTCGGTTACGACCTTGGGGTCCGTGACAAGTTCCCCGGTTAGTTTCTTCTTATGGTACCGCGACTTGATGAATCTTCTTTCAAGCGGGTCCTTGTACTTGAGCCAGGGGTTCTCAATGCCGGCATTTACATACGCCTCGTCCTCCTTCGCCCAATAGGGCTCCTTTCCCTCGTACCCACGGCTCCCAAGGTTGTGGTTGCCGATGTTAAGCTCCCGCATTTCCTTCCCCCACAACTTGCGATTCTTCGTCGCTTGTAGCTCTTCATTGGCCACAAAAGCATCAAAGTCCGCCTGGGAGACATGCGGAAAGGCAGAGTGGACCTCTTCGAAACCTTTGCCGTCAGCAATCATCTTCCGCACCATGTACTTATAGCTGCTAAGGTGTTTGGTGAACTTCAAGAGGGCTTGTGAGTTCACAATGTTCTTGGATTCATCAGTGGAGGCGTAGTCGCCTAGGAACTTGTATCGTGAGTGCAACCTCGCAATGAGCTGGGCTCGCAAATGCGCTTTGCTCTCAGCTCGGAGATCCGTCTCGTTGAGATTGATGACCTCTCAGAGGATACATGCCAGTTGGTTGCCGTACCCCTTGGCAACATCCTTAGGCTCCACCGGCAAACCACTGGCGGGGTCCACCTCTTTGACTGTGTCTCTGCCGGTGCCGACCGTGTTTTGGCGCCTTGCCTTCCGCGGCCTCTTGGCTCCACTTGTCCCGGTGGCAGTACTCCCGGCGGCGCCGCTAGGATCGTCGCCGATTGTCTCGCCGCCACCCCCGGCGGCGCCGGTTGCCTCATCGCCACTAGGCTCGTAGGTACTACCCCCGGCGGCGCCGCTTGCCTCGTTGCCGCTCGGCTCGTCGGCACTACCCCCAGCGGCATCCTCCATCTCATGGTCCTCGTCGCCACCAACACCAGCGGCCTCGGCATCCTCCTCCGTCCTAAAGAAGTGCCTATTGTAGTGCTCCTCTAACTCTTCTTGAGACGACATGGTGGCTTGCACTAATAGAAGATGAAAAAGAGTTAGAATTCACGGAAAAATTCGGCATGACCTTTGCTAAAATTTGGTCATGCCGAGTGCTAGAATTGCCGGAACGGAAATGAATCGACATTCCGGCACTCAATAGCAACTCAATCCCTGTGTAACAGAAATGCAATTCACATATATATAGCCATGAACACCATAACCATCACCATAAACGAGAGACAATATAACTTGACCATTACAGTAGGGGAGCAGCTTCATTTTCATTTTTATTTCACAATAACCATCAGTAATAGCACTACAGTAGCATTACAGTAGCACTTAACATTACAGTACATGAATGTAAATCAAATTCTCACACTCAGACAACAACAGAATTTCATCATGCTACTCTCTGGCTACATAATTAAAACACCATGCTATCTCTGCATTTTACATTTTACAAACAGAGCTTGTACCCACTTATAATTTTATCATGCTAGCCCTGCATTTTACACCATAACCATTTTACATCAACACCATGCTACTCTCTGGCTACATAATTAAAACAGTGCCAAACAGATAAGGAACATAGCACCAGTTTTCATTTGTGGATTATCAGAAAGCTCCAATTATAAATCAACTAAATGAACCTGTCTTATAGACATTTTGATCCAGCATTTTGAAGCAGTAGCAATTTATGGCAAGAATCAAGAATGTGTAAACCAACATAAATCAACTAAATGCAATTTACTGCATCTGGTTCTACTTAATTCATAATGTCATAGCTATGATAAGTTTCATTGCCAGTAGCATGCATTTCAGTAGCATCTGGTTCTACTTAATTCATAAATTCAGTAGCATGCATTTTATTTTCTTTTTTCAACATCACTTGTTCTTTTTATGAACTAAACCTACTGCTAGCACTTGTTCTTTTTAAATTAAGTAAACCTACTGCTAGTGAACATCAAAATTCATTTGATAGCACTTACAGTAGCACTTAGCATTTGATAGCACTTACAGTAGCATAAAGTAGCATAAAGTAGCTAGCTACTTCATTTGCATTTCATCTAAACCAACTAAACCAACATATATAAAGTTCATTTTCAACTTGATTGCTATATCATTTAAAGCTACTGCATCATTTTATTTCTAGTTGAAAAATTACAGAGAGCATTTCATATATATAGCATGAACCATTATTAAACCAGATAATAAATGCAGTAGCATTCTATTCTCCTATGAACTTTATATGGATTGGCAGTACCATAACCAAAATGCTAGCATTTTTAAACCAGAGAACACCAGTCAAGATGCTAGCATTTTCTGGGCATTTTATAAATGGTTTGGTGAGCTAAACCTGCTGCTTCTTTACCTAGCAAACCAGAGAATGCATTTAATCAAGAACTAACATACTGCTAGCATTCATTTTCCTTTTTCAAACCAGAGAACAAATTAAAACCTGAGAAATAGCATTCTCTAAGAGAAATAGCATTTTAGGATTTTTCAACTAACAAATTCAAACCAGAGAACACATTTTTAGCATTCTCTAACAAATTCCAACCAGAGAACTAATTTTATCAACTAAACCAACTAATACTAGCTATTTACATTTTTTCATTTAGTTATTTCTATATCACCAAAACAAGAGAACAATTTTTAGCATTTAACTAAATCAATTAAATGAAACCTACTGCTAGCATTCAAAATTTTATGCATTCAAACCTACTGCTAAACCACCCTATTTGCATTTAACTAAACTAGAGAACAATATCATGTTTATGATGGAGTAACAAATTTATTTAGTTATTCATCAAGATTATCCAGAAATTTTAGGCATCAAATTCAATTTGCTACAAATTCAATTTATATGTCCTATTAGCCAGGGCATCAAATTCATGTATTTAACCAGAAAATTCAATTTGCTACAAATTCAAGATTATCCAGCAATTTATATGATTCATGAATTTAACCAGGGCATCAAATTCAATTTGCTACATATGCATCAAATTTTATTTGGGCATCAACCAGTTCGTCGTGTGGCATCAAATTTCATTTGGGCAACCTAGCATCTACCAAGAATAGCACACCGTGGGAGTAGAGAGGGGGTCGAAGAGGGAGGGGAAGAGGGAAGGGGAGAGGGGAGCTTACCGTGGCTGGCGCGCGGGGCTGGTGGTGGGGGCTGGTGGAGGGGATGGTGGAGTACGGTGGCGCGGACGTCCCCGGCCTGCTACGCGCGCTCCTGTCGGCGACTGCTCCTCTCGGCGACGGTGGCCCGCGTGCGACGCCTCCTCCTCTCGGCGATGGTGTCGACTGCTCCTCCTCTCGGCGGTGACGCCCTGCTCCTCCTAACGGCGGTGTTCTCCTCCTCTCGGTGGCTCGGCGGAACGGCGGTGTTCTCCTCCTCTCGGCGGCTCGGCGGCACAGGGAGGCGGCGCGGTTAGCTAGGGTTCGCTGGTTTGGGAATGGGGAAGAAGGAGTCGCGCGTGCGGCTAAGTCCGTAGTATAGCCGGACCCATGTTATTGCCGGCGCACCACCTGTTTGGTTCGCTGGGAACAACTATACCCCCGGCGAACCAAACAGGTGGTGCGCCGGCAATAAGATGGGTTCGGCTATACCTGGGACTTGTCCCCCCAGCTAGCCCTGGCTGGCCATTTCTTTATTTCTTTATTTCTTTTCACTTTCTTTTATGTTTCTTTTCTTTTCCCACAAATCCTATACTATTTTATTTCCTTCTCTTTTCAAGATAATAACCAAGCAATATGAGTTAATTATGCATTACAAAAAAATATGAGTTATACATACACAAAATATTGACCAACACAATATTAATTAGTCATACATAAAATATTGGCCATGACCATATGAGTAGTTATGAATTACACAAAATATGAGTTATAGATTGCAAATAAAGTTTTACATCATCGATTGAGAAGAGTGTTTCGCTTTCTTCTTGCTTTTCTTGCTCGTCGTTGAATAATTTAGCCCCGTGTCGTGACTTCTTCTTTTGAAGGGTCGACCAGACCTCGGTAGCGTGGTCCTGCTTCTTCTTGTGGTGTATGTTGTGTCTTCGTCCTCGGATTCTTCCATCATTGGGTCTCCGACTTGTCCTTCGAAGTCTTCCTCGTTGGCGACTCCATCCATTCCGACGATGGTCCTCTTGCCTCTCCTCACGATAACACGGCTAGGCCTGGATGGGTTGGTTATGAAGAAGCATTGGTGCACGTGTTCTGCCAGTACCCATGGCTCATTCTGCGTGGTGGCGTTCGTGGACTTTGATTTGTTGGCTTCGGGTAGAAACATGGTGGTGAAATACCGGTCTTCTTTTGTGACGCTCTTAGCCCATCTGATACGGAACATCGGCACTTTCTCCCTAGCGTAGCTAAGCTCCCAGATTTCCTCGATTCTTCCGTAATATCTAGTCTTTACGTCACCCGTCCAGGAATCCATCGTTACCCCTGAGTTCTGGTAAACACTGTTCTTGTCTTTTTCTTCCGTGTAGAATGTGTACCCGTTGATATCGTACGCTTGGTAAGTCATGATGTTGGGCACGGGGCCATGTGACAAGGCCAATACTAGTTTATTCTTGTCAGAATCCATTGGTGGGGGATTAGCATCAATGTGGTCTTTGAACCAGCGCGCGAAAGAGGAGTTGTGCTCTCTGTATATTTCTGCTTCCGTCATCATCGGCTTGCCACTGTTCTCTATCATGGTTTTGTGCTCTTTCAACCAAGGATCGATCAAGTCAATGTGTTGTAGCGCTACTAAGTTGGCCCTGTCAAAGTCGGAAGTCCGACCAGACATGTGCACGTGCAGTTCCTTCCTTCCATTTTTGTGGCCTACTCCCTCGAACCTGCGGACGTGCTTTTTTTGAGGCAAACCAACAGGGTCCTCGATGTTTTAGATAATTCGTGCAGAAAGAGATGCACTCTTCGGTGAGCCAGCCCTGGACGATGCTTCCATCCGGATGTGACCTGTTACGAACGTATCCTTTAATGACCCCATTCATTCTTTCAGACGGCATCATGTTGTGTAAGAATGCCGGCCCTAGACTGACGATATCATCCATGATATGGATCAACAGATGGACCATCACGTCAAAGAATGCAGGCGGGAAGTACATCTCCATCTCACATAGGATCACCACGATCTCTTCCTGGAGCCTTGCGAGTTTCTTCACGCTTATCGACTTCCGAGTTATGACGTCGAAGAAGTTACAGAGCCCAGTCAGCGTTGCACGGACATGGTCATCCATTATACCTCGGATTGCAACCGGAAGAATCTGCATCATCATCACGTGACAGTCATGAGACTTCATGCCGCTGAAGTTTCGTTTCTTGGGGTCCATGTATCTGCTTATTAGCCCGGAGTAACCGAAGGGCACTCTGACTCCTAGAAGGCAATTGAGAAATTGATCGACCTCGGCCGGACTAAAAGTGAAGCAGGAGGGGGGACAGTAATAGTCTGGCTGCTTAATCCTTTTGCGCTTCTGACCGCCGTCCGCCTCCTCCTCCGACTGTCCCTCTTGGGCCGGCGGGATCTGAAGCTCTTCCCTGATGCCCAAAACTTTCAGGTCATGTCTTGCTTTCGGCCCATCTTTGGTCCGGTCCGGCATGTTGAGAAGAGTACCAAGCAAGCTCTCGCACACGTTCTTTGTAATATGCATGACATCAAGGCAGTGAGGTGTATCGAGAATTTTCCAGTACGGCAAGTCCCAAAACACGGACCTCCTTTTCCATACACCAATGAGCGGCGTCGTTTCCTTTTTCTTCTTCTTCTCTCCAGGCTTTTGTGAATCTTTCCGCGCAGGGCACTCCTTCCAACCTTTCAGTAATGTATCGATCTCTTCGCCGCTCTTCTTACGTGGAGGTCCTCGGGGTTCATTTGTACCATCGAACAGATCTCCACGCTTTCTCCACGGGTCAGTCTTCTGTAGCCACCTTCGATGCCCCATGTAAACTGTTTTCGAAGAGCCGGGATCCTTACCAAGCTGCAAAAACATCGTCTCTTCCATGCACCTGACACATGCCTTGTGTCCATGGCACACCTGGCACAAAATGTAACCGTATCCGAGGTAGTCCTGCACCGTCGTGATCAACGCGGCTCTCAAAGGGAAATATTCTTCCGCGACGGCGTCCCATGTATCTACCCCTTCCTCCGCCCACAATGTTTCAAGCTCCTCCTTTAATAGTTCGAGATACATGTTGATATCGTTTCCTGGCTGTGTCGGCCCTTGAATTAGCATACTCATCTGTATGTACTTCCTCTTCATGCACAGCCAGGGCGGGAGGTTGTAGATCCATACAAACACGGGCCATGTGCTATGTGTGCTGCTCTGGTTTCCGAACGGATTGAATCCGTCCGTGCTCGCACCCAACCTGATGTTTCTGGGATCTGCCCCAAAACTTCCGAATTCATTGTCTAATGCTTTCCACTGCTTGCATCCGAAGGGTGCGTCAACCTTGGGTGCTCAATCCGCTCTTCATCATTCAACACTGCCTCCTTTCTTTCTGCGTGCCAGCGCATGAGCTTTGCTTCCTTGTGGTCCGCGTAGAACCGTTGAAGCCGGGGGGCGAGCGGGAAGTACCACACAACTTTCCGAGGAGCTTTCTTCTTCCCTTTCTTGTACCGTTCAGCTTCACACACAGGACATTTGGTCTTGTCCATGTGCTCATTGCGATACATGATACAGTCGTTGATGTAGGCGTGATACTTTTCGTGGGGTAAGTCGAGAGGGCACGTGATTCTCTTGGCCTCGGCTAGACTACCAGGACACGTGTTCCCGGCAGGAAGGAGATCTTTCACGTATTCCAGGATGTCGTCGACGCTTGTGTCCGTCCATCCGTGTTTCGCCTTCATCTGCAGCACATCGAGAGCTACTCTCAAGCGAGACTCCCCCAACCCGCGACCTGAGTCGTACAACGGAGTATTCGAGTCTATCTCGAGTTGCTCAAGCTTTGATTTCTGCTTGGCGCCTTTCGTCTTTTCGAGAAGCAGATCTTGAAGATGAGGGTCCCGCACGACTGAAGCTAGCGGCACCTCTTCGTCGTCGTCAAGGTTATTGTCGTCGTCAAGGTTATCGTCCTGTGCGACAAGCTCTTCATCGTCATCAATATCATGATGCCCTCCTTCTTGCCGGCCATTATTACCACCTGCTGCCGTCGCCCGATTGACCTCCGCGCCATCATCACTCATCCATTGAGTGTGTCCATGCATGAAACCATTAGTGAGCAGGTGCCCCTGCAATTTTCCTGAATACGGGTCAAACCATTTCCCTCATTTGCATCTCCTGCACGGACACAATACCTCCGTGCGGTTATTTTCATACATGTCGATGATCGCGTGTTTCAGATATCTCATCACGATGCTTTCACTCATCTCGATAACCATTATCGCCTGCATGGTAAGATTACATAATTGATTAGAACCATGCATCCGTCGGTAGTTTTCACGGAAAATTTCGGCATGACCTTCCTACACGGTAGGACATAGGAGCGCCAGAAATGTGCCGAAAAGGAAACTTAAAGAATCAACATTTCGGCGCAACGTTGGCAACTCATTTTCAACGCCAACACACACAAGCACAAGCACAACATATATATATGCCACACACGAGAGCTTTGCTTCAAATGTCCAACATACGTCGATTTCATTCCTCAATTTGTTCATTAATCACCTATTTGTTTGATATATTCGTCAACGAGATCGAGACGTCGCGCCGCTACCACGGCGTATAGAAGCTGACTTTCTAGATCTAGATCTAGATTGAGCGGTCAATGCGGGATAGTAGATCTACATCTACATAGGGGGATGCGGGAGATGCATGTAGGAAGGGAAGATTTGCTCAAAAAATATGATTTTGTTTGGTGAAATTGGGGATAGAAATGGGCAAAAATGAGCTGGGTTGGGAGAAGGCTCGGGTTTGTGTGGAGGAGTGGAGTGGTAGTAGTGGGGGGAGTGGTTGTTGAGCAGAAATAACTGCCCAGGTTACTGCCGGCGCACCAGGGCATGGGTGCGCCGGCAGCACATAGCTCTTTCGGCTATATCACCCCCGGGCCAGGCCCAAGAATCATTGCCGGCGCACCAGCCCAGGGGTGCGCCGGCAATAGCGCATTTTCCGCCGGCGCACCCCTGGGCTGGTACGCCGGCAATGATTCTTGGGCCTGGCCCGAATCGGCCGCGGCCATGCCAGGATTTTTCCCCGGCGCGTCTTTTCCGGTGCTGCGCCGGCAGTAGTGCTGCATCGCCGGCGCGGCTGCAAAGCGGTGCGCCGGCAACTGTTTCCACCGGCGCACGTCCTAGGTGGTGCGCCGGCACCACTTGCCTCCACCTATAGGCTTTTTCCTAGTAGTGACTAGTGAAAGTATAATCCCTAGGCCTTGTTCCTAAATACTGCTATCGCTGCTTGTTTACTGTTTTACTGCATCTGTACTGTCCGTAATATTACCACCATCAACTACACGCCAGCAAGCACTTTTCTGGTGCCGTTGCTACTGCTCATACTTATTTATACCACCTGTATTTCACTATCTCTTCGCCGAACTAGTGCACCTATTAGGTGTGTTGGGGACACAAGAGACTTCTTGCTTTGTGGTTGCAGGGTTGCATGAGAGGGATATCTTTGACCTCTTCCTCCCTGAGATCGATAAACCTTGGGTGATCCACTTAAGGGAAACTTGCTGCTGTTGTACAAACCTCTGCTCTTGGAGGCCCAACACTGTCTACAAGAATAGAAGCACCCGTAGACATCAAGCACTTTTCTGGCGCCGTTGCCGGGGAGGAAAGGTAAAAGGCACTCATACTCCGGTTCCAGGTAACAGTACTTTTCTGGCGCCATTGTGTTTGTGCTCGAAGCTATTTCCTTTAGATCCTGCAATTGCATCTTTTTGTTTCTTGTTTACACTAGTTAGTCATAATGGAAAACAACAAAAATATGAGAGATCTTTATGAACTTTATCTTGAATTAGGACATGATGTGTTTGAAGAGAGAATTAAAAAACCCATGGAACTTTATATGCATGCTAATGGGAATGTTATTAATATGAATGCTTTGAACACTATTGTTGCTAATGCTATGGAAAATTCTAAGCTTGGGGAAGCTAGTTTTGATGAGCATGATCTTTTTAGTCCACCAAGCATTGAGGAGAAAATTTTCTTTGATGATACTTTGCCTCCTATTTATGATGATTATAATGATAGTAGTCTTTTGGTACCACCTGTTATGGAGGATAAATTTGATTATGATTACAATATGCCTCCTATATTTGATGATGAAATTAATAATGATAGCTACTTTGTTGAATTTGCTCCCGCTATTACTAATAAAATTGATTATGCTTATGTTGGGAGTAGTAATTTGCATGAGACTCGTGATAGGAATGCTTTATGTGATAGTTATATTGTTGAGTTTGCTCATGTTGCTAATGAAAGTTATTATGAGAGAGGAAAATATGGTTGTAGAAATTTTCATGTTACTAAAATGCCTCTCTATGTGCTGAAATTTTTGAAGCTACACTTGTTTTATCTTCCTGATCTTGTCACTTTGCTCTTCATGAATTTATTTGTGTACAAGATTCCTTTTCATAGGAAGCATGTTAGGCTTAAATGTGTTTTGAATTTGCCTCTTGATGCTCTCTTTTTCTTCAACTACTATTTCTTGCGAGTGCATCATTAAAACTGCTGAGCCCATCTTAATGGCTATAAAGAAAGAACTTCTTGGGAGATAACCCATGTGTTTTTTTTACTACAGTACTTTGTTTTATATTTGTGTCTTGGAAGTTGTTACTACTGTAGCAACCTCTCCTTATCTTATTTTATTGCATTGTTGTGCCAAGTAAAAGTCTTTGATAGTAAGGTTCATACTAGATTTGGATTACTGCGCAGAAACAGATTTCTTTGCTGTCACGAATCTGGGAAAAATTCTCTGTAGGTAACTCAGAAAATTATGCCAATTTACGTGAGTGATCCTCAGATATTTATGCAACTTTCATTCAATTTGAGCATTTTCATTTGAGCAAGTTTGGTGCCTCAATAAAATTCGTCTTTACGAACTGTTCTGTTTTGACAGATTCTGCCTTTTACTTCGCATTGCCTGTTTTGCTATGCTTGATGGATTTTTCGATTCCATTGACTTTCAGTAGCTTTGAGCAATGTCCAGAAGTGTTAAGAATGATTGTGTCACCTCTGAACATGTGAATTTTGATTATGCACTAACCCTCTAATGAGTTGCTTTGAGTTTGGTGTGGAGGAAGTTTTCAAGGGTCAAGAGAGGAGGATGATATACTATGATCAAGGAGAGTGAAAGCTCTAAGCTTGGGGATGCCCCGGTGGTTCATCCCTTCATATTTCAAGAAGACTCAAGCATCTAAGCTTGGGGATGCCCAAGGCATCCCCTTCTTCATCGACAACACTATCAGGTTCCTCCCCTGAAACTATATTTTTATTCGGTCACATCTTATGTACTTTACTTGGAGCGTCTGTATGTTTTTGTTTTTGTTTGAATAAATGCTTGTGTGGGAGAGAGACACGCTCCGCTGGTTCATATGAACACATGTGTTCTTAGCTTTTAATTTTCATGGCGAAGGTTGAAACTACTTCGTTAATTGTTATATGGTTGGAAACGGAAAATGCTACATGTAGTAATTGGTAAAATGTCTTGGATAATGTGATACTTGGCAATTGTTGTGCTCATGTTTAAGCTCATGCATCATATACTTTGCACCTATTAATGAAGAAATACATAGAGCTTGCTAAAATTTGGTTTGCATAATTGGTCTCTCTAAGGTCTAGATAATTTCTAGTAAGGGTCGAACAACAAGGAAGACGGTGTAGAGTCTTATAATGTTTACAATATGTCTTTTATGTGAGTTTTGCTGCACCGCTTCATACTTGTGTTTGTTTCAAATAACCTTGCTAGCCTAAGCCTTGTATTGAGAGGGATTACTTCTTGTGCATCCAAAATCCTTGAGCCAACCACTATGCAATTTGTGTCCACCATACCTACCTACTACATGGTATTTCTCCGCCATTCCAAAGTAAATTGCTTGAGTGCTACCTTTAAATTTCTATCCTCTACCTTTGCAATATATAGCTCATGGGACAAATAGCCTAAAAACTATTGTGGTATTGAATATGTACTTATGCACTTTATCTCTTATTAAGTTTCTTGTTGTGCGATAACCATGTTCCTGGGGACGCCATCAACTACTCTTTGTTGAATATCATGTGAGTTGCTATGCATGTCCGTCTTGTCTGAAGTAAGGGAGATTTACCGCTAAAATGGTTAGAGCATTGCATATTGTTAGAGAAGAACATTGGGCCGCTAACTAAAGCCATGATCCATGGTGGAAGTTTCAGTTTTGGACAAATATCCTCAATCTCATATGAGAAAATTAATTGTTGTTACATGCTTAAGCATTAAAGAGGAGTCCATTATCTGTTGTCTATGTTATCCCGGTATGGATGTCTAAGTTGAGAATAATCAATAGCGAGAAATCCGATGCGAGCTTTCTCCTTAGACCTTTGTACAGGCGGCATAGAGGTACCCCTTTGTGACACTTGGTTAAAACATGTGCATTGCGATGATAATCCAGGTAATCCGAGCTAATTAGGACAAGGTGCGGGCACTATTAGTATACTATGCATGAGGCTTGCAACTTGTAGGATATAATTTACATGATGCATATGCTTTATTACTACCGTTGACAAAATTGTTTCTTGTTTTCAAAATCAAAGCTCTAGCACAAATATAGCAATCAATGCTTCCCTCTGCGAAGGGCCATTCTTTTACTTTTATGTTGAGTCAGTTCACCTATTTCTCTCCATCTCAAGAAGCAAACACTTGTGTGAACTGTGCATTGATTCCTACATACTTGCATATTGCATTTGTTATATTACTCTATGTTGACAAGATCCATAAGATATACATGTTACAAGTTGAAAGCAACCGCTGAAACTTCATCTTCCTTTATGTTGCTTCAAATACCTCTACTTTGAATTATTGCTTTATGAGTTAACTCTTATGCAAGACTTATTGATGCTTGTCTTGGAAGTACTATTCATGAAAAGTCTTTGCTAAATGATTCATTTGTTTGCTCATGTCATTTACCATTGCTTTGATCGCTGCATTCATTACATATGCTTACAATAGTATGATCAAGGTTATGATGGCATGTCACTCCAGATATTATCTTTGTTATCGTTTACCTGCTCGGGACGAGCAGAAACTAAGCTTGGGGATGCTGATACGTCTCCGACGTATCGATAATTTCTTATGTTCCATGCCACATTATTGATGATATCTACATGTTTTATGCATACTTTATGTCGTTTTTATGCGTTTTCTGGAACTAACCTATTGACGAGATGCCGAAGGGCCAGTTGCTGTTTTCTGCTGTTTTTGGTTTCAGAAATCCTAGTAAGGAAATATTCTCGGAATCGGACGAAATCAACGCCCAGCATCTTAGAATCCCCGGAAGCATCCAGAACACCCGAGAGACGCCAGAGAGGGGGCCACAGGCCCACCAGATGGTAGGCCGGCGTGGCCTGGGGGTGGCCCGCGCCCCCCTAGCGTGTCGTCGCCTCGTTGACCTTCTGACGCCGCCTCTTCGCCTATAAGAAGCCCCTCGACCTAAAACCTCGAGACGGAAAAGCCACGGTATGAGAAACCTTCCAGAGCCGCCGCCATCGCGAAGCCAAGATCTGGGGGACAGGAGTCTCTGTTCCGGCACGCCGCCGGGACGGGGAAGTGCCCCCGGAAGGCTTCTCCATCTACACCACCGCCATCTTCATCACCGCTGCTGTCTCCCATGAGGAGGGAGTAGTTCTCCATCGAGGCTAAGGGCTGTACCGGTAGCTATGTGGTTAATCTCTCTCCTATGTACTTCAATAAAATAATCTCATGAGCCACCTTACATGATTGAGATTCATATGATGATGCTTGTAATCTAGATGTCATTATGCTAGTCAAGTGGATTTTACTTATGTGATCTCCGGAGACTCCTTGTCCCACGTGTGTAAAGGTGACAGTGTGTGCACCGTGTGGGTCTCTTAGGCTATATTTCACAGAATACTTATTCACTGTTATGAATGGCATAGTGAAGTGCTTATTTATATCTCTTTATGATTGCAATGTGTTTTGTATCACAATTTATCTGTGTGCTACTATAGTGATGTTATTAAAGTAGTCTATTCCTCCTGCACGGTGTAATGGTGACAGTGTGTGCATCGTGTAGTACTTGGCGTAGATTATGATTGTGATCTCTTGTAGATTATGAAGTTAACTATTGCTATGATAGTATTGATGTGATCTATTCCTCCTTTCGTAGCGTGAAGGTGACAGTGTGCATGCTATGTTAGTACTTGGTTTGGTTATGTTGATCTGTCATGCACTCTAAGGTTATTTAAATATGAACATCGAATATTGTGGAGCTTGTTAACTTCGGCATTGAGGGTTCGTGTAATCCTACACAGTTAGTGGTGTTCATCATCCAACAAGAGGGTGTAGAGTCTAGCATCTATCTGTTTATTCTGTTATGTGATCAATGTTGAGAGTGTCCACTAGTGAAAGTATAATCCCTAGGCCTTGTTCCTAAATACTGCTATCGCTGCTTGTTTACTGTTTTACTGCATCTGTACTGTCCGTAATATTACCACCATCAACTACACGCCAGCAAGCACTTTTCTGGTGCCGTTGCTACTGCTCATACTTATTTATACCACCTGTATTTCACTATCTCTTCGCTGAACTAGTGCACCTATTAGGTGTGTTGGGGACACAAGAGACTTCTTGCTTTGTGGTTGCAGGGTTGCATGAGAGGGATATCTTTGACCTCTTCCTCCCTGAGATCGATAAACCTTGGGTGATCCACTTAAGGGAAACTTGCTGCTGTTCTACAAACCTCTGCTCTTGGAGGCCCAACACTGTCTACAAGAATAGAAGCACTCGTAGACATCACCTGCCCAGGTAAGCACCCCACTCTTTCTTTTATTTTCTGTTTTCAATTTTCTATTTTCAATTCTGGTTTTCTAATTCAAATTTGAATCTTCTTATTTTGCAGGTGTTTAACAATTGGAGTTTACTGAGTATTTAGTGCAATGACTATTACACCACTCTCCCAATTGAGGAAAGTATTTTATAGTTGATTAAATTTCACATATGTGGCCTTATTAAACATGAGTTTGTATTCTCATTTTAATTTCTCTCTTTTTTTATATGAACCAAATCTATTTGGAATTAATAGAGTTGATAATCTCAACTCTATTTCAGAGGTAGTTATTAGGATTTGGTTTCTATTTGAGCAGTTGGTTGTTCACATATGATTTTATGTGAGTATTAAATCTATTAGGGTTTTATGATTTCTATTACAACCCCCTTGTAAAGTTAACACTTTTATTATCTTTGAAAGGACCTAAGGTAGGTATTGTTCCATCATGGTTGATCTTGGTTACCAAGAGAAATAGTTGATTACTCCACATATGGTTTGAACCATATTATGTAGCACATGGTTTTTCTTATGTTCTAGAATTGAAGCATAAGATTTATTTGATGTGCAAATCTAGGGTTCAAATGCTATTTACCTAACTACACATGGGTTGAATCTTAATTGTGGTTTAGGGTTTATTTGTGATCACCCAAGTGATACTCAACTAGGGTTGAGATTTAATTCTAGGGTGTAGATATGGGATGATACCATAGTGCATTGGCTAGGGTTTAATCTCCCCTAACCATGATAGGGTGGTTACTTGCTTAATATTTCATGTGCTTCTCTAATTACTAAGGATTTGGGAATTTGTTTTATCTCCTACCAATTAACTTCTATTATTATCCCCAATTTATCATTAAAGTAACTACAGGGGTTATAGTTCTTTTTATAGTTAACTTTGGTTATATGGATGATTGGTTCCTCACCAAATATAGAGTTTTACTCTAAGGTTTCCTTAGGTTATTTAATTGAGGAGTAAGTGGGATGTGGTTGTGATAAGATTCTATTTATGATCACCAAGTGGTTCACAAGTTAAGGTTAGGGTATAAGCCTAGGGTTGCTTACTAGTGATCTTCCTATAATTTCATGTGGGAATGAGATCTACTTATTCTAGTAGGTTTTAACTTATCCTCACATACCTCAAGAGCATGATTATGGATTAGGCATAATCAACTTGTTCTTAATATCTTTACCTCAAGTTTTTAGGGTTTATGATCATCATTCAATTTATAATGATCAAGGTTTGGCTTCCTAAGGTATCTCTCATTAAATAGGTTTCTCACTTCTAGGATCAAGCATTGTCTTGATCAACTAGGGTATAGTACTTCTAATTTACCTTCTTGAATGGGACTACTATGGTTGCCTCTAAAGTTTATATCCCAGGAGAATGCCTGAGATTTTATGTTAGGGTTCTACTTAAACAATGTTGATATTATCATCTGGTTATATGGATGGTTCTCTCCCTCAAATTCAAGTGTTGCCTCAACTAACTTGAGTGTAACACCATAGCTTGAGTTCTCTTTCATAGAAATAGTTATTCTAAGGTTTTATGGTGTATTCATAATATCTCAATAGATATCAAGTCTAAAACTCCACTTGGCTACCTTGGTTGAATTAATCTCCTCCTTACTATATCAATTCACTGATATGGTACTATTCCATGTGATATTAGGTTAACTCACCACTCCAAGGGAAATGGTTTTACAACCTAATACTTTAGTTCAAAGGTTGTCCTTTATTCTTAAATAGACAGAGCTAGGATTAGTATGAATGATCTCTCTCATCTGGGAAGGACTTTAATACTAACCTAAGGTTAGGCTCCATAGAGAATGTTGTGGCCACCAATATCTATGGTTAGCATAAATGGATTCTCTCTCTAGGGAATATCTTGAATAAGATCCTAGGGTTCCTCTTAAAGATGATGATTTGAATACTTGGATGTATATCTAAGGTTTAACTCAAGGTTTGTTATTGCTTCTCTAATAATTAATAGAACTCTTGCCTCTCTAGGTTTGATGCTTAATAATTTGGAATCGAGAAGAATTATATTCCTTAGTTGGATCTCCCTGTCTTATTTACAAGATTAAAGTAGAATGGATATCATAGGGTTTATGATAAGAGCATAGATTAGTTTAAGACATGGAAAAGATAAGTTAGGAATAGTTACTCCAATTATTGTTACTTGATTTCCAATTAAATGGATGTTCATATGTTGTGGCAAGGATTACCATATTATAATCTTTTATAGGAGCAAGCAATTGATCATTGAGTAAAGTGTTGTTGTGTTGATTATTAGTTCCATTTGATCTAACCCCTTAGATCAAATCATCTCTACCCAAAACAATGTTTTAACCAAAGTCACATTGAGGTTTATAGCGCTTGACTTGATGAGCTACTACAATTCCACCAAGGTCAAGTGAAACTTCAGTTAGTGTGACTGTTTTACTTTAAAGCGCGAAAATTCCCCAGATTTTCTATGCATGAATGCAATGCACACATATGTTTCCTCTATTTTTGTAACCCCAATACCTGAGATATTACAGTCTCTACCCCTTAAACTAAACTTCGTCCTCGAAGTTTGATCTCTCTCACGTTTCCGAAGTGTGGAACTGACTTGTGCAGACTGCGACTTTTCTCGAACTCCGTGGTGATCTCACTGGATATAATTGAATATATCCCTTGTCCAGATTCTTCCTGGAATCCATTAGTGTTTGACATCAAACAACTATTACTTCCTTTACTTCCATGATTTCCTCCAATATTATAAGCTTGTTTCTTTTCTCATTGAATATTCAATGATTGGGACTTCTTCTTGTCTTGACAGTCTTAATTGAGGACTAATTGGATAACATTCTCCTATTTGATAAAATAGGTCTTTGTTTTTCCCTTATTACCAAAACTGCAATAATGGTACTAAGTAAGGTACTGAACATGGAAATTGTCGTGGTATCGTCACGGCATATGCCATAGGGTGGCTAACGAAGGTGGTTCCTAAGAGATCTCACGGCGGTATCCGGATGCGGGTATGGGGACGAGCGACATGGCGACGTACCCAGGTTCGAGGCCCTCCGATGGAGGTAACACCTCTACTCCTGCTAGAGTGTATATGATGATCACACAATACAAGGTTGCTCCTTGAGCTGTGTCCGGCTGCTCCTGGGAGGCTAAGGAAGACAAGAGTCTCTCTCACAGGGCAGCGCTAGGGGTGGAAGTGAAGTGAGAATGATCGATCGATCCCCTGCACGAGAGGGGGTAGTGCGGCTTATATAGGCACCGGCACTTTACATATAAGACCCTATAGTTTACTTTCGGCTTGGCCGGCTCTGGCTTCCGCTCCTTCCCGAGGCAGTGTCATCAGGAGCCGTTGAGGCCTCATGGCCTGTCCCATCCGGCTGCCAAGGTCAGCGGTATGGAGAGGAGGTGTCCCTGTCGCCATCAGCCACTGTAGCCAGTACGGATCGACGTAGACCATGATGGCCTGTCCGGCTCGTGGCACTATTGCTCCACAGTGCCCCGCGCTTTACGGAAGATGAAGTCAGCGTGGACTTTGGGAACCGGATCGCCAACCCGGTTCCTTCTAGTGCAAGACTCGCCAGCCTCGAGTCGGCCTGAGGTACAAACCCCTAGTCGGATATGGCTTGTAGAAGCCGGCCCAGCCACAGCATTGGCGGCCGTAGCCAGGCCGACTAGGACCTAGAGCCAGCTGGCTTCCGGAGCAGCCGGCCACGGCGCCAGCCGGCTGCTCCTCAGCCGGCCTTTGCCGCGAGCCGGCCAGTGGCCAGCCGGCTGTTCCGCGTCCATTGCCCTACCCGGGGTCTTCCCCCCGACATTAGCCCCCGAAGCTGGCAAGGTCCTGCGTTTAGAAGGACCTAGGCAGGTTTTCCTGGCTTCTCGAATATACTTAACGGCACTTGGAGGGGCCGACTGAGAATTTCCATTCAGCCGGCTGCGCCCTCATCCGGCTCGTTCCGGCCGGCTGCTTCTAGCCGGCCACTTTTTACACTTATGCAACTTTTGCTTTCTCGCAAGTTTTGGTGATGTCTCCGCCTTGCTGGATGAAATTTGGGCCGAGGTGAACTTAGTGTCCGGCTCCGGCTTGCGGCGCGCCGGAGTCTCCGCCGCCTCGGGTCCTGCACCCGACTTGACCGGTCTGACGTCTGGGCTCTGCCGCCGGTTCGTCTGGTCACATCAATGTCTCCTCCGGATTCGGTGCGGTCGTGGGCGACGTGGTGTGGCAGTTTCCGCTAACGGCAGCGATCGTGGGGGGAGTTAATGCATAGAAGATCCGGGCGACGTGGCCACGATCGGCACTTGGAGGCTAACCGTCCGCCGCGGGCGGCTATAAATGCCGCGGGGGAGGGTACCGAGGCGGCCACTGCCTCACTTCGTCTTCCTCGCGCTTCCGCTCCTCTCGCTCTCTTCTTCGCGCTCGAGCCTCTTGCTGCTCCGGCGGGCGTTTCTCACTGGCGAACTCCGGCGAGCGCATCTCCGCCGATCCGCCGCCGCTACTCCGTCGAGCCGGCGCCACGGGGCCCCGAGTTTCAACCGTGCGCCCTCCGCCGCCGTCGTCGCCGCCGCCGTCGCGAGGCTCCTCCTCTCCGTTCCGTCTCTCGTGGTCCTCTTCATCTTCTTCTTCGTCGATGGCCTCCGCCAGCGGATCGTGGAGGGGGTCGTACATGAAGGACGACGACATCGAGCGGCTGGTGCGCCTTCGCCGGATCCCGTCGTCGGTGGTCACGAGGGCGCCCGGCGCGGAGACGGAGCCCGAGCCGAGGGCCGGCGAGCGCGTCGTCTTCGGCGCGCACCTCGATCGCGGGTTGGGCCTGCCGGTGTCCAACTTCTTCCGCCAATTCCTCGACAACTTCGGCTTGCAGCCGCACCACCTGCCGGCCAACGACTGCATCCTCCTCAGCTGCTACGTGGCCTTCATGGAGGCTTACGCCGGCTTGTGGCCAGACATCGATTTCTGGAGCCGGCTCTTCTACCTCAAGGCGCAAACCACTGACGGCCGCCTGCGGGCCTGCGGCGCCGCCTCGATCTACACCTGGCCGGGTACGCCCTTCCCCAAAATTCCAACCGTCGACTCGGTGAAGAATTGGTAGATGTCATTCTTCTACGTGCGCAACGAGGGCCAGCTCGTCGACCGGATCAACCTGCCGGAGTTCAATCCGGCTCCTCCAGTCGGCCGGATCAACTGGAGCTACAACGCCCGCACGGCGGACCCGGACGCTGAGGTGAACCAGCTCTGGGACTTCCTGGGGGCGACCGTCGGGAACGGGCTGACCGCCGAGGACCTCCTCTGCACCATCGCCGAGCGCCGGGTGCTGCCGCTCCAGATGCGCACCCACAAGATTGGGCACATGTCCGACCGGTTCGACCCGAACCGGACGTCCAAGGCGCTGCTCTCCAAGGCCCAGGTGGCCCGCCGGGTGAACAACATCACCAAGGCGAACATGCCGGAGGAGTGGAACTACGGGCTGGCGCCCCACGACAGGGACCACCAACCCGAGCTGGTAAGCTCTATGCTCTAGCCGACTTCCGGCTTGCGGCTGCGAGGCCGACTTCCCTTTCTGCCGACTTCCGGCTTGCTGTTTGCTGTTTGCTCATGTCTTCTATCTTTATAGCTCTTCGACCGCCAGAACATCGAGGACGGCGACATGGCGACAAGGAGATGGACGCCGGATCACGCCGATCCGGCTGACCAAGCCGGCGACCAGGCCGGCGACGACGACCTGCTGCAGGCGCCTGACCTAGGCGGCCAGGGGGAGCACAATCCGCCCCCTTCACCGGAGCAGCAGGAGGACGAGGAGCCGGCGACGTCCGCCACGGGGCCAATCCCCGCCGTGCCCCTGCGCACGAGGCCGCCAAGCACCACGGCGACTTCGGCGCCCAAGTGGAAGAAGCGGGTCGGCGACCCCCGCTCCACCGCCGCCTTGGAGGCGAAGGCGAAGAAGCTCCGCCGGCAGCAGCCGAAGAAGGTTCCGGAGCAGGCCGGGTGAGCTCTCTTTTTCTCTTGTTTGATTCCTTTTCTTTCCTTACTCTTTATGCTTATCTTTTCCTTAATTGTTCAGCTAGGGCCCCCATCAAATTCGCTCAGGGCGGCGGCTCCCGGCAAGCTCCGCGTGTCGTGTCGCCGCTTCCGCGACAAAGGAGGGAGTCAACGCCACAGCCTCCATCGCGCGCGCATACGCTGCCGCCGCCTGCGGGTACTCCGCCTCCCGTAGGGGCGCCTTCCTTCGCCGTGCCACTGGCCTCAGCGCCTGGCCGCGGCACGCGGGCCGAGCCGACGCGCCAACCGACGCTGGACGACATGTTCCCGCGCCGGACTCGTCTTCTCGGACCCCGGCCCGGGGCCGGCCGGGGCATGCCGCCTTCGACCGGGCTGGAGCCAGCAGGGCTGCGCCACCTGCGGCCGGAGCCGGAGCCGGGCCAAGCGTGGTGGTGCTGGTGGAGAGCCCGGAGGGGCACCTCGGGCGCCGGCGGCTGCACCGATCAGGCCAGCTGCCGCCGGAGCGCCGCCACCGCCGGAGCCGACGACGGAGGAGCCGGCCAGGCAGGAGCCGACAAGGAATGAGCCGGCGCGCACGGAGGGCGCCGACTCGCGCGCGCTGGTGAGGACGGGAGCCCCATCGCCGCCGTTGGGGAGCCTTCATGTGGCCAAGGGTGCCCGGCTGCTGCACGTGCCGTCCGCCTCCGACTCCAGCCTTGGCTCAGCTGGCACTATGGAGCAGGCGTGGCTCCGCGCCGACTCCCACGAGGTGACCAGCCGGGAGGGGAACCCAGGCCAAGCATCGGTGGAGATGTTCTTCTCCAGCTTGCAGGCCAACCTCAAGGCCAGGGCTGCCGAGGCCGCGGCCAACGTCGCCAAGGTGGAGGAAGCCAGCAAGGTAAGCGCTTCATCTGTTTTTCAATTTGGTTATCATCCTGGTAGCCCTCCGAGGCATGGGCCGGCTGCTCGGAGCCGGTCCGGGTTTCGTCTAGCTGACTGATTTTCTTTCTCCTTAGGCTGTGGCGGATCGGCGCACCAACTTGTACAATCGCGCCGTGACCCACTACCACAAGGCCAAGCTGGACCGGGCCGACTTGGCTCGCGAGCTGGAGGCCGTCAAGGGTAAGATCTTTTTCTTTCCGACCCGATGTCTTCTTTCTTTTTAGTCTTGGTTAGCTGACGCTTCTTTCCGGCTGCCTTGCAGCTGAAGCCGCCAAAGTCCCGCGGCTGGAGGCGGATCTCCGGGCTGCTCGCGCTCAGTGCGCCGAGAGCGAGGAGGCGGGCCGATCTGCAGCCGCCAAGCTCAAGGTGGCTGAGCTGGAGCTAACGCGGCTGCGCCGGCTTGAGGAGAATCACCTCAAGGAGCTTGCCCTCCTCAAGACGGCGGAGAAGGAGAAGGTGGAGGATTTGAGCCGGCGGCTGACCGAGGTGGAGAAGCAGCGGCTTGCGCTTCAGGAGGAGGTCACCACCAAGACCACGGAGCTGTCGGCCACCGCCAAGCGCTGGGTGGACGAGATTGGCGCGCTCGACCGTGGCTTGTCGGGTGAGTGCATTTCTTTGTTCCTTTCCCTTTGCCGGCTTTCGGCTGTCGGCTGCCGGCTTTCGTTGGCAGCCGGCGGCAGAAACTCTGATTTTTTCGCTATCTCCATCTTCGGGCTGGGGGCAGTCGGTTCTTGCCAGCTGCCGCCAGGCTTTTCCTTTTGTCCTTCGGAATTTCCCTCTTCGGACTGGGGGCAGTCGGCTCTTGCCGGCTGCCGCCTGGCCTACTTTAGGACTTCGAAAATTTGCATTTTTCAGCTTATTTCGGCTTTGACGATTTCTGACGTGCTTCTTCTTGCAGCGGCCTTCCCGGAAACGCAGGATGCGGCATTAGCAGCCGTTGGCGTTGCGCGCGAGACTAGAAGGCGGGCGACTGGCGAGGGCAGCTCGGAGTACTTCACCATGGAGGATTATATGGCATCCATGGCTGCCCGCGTCGAGCCCATCACCAAGCTTGGCTGGGAGCTCCGGAAGGCGGCTGAGGAGCTGGTCCCGATTCTGTGGCCCGCGGAGGCGGTGCCGCAAGATATCTCCAACCTCGTCTCCTTGATGGAGCGGGCGCCGGATCGCTTCCTCGACTGGAAGGAGTCTGCCACGCGCGCTGGAGCCAACATGGCGCTGTCCTTTGTCCTCTCCTGGTACAACGAGGTGGACTTGGGGCAGCTCGAGTACCGGCGAGCCGGCGTGGAGGACAAGCTCCCGGCCGAACATAAGACTACCCGGCTTGCCCGAGCCAGCGCCATCGCCGACTTCGTCAACAAGGGCCTCTTCGTCGCGGACCCGAACCCTCAGTCCGATGATGAGTACGAGATGGAAGACGAGGAGGCGGAAGACGCGCCTGAAGATGACCCGGCAGCCGGCTCCGCTGACGCTCCTCCGGCTGGTCCTTCTCCAGCCGCTCCTTAGTTTATCTGTCTCTGTCGTTGCTTTTGCCAAGACAATTTGTTAAATCCCCGGGATGCCAGGTGCATATGTATGAATATTGTCGTCCTTTCATTATGTCACACTTTAATGTGTTTGTTAATCATTTATGTGCCGAGTTGCTTTCTTTCGACTTGTTCGCTTTTTCCCATCCGCCCCACTCTTTGGCTGTGCTCTTGCCGGTCGTACGTCCGACTTGCGATCCGTCGCCGGATCAAGAGCGGGCCGCTGGGTGAGGCCGATAGTATTTCAGTCGAACGAGCCGAGTTCGGCAATCCGACACTTTTATGAAAAGTTGCAAGTCAACTCGCTTTTACTCTTTCCCTTAGTCGTCTTTCGCGTGCCGGCTCCCTAGGCCTTACTCCCGCCAGCCGGACAGCCGGGTTGCGGTCTGTAGCTGGATCGGAAGCCGGCTGTCGGAAACCGGATCACGTTACTGAGCCGGCCGCGTGAGAGGGTTCAAGCCAATTGGCGAAACAAAGTAGAGTACGTGAAAAACTTGTCGGAAACGGCGCTCTTGGCGCGTGCTTTTTCATAGCTCACAAAAGGGATACAAGGGATACATACATTCCTGCTCTCATGTGTAAAATGGGCAGAGCAAGTTGACATTCCAGGGATGTTTAGTCTCCTCGTCAGCCTTGTCCGGCTTGTTTTCTCTAGCCTCTTGGGCATCTATGAGATAGTAGGAATCATTGCCTACTGCCTTGCTCACGATGAAGGGACCCTCCCATGGGGATGACAATTTATGCTGTCCGGCTGTCCGCTGGATCAGCCGGAGCACTAGGTCTCCTTCTCGGAATGCTAAGGGCTGGACCTTCCGGCTGTGATAGCGTCGGAGGCTCTGCTGGTAGATAGTAGATCTGGACGCAGCCAGCAGCCGGGCCTCTTCGACCAGGTCAACTCCATCTTCGTGAGCTTCTTTGGCTTCGGCTTCCGTGTAGAGCTTGATCCTTGGCGCGTCGTGTTCGATATCAGTCGGCAAGACGGCTTCGGCCCCGTATACGAGGAAGAATGGTGTGAAGCCGACTGAGCGGTTTGTCGTTGTGCGCAGGCTCCACAGCACATTGGGCAGCTCTTCAATCCAGCAGCCGGCTGCTCGCTCGAGCGGCTCCACCAGCCGGGGCCGGATGCCGGCTAGGACCAAGCCGTTAGCCTTCTCCACTTGTCCGTTGGACTCTGGGTGCGCCACAGAGGCTAGGGCCATCCGGATCCCCATTTCCCCGCAATAGCGAGAGAAGATGCCTTGGGAGAAGTTGCTGCCGTTGTCGGTGATGATGCTGTGAGGGTAGCCGAACCTCACGATGATTTCCTTGAGGAAAGTGATGGCTGTGGAGCCGTCCAGCTTCTTGATTGGCTTGGCTTCGATCCACTTGGTGAATTTGTCAATCATCACCAAGAGATGTGTCATGCCGCCTCGTGCTGTTTTGAACGGACCCACCATATCCAAACCCCATACGGCGAATGGCCATGTGATGGGGATGGTTTTCAAGGCGGAAGCCGGCTGGTGTCTCTTCTTTGCGAAGCGCTGACAGCCATTGCACTTCTTCACCAACTCTTCTGCGTCTCTGAGCGCAGTCGGCCAGTAAAAACCGTGCCGGAAGGCTTTGGCCACTATGGCTCTGGATGAGGCGTGATGTCCGCACTCTCCTTGATGGATTTCCCGTAGGAGTTCAATCCCTTCAGCCGGCTCGACGCACCGCTGGAACACCCCACTTACGCTGCGTTTGTACAGCTGGTGGTTGATGATTGTATAGGCCTTGGCCCTTCTCTCAATCTACCTGGCCTGGACTTTATCATCAGGCAGCACACCATCGGTGAGGTAGGAGAGGAATTCTTGTGCCCATGAAGGTACGCATCTTATCTCGAATACGCTGACCAACAGGGCCTCCTGCGTGGGAGCTTCCGGATTCAACTGCATGGTCGCCGGGTTCGGCTTGCTAGCCGGCCGGTTCGGCTTGCTAGCCCCCGAGTTTGGCGATGAAGCCCCCGGGTTGGACTGAGAAGTCCCCGGGTTCGGCATGGTAGCCGGCGGGTTCGGCTTGTTAGCCCCCGACTTGGGCGATGAAGCCCCCGGGTTTGGCTGAGCAGCCCCCGGGTCAGCCGGTACGAATATTGAATCCGAGTCCGGTGACGGTATGATGGACGGCTTCTTGAGAACCGCCAAGGCGATGCCCGGCGGAATGGCTTGCCGGGTTGAGCCAATCTTGGACAAGGCGTCAGCCGCCTCGTTGTTTGCTCGTGGCACATGGTGGAGTTCGCAGCCGTCGAAGAAGCCGGATAGCTGCTGGACATGGAAGTGGTATGAGGCCATGTTGGCGTCCTTCGCGTCCCAGTCACCAGATGCTTGTTGTACGACCAAGTCGGAGTCGCCGAAGCAGAGTATGCGACGCACGCCAATCTCCTTGGCCAGCTTCAGCCCATGAATGAGCGCTTCATACTCCGCCACATTGTTTGATGCGGCGAAGTGGATCTGCAGGACGTAGTCCAGCCGGTCTCCCTTGGGAGAGGTGAGGACGATGCCGGCTCCCAAGCCGTTGCGCATCTTCGAGCCGTCAAAGTGCATCTTCCAATGTGTGGAATCCGGCACAGGCGGCAGTGCGCATCTCAGCCCAGTCGACGAAGAAGTCCGCGAGGATCTGCGACTTGATGGCTGTGCGTGGCTCGTAGAGGATGGTGTGGGCGGCTAGCTCCAGAGCCCACTTGGCAACCCGGCCGTTGGCGTCTTTGCTGCCAATGATTTCCGCCAAGGGCGCTGTGGCAACCACCTTGATGGGGTGCTCTTGGAAGTAATGCTTGAGCTTCTTGGCCGCCATGTAGACGCCGTAGGTGACCTTCTGGTAGTGGGGGTAGTTTTGCTTCGACTGGGAGAGCACTTCGCTGAGGTAGTAGACTGGGCGCTGAACCAGCTGCTCCCTGCCGGCTTCTTTGCGCTCCACCACCAGGACAACGCTAACCACTCGATTGGTGGCTGCGATGTACAACAGCATCGGCTCCATTGAAGCCGGCGTTGCGAGGATTGGCGCGGTTGAGAGCACGCGCTTCAAGTCACGGAAGGCCTCATCCGCCTGCGGTGACCAGACGAACTTGTCCGCCTTCTTCATTAATTGATATAGGGGCAGTGCCTTCTCCCCCAGCCGGCTGACGAAGCGGCTCAAGGAGGCCAGGCAGCCAGCAAACTTCTGGACATCCTTGAGGCACTGCGGCAGTTCCATCTTCTCCAGGGCACTGATCTTCTCCGGGTTGGCTTCGATCCCTCGCTGAGAGACGAGGTAGCCGAGTAGCTGGCCAGACGGCACGCCGAATGTGCACTTGGCCGGGTTGAGCTTCATCCGAAATCTTCTCAGATTGGTGAAGGTTTCTCTCAGGTCATCAAGGAGGGTAGTCGTCTCCTTGGTCTTTACAACGACATCATCCACATATGCGTGAACGTTTCTGCCGATTTGATCCTGCAAGCATTTTTGCATGCACCTTTGGTAGGTGGCGCCTGCATTTTTCAAGCCGAACGGCATAGTCATGTAGCAATAAGCCCCGTACGGGGTAATGAACGAAGTCTTTATTTGATCATCCGGATTCAAAGGAATCTGGTGGTAGCCTGAATAGGCATCTAGAAAAGACAACAGTTCACAGCCGGCAGTCGAGTCTATGACTTGATCTATGCGCGGCAGGGGGAAGGGGTCCTTCGGGCACGCCTTGTTCAGGCTGGTGTAGTCGATACACATGCGCCAGGAGCCGTTCTTCTTCAAAACCAGGACCGGGTTCGCCAACCAGTCCGGGTGCAGCACTTCCATGATGAAGCCGGCTGCCAGCAGCCGGGCGATTTCTTCACCGATGGCCTTCCTTCTTTCTTCGGTGAAGCGCCTGAGAGGCTGCTTCACCGGCTTGGCTTCAGGCCGGACGTGGAGGTGGTGCTCAGCCAACTCCCTCGGCACACCCGGCATGTCTCTTGGAGTCCATGCGAAGATGTCCCGATTCTCACAGAGGAAGCTGGTGAGCTCGCTTTCCTATTTCCTGCTCAAGCCGGCACCGATGGTGACGTACTTGTCCGGCTGCGCCGGGTCCAGCAGGATCTTCTTGGTGTTGTCGGCTGGCTGGAAGTGAGTCATCCCAGCCGGGTTGCCTACAGCCGGCATGTCTGTCTGCGCGGCCTTGGCGAGGGCGACGGCGTCGTGGATGAGCTGCTTCTCGGTGGCGATGACCAGCGTCTGGGCCATCTTGGAGCTCTGCGTGGCGCAGTCCATGGAGCGGCGATAGTCGCCGGCTATGGTGATGACCCCCTTGGGGCCAGGCAGCTTCATCTTCAGGTACCCATAGTGGGGCACCGCCATGAACTTGGTCAGGGCCGGCCTGCCCAGGAGCGCGTGGTAGGGACTCACGAGGTCCACCACCTCGAACTCGATCTTCTCGGTGCGGAAGTGATCCGGCTTCCCGAACATCACCTCCAGCGTGATCCGGCCAATCGGCTGGCAGCAGTGGCCCGGCACGATGCCATGGAAGACGGTGGGGGTGGGGCGCAGCTCGGCTTCCTTGATGCCTAGCTTGCGGGCGGTGTCGCGGTAGAGGATGTTGATGCTGCCGCCGCCATCGATGAGGACGCGCGAAAAACGCACGCTACGCCGGGTCGTGCCAATGGTGGGGTCAAGGACCATGGCGTAGCTGCCCGGCTTCGGCAGGACAGCCGGTGTGTCGCGGCGATCAAAGGTGATGGCCTGCTCTGACCAGTTTAGGTACTGGGGGACCGGTGGTATGACCGCGTTGACCTCGAGGGAACGGCTCTGCTGGCTCGTCTTGTCCTCGGGCTCGGAGGTGAAGATGATGTAGGTAGCATCTTCGACCAAATATCGGCCATGGTGCACTTGGTTAGCCTCGTGGTGCTCGAGGTTGGCGTTCTCCGCGCCGGCTGCACCACCCGGCCCACCGGCTGGAGGGGGCGGGGGTGGAGGTGGGAGAGGTTCACCGCTTGTCAGCCGCTTCATGAAGTGGCAGTCGCGGGTGGTGTGGTTGGAGGGGTTCTTGCCGCTGTGGTACTTGCACGGCGAGTCGAGCATCTGCTCGAAGGTGTACTTCGGCTTCCATTGCCGGTCTTGCTTCTGGCGGCGGCTGCCGCCTGCCGCGTTGTCTGCCACGGCGGCTACGTGGGCGGAGCCGTACTGGCGGTCCGGCTGGTCGCTGTGACGCTTGCCGCGGTAGTTGTCCCGCCGGCTGCCGTGAGAGGCGCCGTCTGCCGGCTTGTGCTCAGCCGACTTGTGGTGGTCCCGCCTGGAGGGAGCCGGCGCTGGGTCAGCCGTCGCCTTGCCGGCTTCTTCAGCCAGCGCGTACTTGTCAGCAATGGCCATGAGGGCGGCCATGGACTTGGGCTCGCTGCGGCGCAGCTTGTGCCACAGCATGGTGTTGGGCCGGCAGCCGCCCATGAAGAAGCTGATGGCCTGGATCTCGTGCACACCCTCGCAGGAGTTGCGCATCTCGCACCAGCGCGTCAGGTACGCGCGATCCGTCTCGTCCGGGCCCTGCTTGCACATCTCGAGCTGTTGGGGGCGACCCGGCCGGCGATAGGTGCCGGTGAAGTTGCTGATGAAGGCCTCCTCGAAATCAAGCTAGCCGTTGATGCTGCCGGCTGGCAAGTTGTTGAGCCAGGTGCGGGCGGAGCCGACCAGCATCAGGGGGGAGTAGCGCACCGCCCAGCGCTTGTTGCCTCTGGAGATGCCGACTGCGGTAGAGTAGTCCTGCAGCCAGTCCTCCGGCTTGGCGGTGCCGTCGAACTTGGGCGTGTCGCGGGGGAGCTGGAAGCCGTCGAGCATGGGCTCGTTGGCGATGCGGGGCCCAAAGCACTTGGGGCAAGCCGGCGCCTCCTCTTCCGCAATGCGGGATTCGACCAGCCGATCGAGGCGGTCTCTGGCGTCGACGGGCTCGATGCGGGGGCCCAGCCGGGAACGTGCTGGCTCGCGGGTGCCGGTTCGCTCTGGAGCCGGCCTGTGTTGGCGCCTTGGCGCCGCCAGCTCGGAGTCATGCTCCTCGTTCCGGTTTGGTGGCGGGCGGCTGCGGCCGCTGTGGCCGCCGTCCAGCCGGCTTGTCCGGCTTGAACCTGCGCGGGTGTCGCGGGAGTCTCTGTGCCGGCTTGGTGCGGGCGAGGCGGACTCGGCCGTGTCTCTGTGGGGGTCCTTGCTGTTGCCTGCAGCAGCGCGGACGGGAGGAGCTTTCGAAGCACCATACCTGGGGTCCTTGGTCTGCTCAGCTGCAGCCCGGCACAGGTCAGCTACGCGCTGCGTCTGGCGGCGCAACTCGTCTCCTTGGAGGAGGGCTAGCTCCTTCGAAGCCGTTTCGGCTGCGAGGATGTTCTTGTCGAGGTTGTTGTAGACGGGCAGCTCCGTGGACGGAGCCGGCACTTCCACGCCGTCGCGGTCGATCTCAGCGCCTAAGAGGCCTCCGCGCTTGCGGATCATGCCGGCTCGGCTGGGGTTGTCGCCGCCTGGCGTGAAGCCATGGGCGTGCTCGAGCTCACGCTGGGTGATGGCCAGCTGGCGCTTGGCTGCAGCCAGCTCTTCGGCCTGCTGGAGGAGGAGCTGGCGATGTGCTTCCAGGTCCGCCTCGACGGTGGCGGCGTCGCCGCCTGCGGTGAGCGGGGAGCTCAACTTCGTCCGGACTTCATCCAGCCGGGATGGAGGTGGAGGCGCCTTTGGGCCCGAGCCGGAGGCGTTGGGGTCGACGTTGCGCTCCAGGTTGGGGCCGCGGGTGCGCGGGTTCTTGGTGGGGAGCTCCTCGCCAGCCATCATGACTTGCACGACAGCGGGGCTGGCGGGAGCGCTGCTGCCGGCTCGCGGAGGAGGGCTTGCGCAGCGCAGCACCTGCCGCGTGTAGCGCGGCGGTGCGACGGTGGCGACGTAGACGTCGTGGCCGCCGAAGGAGATGACGCTGCCGCCGGCTGGGAAGGGCCGGTCGGCGAAGCAGCCAGCGTTGTCGCTGACGCAGTCGAGGGAGCCGAATCTCCAGATCAAGCCTGAAGCGACTCGCTCGCCGGTGGTGATGGTGAGGCCCGTCCGGATGAAGACACCGGCCGAGGATGCTGAAGGCCCCACGGTGGGCGCCAAATGTCGTGGTATCGTCACGGCATATGCCATAGGGTGGCCAACGAAGGTGGTTCCTAAGAGATCTCACGGCGGTATCCGGATGCGGGTATGGGGACGAGCGACACGGCGACGTACCCAGGTTCGAGGCCCTCCGATGGAGGTAACACCTCTACTCCTGCTAGAGTGTATATGATGATCACACAATACAAGGTTGCTCCTTGAGCTGTGTCCGGCTGCTCCTGGGAGGCTAAGGAAGACAAGAGTCTCTCTCACAGGGCAGCGCTAGGGGTGGAAGTGAAGTGAGAATGATCGATCGATCCCCTGCACGAGAGGGGGTAGTGCGGCTTATATAGGCACCGGCACTTTACATATAAGACCCTATAGTTTACTGGCCGGCTTGGCCGGCTCCGGCTTCCGCTCCTTCCCGAGGCAGTGTCGTCAGGAGCCGTTGAGGCCTCATGGCCTGTCCCATCCGGCTGCCAAGGTCAGCGGTATGGAGAGGAGGTGTCCCTGTCGCCATCAGCCACTGTAGCCAGTACGGATCGACGTAGACCATGATGGCCTGTCCGGCTCGTGGCACTATTGCTCCACAGTGCCCCGCGCTTTACGGAAGATGAAGTCAGCGTGGACTTTGGGAACCCGGATCGCCAACCCGGTTCCTTCTAGTGCAAGACTCGCCAGCCTCGAGTCGGTCTGAGGTACAAACCCCTAGTCGGATATGGCTTGTAGAAGCCGGCCCAGCCACAGCATTGGCGGCCGTAGCCAGGCCGACTAGGACCTAGAGCCAGCCGGCTTCTGGACCAGCCGGCCACGGCGCTAGCCGGCTGCTCCTCAGCCGGCCTTTGCCGCGAGCCGGCCAGTGGCCAGCCGGCTGTTCCGCGTCCATTGCCCTACCCGGGGTCTTCCCCCCGACAGAAATGATCATGACGGTTTATTCCTCTAAGAATGGATTAGGCTCATTTAGTTCATTCAATCATGGTTTATAGTTGATACCTATAACTATTTTGGGTTATTTAGGTTCCATCAAAGGAATCATTCTATTAGTCTGTGGTTCTGGTATGGTCAATCTCCTTCGGTCTTTGGCCTTCTTGAGCTGTATTTGGTCTATGGTATTTTCTTCGTCCAACTTCTTTATTCTTATCTTACTTGAGCTTTCGTACTTCTGAGTAAATACTACTTACTTTTTCAAGTTATAGTCCACTTCTTACTTCCTCGAGGTATAAACCTCGGCTTCTGATCTGACATCTTTCTGAAAGTATTGTTCAACAATCTTATAAAAATAAGATTGAACTTCCTCTCAGTTCAGACCTTCTTCTTCTATCTTGCTTAAAGTATTGAGTCATTGTACATCCAACTCAATCTTTACTCTACCCCTTAGAGTTTTCTTATGGTCTTCAACTCCTTTTCTTCCAACCATTGGATTGATGGTTAGAATATTGGTCTAGGTGTAGCTTATGGTTTATACTTTTCTAAAGGTCTTGTGAAGAATCTTTGTGGTGTATCCACTCAATTGTGGACATCCAGTATGAATCCTTCGACTAAATGATTATAGGTCGTTGTTATTTGGCTAACAAAATTTTATTTGTTCATAGCTTCTTGGTAAAAATAATCCAATTATGGACTACTTGATACCAATTGTGGCTATTTGTTATCTAAAAAATGGTTTCTATTATAGGTTCTGATCAACTGGTCGAGACATCTTCTACTTTATCTCGCAGTATTGATCCTATACCAACTATGGTCTTCTGATACCAAATGTGGTCTTCTTATATCTGCTATGATTTCATATATCATCTTCCTTCATTCAGGATTTATTTTGCAAGAAAACCACTAGCTGACACTATGATTATAGTATCCTAAGTGATTTCCCATGCATTACCTCTTCTATGTTGACTATGGATCTGTAGCGACCTCACCTTTTAAGGTGCAGATCTCTGTGTGTATCTGTTCTAGTCCCTGGATCAATCGCTAGCACACACGGTACAAGATGTAATACCAAGATACAAAGGTCTTTATTACATCGTATGATCCAGAATTTACATAAAGCATTACAAATTGCATAGCACAAGGCTAGCATATCATCAGAGTTTCACAACGAACAAACTTAGACAGCATGGAGTCCTTCGTCTTCATGTGCCACAGGCGAGCATGTCGAGGATAGACTCGTAACCCTAATCATCGTAACTCACTCGTCTTTCATAACATCTGCAACATGAAAAGTTACAGCCACGAATGGTCAATACTTTGAATGTATTGGCAAGATGACACTATGGTGGACTCAAATGGCAACCTAACACTTAAGTGTACATTTGGCTGGTAGAGCTCAGGTATGATTTGCGTAAAGCCAGTTTTCTCCTATCAATTGTCAAATCATTTTCTTCCCTTCTAATTAGGCGGTTCCATTGATAGAAATCAATGAACCTGGAATACCACTGATGGAAACCAGTGAATTCCTCCTACCCTTGTTCACCCATCAAATTTTAATTTAAGAAGTTGGGATGAGGAGACTTTCGAACAGGATCCTTGTCAGTTCGCTCAAATTGTCCGTAACCGGGGACACGGCTAAGTACTTAGATTTAACACTCTGCAGAGGTTGTACAAATTTACCCACATGACCTAGTCTGTTCTTCTTCCATGATGCACATTTTGCTCAAATGGATAGATGTCGACTAGGACGAGACTTTTCCGAAGTGATCACCCAGACCATCCTCTACGGACCCGCTCCAACCTACATTCCCCTACATCATCATGTCGCGTAGGGTCCAGGTTCACACAACATACTCCGTCAAGCCAGAGCCCATATAGCATGTGGTTGTACGGTAAGCTAATGAGCAAGGTTGTCTATTATCTCTTTGTTCCTGGGTGGCCGTCCACAAGTGCGATACACCTGGCGGTTCAGAGGTTCGACGACATGACCCCAGGGAACCACTCAACATAACCCAATCAAAGCCACATTCCACCCAGGTAGTTCATTGAATTTAGTTGTTTTTCCATAACCACTACTAAAACATTTTCATAGCATAGCTAAGCAGCAACTAAATTCAATGGCGACAAAAATATGGTCAGGTGGAAGTAGCTATCTCTTTGGGATTACAAAAGCAAAGCATATCCCTAGACTTACTACAAAAATCACTACGGTGCATGAATAAAATCTAGGACATTTGTGAGGGTGTGTCACTTGCCTTTTTGGTAGATGAAGAGTTCTTCACTTCTCTCAACAAAAACACGCAGCTCTCCGTACAAGCTATAAAAATAAAGGTAACACAACATAAACACACACTTCATAGCAACATAATACAATCAAGAAAAACAATTTGGCAAACGCTCTATGGTACTAAGGTGTGGCATGAGGTTTGGCTTGCAAGATATGATTTGATAGATTGGAAAGGTCATGTACTTTGAAAGAAAAAGATTATCCAAGTGAAGTGCTTAGGAGGAAAAGATTGACAAGGGCATATGGTCAAGCGTTGTTTGCTACACCGGAATGAATAACTGAAATGATCCATGTGATAGAATCACATGAGTCTCAGATGGCGTAAAGTAACAACACTCACCAAATGGCACAAGGAAAAAGATTAGTTAGGAACTAGTGATATGAAAATTTACTCAAATAACTCAATTGTTATTCGAATAATATAGACTAAGATAATATTTTGTGGAGAGATATGATCATGTAACATGATGAATGTGTCTAAATGATTTGCATAGTCGAAGACCGATATTGCGAATCATAGAAATACCGCGAAAACAAAGTGTGCGAATCCGACATGTAAAATGTCCGGACTGATCTAGGCATTTTACTGATTCCAACGGTATAAAGTTTGTCGAAAACCGATGTGTAGAATTCAAATTATAGATTTTACAATACGCTGTTAAAATTCTAGTGGTGTCCGAAAAGTTGTCCGAACAAGTTGCTCGGATGGAAAAACCTTCTACATATAAGTTGTAGAGGATTTAAATACGAACTTAACTTCGGAGAAAACATCTAAAACGGGGTTCTAAATCTAAAGATATGTAATATCAAAGTTTATTTATGTGAAGTAGCTAGCACGATCCGCACTGATCAATCGATCGGAAAAGAAATAGGAACCGGTTCAGTTTAGGCTAATACGAACCATCCGGTCTGGATCAAACGGACTACAACCGAACTGCCTTGCTTGGTCTAAGTATATATGAACGATTTCAAGTAACGAGCTGCCCACGACTTACAGCGTGCAGAACGAGGTCGACGTCGACGAAGGATATGCGCGGTGGTTCTTGGCGTCACCCAGTGATCTCATGGCTCGGCAAGGCCGCTCTCGGCGTTGGCATGTACACATGTACATGGTGTACAGTCTTCGGCTGCTCATCCCGTGTAGGCTACAGCCGGCCGTAGTTGTGGGCGACCGTGGCGCGGGCGAACCGAACAGTGGCCGGCGGCGGATATCGATGCGGACGATGTTTGGCTGCACCAGATAGAGGCGCGAGGTATCAGATGGTGTGCACGGACAAGAGCGGCATAATGTAAGAGATAGTTGGGTGTATGGCTACCTGATTCCGTCGGAATCGATGAGAGAAGGCGTCGGACGGCGCGGTCAAAGGCAACAAAAGGATGCAGCACCATGTCCTGGAGGTAGGCGACGGTTAGGAAAATCCACGAATAAAAGGAATTGATACGGAGATTCACCTACACGACATACCGGTCTGATGAACTTCGATGATGTTGCGGCCAACAACAACAATACGAAGTACCACCATGTCCTGGAGGTATCCCTTGATAAGGGGAGTCTTCGATATAAGGATTTGTCGATATGATCGGCTGCGGGCGACGGCATCTAGCGATGAACTCAAAGCTGGGCGTGTTTTTGGCATGGTGTGTATGGTCTGTACAGAGCTCTTCTCAGAAATGTTTGAGAACTAAAGTGGAGGAGGAAGGAATGGAACACACAATGGACATCTCGGTTTTCCTTATTATGAACTGGGGAGGGAGATCGGAGGGTGTATGCCATCGGGTGGCATTCGGTGCGCCAGTTTTGTTTCGGAGATTATGACTACGAAATGAGGAACTAATTACCGGAATGAATTCTCCACTAAATTTGGAGTAACTTTGATGTTTAAGTTGAGCCATTTTATTGTCTTGAATGCCCTAAAAGAGGAGGGGAAGAGGTGGGGTTTCCATTGTTGAAACGTACACCTTATGTACGTGAGGAGGAAGACGATCGTCCATGGCTGCTCCGTGCGGTCGGATCCGATCGGCCAAATGGGCCAGAAAAATGGGCCTGTTTGGCAGGTTGGTTGGTTTGGCCCTTTTTTTTATTTTTCTTCTAAAATCTAGAAAATTAAAATACATTTTTGGAGGAACAAAATTAATCATAAAAAGGCAAATAAGGTACCGTTGGATTCGTCATGAAAAATATTTTATTATGAGACCAAATTTGGAACAAAAATATTTTTTTATAAAATCAAAATGCGACATACATGTCTATGTGGTTATGTTGCCTTTTTAAAATAATGATTTTATAAGTTTCAAAATCGTCGAACAAAATCGAGTATGGTTGGCAAATCTTTTGAAAACCAGTTTATGAAAATCTATATTTTTGCAAATACCTTTTTAATAAAACATAAAAGTTTTAATTCCTTGTGAAATCTCAACTATAACAAACAAACAAACACTCATTTTATTTTATTTTCACATTCCAAATTTTTGGAACATGACAGACTACCATCCTTAAAAGGAATCTCGTCCTCGAGATTCGAGAAAGGATAGAAGGAAAGATGGGTTTAGAATATGTTGGGGTGGGCTACCACCCTTAAAAGAAACTTTGGTAGCTTAGACTAGGTCTTGGGTCCATGTTGGGTTCATCCTAGGTATGACTTGGCATGGGTTTGTCTCTTGAAATACCTATGGCTTCTAACCTTCAATATGAGTTGTTTACATATAGTGAACACCATATATCTTCAAGGTGACTTGAGTAGGTTTCCTTATAGTTGGACTTCTAATTCCATATGGGCTGGTGGTTGAACTACTTTTGACAATGAGGGGTCACTCTTTAGGTCAAACAGAAGACCAAGGTGGGAGTACTTCATGACATTTCCCATCTTTTATTGTTGATGTCTTTGGCAACCTTCCACTACTCTTCAAATAGTGACGGGCGTTCAAACTCACCGTAGTCCTACGTTTGGCAACACTTGCCTACTATAAAGGTATAATATCTATTCACCCTATGGGTTAGGCTTATCAGCGACATCTCTCTTTTAGGTACGTCTCTCTAGATTTACCATTCCTCATAACAAGAGCGAACAATATGAGTAGTCGTCATGGGGGCCAATCCATGTCGCACCCAATCATTACCTTGTTTTCAGTTTGGTATATCTCGTATTCTAACTCTTGGTCAACCTCACAATTTTGAGAAGATATTTCCATGGAGTATTGAATCAATGTTTTAATCCCCATTATTGAACTATTTTGAAAACATTTCTATCGATTCCTAACTAGGGTTTTGCGTATCTCACATCCTATGCTTCTTCATCTTGATGGGAACCATCATGGTTGGTTTCACTAATGATGTCTTCATGGCGATTTGCCGAGAAAACATTTTCTAGGTTGGGTATAGATGAGAATAGATAGAAAGATTCTAAAGAAGTTTCCTACCAAAACATCCAAACCATGCAATTCATCAAACAACAAACATATAACAAGCATCAAGCAACATAGCTCAAACACAACCAAACTAGTATGGTCATACCACAATTTGGTATGATCAATACTTATTAGGATATAGCCGGTTCAATAAAAGAAAAGAATGGTGGTCTGGTCTATTTCTATTTTGGATGTTCAAGTTTCTATTCTACTCCATCAGTGTATCTTCGTGTGTTGTGAAGTCTACATCGAAGTCTTTATTGAAGTCCTTCATTTGTCTCCCACGCAACCCTTCTAGCAAAGTCGAAGAATGTCACATGAAGTAGCAGTCCCTCACTTTAGGCACAAGGTCATCATCTCTACTTCCTTGATGGTTTCATAAGGTAGGTCATTTAAGGTAAGAGGAAAACATTTTTGAAGATGGAGTAGATGAGAATACTAGAAGTTCACAAATCAACCGTCTTTTCAATAGAAGCAGGATTAGATAGACATTTCATCTTAGGGTCTTTCTATTTCTAATCCAAACCTAGGGTCACGAACCTACGGTCAACACAATGCTCTGATACCATCTGTAGCGACCTCACCTTTTAAGGTGCAGATCTCTGTGTGTATCTGTTCTAGTCCCTGGATCAATCGCTAGCACACACGGTACAAGATGTAATACCAAGATACAAAGGTCTTTATTACATCGTATGATCCAGAATTTACATAAAGGATTACAAATTGCATAGCACAAGGCTAGCATATCATCAGAGTTTCACAACGAACAAACTTAGACAGCATGGAGTCCTTCGTCTTCATGTGCCACAGGCGAGCATGTCGAGGATAGACTCGTAACCCTAATCATCGTAACTCACTCGTCTTTCAAAACATCTGCAACATGAAAAGTTACAGCCACGAATGGTCAATACTTTGAATGTATTGGCAAGATGACACTATGGTGGACTCAAATGGCAACCTAACACTTAAGTGTACATTTGGCTGGTAGAGCTCAGGTATGATTTGCGTAAAGCCAGTTTTCTCCTATCAATTGTCAAATCATTTTCTTCCCTTCTAATTAGGCGGTTCCATTGATAGAAATCAATGAACCTGGAATACCACTGATGGAAACCAGTGAATTCCTCCTACCCTTGTTCACCCATCAAATTTTAATTTAAGAAGTTGGGATGAGGAGACTTTCGAACAGGATCCTTGTCAGTTCGCTCAAATTGTCCGTAACCGGGGACACGGCTAAGTACTTAGATTTAACACTCTGCAGAGGTTGTACAAATTTACCCACATGACCTAGTCTGTTCTTCTTCCATGATGCACATTTTGCTCAAATGGACAGATGTCGACTAGGACGAGACTTTTCCGAAGTGATCACCCAGACCATCCTCTACGGACCCGCTCCAACCTACATTCCCCTACATCATCATGTCGCGTAGGGTCCAGGTTCACACAACATACTCCGTCAAGCCAGAGCCCATATAGCATGTGGTTGTACGGTAAGCTAATGAGCAAGGTTGTCTATTATCTCTTTGTTCCTGGGTGGCCGTAAACAAGTACAATACACCTGGCGGTTCAGAGGTTCGACGACATGACCCCAGGGAACCACTCAACATAACCCAATCAAAGCCACATTCCACCCAGGTAGTTCATTGAATTTAGTTGTTTTTCCATAACCACTACTAAAACATTTTCATAGCATAGCTAAGCAGCAACTAAATTCAATGGCGACAAAAATATGGTCAGGTGGAAGTAGCTATCTACTGGGATTACAAAAGCAAAGCATATCCCTAGACTTACTACAAAAATCACTACGGTGCATGAATAAAATCTAGGACATTTGTGAGGGTGTGTCACTTGCCTTTTTGGTAGATGAAGAGTTCTTCACTTCTCTCAACAAAAACACGCAGCTCTCCGTACAAGCTATAAAAATAAAGGTAACACAACATAAACACACACTTCATAGCAACATAATACAATCAAGAAAAACAATTTGGCAAACGCTCTATGGTACTAAGGTGTGGCATGAGGTTTGGCTTGCAAGATATGATTTGATAGATTGGAAAGGTCATGTACTTTGAAAGAAAAAGATTATCCAAGTGAAGTGCTTAGGAGGAAAAGATTGACAAGGGCATATGGTCAAGCGTTGTTTGCTACACCGGAATGAATAACTGAAATGATCCATGTGATAGAATCACATGAGTCTCAGATGGCGTAAAGTAACAACACTCACCAAATGGCACAAGGAAAAAGATTAGTTAGGAACTAGTGATATGAAAATTTACTCAAATAACTCAATTGTTATTCGAATAATATAGACTAAGATAATATTTTGTGAAGAGATGTGATCATGTAACATGATGAATGTGTCTAAATGATTTGCATAGTCGAAGACCGATATTGCGAATCATAGAAATACCGCGAAAACAAAGTGTGCGAATCCGACATGTAAAATGTCTGGACTGATCTAGGCATTTTACTGATTCCAACGGTATAAAGTTTGTCGAAAACCGATGTGTAGAATTCAAATTATAGATTTTACAATACGCGGTTAAAATTCTAGTGGTGTCCGAAAAGTTGTCCGAACAAGTTGCTCGGATGGAAAAACCTTCTACATATAAGTTGTAGAGGATTTAAATACGAACTTAACTTCGGAGAAAACATCTAAAACAGAGTTCTAAATCTAAAGATATGTAATATCAAAGTTTATTTATGTGAAGTAGCTAGCACGATCCGCACTGATCAATCGATCGGAAAAGAAATAGGAACCGGTTCAGTTTAGGCTAATACGAACCATCCGGTCTGGATCAAACGGACTACAACCGAACTGCCTTGCTTGGTCTAAGTATATATGAACGATTTCAAGTAACGAGCTGCCCACGACTTACAGCGGCAGAACGAGGTCGACGTCGACGAAGGATATGCTGCAGTGGTTCTTGGCGTCACCCAGTGATCTCATGGCTCGGCAAGGCCGCTCTCGGCGTTGGCATGTACACATGTACATGGTGTACAGTCTTCGGCTGCTCATCCCGTGTAGGCTACAGCCGGCCGTAGTTGTGGGCGACCGTGGCGCGGGCGAACCGAACAGTGGCCGGCGGCGGATATCGATGCGGACGATGTTTGGCTGCACCAGATAGAGGCGCGAGGTATCAGATGGTGTGCACGGACAAGAGCGGCATAATGTAAGAGATAGTTGGGTGTATGGCTACCTGATTCCGTCGGAATCGATGAGAGAAGGCGTCGGACGGCGCGGTCAAAGGCAACAAAAGGATGCAGCACCATGTCCTGGAGGTAGGCGACGGTTAGGAAAATCCACGAATAAAAGGAATTGATCTGGAGATTCACCTACACGACATACCGGTCTGATGAACTTCGATGATGTTGCGGCCAACAACAACAATACGAAGTACCACCATGTCCTGGAGGTATCCCTTGATAAGGGGAGTCTTCTGATATAAGGATTTGTCGATATGATCGCTGCGGGCGACGGCATCTAGCGATGAACTCAAAACTGGGCGTGTTTTTGGCATGGTGTGTATGGTCTGTACAGAGCTCTTCTCAGAAATGTTTGAGAACTAAAGTGGAGGAGGAAGGAATGGAACACACAATGGACATCTCGGTTTTCCTTATTATGAACTGGGGAGGGAGATCGGAGGGTGTATGCCATCGGGCGGCATTCGGTGCGCCAGTTTTGTTTCGGAGATTATGACTACGAAATGAGGAACTAATTACCGGAATGAATTCTCCACTAAATTTGGAGTAACTTTGATGTTTAAGTTGAGCCATTTTATTGTCTTGAATGCCCTAAAAGAGGAGGGGAAGAGGTGGGGTTTCCATTGTTGAAACGTACACCTTATGTACGTGAGGAGGAAGACGATCGTCCATGGCTGCTCCGTGCGGTCGGATCCGATCGGCCAAATGGGCCAGAAAAATGGGCCTGTTTGGCAGGTTGGTTGGTTTGGCCCTTTTTTTATTTTTCTTCTAAAATCTAGAAAATTAAAATACATTTTTGGAGGAACAAAATTAATCATAAAAAGGCAAATAAGGTACCGTTGGATTCGTCATGAAAAATATTTTATTATGAGACCAAATTTGGAACAAAAATATTTTTTTATAAAATCAAAATGCGACATACATGTCTATGTGGTTATGTTGCCTTTTTAAAATAATGATTTTATAAGTTTCAAAATCGTCGAACAAAATCGAGTATGGTTGGCAAATCTTTTGAAAACCAGTTTATGAAAATCTATATTTTTGCAAATACCTTTTTAATAAAACATAAAAGTTTTAATTCCTTGTGAAATCTCAACTATAACAAACAAACAAACACTCGCTTTATTTTATTTTCACATTCCAAATTTTTGGAACGTGACAGGATCTGCTTCAGCTTCACCATAATCACCAGATTTCTCACCTTTATGCCTCTTATGTACTAAAGTACTCTTCTGTTGAGGCTAAGCATGAGTTTTGGTTGATACTTCCTTCGGAGTTTTGTGGTTGCTTCCCACAACTTTGTTTCCTTTATCTGATAAACCTTCATCTTGTCTCCGGAATCTTCACAATTCGTCACTTCCTCACACGTTTACCATTACCCTCTAGATCTATAGCACCAAGTAAGGACTTGATATTGCAACATGCATTTGCATATCAAAGTCAAACTTCATGTATGGATCTAGTCAAACAATGAAAATCCAATAAAATCCAAGAAGAATCAGCTTTGTGCATATAATACACACCATCATAGGCCTAAATATGATTGTTGAGTAAGACATCTCTAAACATCGGGCTCTGATGTGTAGTATATAACACCACATAAGATAGGTTGATATCGTGATACTTAGCATGAATAGATGGGATTCTACTATTTGTCACAACCTTTACCTTAGTTGCACATTTGCAATGAGATAAACTTGAAACAAAGTGGTCTAGGATAGTTAAGGTTAACCTAATTTTATTTGGAAGTACTAACAAAGTATTATACCATATATAAGTGCTATTGAGGACTATTTTGTATGATACCACTAGTTCTAATATGGTTACTCTAAATACATATTTATTAGGATATAGTTCCTATACTTCTAAGCGTTTCTACCATAAGCATATGGTCATGAAGTGCTTGGCACACTTCCCATATTTTTGGAACACATTTCTTGCACTATTATCTGGCTTCTTATTGTTCTCCTCCTAAATGTTTATGATGTTCTATTCCATCACATAATGATTCTCAGGTGAATCATATATGATTAATGTAACACCCCAAATTTCAATAAAAAGAAAGTTAGAGAATTCCAGAAAGCAAAATTTCAAACCAACAAAAACTTTTCTATTTGCATATAGTACCATGCATAGGACTTGTGCATTTGAGTGATATGCCATGATGATTGTTATTACTTGTATTTGATATGCTCTAAAACCCTAGTGTGATCATATGAAGATCACCAACCAAATAAATCAAAGAGGAAGAAATTCCATAAAATGCAAAACCCTAAAAACCCTCACATATGCCCTATGGTATTTTTATAAATTTTGACCCTAGACCTATTTGGTCTTCACCATTAGTTGAGTAATGTTATTAAACCCTTACTACAACTTTTGGAATCAAAGATTCACAATTCAAATGAAATTCAAACACAAATCCAACTCACATATGATAATGGTCACTTTTGACAATTCTAGTCTGATCACCACTTTGAGCCCTTGCCATTCAATTTTCCCAAACCAACTCTTGCTAACTCTTTGCACCATTTGAAAGTCAACATCGAGGTGAACAAATTTGGTGAAGAGCACCATACCAAATTCATCTTTGATCATGAGCAAGGCTCATCCAAAGTTCCAACTTTCTCACATATGCAACAATCTACACTTAGCCATTTTGGCCAACTTTTGAATTCTAATTTTTCCACCACCACCTCAAAACCTCTCTGGTCATTTACAACTTATATCAACACTCACATTTCAAAAACTTTCACCATTTGAATTATTTCAAATTTGGATATTTTTGCATTTTCCAAATTCGGGCACTATTTGCAATAGTTGCAAATAGTGATTCTACACACCTAATCTACTCCAACTCTAATCTAACTTGTCCCCTGGTTCCCTCTAACCAATAAATGCCCAATAGAAACCCTAGCAAGGGTGCTAACCATGCATGGACATGGCCATGCCGGCCATGCTCCACACGTCGAGCTCCCCCTCTCTTCTCCCTCAGCCACGGCCACCGTGCCCAAACGACGCCACCCCATCTCCTACACCACCTAGAAACCGACCATGTCGAGGAGGAGCACTGCACCGGCCAGACCAGAGCGCGCCCATGGCGGCCAGTATGCCGCTCGCGTCACACGTGTGCGCGCCGCAGACACACCCTGGCCACCTCTCGCCTGGCCACCTCGCACACGCCCTGGACCACTTAGCTGCGGGTTGAGCATCGCCGCGTCACCACGCAGCTCGCAGACACTCGCGCGACCACGACCCCTGGCCACCGCCGCCGGAGACGGAGAAGAAAAGCCGCCGTAGACGCGCCAGAACCCGCGACGCCCCGACCGCGTTAGGCACCGCCTACCCTACCTGTCGCCATCCACAGGACCACCGTGACGCCAGGAACATCACCGCGCCCTCGCCTAGCTCGCTAGACCGCCGGAGATGCCGCGCCCTTGTCGAGTTCGCCGCAGAGCCTCGGGCACTCGCTCGCCTATAAAAGGAGGCATCGCCTCGTCGATTCCTTCACACCACCACTCCTCCCTCTCCTTCCTTGATCTCCCAGCCACCTCGCCGCTCCACATTGACCACCAGAGCCGCCCAATTTCTACCTCACTGCCGCACGCCACCGCGGAAGCTCGCCGACGATTGGAGCCACCTCAGGCGACGCCACCTGTACCAGGAGAACCGCCGTCGTCCACATCTACCTCGAGCATACTGCCATCCCTCGCTGGAGCCCTGGTTAGACCTCCGACCCCCTACCTGAGCCGCCGGCGAACTTCTCTCTCGCCGGGGACGACGATGAACTCGAGCCGTTCGATCCATGTCTAATCCAACGCTCCCCTTTAAAACTTACCGCTTCGGTGACGCTGAGTCACTGACGCGCGGACCCCACCCTGTCAGCGCGCCGCGCGTCTGTGGACCGTGGCTGGGCTGGACTGGGTTGGTTTGGGCCGTTTTCAAATCTTTTAGCCCAACTAGTTTTCCCGCCGGCCTGTTAAATTCAAATCCAGTTGAATTATTACAAATGAATTTCAATACTGCTGCCACTTTGAAATTCAATAGAATTAAATTGGCTAAACCAAATTTGATGAACTTCATATTGTTGGAAAGCTAAAGAAATTATCTATCCAATGCCACTGGTCCCATGGCCAGATTCTTTGTAGAATTAATGTGATAAAAATAACAAGACAGAGACTTTTCCCTATTCAAATAATTCTTAAAAATCAATCAAAATAGATATTAAGTTAATTCCAACTCTAATAGCTCACATTTGACTTACACTAATTGTTTCTGCAATAAAATGGTGTGGTCACTTTGTATGATCATGCCATAGTTTAATGAATGGATATTATGGCTAGTTTAACTAGTTGATATTGTCCAAAACTATTAAAGTAAATTTTGTGAAGTCTTATACTTCATTTAAACTTGTCTCACATGAATTCATGGGATGTTTGGACCCCTGGTCCCAAACTCTCTTATATGAATTACTTGAGATTTAAATCAAATGTAGTGTTATTTAAATAGTATGAGGTGATTTACCTCATTTAAATCATTTTCACAAATGATGATGATGAACATTTGACTTAGGTCAATATGACTTCATACATGATTGTTTGAGAAATTAAATCTTAAGAAGATTTCAATGAGAGGAAATTATTTCTCAAAAACCCTATGGAAACTATCATTTACATATGAAATACAAAGAAGTGAATTCTATTTAAACCCCACAACCCATGCACCCTAGTTAATTTATTTGTGTGCATAGAGTAGTTTGTGTGTTATATGTGATGTATGGAATAGCCATTGAATTAGTGAGTAATTATACTCGTATTCAAATTTAGACGGTAGCACCGGAGAGTACGCCGAAGAAGAAGGTTGCTACCAAGAGGAGGAGGAGGAACAGTTTGAGAACTACCAAGGCAAGCTAATATTCTTGCAAAGTGCAAAGTCCCTTGGGGCAAGGCACCATGATTCTTATCTTATCTTACATAAGCCTATCCCAAGTTTACTTTACAAGCTTTACTTGTTTCCTAAATGAGTTACTTTTATAGTTAACTTTGGTCAAAGTACAAGTTGGTTACTAGAGTAGTGAGTTAGTCTCTTCCAAGCAAAGCAAGGTAGCACCCCTCATGAATTAGAGCTAGTGCTTATGAATTAAAACTTGACTACTCTAGATGGGAACAATGTGAATTTGAAATAAATTTGAAAACTTGGAATGATGATGCATTCCATTGAATGATTTTTGAAGGTGAATGTGAACAAGAGAAGATGGTGATTTTTGATAAACAATGATGTTGGTTTGAATGCGATACCTTTCCAATTACTAAGTACCCCCACAATACCTGATTATGGGTAGGGCTTAACTGGAAGTTTATGCGTCTTAGTATGGGTTCCCTCTGAACACACGTCATAGGGGTTACGCTTGAGGCTGCCTCCGTTGTTGAGAAATGATGTGAAATTGAGGTGAATTGTACGGCCAAGCCCTGTGCAGTTCCCAGGTTGACAGTTGGTCTTCACTGGAAGGCCAAGCTCATGGGGAGAGGTGCTCATACTAGGATTTGTAAGTGAAAGGTTATGGTTGATGATCCGCGTACTGTGTTACGATGATTCGGGGTAATCCCGACGGATGAAATCAAATTTTGTGGCACAAGTGTGCAACCTCTGCAGAGTGTAAACCTATTCGAATAGCCGTGTCCACGGTTACAGACGGTTGGAAAGGCCATACAGTTTCCGATGTCATATCTTTGAAAATGATGTTGAAAAGGATGATGGTGAAATGACTTGTGGTGAATTGAATTGAAATCACCACTTGAATGGTGGGAATGACACTAATGTTCCCACTTGAGTTAGTTAGCACTTGAATAAGCTTTTCTCAAATCTTGTGAACTAAAACTAGCTTTATGCAAATAATCTAGAGCTTAGCAACCCTACTAGAATGTCTAGCACTTACATTAGTATTAGTTTGCGAGTACTTAAAGTACTCACGGCTTTGTCCCTGGCTATTCAAATGGCCAGGGTATGAAGAGGAACAAGGAGATGACCAGCAGGACGCCTACGACAACTAAGCGCCTTCGGACGTCAAGCGTTGGCCTGTGGACTAGAGAGTCCGTGTATCTTACGCTTCCGCTATGTTGAACTATGAACTTGTGTTTGTTCGTTGATCAATAGATCAACTATTCGTGTAATATGGATCATGTGATTCCAAGTTTGTAAGACTTTTGGTTTGTAATGAATGATGACTGTGATACTTAACTATTATGCCTCGCAACAACAATATTCCTGGGATTGCGATGTATGACATAATAGGCATCCGGACTTAAAAATCCGGGTGTTGACAAGTTGGTATCAGAGCCATTGTTTGACCTTAGAAGACCTTAGTTAGAATGGGTGTTCTGAAAAACTTAACTTTGAAATCAAATGAAAGAAACTATTTGTGAAAATTTACTACACTCTTGTCTTTGAGACTTTGCCAAAATTTGATGAATCATGCTTTATCTTATTTGAATCAACTTAAAATTTTGCCACACTTTGCACTCACTAACTTACTCATCCAATTCTCTTTCAGATGGAGCCGAATGAACCCATCAACACCAAGTTTTATCAGCTTGGGAACGGAGGAAGCTTGATCTTCGAGCACGACCTCAACGCCGTCTCTGACTTCCTTGGGCGCCCACACCCCGAGTTTCACGGGGTTCAGCTGGACGACACGCCCGGAGGAGAGTTGCAGTGGGTGATCACTGCCGACTTGAGGGGCAAGATGGAGCCTCCCACCTCGGAGAGGATCCTCTTCTCTTTCCGCGAGAGCAACTGGCTCGACGGACTCGCACGTGGCCTACAGGAGGCACTTGCGCGCCTCTGTGGACAGAACGTGGTGCGCATCCTCGCCTCTCGCTACGCCCACCTTGTGAGGCGTGATGCCGCGGGAGTGCCCATGGAGCTGCAGCCGCACCCGGAGTTGAGGCACCATGCTGAGCACCTGGACTTCATGCTCTACCAGACTCAGAGGGACCTCGACGCCACTCGCGCTTACGCGAACCAGACCCGTGCTCACATCACCGAGCAGGGTGAGGCGATCAAGCTACTCAACAACGACCGCAAGAGCCTTCGCCAGCAGCGTGCCAAGAAGGACGCTACGATTCGTCGCCTTCGCGCCCGAATCGCGTCACTTGAGGCCACTGTCAAGGCCCAGGAGGATCAGATTCGTCAGCTGGAGGATGACGATGGAGGCATCGACATTCAGGGAGGAGACGCCTTCCTGAGCGACGACAACGACTTTGAGGAAGACGAGAACACCGAGGAGGAGGACTACGAGTTCCTGGAGGCAGGACCTAACGACTACGTCCCGATCGATGTCGATGATGAGGAGTAGTTGCACTAGTTCACTTATAGTAGGTGTGAGTTGTATCCCATCCTTTGTATCGTAGAATGAGAATGGTTCTTAAAACCATTGGAGGATGTGTGTAGTTTGTACTATGTGTTGCATGAATGAATGAATGCTATGTTTGTCATGAAAAGATTACAAGTTTTCAAATTGTTTTCAAACTTAACCAAAATGAACCATAGAATGTTCCCTCTTATCTCATAATCTTCTACATCTTCAGATGGCCCCTCCAAATCGCACCAACGACGCGATGCTGCAACTGCTGCAAACCATGCTTGCTGACCGGGAAACCGAAAGAGCCGAACGCCAAGCCAACCTCACCGCCTTGCAGAACATCGCCAACCAAGGCCATGGAAACCATGACCACCCCGGATCCAAGCTCAAGAACTTCCAAAACACCAACCCTCCGGTGTTTAGCAAGACCGAGGAGCCCCTCGACGCCGACGATTGGCTCCAGACTATGGAGAACAATCTTGAGGTAGCCGGAGTAGAAGCCAACGAGAAGGTTTTGTTCGCCACTCACTATCTCGCTGGACCAGCCCGCGCTTGGTGGACAAGCACCCGTGCCATGAATGGAGGTCAATTCATGACTTGGGAGGATTTCAAACTCAAGTTCAGCAAGTACCATGTACCCCCGGGTCTTATCAAGAAGATGAGGGATGAATTCCGTGAGCTGAAACAAGGTCGCATGACGGTGGTTGAATACCGCGACAAGTTTCTCACATTGTCGAGGTATGCCCCTGATGAGACCGACACCGTTGAGAAGAGGAAGGAGAGATTCCTGAACGGACTGCATGATGAGATACAGACTGTCCTCGTCAACATCCCCTTCGCCGACCTCGAAGCCCTTGTTGACTCCGCCATCCAGATGGAGGGCAAGTTAAACCAAGCCAATGAGAACCGCAAGCGCCGCATGGCCAATCAGAGTGGATCAAGCCACCCCCAAAAGTTTCGCCCTAGCTCAAGCGGAGGTTTCACTCCGAGAAACAACAAGCCACAGATGCAGAACTCTCGCCCCGGTTATCAGAACCGGAGTGGAGGAAACTCCAAGCCAGGAGGCTACAACAACAACAACTACTACTACCGCGCTCCACCCCGAGCCCCTAACAACAACAACAACACCAACACCGCTCCCAGAACCGGAAGCAATGCCGTGCCCGTTGCGAACGAGCAGGACAAGACCACTATCACTTGTTATGAGTGTGGTGTAGTGGGGCACTACTCCAACGAGTGTCCCAAGCGTCTTGCCAAGCTCGCCGGCAACACCGCTGCACCTGCTCAGCAGCAACGCCGTGTCTCCACCGGCAAGAAGTTCGCCCCCAACAACCCCAACAACCGCAACGGCCGCCTCTACCACATGAACGCCGAAGAAGCCCAGGAAGCACCAGATGTTGTACTGGGTATGTTTTCTGTCAACCACATCCCTGCCAGAGTGTTGTTTGATTCCGGAGCATCTCATTCCTTTGTCACCGAAGACTTTGCATCAACAAGTAAAATTCAACCTCTCAGTTTGAAGCATGTTATGATAGTTCAAATCCCCGGATCAACCACCAAAGCCAGAAAATTTTGCAAAAATGTGCCAATCAAAATCCATGATGTAGATTTCTTTGCAAATCTAATCATACTTGGAACCAAAGGTTTGGAAGTTGTCCTAGGAATGGACTGGATGTCCAAACACAATGGATTGATAGACTGTGCCAAGAAAGCCATAACCATGACTAGCAGCACCGGTATCGTAGTTGAGCACGTCTCTGAAAAACTACCCAGAAAATTCACCTGCAACCAAAGTGTATCCAAGCCAACTCTGGATCAAATCAGGGTCGTTTGTCGCTACCCTGACATGTTTCCGGATGATCTACCCGGTATGCCCCCGGATCGGGATATCGAGTTTATCATCGAGTTAATCCCCGGAACTGGACCCATAGCCCAGAGAGCATACAGCATGAACGCAACGGAGCTTGTGGAACTGAAGAAGCAAATAGATGACATGTTAGCCAAAGGTTTGATTAGACCGAGTGCATCCCCCTGGAGATCCCCCGTCTTGTTTGTCGACAAGAAAGATGGTGCAAATCGTTTATGCACGGACTATCGTAAGCTTAACGATGTCACCATCAAAAACAAATACCCCCTACCCAAGATCGAAGACTTGTTTGACCAACTCACCGGATCCCGAGTTTTCTCCAAGATAGATCTTAGAACTGGATATCATCAGCTGAAAATCCGAGCCACCGACATTCCAAAAACTGCCTTTACCACCAGATATGGGTTGTATGAGTACAACGTCATGTCGTTTGGACTGACCAATGCCCCCGCTTATTTCATGAATCTCATGAATAAGATTTTCATGAACTTTTTGGACAAGTTTGTCGTTGTATTCATCGACGACATCCTCGTCTACTCCAAGTCCGAAGAGGAACATGAACAGCATTTGGAGATTGTCCTAGAAACCCTTAGACAGCACAAGTTGTATGCCAAGTTTAGCAAGTGTGAGTTTTGGCTGGAAGAAGTTGGATTCCTGGGACACATCTTGTCTGCAGGAGGAATTGCCGTAGATCCCGCCAAAATCAAAACTGTTATGGAATGGCAAGCCCCAACCACACAAACCGAGGTCCGCGCTTTTCTTGGATTAGCCGGATACTACCGCAGATTTGTAGAAGATTTTTCGAGCATCGCTCGACCAATGACCCAACTGCTGAAAAAGGACAGAAAGTTTGAGTGGACCGACAAATGCGAAGAGAGCTTTCAACAGCTCAAGAGTAGACTGACAACAGCCCCAATCCTGATCATGCCAGATATCGCAAAGCCCTTTGACGTATATTGCGACGCCTCCAAGACTGGACTTGGATGCGTGCTTATGCAAGAAGGCAAGGTTGTATCCTACCTTTCAAGACAACTCAAGCAACATGAACAGAACTACCCAACCCACGACCTCGAGCTTGCAGCCGTGGTCTTAGCCTTGAAAGTTTGGCGTCATTACCTCATGGGTAATCGATGCGAGATCTACTCCGACCACAAAAGCCTCAAATATATATTCACCCAGAAAGAGTTGAACATGAGACAATGCCGTTGGATCGAACTGATCAAGGATTACGACATGGAGATTCACTACCACCCCGGCAAGGCCAATGTGGTGGCGGATGCTTTGAGTAGACTGCCGTGTCAGTTAAACTCCATGCTCGCAACCGAACAGCCCAGCTTGCACCAAGAGTTTGAACAGTTCAGACTTGAACTTGTTAGTGAAGGATTCCTAGCCAGCATAGAACTGCAACCCACCTTGGTTAGTCAGATCAAGGAAGCCCAGAAGGACAACGCCAGCATTGACGGAATCAAGAAACAGATAGCCGCAGGAAAAGCCCCCGGATTTATCGTAGACGAAGCCGGAGATCTTTGGTACAAAGAACGTCTCTGCGTACCATCGGACTCTGACTTGAAACAAGTCATCCTGCAAGAAGCCCATGACACCCTTTACTCAATCCACCCCGGAGGTACCAAGATGTACCAAGACCTAAAGGAACAATTTTGGTGGCATGGAATGAAGAGAGAGATCGGTAGCTATATCGCCAAGTGTGACATCTGTCAGAGAGTCAAGGCAGAACATCAACGACCCGCTGGACTGTTACAACCCCTCCAGATTCCGGAATGGAAATGGGACTCCGTAGGAATGGATTTTATCACCGGACTGCCCAAATCCAGCAAAGGCAATGATTCAATATGGGTAGTTGTCGATAGATTGACCAAAGTCGCCCATTTCATCGCCGTCAAAACCACCTATCAAGGCCCCAAGTTAGCTGAACTTTACATCTCCAGAATAGTCGCTCTGCACGGAACCCCCAAATCGATAGTATCAGATAGAGGATCACAGTTCACCTCAAGGTTACGCGAAAGTGCATGAAGGACTAGGCACTCGCCTAAATTTCAGCACAGCCTATCACCCTCAGACCGACGGACAGACTGAGAGAGTAAACCAGATACTGGAAGACATGCTTAGAGCATGCGTACTGGAATACGGATCCAAGTGGGAAGACTGCCTACCTTACGTAGAATTCTCCTACAACAATAGCTATCAAGCCAGCCTACAGATGGCCCCCTTTGAAGCCTTGTACGGAAGGAAGTGTCGTACCCCCCTGAACTGGTCAGAAGTCGGAGAGATCCAAGTTTTCGGCCCAGATGTTCTTCGTGAAGCCGAAGAGAAAGTCCACAAGATCCGCGAGTACCTCAAGACAGCGCAATCGAGATAGAAGAGCTACGCCGACAAGAGACGTCGGGAGATGACCTTTGAGATCGGAGACTTCGTCTATCTCAAGGTATCCCCCTTGAACGGAATGCAAAGGTTTCAGCTGAAAGGAAAGCTTGCACCCCGCTATGTCGGACCTTTCAAAGTCCTCAGCCGCCGAGGTGAAGTATCTTATCAACTGGAGTTGCCTGAAGAAATGTCGGCTGTGCACGACGTGTTTCGCATCTCACTTCTCCGGAAGTGCCTTGAAGTCCCGGAGAAGACCGAAGTGTTCAAGAACATCGATCACCGATCGGTGGAGATCAACAAGGATCTGACTTACCACGAAGTGCCGATTCGCATCCTGGAAGAAGCTTACCGAACCACCCGCACCCGAAGCATCAAGTTTCTGAAGATCCAATGGAGCAATCATACCGAGGATGAAGCCACATGGGAACGCGAAGACTTCATGAAGAAGGAGTACCCAGATCTCTTTAGTACCTAACTTTCTTTTCGATCTCGGGACGAGATCTTTTGTAAGGGGGAAGGGTTTGTAACACCCCAAATTTCAATAAAAAGAAAGTTAGAGAATTCCAAAAAGCAAAATTTCAAACCAACAAAAACTTTTCTATTTGCATATAGTACCATGCATAGGACTTGTGCATTTGAGTGATATGCCATGATGATTGTTATTACTTGTATTTGATATGCTCTAAAACCCTAGTGTGATCATATGAAGATCACCAACCAAATAAATCAAAGAGGAAGAAATTCCATAAAATGCAAAACCCTAAAAACCCTCACATATGCCCTATGGTATTTTTATAAATTTTGACCCTAGACCTATTTGGTCTTCACCATTAGTTGAGTAATGTTATTAAACCCTTACTACAACTTTTGGAATCAAAGATTCACAATTCAAATGAAATTCAAACACAAATCCAACTCACATATGATAATGGTCACTTTTGACAATTCTAGTCTGATCACCACTTTGAGCCCTTGCCATTCAATTTTCCCAAACCAACTCTTGCTAACTCTTTGCACCATTTCAAAGTCAACATCAAGGTGAACAAATTTGGTGAAGAGCACCATACCAAATTCATCTTTGATCATGAGCAAGGCTCATCCAAAGTTCCAACTTTCTCACATATGCAACAATCTACACTTAGCCATTTTGGCCAACTTTTGAATTCTAATTTTTCCACCACCACCTCAAAACCTCTCTGGTCATTTACAACTTATATCAACACTCACATTTCAAAAACTTTCACCATTTGAATTATTTCAAATTTGGATATTTTTGCATTTTCCAAATTCGGGCACTATTTGCAATAGTTGCAAATAGTGATTCTACACACCTAATCTACTCCAACTCTAATCTAACTTGTCCCCTGGTTCCCTCTAACCAATCAATGCCCAATAGAAACCCTAGCAAGGGAGCTAACCATGCATGGACATGGCCATGCCGGCCATGCTCCACACGTCGAGCTCCCCCTCTCTTCCTTCTCCCTCAGCCACAGCCACCGTGCACAAACGACGCCACCCCATCTCCTACACCACCTAGAAACCGACCATGTCGAGGAGGAGCACTGCACCGGCCAGACCAGAGCGCGCCCATGGCGGCCAGTATGCCGCTCGCGTCACACGTGTGCGCGCCGCAGACACACCCTGGCCACCTCTCGCCTGGCCACCTCGCACACGCCCTGGACCACTTAGCTGCGGGTTGAGCATCGCCGCGTCACCACGCAGCTCGCAGACACTCGCGCGACCACGACCCCTGGCCACCGCCGCCGGAGACGGAGAAGAAAAGCCGCCGTAGACGCGCCAGAACCCGCGACGCCCCGACCGCGTTAGGCACCGCCTACCCTACCTGTCGCCATCCAGAGGACCACCATGACGCCAGGAACACCACCGCGCCCTCGCCTAGCTTGCTAGACCGCCGGAGACGCCGCGCCCTTGTCGAGTTCGCCGCAGAGCCTCGGGCACTCGCTCGCCTATAAAAGGAGGCATCGCCTCGTCGATTCCTTCACACCACCACTCCTCCCTCTCCTTCCTTGATCTCCCAGCCACCTCGCCGCTCCACATTGACCACCAGAGCCGCCCAATTTCTACCTCACTGCCGCACGCCGCCGCGGAAGCTCGCCGACGATTGGAGCCACCTCAGGCAACGCCACCTGTACCAGGAGAACCGCCGTCGTCCACATCTACCTCGAGCATACTTCCATCCCTCGCTGGAGCCCTGGTTAGCCCTCCGACCCCCTACCTGAGCCGCCGGCGAACTTCTCTCTCGCCGGGGACGACGATGAACTTGAGCCGTTCGATCCATGTCTAATCCAACGCTCCCCTTTAAAACTTACCGCTTCGGTGACGCTGAGTCACTGACGCGCGGACCCCACCCTGTCAGCGCGCCGCGCGTCTGTGGACCGTGGCTGGGCTGGACTGGGTTGGTTTGGGCCGTTTTCAAATCTTTTAGCCCAACTAGTTTTCCCGCCGGCCTGTTAAATTCAAATCCAGTTGAATTATTACAAATGAATTTCAATACTGCTGCCACTTCGAAATTCAATAGAATTAAATTGGCTAAACCAAATTTGATGAACTTCATATTGTTGGAAAGCTAAAGAAATTATCTATCCAATGCCACTGGTCCCATGGCCAGATTCTTTGTAGAATTAATGTGATAAAAATAACAAGACAGGGACTTTTCCCTATTCAAATAATTCTTAAAAATCAATCAAAATAGATATTAAGTTAATTCCAACTCTAATAGCTCACATTTGACTTACACTAATTGTTTCTGCAATAAAATGGTGTGGTCACTTTGTATGATCATGCCATAGTTTAATGAATGGATATTATGGCTAGTTTAACTAGTTGATATTGTCCAAAACTATTAAAGTAAATTTTGTGAAGTCTTATACTTCATTTAAACTTGTCTCACATGAATTCATGGGATGTTTGGACCCCTGGTCCCAAACTCTCTTATATGAATTACTTGAGATTTAAATCAAATGTAGTGTTATTTAAATAGTATGAGGTGATCTACCTCATTTAAATCATTTTCACAAATGATGATGATGAACATTTGACTTAGGTCAATATGAGTTCATACATGATTGTTTGAGAAATTAAATCTTAAGAAGATTTCAATGAGAGGAAATTATTTCTCAAAAACCCTATGGAAACTATCATTTACATATGAAATACAAAGAAGTGAATTCTATTTAAACCCCACAACCCATGCACCCTAGTTAATTTATTTGTGTGCATAGAGTAGTTTGTGTGTTATATGTGATGTATGGAATAGCCATTGAATTAGTGAGTAATTATACTCATATTCAAATTTAGACGGTAGCACCGGAGAGTACGCCGAAGAAGAAGGTTGCTACCAAGAGGAGGAGGAGGAACAGTTTGAGAACTACCAAGGCAAGCTAATATTCTTGCAAAGTGCAAAGTCCCTTGGGGCAAGGCACCATGATTCTTATCTTATCTTACATAAGCCTATCCCAAGTTTACTTTACAAGCTTTACTTGTTTCCTAAATGAGTTACTTTTATAGTTAACTTTGGTCAAAGTACAAGTTGGTTACTAGAGTAGTGAGTTAGTCTCTTCCAAGCAAAGCAAGGTAGCACCCCTCATGAATTAGAGCTAGTGCTAATGAATTAAAACTTGACTACTCTAGATGGGAACAATGTAAATTTGAAATGAATTTGAAAACTTGGAATGATGATGCATTCCATTGAATGATTTTTGAAGGTGAATGTGAACAAGAGAAGATGGTGATTTTTGATAAACAATGATGTTGGTTTGAATGCGATACATTTCCAATTACTAAGTACCCCCACAATACCTGATTATGGGTAGGGCTTAACTGGAAGTTTATGCGTCTTAGTATGGGTTCCCTCTGAACACACGTCATAGGGGTTACGCTTGAGGCTGCCTCCGTTGTTGAGAAATGATGTGAAATTGAGGTGAATTGTACGGCCAAGCCCTGTGCAGTTCCCAGGTTGACAGTTGGTCTTCACTGGGAGGCCAAGCTCATGAGGAGAGGTGCTCATACTAGGATTTGTAAGTGAAAGGTTATGGTTGATGATCCGCGTACTGTGTTACGATGATTCGGGGTAATCCCGACGGATGAAATCAAATGTTGTGGCACAAGTGTGCAACCTCTGCAGAGTGTAAACCTATTCGAATAGCCGTGTCCACGGGTACGGACGGTTGGAAAGGCCATACAGTTTCCGATGTCATATCTTTGAAAATGATGTTGAAAAGGATGATGGTGAAATGACTTGTGGTGAATTGAATTGAAATCACCACTTGAATGGTGGGAATGACACTAATGTTCCCACTTGAGTTAGTTAGCACTTGAATAAGCTTTTCTCAAATCTTGTGAACTAAAACTAGCTTTATGCAAATAAACTAGAGCTTAGCAACCCTACTAGAATGTCTAGCACTTACATTAGTATTAGTTTGCGAGTACTTAAAGTACTCACGGCTTTGTCCCTGGCTATTCAAATGGCCAGGGTATGAAGAGGAACAAGGAGATGACAGCAGGACGCCTACGACAACTAAGCGCCTTCCGACGTCAAGCGTTGGCCTGTGGACTAGAGAGTCCGTGTATCTTACGCTTCCGCTATGTTGAACTATGAACTTGTGTTTGTTCGTTGATCAATAGATCAACTATTCGTGTAATATGGATCATGTGATTCCAAGTTTGTAAGACTTATGGTTTGTAATGAATGATGACTATGATACTTAACTATTATGCCTCGCAACAACAATATTCCTGGGATTGCGATGTATGACATAATAGGCATCCGGACTTAAAAATCCGGGTGTTGACAATTAATACCTCTAATCTGTAAGTAGACATGTTTTATTTCTATCTCTCTTCCTTACCTCCCATGATTGACTCATCATGGTTTATACCACTTCATCTAACTTATATTTATTACTTACTATCAATTGTTTCACATGTCTAGATAATTTTTCTTACTCATTACTTGACTTGGTCTACATCTTCTATTAGGATATCTTAATTATCTTCGTCACTTGATATTACTTCTATTACAGGTCTGGATAATTTTATTTAATTATAACATGTGTTGGTACACATCTTCCAATAGGATAGCTTCCTTATGGTTGTATCCTCTCTTTGGACTACCATGTATTGTATACCAACTATGATCTACTCATCTATTGTTTTAAGGACTTATTGATGTGCTACATGTTTTGGATTAGCTAACTAACTTCACTTAGGAAGGATAGGTAGGAAATGTTGACTCAAGTGTGTCAGGATTATTCTCAAGTGAATATCCATCTCAAGTCAAAAGAAAATTTAGTTCAACTAAGACAACTTCCTATAGACACTACCAATCCTATAGGTCTCCTTTAAAGGGTTTTAATCCTAAGGTCAAAGCATTTGCTCTGATACCAACTGTGGTGACCCGGCATACCACTGCATGGTGTAGTATGCAAGTCTGATATAACACCAATGAAACACAGTTCCACGGGTATTATATCGCTCAGAGTGGTACAACAGAAACATATGCGGGTCCAAGGCATGTCTATAGAATTACATACAGACTTTGTTACATAAGATCGGCACAGCCTCCTACTTTATAATGAGGTACATCTGCAAATAAACTCCAGAAGAACGACTCGTAGTCTAGTCTTATCACGAACTCTATTTGTAGAGTATTTCACTAACTACAGAGGCTAAGAATAGACTCTAGCTAAATAGGAGCTAGGTTTAGGAAGCTAGTTCCCTTCTATGGCTAAACTATGTTTTCTCCTTGTTGGATGTGGTATCTGACTCCTCTGACAGGGTCTGTCTCGTGAAGTAGTTGTTGACTCCTCGGCCTTCGAGTTGCACTGTAGATCCTCCTTCGATGCCTCCATATCTAAGCAGGGGATTTAAGAGTGGGATGAGTACGAGCGTACTCAACAAGTTGATTATAGGAAAGAGGTGTTTAATGCACTAGCTACGGCATTAGACCAGAAAGTCTAATACCAATGCAGGTTTTGATAACCATTTCTTCAAAAGGTTGCTTTTATTCAGAAGAACTATGTCCGTCAGCCTTCACCGGTTTACTAGAACTTCATGGAGCTCCTTTCCGGCCGCGTTCGCAGTTCCATATCCCGGAACAGGGAGTGACAGGTCACGATTCATTACACTCTGCAGAGGTGTGTTGCTTTACCCATAAGAGATCTTAACCTTGGTGCCAACCGAGTCATGTTCTCATCCACACTTCCTTTGGTGTGAGGCCCGGTATAAGGTCTAGCCAATCATGTTCCTCCGCTACCTCGAACACCCACCCTTTGTTGCATGCCCCGACCCTGGGTCCTCGCCGGTCCCATTATTCCCATAGATTTCAGGGTGGACCCCGACCACGACGACAGTCTGGGATCGAACCAAACTCCTTCGCCGGTAGCTGCAACCCATCCTAGACCGCAATACCGTGGGGACTTAGGACTCCCCAGCCTCACCATCTTGCTCCTTCGGGCGACAAGTGTACTACGGACAATGCCGTGGGGACTTAGGACTCCCCAGCCTCACCAGCTTGCCCCCTTGGATTACAAGTGTACCACGGTAAAGCGCATCCGTTGTTGAACGAGAGGTGGAAACACTTTTGACTACTCCGTCCCACTCCGGATCTTATGGTTAACACGGGTATTACGGCACAAGAATCACTGGCGACATTTGTTGTTTAATCCTAGATGGATATAAACCCTTGCAATGGAACCTCCACCATATCAACACAATCCATGGTTCCATTGCCCACCACATAGTCATATTCATAGTTATGAAAGTAGTGGTTTTGGTTTTTATGCAATATTGATAAACATAGTACTTTGCAAGTAATTTGATAAAAATACTCAAATGGTATGAGCAAGTGATGAACTTGCCTTTCTTGGCTGCAAGATTATGCAGGCAAGGTCTTCGATACGCAATAACTCCAAATTCTGAAATAGCATCATCGTCCGGTAAGGACGATGTTTAAAAGATTGGCAAGGATGCAATAATGCATAAGTATGAGATGCAATCGCTCTAAGCGTGACCTAACTCCGATGATTTAGGATCAGTGAGTTGTAATGATTGGTTTAGGGTGTGTTGCACTTTTTAGAGTGATTCACATACAAGGTTCTTATTCAGGTGTGATTACTTGGTATTATAAACAGGTAGATACTAAAGCATAATAATCAATTAAGCACACAAAGAATGATAATTTGCATAATGTTATCAAGTAAAGAACAGTGGTTAGTTTTAGTACTATATGGCATGGTTAATGATTGATTATCATATACTTTAAAATAATAACTTTTGAAGAACATGTTCTTTGATAAAGAACAAGTATGGTAATTAGGTTGATGGGGTTCTATGGTTAACTATGGTTCTCATTAGCTCCTGAGTAGATATTATATGGTTCCTAGCAAGGTTGGATTCATTAGCAACTAGGCTTTAAGGGTTTTACTTAAGTATGAGCAACTTAAGCTATTAGTTATACATGGTTGTTATCATGGTGGGTTCATCTTGCTGGTGATAGCTAGGTAGGGTTTATAGGTTCTTATAAGCAGGGTTGATGATGGTTCTCTGTTTACTTCAAAAGAATAACTTTTGAAGAACATACTTTTTAAATAATAAGAAGTATATCAATTTGAGTTGAGGTTGTCTAGGGTTTGCTTTTGGATTCACTAAGTAAGGAATAGTGGTTTCCTCAATAGGATGTTTAATAATTATCTTACACTAATGGGTTTAGGGGAGTATGGTTAGGTACGTAGTGCATGATAATGGGCATGGTTGCTATTAAGGTTCATCATAATGGTGTGATGCTAAGCATGGTTAATTAAGATTGATATCTCTAAGGATAGGAGCTAGGGTTTGCATTTGGTTGCCCTTATTTGATCAATTAGGTTGGATAGGTATGCCTACATGGACTACTAAATTATGGATAATAGGGCTCCTACAATTTTAGGTGGCATGGCAAGTATTTAATTGCTGTTATGATTCTATGTATGAAAATAGAACACCATGATTACATGTGAGGATCTAGGGTTTAGGTTTTTAGAAGTAAATTAGGGTTCAAATGAAATAGTGGAGCTAGGTTCTAAATGGAATTAGGGTTTTAGGATCCCACATGAAATTATGGGGTTATCACTTTGTTTTATAATGAAATTAGGGTTTCCTAATTACCCTATAATTCTTGGATTAATAACTTCATTAATAAAGTTGAAGTTATTAATAACTTTGAAATAAAACTAATATTGGATTTGGCATTTTATTATTTTTAAACAATTAATAATTAAGATAATTATTAATCAGGGTTTAATTCCTATTAATAAAGATTTAATAAGTTCCAAATAAAGAAATTTAGTTTTAATGTTTTCTATATTTACTTTACTGATTTTATTTATTTTATAATTCTTTTCTAATTATTGAATTTTTAATTCAATTATGAATAAGAGAAAATGCTTAAATAATAAGTATTAAATACTTAAATTTTTATTATAAATAAAAATTTCATATTATATTTTTATTGGATAGAGTTTTCTTTTCTAAGAATTTTGATATCTCATTTATGTTTTTCTGACTTAAATTGAATTTTCTGGATATTTGCAAAGTTTCAGCAATTTGTTGACTTTGAATTAAAACTCACAACTGCTAAATGCACCCGGCTAGACTAACCCTAGGGGCTGACTGGTGGGCCAGTTGCCACGCTGGCTGCCACAGTGGCGGTGATGTGGCAACCATGGCCACCACCAGTGCCCAGTCGAGGTTGGACTCGACGCTCAGGCGAGCGCGGAGCAGCGCGAGCTAGCGCATACGATGCGCGTGAGCAGGTTGAGCCTCTACGTGGCGGCGCCGCCCGGGAATGACCACCGGAGCCTTGCCCGCGATCATAAACCGTGGCGGTTTCCGACGAGCTACGGCGCGGATGAGTTACAACGGGAGTTAGGATGCGATTCGGGGCTCCAGAGAAGCGGAAGATCACCTGGATGCTTCCTGGCATGTCGCTGGGGTCAATGGAGGACGGAGGAGATGCGATGGTCGACATTTCCCTCGCAGAACCACGGAAGGGAACGGTGAAATTACTCCACCACCGAGCTCCCCTTGATGTGTGGCTGTACCAGATGATTGAGGACATCGAGGCGCTCCTCCTGAGCTCAACGGCGGGCTCTGGGGTGGACTGAAACGGTGGGGCGAGATGGTCTCCGGCGAGCTAGGGTTTCGGATTTTGGCGCAAACGAGACGAAGAGAGGGGAAATTGAGGGTGTCCTTGCCATTTATATGGTTCCCGACGTGTACTGGAGGTCTACAATGTCGACAGCGACTGCGGGACGTGGCTCACCTCGTCGCCGTGTCGACCTACTGCGCGTCGAGGGGAGGAGACGAAAACGAAGACTCCCTCCTCGTGTTTATCCAAGCGAAAGGGTACGGGCCGGTTTGCTGGGCTGTGGTTTGGGCTGCTGAGCAGGCTGCTACTGGGATGCTCTAGTGGGTTTGTGCTGGGCTGCCGTGGCCTGCCCAGGTAAGCACCCCACTCTTTCTTTTATTTTCTGTTTTCAATTTTCTATTTTCAATTCGGGTTTTATAATTCAAATTTGAATCTTCTTATTTTGCAGGTGTTTAACAATTGGAGTTTACTGAGTATTTAGTGCAATGACTATTACACCACTCTCCCAATTGAGGAAAGTATTTTATAGTTGCTTAAATTTCACATATGTGGCCTTATTAAACATGAGTTTGTATTCTCATTTTAATTTCTCTCTTTTTTTTATATGAACCAAATCTATTTGGAATTAATAGAGTTGATAATCTCAACTCTAGGTATTTTAGAGGTAGTTATTAGGATTTGGTTTCTATTTGAGCGGTTGGTCGTTCACATATGATTTTATGTGAGTATTAAATCTATTAGGGTTTTATGATTTCTATTACAACCCCCTTGTAAAGTTAACACTTTTATTATCTTTGAAAGGACCTAAGGTAGGTATTGTTCCATCATGGTTGATCTTGGTTACCAAGAGAAATAGTTGATTACTCCACATATGGTTTGAACCATATTATGTAGCACAAGGTTTTTCTTATGTTCTAGAATTGAAGCATAAGATTTATTTGATGTGCAAATCTAGGGTTCAAATGCTATTTACCTAACTACACATGGGTTGAATCTTAATTGTGGTTTAGGGTTTATTTGTGATCACCCAAGTGATACTCAACTAGGGTTGAGATTTAATTCTAGGGTGTAGATATGGGATGATACCATAGTGCATTGGCTAGGGTTTATTCTCCCCTAACCATGATAGGGTGGTTACTTGCTTAATATTTCATGTGCTTCTCTAATTACTAAGGATTTGGGAATTTGTTTTATCTCCTACCAATTAACTTCTATTATTATCCCCAATTTATCATTAAAGTAACTACAGGGGTTATAGTTCTTTTTATAGTTAACTTTGGTTATATGGATGATTGGTTCCTCACCAAATATAGAGTTTTACTCTAAGGTTTCCTTAGGTTATTTAATTGAGGAGTAAGTGGGATGTGGTTGTGATAAGATTCTATTTATGATCACCAAGTGGTTCACAAGTTAAGGTTAGGGTATAAGCCTAGGGTTGCTTACTAGTGATCTTCCTATAATTTCATGTGGGAATGAGATCTACTTATTCTAGTAGGTTTTAACTTATCCTCACATACCTCAAGAGCATGATTATGGATTAGGCATAATCAACTTGTTCTTAATATCTTTACCTCAAGTTTTTAGGGTTTATGATCATCATTCAATTTATAATGATCAAGGTTTGGCTTCCTAAGGTATCTCTCATTAAATAGGTTTCTCACTTCCAGGATCAAGCATTGTCTTGATCAACTAGGGTATAGTACTTCTAATTTACCTTCTTGAATGGGACTACTATGGTTGCCTCTAAAGTTTATATCCCAGGAGAATGCCTGAGATTTTATGTTAGGGTTCTACTTAAACAATGTTGATATTATCATCTGGTTATATGGATGGTTCTCTCCCTCAAATTCAAGTGTTGCCTCAACTAACTTGAGTGTAACACCATAGCTTGAGCTCTCTTTCATAGGAATAGTTATTCTAAGGTTTTATGGTGTATTCATAATATCTCAATAGATATCAAGTCTAAAACTCCACTTGGCTACCTTGGTTGAATTAATCTCCTCCTTACTATATCAATTCACTGATATGGTATTATTCCATGTGATATTAGGTTAACTCACCACTCCAAGGGAAATGGTTTTACAACCTAATACTTTAGTTCAAAGGTTGTCCTTTATTCTTAAATAGACAGAGCTAGGATTAGTATGAATGATCTCTCTCATCTAGAAAGGACTTTAATACTAACCTAAGGTTAGGCTCCATAGAGAATGTTGTGGCCACCAATATCTATGGTTAGCATAAATGGATTCTCTCTCTAGGGAATATCTTGAATAAGATCCTAGGGTTCCTCTTAAAGATGATGATTTGAATACTTGGATGTATATCCAAGGTTTAACTCAAGGTTTGTTATTGCTTCTCTAATAATTAATAGAACTCTTGCCTCTCTAGGTTTGATGCTTAATAATTTGGAATCGAGAAGAATTATATTCCTTAGTTGGATCTCCCTGTCTTATTTACAAGATTGAAGTAGAATGGATATCATAGGGTTTATGATAAGAGCATAGATTAGTTTAAGACATGGAAAAGATAAGTTAGGAATAGTTACTCCAATTATTGTTACTTGATTTCCAATTAAATGGATGTTCATATGTTGTGGCAAGGATTACCATATTATAATCTTTTATAGGAGCAAGCAATTGATCATTGAGTAAAGTGTTGTTGTGTTGATTATTAGTTCCATTTGATCTAACCCCTTAGATCAAATCATCTCTACCCAAAACAATGTTTTAACCAAAGTCACATTGAGGTTTATAGCGCTTGACTTGATGAGCTACTACAATTCCACCAAGGTCAAGTGAAACTTCAGTTACTGTGACTGTTTTACTTTAAAGCGCGAAAATTCCCCAGATTTTCTATGCATGAATGCAATGCACACATCTGTTTCCTCTATTTTTGTAACCCCAATACCTGGGATATTACACAAGCATTAAGCATAACAAGATTGCAGCAACAATAACTTCACAAACTTTATAGATAGACTAATCATAATGTATCATCCATCGGATCCCAACAAACACAACACCGATTACATCAGATGGATCTCAATCATGTAAGGCAGCTCATGAGATCATTGTATTGAAGTACATGGGATAGAGAGTACCAACTAGCTACTGCTAGAACCCGTAGTCTATGGGGGAACTACTCACGGAGCATGATGGAGGCGGTGACGTCGATGGAGATGGCTTCCGGGGGAACTTCCCTGTCCCGGCAGGGTGCCGGAACAGAGATTCTGTCCCCCGAATTGGAGTTTCGCGATGGCGGCGGCGCCCCTGGAGTCTTTCTGGAGTTTCGTCAATCCGTATCGCGTTTTTAGGTCGAAAGGGCTTATATAGGCGAAGAGGCGGCGCAGGAGGGGCACCGGGGCGCCCTCCCCATAGGCCGGCGCGGCCAGGGGCCTGCCCGCGTGGCCCTATGGTGTGGGGGCCCCAGGCCTCCCCTCTGACTCCCCTTCGGTGTCCTAGTCCGTCTCGGTGAATTATGATGTTTGGTCTCCGTTTCGTCGAATTCCGAGAATATTGCCCGAACAGCCTTTTTGGAACCAAAAACAGCAGAAAACAGGAACTGGCACTTTGGCATCTTGTTAATAGGTTAGTTCCGGAAAACGCATAAAAACATTATAAAGTGTGAGCAAAACATGTAGGTATTGTCATAAAACAAGCATGGAACATCAGAAATTATAGATACATTGGAGACGTATCAGCATCCCCAAGCTTAGCTACTACTCGTCCTCGAGTAGGTAAACGATAAAAAATAATAATTTCTGTAGTGACATGCTACTTACATAATCTTGATCATACTATTGTAAAGCATATGAGATGAATGCAGCGACTCAAGGCAATGATCTATAGTTGCTAACAAATAGATAACTGATACGTCTCCAACGTATCGATAATTTCTTATGTTCCATGCTTGTTTTATGATGATACACACATGTTTTATACATACTTTATGTCATATTTATGCATTTTCCGGCACTAACCTCTTAACAAGATGCCGAAGAGCCAGTTGCTGTTTTCTGCTGTTTTTGGTTTCAGAAATCCTAGTAAGGAAATATTCTCGGAATTGGACGAAATCAACGCCCAGGATCTTATTTTTCCATGAAGCTTCCAGAAGTCCGAAAGGGAAACGAAGTGGGGCGACGAGGCGCCGACACAACAGGGCAGTGTGGCCCTGGCGTGTGGGGCCCTCGTGACGCCCCCTGACCTACCCTTCCGCCTACATAAGCCTTTGTCGAGAATAACTCCAGTACCGAGAGCCACGATACGGAAATCCTTCCAGAGACGCCGCCGCCGCCAATCCCATCTCGGGGGATTCAGGAGATCGCCTCCGGCACCCTGCCGGAGAGGGGAATCATCTCCCGGAGGACTCTTCACCGCCATGGTCGCCTTCGGAGTGATGTGTGAGTAGTTCACCCCTGGACTATGGGTCCATAGCAGTAGCTAGATCGTCGTCTTCTCCTAATTGTGCTATCATTGTTAGATCTTGTGAGCTGCCTAACATGATCAAGATCATCTATTTGTAATGCTACATATTGCGTTTGTTGGGATCCGATGAATAATGAATGCTATGTTTTTTGATTATCAATCTATCATCTATGTGTTGTTTATGATCTTGCATGCTCTCCGTTATTAGTAGAGGCTCTGGCCAAGTCGTTACTTGTAACTCCAAGAGGGAGTATTTATGCTCGATAGTGGGTTCATGCCTCCATTAAATCTGGGACAAGGATGAGAAAGTTCTAAGGTTGTGGATGTGCTGTTGCCACTAGGGATAAAACATCAATGCTATGTCTAAGGATGTATTTGTTGATTACATTATGCACCATACTTAATGCAATTGTCTGTTGTTTGCAACTTAATACTGGAAGGGGTTCGGATGATAACCTGAAGGTGGACTTTTTAGGCATAGATGCATGCTGGATAGCGGTCTATGTACTTTGTCGTAATGCCCAATTGAATTTCACACTACTCATCATAACATGTATGTGCATGGTCATGCCCTCTTTATTTGTCAATTGCCCAACTGTAATTTGTTCACCCAACATGCTATTTCTTATGGAAGAGACACCACTAGTGAACTGTGGACCCCGGTCCATTCTTTTACATCGAATACAATCTACTGCAATACTCGTTCTACTGTTTTCTGCAAACATCATCATCCACACTATACATCTAATCCTTTGTTACAGCAAGCCGGTGAGAATGACAACCTCACTGTTAAGTTGGGGCAAAGTATCTTGGTTGTGTTGTGCAGGTTCCACATTGGCGCCGGAATCCCTGGTGTTGTGCCGCACTACACTCCGCCGCCATCAACCTTCAACGTGCTTCTTGGCTCCTACTGGTTCGATAACCTTGGTTTCTTACTGAGGGAAAACTTGCCGTTGTACGCATCATACCTTCCACTTGGGGTTCCCAACGGACGTGTGCTTTACCGTCATAAGCAGCAAAGCTCTTTCTGGCGCTGTTGCTGGGGAATGAAAAGCTACACCACAGAGATTTCCTCCCACGTCAACCACGCACCAGTTGTAGACTGTAAAGCTTTTTCTGGCGCCGTTGCCGGGGAGATCAAGACACGCTGCAAGGGGAGTCTCCACTTCTAATCTCTTTACTTTGTTTTTTCCTTTCTTTACTTTTATTTACTACTTTGTTTGCTGCACTAAAACAAAATACAAAAAAATTAGTTGCTAGCTTTACTTTATTTACTGTCTCGGTCTCCATATTAAAAACACAAAAAATTTAGTTACTTGCATTTACTTTATCTAGTTTTCTTTATTTAGTATTGCTAAAATGGGTACTCCTGAAAACACTAAGTTGTGTGACTTCACAAACACAAATAATAATGATTTCTTATGCACACCTATTGCTTCACCTGCTACTACAGCAGAATTCTTTGAAATTAAACCTGCTTTACTAAATCTTATTATGAGAGAGCAATTTTCTGGTGTTAGTTCTGATGATGCTGCTGCCCATCTTAATAATTTTGTTGAACTATGTGAGATGCAAAAGTATAAGGATATAGATGGTGACATTATAAAATTAAAATTGTTTCCTTTCTCATTAAGAGGAAGAGCTAAAGATTGGTTGCTATCTTTGCCTAAGAATAGTATTGATTCATGGACTAAATGTAAGGATGCTTTCATTGGTAGATATTATCCTCCTACTAAAATTATATCTTTGAGAAGTAGTATAATGAATTTTAAGCAATTGGATAATGAGCATGTTGGCCAAGCATGGGAAAGAATGAAATCTTTGGTTAAAAATTGCCCTACCCATGGACTGACTACTTGGATGATCATCCAAACCTTTTATGCAGGACTGAATTTTTCTTCGCGGAACCTATTGGATTCAGCTGCTGGAGGTACTTTTATGTCCATCACTCTAGGCGCCGCAACAAAGCTTCTTGATAATATGATGATTAATTACTCTGAATGGCACACGGAAAGAGCTCCACAAGGTAAGAAGGTAAATTCTGTCGAAGAAACCTCCTCCTTGAGTGATAAGATTGATGCTATTATGTCTATGCTTGTGAATGGTAGGACTAATGTTGATCCTAATAATGTTCCGTTAGCTTCATTGGTTTCTCAAGAAGAACATGTTGATGTGAACTTCATTAAAAATAATAATGCTTATCGCAACAATTCTAGTAACAACTATAGGCCATATCCTTATAATAATGGTAACGGTTATGGTAATTCTTATGGGAATTCTTACAACAATAATAGGAATACACCCCCTGGACTTGAAGCCATGCTTAAAGAATTTATTAGTACACAAACTGCTTTTAACAAATCTGTTGAAGAAAAGCTTGGGAAAATTGATATACTTGCTTCTAGAGTTGATAGTCTTGCTGCTGATGTTGATCTTTTGAAATCGAAAGTTATGCCTAATGAGAATAAAGATATTAAGTCATTTGCTACAGCAAATGCCATCCAAGTTAGAATTAATGAGAATATAAGATTGATGGCTGAATTGCGTGCTAGGTGGGAAAAAGAAGAAAATGCTAAAGATAACAATGTAGCCATTGGACTATTACCACCACTAGTAATGCTAATGCTTCACATGTTGCTACACCTCCTACTATCAATGGTAAAATAATTGGTGTTGGCAATGTTTCCACTTCTAATGCAAAGCCTGCAAATCTGCCGGAACCTGCTAAAACTGCTGAAACAGCTTGTGATAAAACTGCTGAAATTTTTCCAATGTTGGGGACAATGATCCCATTGCTTTAGATCATAATGGTTTAGATTTTGATGATTGTCACATCTCTGAAGTTAGAAAGTTCTTACAAAAACTTGCTAAAAGTCCTAATGCTAGTGCTAGAAATTTGGCCTTTACAAAACATATTACAAATGCTCTCATAAAAGCTAGAGAAGAGAAATTAAATCGTGAAGCTTCTATTCCTAGGAAGTTAGAGGATGGTTGGGAGCCCATCATTAAGATGAAGGTCAATGATTTTGATTGTAATGCTTTATGTGATCTTCGTGCAAGTATTTCCGTTATGCCCAAGAAAATCTATAATATGCTTGACTTGCCACCATTGAAAAATTGTTATTTGGATGTTAATCTTGCTGATAACTCTACAAAGAAACCTTTGGGGAGGGTTGATAATGTTCGCATTACGGTTAACAATAACCTTGTCCCCGTTGATTTTGTTGTGTTGGAAATTGAATACAATGCATCTTGTCCCATTATATTGGGAAGACCTTTTCTTCGAACTGTTGGTGCTATTATTGATATGAAGGAAGGTAATATTAAATATCAATTTCCTCTCAAGAAAGGTATGGAACACTTCCCTAGAAAGAGAATGAATTTACCTTTTGATTCTATCATTAGAACAAATTATGATGTTGATGCTTCATCTCTTGATAACACTTGATACACACTTTCTGCGCCTAGCTGAAAGGCGTTAAAGAAAAGCGCTTATAGGAGACAACCCATGATTTTACTACAGCACTTTTGTTTTATATTTGAGTATTGGAAGTTGTTACTACTGTAGCAACCTCTCCTTATCTTTATTTTGTTGCATTGTTGTGCCAAGTAAAGTCTTTGATAGTAAGGTTCATACTAGATTTCGATTACTGCGCAGAAACAGATTTCTTGCTGTCACGAATTTGAGCAGTAGTCTCTGTAGGTAACTCAGAAAAATCTGCCAACTTACGTGAGTAATCCTCAGATATGTACGCAACTTTCATTCAATTTGAGAATTTTCATTTGAGCAAGTCTGGTTCACCTAAAAAAATCGTATTTACGGACTGTTCTGTTTTGACAGATTCTGCCTTTTATTTCGCATTGCCTGTTTTGCTATGTTTGATGGATTTCTTTATTCCATTAACTTCCAGTAGCTTTGTGCAATGTCCAGAAGTGTTAAGAATGATTATGTCACCTCTGAACATGTGAATTTTGATTATGCACTAACCCTCTAATGAGTTGTTTTGAGTTTGGTGTGGAGGAAGTTTTCAAGGATCAAGAGAGGAGGATGATACAATATGATCAAGGAGAGTGAAAGCTCTCAGCTTGGGGATGCCCCGGTGGTTCATCCCTGCATATTTCAAGAAGACTCAAGCATCTAAGCTTGGGGATGCCCAAGGCATCCCCTTCTTCATCGACAACATTATCAGGTTCCTCTAATGAAACTATATTTTTATTCCATCACATCTTATGTTCTTTACTTGGAGCGTCTGTATGTTTTTTGTTTTGTTTTGTTTGAATAAATTTGGATCCTATCATTCATTGTGTGGGAGAGAGACACGCTCCGCTGTTGCATATGGACAAATATGTCCTTAGCTTTACTCATAATGTTCATGGCGAAGGTTGAAACTGCTTTGTTAATTGTTATATGGTTGGAAACGGGAAATGCTACATGTGGTAATTGGTATAATATCTTGCATAATTTGATACTTGGCAATTGTTGTGCTCATATGGATCATGTTTAAGCTCTTGCATCATATACTTTGCGCCTATTAGTGAAGAAATACATAGAGCCAGCTAAAATTTGGTTTGCATGATTGGTCTCTCTAAGGTCTAGATATTTTCTAGTAAGGGTTTGAACAACAAGGAAGACAGTGTAGAGTCTTATAATGCTTGCAATATGTTTTTATGTGAGTTTTGCTGTACCGGTTCATACTTGTGTTTGTTTCAAATAACCTTGCTAGCCTAAGCCTTGTATTGAGAGGGATTACTTCTCATGCATCCAAATCCTTGAGCCAAAAACTATGCCACTTGTGTCCACCATACCTACCTACTACATGGTATTTCTCTGCCATTCCAAAGTAAATTGCTTGAGTGCTACCTTTAAATTTCCATTCTTTGTCTTTACAATATATAGCTCATGGGACAAATAGCCTAAAAACTATTGTGGTATTAAATATGTACTTATGTATCTTATTTCTTATTAAGTTGCTTGTTGAGCGATAACCATGTTCCTGGGGACACCATCAACACTTTGTTGAATATCATGTGAGTTGCCATGCATGTTCGTCTTGTCTGAAGTAAGGGTGATTTATCATGAGTTGAATGGTTTGAGTATGCATATTGTTAGAGAAGAGCATTGGGCCACTAACTAAAGCCATGATCAATGGTGGAAGTTTCAGTTTTGGACAACTATCCTCAATCTCTTATGAGAATATTATTTGTTGTTGAATGCTTATGCATTAAAGAGGAGTCCATTATCTATTTTCTATGTTGTCCCGGTATGGATGTCTAAGTTGAGAATAATCAAAAGCGAGAAATCCAATGCGAGCTTTCTCCTTAGACCTTTGTACAGGCGGCATAGAGGTACCCCTTTGTGATACTTGGTTAAAACATATGTATTGCAATGATAATCCATGAAAATCCGAGCTTATTAGGACAAGGTGCGGGCACTATTGGTAATCTATGCATGAGGCTTGCAACTTGTAGGATATAATTTACATAATGCATATGCTTTATTACTACCGTTGACAAAATTGTTTCTTGTTTTCAAAATAAAAGCTCTAGCACAAATATAGCAATCGATGCTTCCCTCTTCGAAGGGCCATTCTTCTACTTTTATGTTGAGTCAGTTTACCCACTTCTCTCCATCTTAAGAAGCAAACACTTGTGTTAACTGTGCATTGATTCTTACATACTTGCTTATTGCACTTATTATATTACTTTATGTTGACAATATCCATGAGATATACATGTTACAAGTTGAAAGCAACCGCTGAAACTTAATCTTCCTTTGTGTTGCTTCAATGCATTTACTTTGAATTTATTGCTTTATGAGTTAACTCTTATGCAAGACTTATTGATGCTTGTCTTGAAAGTACTATTCATTAAAAGTCTTTGCTATATGATTCAGTTGTTTAACCATTGTCTTTACCATTGCTTCGGATCGCTGCATTCATTACATGTGCTTACAATAGTATTGATCAAGATTATGATAGCATGTCACTTCAGAAATTATCTTTGTTATCGTTTACCTACTCGAGACGAGTAGGAACTAAGCTTGGGGATGCTGATATGTCTCCAACGTATCGATAATTTCTTATGTTCCATGCTTGTTTTACGATGATACACACATGTTTTATACATACTTTATGTCATATTTATGCATTTTCCGGCACTAACCTATTAACAATATGCCGAAGAGCCGATTCTGTTGTCACTGTTTTTGGTTTCAGAAATCCTAGTAAGGAAATATTCTCGGAATTGGACGAAATCAACGCCCAGGATCTTATTTTTCCACGAAGCTTCCAGAAGTCCGAAAGGGAAACGAAGTGGGGCGACGAGGCGCCGACACAACTGGGCGGCGCGGCCCAGGCCCTGGCTGCGCGGCCCTGGCGTGTGGGGCCCTCGTGGCGCCCCCTGACCTACCCTTCCGCCTACATAATCCTTCATCGAGAATAACTCCAGTACCGAGAGCCACGATACGGAAAACCTTCCAGAGACGCCGCCGCCGCCAATCCCATCTCGGGGGATTCAGGAGATCGCCTCCGGCACCCTGCCGAAGAGGGGAATCATCTCCCGGAGGACTCTTCACCGCCATGGTCGCCTCCGGAGTGATGTGTGAGTAGTTCACCCCTGGACTATGGGTCCATAGCAGTAGCTAGATGGTCGTCTTCTCCTAGTTGTGCTATCATTGTTAGATCTTGTGAGCTGCCTAACATGATCAAGATCATCTATTTGTAATGCTACATGTTGCGTTTGTTGGGATCTGATGAATATGGAATACTATGCTATGTTGATTATCAATCTATTATCTATGTGTTGTTTATGATCTTGCACGCTCTCCGTTGCTAGTAGAGGCTCTGGCCAAGTTTTTGCTTGTAACTCCAAGAGGGAGTATTTATGCTCGATAGTGGGTTCATGTCTCCATTAAATCTGGGGGAGTGACAGAAACCTCTAAGGTTGTGGATGTGCTGTTGCCACTAGGGATAAAACATCAATGCTATGTCTAAGGATATATTTGTTGATTACATTACGCACCATACTTAATGCAATTGTCTGTTGTTTGCAACTTAATACTGGAGGGGGTTCGGATGATAACCTGAAGGTGGACTTTTTAGGCATAGATGCATGCTGGATAGCGGTCTATGTACTTTGTCGTAATGCCCAATTAAATCTCACAATACTCATCATAACATGTATGTGCATGGTCATGCCCTCTTTATTTGTCAATTGCCGAACTGTAATTTATTCACCCAACATGCTATTTATCTTTTGGGAGAGACACCTCTAGTGAACTGTGGACCCCGGTCCATTCTTTTACATCGAATACAATCAACTGCAATACTCGTTCAACTGTTTTCTACAAACTTCATCATCCACACTATACATCTAATCCTTTGTTACAGCAAGCCGGTTAGATTGACAACCTCACTGTTACGTTGGGACAAAGTATCTTGGTTGTGTTGTGCAGGTTCCACGTTGGTGCCGGAATCCCTGGTGTTGCGCCGCACTACACTCCGCCGCCATCAACCTTCAACGTGCTTCTTGGCTCCTACTGGTTCGATAACCTTGGTTTCTTACTGAGGGAAAACTTGCCGCTGTACGCATCATACCTTCCTCTTGGGGTTCCCAACAGACGTGTGCTTTACCGTCACAAGCAGCAATAACATATAGCAAAACTTTTCATGAATAGTACTTTCAAGACAAGCATCAAAAGTCTTGCATAAGAGTTAACTCATAAAGCAATAAATTCAAAGTAAAGGCATCGAAGCAACACAAAGGAAGATATAAGTTTCAGCAGTTGCTTTCAACTTTCAACATGCATATCTCATGGATAATTGTCAACATAAAGTAATATGATGAATGCAAATAAGCAAGTATGTAAGAATCAATGCACAGTTGACACAAGTGTTTGCTTCTGAGATGGAAGGAAGTAGGTAAACTGACTCAACATAAAGTAAAAGAAAGGCCCTTCGCAGAGGGAAGCAGGGATTAAATCATGTGCTAGAGCTTTTTAAGTTTTGAAATCATATAGAGAGCATAAAAGTAAAATTTTGAGAGGTGTTTGTTGTTGTCAACGAATGGTAGTGGGCACTCTAACCCCCTTGCCAGACAGACCTTCAAAGAGCGGCTCCCATGATGTAGTTTATTTTTATTTTTGGGTGACACTCCTTCCAACCTTTGCTTTCACAAACCATGGCTAACCGAATCCTCGGGTGCCTTCCAACAATCACATACCATGAAGGAGTGTCTATTTATTTTAGTTTTACTTAGATGACACTCCTCCCCACCTTTGCTTTCTCAAGCCATGGTTAACCGAATCCTCGGGTGCCTTCCAACATTTCACATACCATGGAGGAGTGTCTATTTGTGATTAATTGGGGCTGGGAACCTCGTTGCCAGCTCTTTTTGCAAAATTATTGGATAAGCGGATGAAGCCACTAGTCCATTGGTGAAAGCTGCCCAACAAGATTGAAAGATAAAACACCACATACTTCCTCATGAGCTATAAAACATTGACACAAAAAAGAGATGATAACTTTTGAATTGTTTAAAGGTAGCACATGAAGTATTTACTTGGAATGGCAGGAAATACCACATAGTAGGTAGGTATGGTGGACACAAATGGCATAGGTTTTGGCTCAAGGTTTTGGATGCACGAGAAGTATTCCCTCTCAATACAAGGCTTAGGCTAGCAAGGTTATTTGAAGCAAACACAAGTATGAACCGGTACAACAAAACTTACATAAGAACATATTGCAAGCATTATAAGACTCTACACTGTCTTCCTTGTTGCTCAAACACTTTTACCAAAAATATCTAGACCTTAGAGAGACCAATCATGCAAACCAATTTCAATAAGCTCTACGGTAGTTCTCCACTAATAGGTTCAAACTACATGATACATGAGTAAACATGATCTACTTGAGAGCCCAAAACAATTGCCAAGTATCAAATTATTCAAGACAATATGAGGCATTTTCTGTTTCCAACCAAATAACAACAAGTGCAATAGCTTCCAACTTTTACCATTGAACATTAGAAGTAAAACGAAGAACACAAGTGTTCATATGAAAAAGCGGAGCGTGTCTCTCTCCCAAACAAGGATTGCTAGGATCCATCTTTATTCAAACAAAAACAAAAATAAAAACACACAGACGCTCCAAGTAAAGCACATAAGATGTGACCGAATTAAAATTTAGTTTCAATAGAAGTGACCTGATAAGTTGTTGATGAAGAAGGGGATGCCTTGGGCATCCCCAAGCTTAGACGCTTGAGTCTTCTTGAAATATGCAGGGATGAACCACGGGGGCATCCCCAAGCTTAGACTTTTCACTCTTCTTGATCATATATCATCCTCCTCTCTTGACCCTTGAAAACTTCCTTCACACCAAACTTTTCATAAACTTCATTAGAGGGGTTAGTACTCAAAAAACTTTAATTCACCTTAGTACTGTAGTGACACATTGCAAGAACTCAATAAAACATTAGCTACAGCTCTCCACGTCTAGAAAGCCTTGCTTAAAGTCCACAAGAGACAATGCAAAAAACAGAGACAAAATCTGCCAAAACAGAACAACCAGTAAAGACGAATTTTTAAGAGGTACTTCCGTTGCTCAAATCAGAAAACTCAAAACTAATGAAAGTTGCGTACATATCTGAGGAACACGCACATAAATTGGCAGAGTTTTCTGAGTTACCTACAGAGAGCCCTGCCCAAATTCGTGACAGATAGAAATCTGTTTCTGCGCAGAAATCCAAATCTAGTATCAACTTTCTATTAGAGACTTCACTTGGCACAACATTGCAATAAAATAAAGATAAGGAGATGTTGCTATAGTAGTAACAACTTCCAAGACACAATAAAACAGTAGAAAAGTAAAGACATGGGTTATCTCCCAAGAAGTGCTTTCTTTATAGCCATTAAGATGGGCTCAGCAATTTTAATGATGCACTCGCAAGAAATAAGAGTTGAAGCAAAAGAGAGCATCAAGAAGCAAGTAAGAAACACATTTAAGTCTAAACCACTTCCTATGCATAGGAATCTTGTACACAAATAAATTCATGAAGAACAAAGTGACAAGCATAGGAAGATAAAACAAGAGTAACTTCAAAATTTTAAGCATATAGAGAGGTGTTTTAGTACCATGCAAATTTCTACAACCATATTTTCCTCTCTCATAATAATTTTCAGTAGCTTCATGAATAAACTCAACAATATAACTATCACATAAAGCATGCTTTTCATGATCCATAAACACATAATTTTTATCAAGCTCAAAAATAGTGGGATTAAAACTTTCAAACCCACTTTTATCAATAATATAACAAGATGATTGATCAATCTCAAGAGATATGGGACTCATAGATAAAGTCAAGACCTCTCCAATCCCATTTTCATTAGTAGTACAATTAATATTATCAAGTAACATAGGACCATCATCTAGAGCTTTATCATAAACATTTGCTACGCAAAACTCTTTAGTACCATGCATTTCGACATCAGGCACAAACAAAGCATTATCATAAGATTTATCAAAATAGCATGGATTATCATAGATAACAGTAGCATAATTATTCTCACAAGTTTTACTCATAGGTAATATTTCAAGAGAATCCACAGGAACATAACATTCATCCTCCTTTGGTAAGCATGGAGGACAATCAAATAGTGTAAGAGATAAAGAGTTACTCTCATTAGAAGGTTGGCATGGGTAGCTAATCCATTCTTCCTCCTTTTGTTCATCACTCTCCTCTTCTTTTTCATCCAATGAGCTTTCAGGTTCATCAATTTCCTCCTCTTTTTCATCCAATGAGCTTTCAGGTTCATCAATTTCTTCTTTCACAGGTTCCTGCAAATTGTGAGTGCATTCTTGTGCATTAATGAGTCTCTCTTTATAATCAATGATATAAGGATTATTACTGTAACTTTCTATGCAAAAATTAAGGATAGAAGAGACATAATCTTTAAGGTCCTTACAAACAACACAAGTTTCATAATTTTTAGACATGAAGGATTCGATCTCAGAAGCTCCCATAAATAAGACAAATTGTTCTACCTCTTCGAACCCATAATGAATATAGTTATTCCAATTATAGTTCTTAATTAAAACTTCTTCACTAAAGCCACATTGGAATTTCAGATGTTTAGTATCCTGTTGAGAGCAACAATTTATATCATGGCGTTTAAGCAAGATTTTAGCAATTGTATTCAATTTTTCTATCACAGCACTCATGATTTTACCAGTTCTTGATTCTCTATAATTATTATAATATTCTATAAGCTCCAAATAGGTTGTGGGTTCTCCCATAACAACAGTTTTTAATTTTTTGGTTTTTCAAAATTTTATGGATTTTTGGGTATATGAGAAAAATAAATCAAGACAAAAAGAAACTAGGCGAAAGTAAACTAAGCAAAATAATACTAGACAGAAATAAACTAAGAACAAATAAACTAGACAAAAGTGAATTAAGCAAAACAAAATAAAATAAAAACAAGAGAGAGGTAGAGGAGAGTGGATTTTGTACACCCACGCATGGGTGTGGGTGTTTTCATCACCGTAGAGCTATGCCTCCCCGGCAACGGCGCCAGAAAATAGTCTTGATAACCCACAAGTATAGGGGATCGCAACAGTCTTCGAGGGAAGTAAAACCAAAATTTATTGATTCGACACAAGGGGAGGTAAAGAATACTTATAAGACTTAACAACTGAGTTGTCAATTCAGCTGCACCTGGAAAAGCACTAGTAACAGGGGTGATATGAAAGTAGCAGTAATATGAGAGCAATAGTAATAGTAACACAGCAGCAGTAGCAATAACACAGAGGCGTTGGCACCAGAAAATAGTTGATACTACTTCCAATGACATATAGAACGAGTATATAATGATGAGAGATGGACCGGGGTTCCCAGCGATCTACACTAGTGGTAACTCTCCAATAACAAGTGACAAGTGTTGGGTGAACAAATTACAGTTGGGCAATTGATAGGATTGAAATAGCATTAAGACAGAACATCAAGATTATTAATTATGTAGGCATGTTTTCCATATATAGTCATACGTGCTCGCAATGAGAAACTTGTACAACATAGTTTGTCCTACCAGCCGGTGGCAGCCGGGCCTCAAGGGAATCTACTGGCTATTAAGGTACTCCTTTTAATAGAGCACCGGAGTAAAGCATTAACACTTGGTGAAAACATGTGATCCTCATATCACAGCCTTCCCCTCCGGTTGTCCCAATTTCTGTCACTTTGGGGCCTCGGGTTCCGGACAACAATATGTGCAAACAACTTGTACATACAATCTAAGCAATAATTATAGAGCTTAAATCTAAGATCATGCCACTCGGGCCCTAGTGACAAGCATTAAGCATAACAAGATTGCAGCAACAATAACTTCACAAACTTTATAGATAGACTAATCATAATGTATCATCCATCAGATCCCAACAAACACAACACCGATTACATCAGATGGATCTCAATCATGTAAGGCAGCTCATGAGATCATTGTATTGAAGTACATGGGATAGAGAGTACCAAATAGCTACTGCTAGAACCCGTAGTCCATGGGGGAACTACTCACGGAGCATGATGGAGGCGGTGACGTCGATGGAGATGGCTTCCGGGGGCACTTCCCCGTCCCGGCAGGGTGCCGAAACAGAGATTCTGTCCCCCGAATTGGAGTTTCGCGATGGCGGCGGTGCCCCTGGAGTCTTTCTGGAGTTTCGTCAATAAGTATCGCATTTTTAGGTCGAAAGGGCTTATATAGGCGAAGAGGCGGTGCAGGAGGGGCACCAGGGCGCCCTCCCCATAGGCCGGCGCAGCCAGGGGCCTGCCCGCGCGGCCCTATGGTGTGGGGGCCCCAAGCCTCCCCTCTGACTCCCCTTCGGTGTCATGGTCCGTCTCGGTGAATTATGATGTTTGGTCTTCGTTTCGTCGAATTCCGAGAATATTGCCCGAACAGCCTTTCTGGAACCAAAAACAGCAGAAAACAGGAACTGGCACTTCGGCATCTTGTTAATAGGTTAGTTCCGGAAAACGCATAAAAACATTATAAAGTGTGAGCAAAACATGTAGGTATTGTCATAAAACAAGCATGGAACATCAGAAATTATAGATACGTTGGAGACGTATCAATGCTTCGTTTGTATAGTTCTCCCTTAACCACGGTGAAGGCTTTGGATGGTCGAATAACCCGCCTTGCTTCGACCGGATCTTCGGGTATCTCTTTCTTTGTGATGTATGCCAGATAAACCTACATTCAGGGTATTTGGATCATCATAACTTCCTCTGGTTCTTCCTCATCTTCTGATGTATGTATCTCTGGGGCTGCTGGAGCCCCCGAGTCTTTCTTGGACTTCTCCTTTTTCTTTGGCTGCTTCAGTACCTTCTTCTCCTTGGTCGATCTTTCACTTATCTCTTTTCAAAAGACTCCGGGTGGTATCGGGAGGAACTTGAGCCGATGTTTGCCAGAACGTCGGCTTCATCATTGCTGAGCCTGCTGATATGGTTAACTTCGCAACCATCAAAGGTTTTCTCGAGTTCATTGTACACCTCTTTATATGCCATCAAGCTGTGATTGACTGCATCGAACTTGTTCATCACCTGTTGGGCCACCAGCTGGGAGTCACCAAAGATTTTTAAGCGAGTAGCGCCGCACGCCTTTGCCATCTTCATCCCGTATATGAGGGCTTCATATTCTGCCTCATTATTAGATGCGTTGGGGAACGTCATCCGCAATATATACTTCATTTTGTCGCCTTGAGGTGAAACAAGTACCACGCCTGCTCTAGATCCTTTCAATCCCTTCGCTCCCAGCCGTAGAGGATTCTTGCCGTCCCTCCCCACCGCGTCGATGGATGTGAAAGAGCCAAAGAAGGAAGCAGAGGAGGCAGATGAGCGGGGCGAAGCAGACGCGGGCTTCCCAAGAAGTAGCTTCAGGACATCGTTGTGCCATGTGGCTGCCGCGACATGAAGCGCGTCGGAGCAGGCGGGCGTGGCACCGTTGGCGACGAGGAGCTCTACGATAAGGCACTCCCCAGAAGCGACTGCTATCTCAAGGGGAGTCCGGGCTCGACTGGTCTTGTTGGCTTCGGCGTCGTACTCGAGGAGCACTTGCACGAGCTGGTCGAGACCAGCTTCCTGGCATCGCCGATGCCCACCGTAGTCACATCCGCGGAGCGCGACTTGCCGCCAAGGATGAGAAGGTCAAGGAGGCCCGCAACCCGCCGCCGCCCCAGCGGTCACCGTCGAAGCCACCCAGGTACAACTCCTCGTTGAAGACTTGAAGGCGTGGTAGAGCTTCTCGTCGAGGGTTAGGATGCTACCGCTCTCGTACGAGTACGTGAGAGGAGTAGGTCGAGGAGGTCCACGACGAGCTCATCGGACTCCGCCATAGACGCGGTGGTGGCAGCGGTCGGGAGCGCGCCGTCGAATACTACGGGTGTTGGGGTCGCTGTCGCCGACGGCGCAACCATCGTAGGGCCAGCGCATGGAAGCCGCGCCAATGAACTGTATCTCTACTTGATGATGACATCCCTACCGAAGTACTACTTCTGTCATTACAAGATGAAGATGATGTTGCTGTGAAGCTCAAGTCCAATGAAGTCAGGATTGGACCTATGACCAGACCTCGTGCAAAGCTACTAAAGCAACAGGTGAACTTGTTCTTAAATGATACTTTGATGAGAATTTTATACTTCCTAAGTCCTTTGACTTGTGTATGATCAGGTACGAGGATAAAGGAAGCATCGCACGAGGAGGAGGAGGAGAACAGCTGGACATGGTGCTGGACATGAAGACATCCCATGGACGCGCAAGGGAGGAGAGGGAGGCATGCGCGATGGAGGGAGAAGAAGAAGTCTAGGCTGGCACCACGCTCGGCGACATCGGACGCCATGTCGGTTAACCCGGCGCCACACCCGGCGCCACCGGCTCACACGCCGGATGACCCGGCGTCTGCCGGCTCCAGCACCGGTGCACATCGGGCACCATTCCAGGGAGTCTGACGCCCTCGCCCGGTGCCAGGCCTGGTTCCTGCCGGACCACCTAGCCCCTGGCCCGGTCCACCCGCCCCCACGCCGACCGTGTCCGAGTCAGTCTTGACCAGATCCCGATCTGGGTCGGTTTGTAATCATTAGTTTCGACTTCTGGTCATCCTGAACCCCTATATAAGTGCCTAGGACGCCCCCAAAACAAGCTTAGACCACGTTTAAGATAAACCCTAGTTCATAGTTGATTTCTTTGCAACTCTATTGAATCTATACACCAATTCGTATCGATCTGGTGTTTTGCTACTGAAAGTTTGTGTGATCTGCTGTTCCATTGGAAATTATAAGGTTGCAAGTTACCGCTTCGTGGTCGGCAGCTACGTGCGCAAGTGTGTGGAGTTGCGAATATCATGCAGGGTTGAGAGTTGTTGCATTGGCGACATGAATCAATCGAGAAACTCATCAGCGTCATACAAGTTATCATCCACTTATCATCGTATTATCTCCGTTGTGTTCATCGCGTGTTCATCACCATACACCGTGCTTACTGAGAAGATCAGGCAACCTCTTACCATCCTGGTATCAGATTTCAGCGTTTCCTCGGTAAGCCATCCACAATCCACCCCATAGTTGAGTTGTGAGTGTTTTTCTATCTAGAAAAATCCAAAAATATTAGGGTTAGGGTTTTCCATAGCCTTAGATTGCATCAATTTTGAGTTTTAGTTTCTTTTCGTAGTTATTTTTGCGTAGATTTTCTTCTATCTAGTAGATTGTCTAGGGTTTGTGTTTCTATATCATCTAGTTTTTAGTTTTTGTTGCTCTGAGTCCACATAGCGTACAGTTTGCTTGTTCCCAACCATAGAAACAACCTTTCGATATACATGACTAGGAACTTTCCCACAAGAGACTAGTTTTACCGCTCGACTGGCTGCTCGTTAGGATTTTGATGCTTTGCAATTTCTATTGGCCGTGTACTAAGGAGTAGAGTCGTAAAATAAAAAAAAATGAATTTTTACTTTAGCTACAGTAACCATGAAAAATAGAGCAAAAAAAATAGAAAAGCGTGAAGAGAAAAAGTGCAGTGCTAGTACGATCAAGTGAAGACCTAGTTTACTTTTCTGCACCCGTCGTTGAGCAATCTTTTGCTTGTTCCGTCGAGCTTTGCTAGTGTCTCTTGAGTGCATTGCAACATTATTCACCCATATAGTTGCATTGCCACATTTATAGCCTTGTGTGAGTATCATTGGTTGTTTTATACGATCAGAGCTAGAGCTTCTTATTGGTGCACATAGGTAGCCTACCTACAGCCCCACATATATCTTGCTTTATCGCGTGATTGTTCTTATACCCTTGATATTCATTTCGCTACATCCGTGCACTAGTTTTACTAGTTTTACCGCTCGACGGGCTGCTCATTAGGTTATCAGTGCTTTCCAATTTCTGTTGGCCGTGTTACAAGGAGAAGAGTCATAAAATAAAAAATCGATTTTATTATAGCTATAGTGACCGTGAAAAATAGAGCAAAAAGAAAAAGAGAATAAAAAAAAGAGTGAGAGAAAAAGTTAAGTGCTAGTAAGATCAAGTGAAGGCCTAGTTTACTTTTCTGCACCCATAGTTGAGCAATCTTGTGCCTGTCCCGTTGAGCTTTGCTAGTGTTTCTCGAGGGCATTGCAACCTTTTCATCCATATAGTTGGATTGCCAAATTTATCGCCTTGAGTGAGTATCATTCGTTGATAAATACGGTCAGCGCTAGAGCTTGTTATTGGTGCATATAGGTAGCCTACCTACAGCCCCACACATATCTTGCTTTGTCGTGTGATTGTTCTTATACCCTTGATATTCGCATCGCGACATCCGTGCATGAGTTTGTCAATCCAAATGGTAAGCAATACTAATTCACTTTGGAGCGGTAAGATTTACCTTTCTTATCAGTTTTCAGTGAGTTGTGAAAGTACCACCAAAATATCTTTGTTTAGTGCACTAATCTACTAATCATGTCTTCTAGTAAATTAGATGTGATGCAGAAAAAGGATCCAGCCTCGCCGGTTACTTGGATGGAATATGAGGCACTTCGTGATCATCTGCAACGTGAAATCCGTGGGGCTACTGAAGCATTTGACACAAATATTCAGAGTGTTAACTTGAAGGTTGCTGAAGCTACTACGTCTATACGTACAGTCCAAACTCAAGTGACAGACCTCCAAGCATCGATACATACATTAACTCAAGCTGTCGCTGCGATACGTACTTTTGTGCAACCACAACAACAACCACCACCTGAAGATGAGGACAACAATCATGGCGATTTTGAACATGCACATGCCCCTGCTGGCCGTGTACGTGGTGTTGGCCGTGGTATTGGTGATGGTCTCCGTGGTCGTGGTTTTTTCCCCGTCGGAGCCCAACGTGTTCTTCAACAACAAGATGATGGTTTGGGTAAGCCAGAATTTTCAATTACCCGCTTTGTAGGAGGTACTGATGTTGAAGAATATCTCACATGGGAGTTGAAGTTTGAGAAACTGTGGCGACTACATGATTATACTGAAGATAGGAAGGTCAAGCTTTCTTCTTCAGAATTTGATGGCTATGCACTGCGTTTGTGGGATGGAATTACTCGTGCCCGCGAAGAGGATGAAGAGTTTCATATTCTTTCATGGCGCTAGATGAAGGAAGTTATGCGAGATCATTTTATTCCCACTAATTATCTACGATCCGTTTATGATAAGTTGACCCAATTGAAACAAGGTACTATGATGGTTGATGCTTATTATATGGAGATGGATATGCTATTGCAGCTTGCCATGTCCATGAATCTATTGGGATGACGATGCAACGGTTCCTCCATGGTAATTATACCATCAAGGGTATTGTTCATCATCACTGTTATGAGACGATGAATGAGCTACTACATCATGCAAGAGAATATGAATCACAGTTGGCTGAAGAGGCGCAAATTCGAGGCCGTACTACAGGCGTTGGGCGTTACACGCCTAGGGCGTCACCCTCTACGGCGCCATATTCGCGCCCCGCGGATGATTATACTTCGTCTAGCAAACCGGTCTCCAATGTGTCCAACACAAAGAAGCCCGCACCTGCAGCAAGTGGAACTAGTTCTAACATGTCTCAGCGCGCAACCGCAATATGGCTTGTCATACATGTGGTGGCAATGGTCACTTTAAGAGAGATTGTCCTAACCGTACCGCAAGGTCATGATTATTAACGAGGACGATGAGTATGAGACTGGAGATGATGCTAATCCGGATGCTCCAGAAGATGATGACTATGGCAGTGATGGTGTAGATGCTTTTCCATCTGAAGCTCGCACTATTGTTGTGTCACAGCATGCTCTTAATTTACAGCAGAGTGCATCTACTCAACGCTGTAATTTGTTCCAAATAAAGGCACTAGTTGGTCCCAATAAAGCTTGCAAGGTCATTACTGATGGCGGGAGTTGTCGCAATCTAGCAAGCAAGGATTTATGTGCCAAGCTAAAGTTAAAGTATCTACCGCACCCGCATCCATACTATATTTAGTGGTTGAGCGACAATGGTGAGATGAGGGTAAACCACATGGTGCGTGTTCATGTTGAGATAGAACCGTATAAGGATTCTATTGATTTTGATGTGGTTCCTATGACGGTGTGTAACCCGCTGTTGGGTCGGCCATGGCTCTATGACCGTTATGTGCATCATAATGGTCGCGCCAATACATATCACTTGTAGTTCAAGGCAAGAATATTAACTTGTAGCCTATGTCACCACGGCAAATTGTCAGTGAATCTCGTCAGAAAACTGAAGTGAACTTGGAGGATGCATCCATAGATAGGCGAGAGAATTTTAATGCCGTGAGTGATATAACGAAAAGTGAGAGAGTGAATTCCTTAGTCCTATTATCCACCAAAGAGGATATGAGAGAGTTTAGTGAGGATCCTACATCTATGCCTTTTGTGCTCATGTACAAGGGTGAGGTTTTTGTTTCTAACGACGCGACCCCTATTTCTCTTGGTGTTTCTCATGTTTTGCAGGAATTCAGCGACGTGTTTCCGGAGGAGGTGCCCGTAGGATTGTCACCATTGCATGGTATTGAGCATCAAATTGATTTGATCCCCGGCGCCTCGCTACCCAATAGGGCGCCATATAGGAAGAACCCCGAAGAGACGAAGGAAATACATAAACAAGTGCAAGAGCTACTCGATAAAGGTTATATTCGCATAACCCTAAGTCCTTGTGCTGTTCCTATTATTTTAGTTCCTAAGAAACATGGTACATGTCGCATGTGTCTTGATTGTAGAGCGATAAATAACATTACTATTCGATATCGTCATCCTATTCCCCATTTAGAGGATATGCTAGATGAATTGAGTGGTGCTGATGTTTTCTCTAAAATTGATTTGCGTAGTGGTTATCATCAAATTAGGATGAAAGAGGGGGATGAATGGAAAACAACCTTTAAAACAAAATTTTGTTTATATGAGTGTTTAGTAATGCCTTTTGGTTTAACTAATGCACCTACTACTTTCATGAGACTAATGAACCATGTTTTGAGTGATTTTATTGGCAAGTTTGTGGTTGTGTATTTTGATGACATATTAATTTACATCCGCAATGAATCTGGTCACACTATGCATATTCGACATGTTTTGCAAGTGTTGCGTGATAATAAACTCTATGGTAATCTTGAGAACTGCACATTTTGCAAAGATAAGGTCATATTTCTGGGTTATGTTGTCTTTAAGCATGGAGTAGAAGTAGATTCATCTAAGATTGAAGCAATTCAAAATTGGCCTACTCCCATGAATGTGAGTCAAGTAAGAAGTTTTCATGGTCTTGCTAGGTTTTATAGACGTTTTGTGCCGAATTCTAGTACTATTGTTGCACCTTTGAATGAATTGACTAAAAAGGGTGTTGTATTTGAGTGGGGCGCAGCCCAAGATCATGCACTTGATGAGCTGAAATGTATGCTAACTTCTGCACTGTTGCTTGCACTTCCTGATTTTAATAAGCAATTTGAGATTGAATGTGATGCTAGTGGTATTGGAATTGGTGTTGTGTTGATGCAAGACGGTCGCCCTATTGCATATTTTTATGAGCAATTTTCTGGTGCTAAGTTGAACTATCCCATATATGATAAAGAATTGTATGCTTTAATTAGAGTTCTTGAGGTTTGGCAACATTATTTGTGGCCAAAAGAATTTATCATACATTCTGATCATGAAGCTTTAAAATATCTGAAAGCTCAATCTAACTTGCATAGGCGTCTTGCTAAGTGGGTTGAGTTCATTGAGTCTTTTCCATACATTATTAAGCATAAGAAGGGAAAATATAATACTGTTTCTAATGCTCTATCTAGGAAAAATATGATGTTAACAAAACTTGATGTTAAAATTCCTGGATTAGAAGTACTATGTGATTTGTATGCTACTGATCATGATTTTACTGAACCATATCGCTTGTGTGCTATTGGTAAAGCATCAGAAAAATATCACATACATGATGGGTTCTTGTTTAGAGCTAACAAACTATGTGTTCCAGAATCGTCTGTGCGTTTTCTCTTATTACAGGAATCACATGCTGGAGGTTTGATGGGTCACTTTGGGCGTGAGAAGATGGTACTCATGCTCCCTGATCACTTTTATTGGACAAAGATGAGGCGGGATGTGGACAGGTATGTGAAGAGATGCATTACTTGCAACAAGTCCAAGTCCAAGCTGAAGCCTCACGGTTTGTATACTCCTTTACCGGCACCTACTACACCATGGGAAGATATTAGTATGGATTTTGTGTTGGGTTTTCCACGTACTAAAAGGAGCCATGATTCTATATTTGTGGTAGTGGATAGATTTTCTAAGATGTCACACTTTATCGCCTGCCACAAGAGTGATGATGCATCGCATATTGCTAACCTATTTTGCAAGGAGATTGTCCGTTTACATGGAGTCCCGAAGACTATTGTTTCTGATCATGACGTGAAGTTCATGAGCTACTTCTGGAAGACGCTTTGTGGAAAGCTGGGAACAAAGCTACTTTTCAGTACTACTTGTCATCCCCAAACTGATGGTCAAACTGAGGTAGTGAATAGAACCTTGTCACAACTGTTGAGATCCATGATCAAGAAGAACCTGAAGGAGTGGGAAGATTGTTTGCCGCATGTGGAGTTTGCTTACAATAGGGCATTACATTCTACCACACAGTTGTGTCCGTTTGAGGTGGTGTATGGTTTCAAACCCAATACTCCACTTGACTTGTTGCCTCTACCCATACACGAGAGAGTCAATATGGAGGCATCAAAGATGGCAGATTTTGTACGGAAGATACATCAGAAGACTAAAGAGCTGATTGAGAAGAAAGGCAAGAAAATGCTGCAAGGATGAACAAGAAACGCAAGGAGATGTTGTTCAGGCCTTGGGATATGGTCTGGGTTCATTTTCGTGAGGACAGGTTCCCGGAGCTATGGAAGTCTAAGTTGCTTCCTTGTGGTGCTGGTCCTTACAAAGTGCTTGCCAAGATAAATGATAATGCATACTCTATAGATCTTGCAACTGATGAGTTTGGTGTCAGTAATTTTTTCAATGTTGATGATTTGACACCGTAGGACGGAGAAGACCTTGGAGCGTCGGGGTTGACGCCTTTTGAAGGGGGGAAATGATGAGGACATCCCTACCGAACTACTACTTCCGTCATTACAAGATGAAGATGATGTTGCTGTGAAGCTCAAGTCCAATGAAGTCAGGATTGGACCTATGACCAGAGCTCGTGCGAAGCTACCGAAGCAACAAGTGAACTTGTTCTTAAATGATACTTTGATTGATGAGAATTTTATACTGCGTAAGTCCTTTGACTTGTGTATGATCAGGTATGAGTGTAACACCCCAACTTTTGCAACTTGCTTAAGTGTCGAGAGTGCAAAAATCAGGGGGAACACAAACTTTTTGTGTTACTTGTGTGTCATGCTCTTGACCGAATTATTTGTCTGATTTGTGTGGCATGGTCATGCATGTGCATTCTGAGTTCATGTGCATGCATCTCCACTTATTTCTCAACATGGTTCTAAAAATAGATTTTCATGGCGAGCATCATGGGTCAAGCTTTATTTTTGTTTCTCTCAGAAATCCTCTTTATTCTAAAACTTCAAGTGGATAATGTGGGATCTAATGATCCATTACAAGCATTTCCATATTGATGAATTAAATAAGTGCATGGCCTCATTTTTATCTATCTGGTGATTTTCATTTTTGAGGAATTCAATAACTCACTTTATGTGAACGAGAATTGCTATCTCAAAAGCAAAATCAAAACCTTCTCTTGTTTACAAATTGTGTATTTTGAAAACTCCATTCTTGCATCCATGTGAGTGCATTAAAATTTGACCAAAGTCCAACAATGTTTGAAAATAAAAAAATTCAATAGTCAAGTGACCTTGAAAATACATCACACACACCTTTTTGCCTTAAGAGACTAAATCCTAGACCACTAAGTCTCTAAAAATAGAAGTCAAATTTTAAAACCAACAAAAAGGCACATACTTAGAAATTTCAGAAAAAGATCCACGTGACATCGTTTTCCCCTGACTCTTCCTTTGATTAATTCCCTGACACTTGCTCTATAAAATCATCTGAGAAAATCTAATTGGAGTTGGATAGTTTCTCTTTAACATTGATGTTGATATTTTTCCCAAATTCTTGCTGGTTTGATCTATAGAAAATTGGCAAATGTAGTTCGCAAGCTTTTTAACTTAGACATTCTGTCAGAATCTTCTGTCCAGTATTTCTTCCCTCGACTTTTCCCCTCTCTCATTTTATCTCCATGGTGCTTTAAAATCATTTAAAAAATTCCCAGTAATTTTGGTATATTCCTCTATGCAACTCAGAAAGTTTCATCCTATTTCGAGCTCTGATCTGTTCGCAGTAAATCAGCCAAATCGACCCGGTGAAGCTGTCAATTCTAAAATTCAGTTAAGTCTTCGCAGCAGTATTTTTCCTTGACTTTGGGATTATCTTTCTCCCCCGTTTGGTAACCGTTTGACTCTCTGAAAATTTCCCGGTAAAGCTGGCACACCCCTCTACATATTTGATGTTCACCTTTTTACATGAATGTTTCCGCATCGAGCTGCAGCTAGGTGGGAAGTGAGGCTCGTTAAATTTCTGTAGCCTGAGACCTTTTCGAATTCTTGGTCGAGCCAGCTCGATCTGACCCTCTCTCTGTGGTCGTTCACTCCATCTCTAGCGATCATTGGCTTTTGTGGGTTTGAAATAAATGGGGAGAGGAGAGGAGGCTGGCCTCCCGACCATGTGAGTCAACATGGGCATCTCACCCTTCGCCCAAGCCAAGCTAGTGGCTGGCTCTGCTCTTGCACTCCATCATCGCGCGTATGCACCACCCCTCCTCCCTATCTAGTTTGCCAAGGCACCCAAGGCACCTACCCCTGCACCCTACCCTCTCTCTGGTCGACCCTTGCTGCTGCTTCAGTATCACCCTTTGGCTGTTTGTGTTTAGAGAGAGATAGAGCAAGACATGACCTTGGCTAAAATATTGAAGAGATCATGCAGTAGCCCCTTTCTTTGCACCCAACCAGAACCAGCACGAGACATCACCTCTCCTGCACAGTGGCGGAGCCAGAAATTAAAGTCTGTGTTGTCATTTTAAATATGTGATGTTAAACACATGTATTTTTATTTATTTTAATTTTTTTTGTATAATCTATAGCAACATATACAAAGGATTTGGCAAAAACCTGTGTGGTCAATTGACCACACAGCTTCCTATGTGGCTACGCCACTGCTCCTGCACACCCATGCACCCCTACATTGCAGCCCAAACCAAGCCCTAGCCCCTCTCTTGTCCCTTCTTTCTTGTCTCTCCCGGTGGACACCAAAAGGAGGAAGCCAAGGACTTGACCACACCAGCTATTTTGGCTACGCCAGTAAGTAGCCCTGCCATCACTGGTAGAAAAAGCGGCTTTAGGCCCGGTTCGCAACTGCCATTAGTCGCGGTTGCGCAACCGGGACCAATTAAGCGCGACTAAAGCCCCCCCTTTAGTCGCGGTTGCTTACGAACCATGACTAAAGGTCCGTCCACGTGGGCTCCAGGCGACCGTCGGGACGGAGGACCTTTAGTCGCGGTTCTCCTGGCCAACCGCGACTAAAGGCCTCCGCAGGTTAGGGTTTTAGCCCCCCCCTAAATCTGGTTTCTTTTTAATTTGTATTGTTTTATTTCTTTTATATTTTATTTTGTGTTTTATTTTAATTTTGAAGAAGTTTCACATATTCTACGCTATATACATGATGTACAATTTCAAACAAGTTTGAAATTAGAACCAAGAAGAATTCAAGAGGAATATACAATATATATTCAATCTCGGATGATCATATACAATTTCGAACAAGTTTCCATACATAATTTACGGCATCAGAAGTTCTACATCCTCGTAATAGTGTTCTCCTTTAGGATGGAGGACTTCCCTCATCAAAAATCCTGCTAGTTCCTCTTGAATTGGTCGGAAGCGAGCTTTTGGAGTAAGCGTCTTCTGGAAGTTATTCCTCTTGACGTTGTTCTCTGACGGCTTGTGCTCAGAGGTGTATCTCCGGATGAACTCAAAAACATAGTATCCACTTAGATTGGTCATGTCGAGGATCGTCATCAACACACGTCGCATCATGATCGCCATCGACACTCTCCTCCAAACTCAAGAAGGCGCCACAAGCAAAGTGCCAAGCCACATGAACCATCATCTAGGCATGCCGAGGATTGTCATCAACACACGTCGCCACATGATCGTCGTCGACCATCACCAGCCCATGACCACCATCGACATGCATCCCCACATGACCGTCGCAGACACAAGTCACCTCATGTTTTCCATCGACCAACACCTCCCAAGGATCTTCGCCAACACAAGTCACCTCATGTTCACCATCGACCAACACCTCCCAAGGATCTTCGACGACACCCCCCAAGACATGGTGATGATGCAAGAAGACGAAAGCCTCGACATGAAGCGGCCAAGGCTACAAATAACAACAACACCAACCATATGGTGTCCACAAAGCCTAGCGCCACCACCAAAATTGCATCTCCAAGACCGCCTACACATGAGAAGATCTCCAATGGAGCAAGACAAGGCGCTACACCAACAAGCAAGATGGTGCCAAGTGCAAAGAAAGAGGAACCACATCTTATGGTGCTTCCCTCTCCTACCGCCACCACCACAATGAAGTCTCCAAGACCACCTACACATGAGAAGATCTCCAATGGTGCAAGACAAGGCGCTTCACCAACAAGCAAGATGGTGCCAAGTACAAAGAAAGAGGAACCACATATCATGGTGCTTCCCCCTCCTACCGCCACCACCACAATGGCGCCTACAAGAAGCTCAAGCCCCAAGATGAAGACAATGGAGTCTACACTTCAAGATGAAGGATGGTCTACCCAACTTTATGCCAACATGACAATGATTTGTCCACCAAGATCAAGTAGCTCCCAATGTTTTCGTTGCAACCAAGAAGGTCGTCATTGGGAATGCCCCAATCTCCATTGTGATGTGTGCACATCCAACAAGCACATGACATGGGAATGCAACACACCACATGCCCACAAGCTCTACTTCGCCCAATTGGATGCCAAAATCGCCAACTAGACACTTCAAGATACCATCATCTTCAAGGAATGGTGCAAGGAAATGGCCAAGAGGACGACTATGAAGTTCACACTTCAAGATGGAGCACGAGAAGGCCAAGACAAGAGTGACATTGATTCGAGCCTAGCTCTCAACAACACCATAGCGCCATTAAAGGGTGTCAACATGGGAGGCGATGGAGTTGAGAAGGTTGAGCATGTGATTTTCCTTCAACCAAGGAGGCGAATGGAGTTGAGAATGGTGAGCATGGGATGATCCCTTCACCAATGGAGGCGCATGGAGATGAGAAAATCGAGCCTACTCCTATATGCTTGAATGATGATATAGTACCAATCCCATGTGAGCATGAGAGCCACTTAGCCCACTTGAGTGAGAGTGATAGTGAGTTGAGTGACTTCCACCCCATATGTTAGTTTGAGTGCTTCCATTTGGAGGACATGAGTGATACACCGAGTGAGTTGAGAGATGTAGTTGATAGGTCTATGGAGGCCATTTCACATTCTAACAACTTAACCTCTACCTCTAGTGTGTTTTCTCATGTTGCAATAGGTTCCGTGGAGGATGAGCTCCCGATCATGGAGAAGATGTACATGGTGCATGAAGATGATGCTATCACACCATGCTTGATTGAAGAGGAACATGGAGGCCACATGGAGCCTACCTCTTCCACAACACCTATTTCAAAGGAGTCGGGGTACAAAGGTACCAACATAGGTGTTGATGATGCCATGATCCCACTAGTGGACATGATGATTTGTGAGTGCTTGCATGAGTTGGATGATCCTATTGCTATGTCATATGCTTCTTTCACATTCCCTTGTGATACTTGTGATACCACCATTGTTGATCATGTGGAAGTAGTTGCTTATGATACTATGTCCATGCCATGCTATGAGAGTTTCACTTTCTCTCCTATTGCTTGCAATATGTCGAACAATTGCACTTTCCCATGTATTGCTTGCAATGATAATGATATTGATGCTTGTGTTGTGACAACCTTGCCGAACAATTGCTCTTTCCCTAGGTTTGTCGACAACAATGCTAAAATGTTGAACATGTTTGGTGAAAAATGCTTGCAATACTCTCCCATTGGTGCAACCAAAATGTTGAAAACTTGCTCTTTCAAATGTTTGGTTTGCCATAATGTTAATATGCTTGTAAATGAGATTGCCCCCATAGCTCTCTCAAATTTTGGAGACTTTGCCTATATCCATGATGAGCATGTTCATGTGTTTACCCCGCTTATTCACCATATCTATTATGATGCTTTGCTTAATGCTAATGGTGATGTGCAAAAGAAATGGAACATCATGATGGATGATGTGTTCATATACCATGCACACACGTTCTTTGCTTTACATATTGTGTGTGTAGGTACAAGATTGCCAATGTCAACCTCGATTGAGCACGAGTTGACAAAGAGAGCTCTTGAGAGCATAATACAAGTAAGTTCAAGATCGAACCCGGCTCTAATACCTCTCCCATTCTTTGCATTGAACATGCCGAACAATTTCTCTTTCTCTTGGTTCTTTTGCAAGCATGATGATGTGATTCTTACCGTTGGTGTCGCCTCAAACAAGTTGACCAATTCCTATTTCATTTGGTTTGTTGGCACACACGGTTGTGTAAATGTTGTTTTGATGAACGTTTTGGAAGATATGTTGTGTGTTGCACCAAATATGAGGACCAATTTCTCTTTCCAATGGTTTGTGTGCACACATGTTGATGACATTTTGGACACTCTTTCGTATGTGTTTTTGCCAAATTCTCCACTTGTTGCTTCAAGGATGTTGAACAATTTCTCTTTCCGATGCCTTGAGAGCAACAATGAAAATGACTTTCTACATGAGATGGACACCACGGTCGTCTCACAATTGGGAGTTTTTGTGTTTCCACATTTGGAAGATGTTCATAAGGAGTTCTTACACATTGACCTTGCACATGCCTTATTCTTGATATATTTTTGTTGTGCTAACGGTGTTTTGAACATGAATGGACATGTCGTTGATGATATGCTCCTCTATCACGCACACATATACTTTGCTTGGTCTTTGTTGTGTGAAGGTACACGTGACATATGGATGAGCGTCAACGAATGGGTTCAACCCCATACATCTACTACACAAGATCTCTCAATGAGAGCACACCAACATCTTGCTAAGGTGACCTCCTTCTACTTGCGCTATGTTGCTAAACCCGTGGAACATTGGCTATGCTTTGAGTGTTGCTTGGCTTTTCTTGTGCTATTCATAGGGCTCTTGACAAGTGAAGCGACATTCAAGCGTGGTTGTCATCTACCTCCTATACAAGTTCATGAAGAGCTATCGTCGAGGACGACTCTTTTTCAAGTGGGGGGAGATGATACGGGGCGACCTTCGGTCTTCACCGCATCATGTGCTTCATCGCCAAGATGGCACGCTAAGGTGAATCTTCTCCTTTACGCGTGCCTCGAATCGCCTATTTGGGACGATATACTACTTCATATCCCATCATATCTTGATGATAGGAACTCGACGACAAGTACGTGGAGAAGAGAGGATGCCATGGAGACCCGAGGACGCAAGGCCGATGTCACGGAAGCATGGAAGAGAAGGAGAAGGAGGAGCTGAATGCTCCAGGTCGGAACTTCCGCCCGACCTCGCCGGAACCTCCGCCCAGACGCACCCCAGGCCGAAACTTCCGCCCGACCTCGCCGGAACTTCCGCCCAGATGCTGTCAAGACCAAAGAAGCTCGCACAGTGGAGATGCAGCCGGAACTTCCACCCATGATGGCCGGAACTTCCGCCCGGCCGGAACTTCCGCCCCCAGGAGCCGGAACTTCCGCCCTGTCGAACCTCAGCCAGATCTCAGCCCCCATTGGCTTCTAACTTACCCCTTCGGCCCCTACCTATAAATAGGAACCTACCACCACCTTCATGAGGGAGAGATGATGTTTAGATGAATTGGCTTATGCCTCTATTATCCCTTAGATGATCTATCTATTGTATCCCTCCTTATCCGGATCTTTTCCATTCTAGTAATTCTATCAATTGAGAATCTCTTGCTTTGCAACTCTATTCTTAGTTGGTCTTTTACTCTTTGGACTTCTATTTGGATTTGTCGATCTTTTGCAAGAGATTCTACCTTTGGTCTTTCTCTCGCACTTCTATCGAGTTGGTGGTTCGGGCCAACGAGGATAACCGATTTGTGTGTGTGCGTGTGTTTGTATCGTGTTCTTCGCGTTCATCCACTTCCCCGCGAATCCCCCTCCGCAATCACACTCACCCGGGTCAAACCGTGAAGATTGGGCACACCCTCGGGCTTAGCCCGCATCACTATTCCACGGCCATGTTCCCCCCACCTTTTGGCCTAACGCCTTAGCCACCGCCACCCTCCTTGTCAACCTTCGTCCGTGTCATCCCCGTTGGAACTATGCATCTCATCACCTCCTTTACGGTTCCCCTCCATCCTACGACGGTCTTCGGATTTTCGGTTGTCGTTGTTATCCTAGTATCGCCGCCACCACTCCTCATAAACTCGCCCCTCGTTCCGTTCCATGTGTTTTCCTCGGTTACCCGGCTAATACCAAAGGCTACCGCTGCTATGATCCGGTTTCTCACCGCGTCATCACTTCCCGGCACGTGTACTTTGATGAGCATTCCTTTCCTTTTGCATAGAGACAGGTGGTCGCCACTCCTCCTTCGACTACTGATGGTCCCCGGCGTCGACCCCCTGCAGGTCCGCCGGCTGTAGTGCCCTCGAGCTCGGTCTCGGGCACTGCCTCGTCGTTCTCCGCCGCGCCCTTGAACTCTGTCTCGGGCGCTGCCTCGCCACCCTCTGGGTCACCCTCGAGCCATGTCTCGGGTGACCCCACGCCGACATCTGCGCTGACGCCCGCCTCAACGCCGCCTGCGTCGTCCTCGAGCCTCAGCTCGGGCGCCGCACCGTCTTCGCCAGGCGGCGCCCCTTCGCTGGGTTCATCCGCCTCGATGCCGCTTGCGTCGCCCTCGAGCCTCAGCTCAGGCGCCGCACTGTCCTCGCCGGGCGACGCCTCGCCTCCGGCTCCGCCGACGCCGGCAACGGGGCCCCTCACGCGCGCCCGTGAAGGGATTCGCGTCCCGAGCACGCGGTACCCCTCGGACGAGTATGTCTGCACCGCGTCGACTTCCGCGCCTTCAGCATCCATGCCATCGCCCCTGCCCGCCTCTGCCCGGGCTGCTCTCCGCGACCCGCAGTGGCTTGCGGCCATGCAGGACGAGTTCGACGCCCTGCAGCAGAACCAGACATGGACGCTTCTTCCCCGACCCCCTCACGCCAACATCATCACCTGGAAGTGGGTCTTCAAGCACAAGTTCCATCCGGACGGTACTCTCGACCGTCACAAGGCGCGGTGGGTGGTTCGTGGCTTTCGCCAGCATGCCGGCGTCGACTTCACCGACACCTTCGCCCCGGTTGTCAAGCCCAGGACGATCCGCACCGTCCTTCAGCTCGCGGTCTCCCGTGCGTGGCCCGTGCACCAGGTGGACGTCTCCAATGCCTTTCTTCACGGCCATCTCGAGGAGCAGGTCTTCTGCCAGCAGCCCACGGGTTTCATCGATAGCGCCCACCCCGACCATGTGTGCCTGCTCTCACGCTCGTTATACGGGCTTAAGCAGGCCCCACGCGCCTGGTACCAGCGCATCGCAACGTTTCTTCACCAACTCGGCTTCCGCTCCACCCGCTCCGATGCCTCGCTGTTTGTATACAACAATGGTGACACCACCGTGTACCAGCTGCTCTACGTCGACGACATCATCTTGACGGCCAGCTCCACGGACCTCCTGCGACAAATCACCGAGCGTCTTCGCGCTGAGTTTGCCCTCAAGGACTTGGGGCCCCTGCACTACTTCCTCGGCATCGAGGTCGTACGTCGCACCGATGGCTTCTTCCTTCATCAGCGTAAGTACGCCCACGAGCTACTGGACTGCGCCAGTATGCTTAATTGCAAACCCACGGCCACGCCTGTCGACACGAAGTCCAAGCTCTCCGCCATGGATGGTTCGTTGGCCACGGATGCGTCATTTTATCGCTCCATCGTCGGTGCCCTGCAGTACCTCACCTTGACCTGCCCCGAGCTGCAGTATGCTGTCCAGCAGGTGTGCCTTCACATGCATGCTCCGCGGGATCCTCATTGGGCTGCGGTCAAGCGGATCCTCCGCTACATTCGTGGCACCATGGACTTCGGCCTCTCCCTCCATGCCTCCACCGCCACGGACATCGTCGCCTACTCGGACGCCGATTGGGCAGGCTGCCCCGACACGCGTTGCTCCACGTCTGGCTACTACGTCTACTTTGGACCTTCACTCATCTCCTGGTCGTCTAAGCGACAACCCAAGGTCTCTCGCTCCAGCGCCGAAGCGGAGTACCGGGCTGTTGCTAACGCAGTTGCCGAGGTCTCTTGGCTGCGGCAACTCCTCGTTGAGATCTCATGTCCTGTTGCCAAAGCCACCGTGATCTATTGCGACAATGTCTCCGCCGTCTACCTCTCCGCCAACCCGGTCCACCATCGCCGCACCAAGCATATTGAGCTGGACATCCACTTTGTTCGGGAACAGGTGGCCCTTGGACACATTCGAGTACTTCATGTGCCCACCTCCCAACAATTTGCGGATATCATGACCAAGGGTCTCCCTACGGCATCATTTGAGGAGTTCCGGTCCAGTCTATGCGTTTGACCAGGTGACGCTTCGACTGCGGGGGGTGTTGAGATACATATCCTTGTATATCCGGATGTGTATCTTTTGTAGTTATGTATAGCAATACATATTTTTGTATTGATTATTGGGCCCGCCTCCTTCCTTGTATAGTCGAGGATGTGGCCTATATATGTAACGCCATATGCACCCAATCAATACATTGTGAGTTGCATCCCTCTCTACAGATGGCAAGGAACCTAGAACACTGTCCCCTGCCAGTTTCCACCGCCCTCCTCCCCCAATCACCATAAAAAAGCACCCCTCCGCCACCGACACCATGAGCCATGCCTGCGGTGCACCGCATCTGTGGCTGTAGATAAATCTCGAGGCTCCCGACCGTCTCACACCACTCCACTCCACTCCACACCTCCCCTCCCCCTCTCTGGAACGCCAGGGATGAAACCCTGTTTCGTTTCCCCGCCGACTAAACGAGAAACCGAGTTGAAGCTCGTATATGTCCGCCGCTCGCCGAGGCCGAAGTTGCAGCCACTTCTCCGCCACTCTTCTCTACTTTTCTCATCTTGTTCCTCTCTCAGGATGCTCCCTCCTTGACCTGACTTTTCTGTGCGTCCAGGAAACGCCGCAGATGGTCACTGCCGTCGACATCCGTCCGTGAGACTGCCGGCGCCAGGCGACCTTGCACTCGCCTGGGTGCATGCATGGGCACGGGACTCGGCCGGCTGCTCCGCGGCGACCTGCTGCTGCGACCCGCCGTCGCCACCGTTCGCATCCACGCGTGCGGTAGCTGTCGGGGACGCGACTGTCGCCCTCGCCCGAGCCGGCAGTCGGAAGAGCGCCCGCGTGTTCCAGGGCACCGTGGGGAATGGCTGCACGCCGCCGCCAAGCCGTCCTACGACGTGACCCCGGCATCCTCGAGCCCCCGGTGAGCCTCCCCATCCCTGTCGCTGTCGCTTCCGTCGAGCGTCATCATCGCTAGGTGGCGGTCGCGGCCGAGCCGATGGTTTCCGTCGTCGCTCAGAGAATCACCCGGTGTCGCCGGATCTTGATCCAAGGGTCGCATGCGTCCTGTCCCTTGCATGGCCGCAGGCCAGCGGGCCCCACTCGGGCCATTTTGAACGCCGCCCTTCTCCCGCGCGGGCGCAGCCGATTTGGGCCAGATCTGGTTGCCCTGGAGTTTCGGCCCGATTATTTCCCTTTTCTTTTCCTGTTTATCACTGTCTGAAATGTGTGCAGTAGCTTTTAAATCTGTAAAAATTCGTCACACCACCAAATCGCGTGATTCAAATTTCTGTGAATGTACAAATATTGTTTTGTACAACCTATAGTTGCATGCATAGGATTTACTACTATAGTTATTTACTAGTGTTTATTCTTCTGAAATGTTACTATTTTAGAATGAAAATGTTTGTGGAAGTTTTGTGTACCTTTTTTGGAGTGAAACCAATTTTGGTGTAAATTAATCCTCAGTAGTTTTATTTTGGTACATGACTCATCTGCAGGAGCTTCCTACATATTGCTTGGTTAATAAAACTAGATCTGGCCAGTAGGCCATTTATTGATTTTTGTTTTGAAAAATAAAATGGTTTTTGAAGAAAATCAAAGTGCCTCTGGTATATATCGTGATATGGTATGCCCAGGTCAATGGATTTATTTTTATGATTGTTATTTTATTTCTGGGAATTTAATAACCAAAACAGTGTGCCTTTTTAGTATAAAAATTGTGATTATTATTTTATAGCTTAGGAAAATGCCAAACCAGTTTTGGTAGTTCACATTTGGTAGTACCTATCCAGTGGCATGATTGTCTCTGATTAGTTCTGCTCCGATACTTGTGTGGTTGAATATTGGAGTGATCTAGTTTCTGTGTTGTTTAATTCTTTTAAATTATTTAAAAATTTAGTTCTGTGTGATTCTAGTGCAAGTGTGTTCTACATGTTTATATCTTCGTAGGTATGCTGCATGCATTTTTGTGACTCACAGGAAGATTTAGGAAAATTATTTAGTCCCTAAGTCATTTCTGGTTTTATAAAAATATTAACTATTGTTTTAAAAACCTAAATTGAGTGAATCCAAATTCTGTAGCTTTATAAAGTCAAGCTTCACTCTCTGTGATTTTACCAAATTTTTGTTAGCATTGTTCTTGAGCAACTTGCCATTTTGGTTATGGTTGCTTATTTCACCCCTAGGGAAATTGAATTGTTTTGTTTAAAGTGTTTTGTATTAAACTTTGGCACCAGACCCTACTAGTGGTTTCCAAAAGTCATTAGCCTCCTGAGCTTGTGTAGCTTATGTATTGATGAGAGGGAGAACCCTTTTTAACGATTAGATGCTTGTTAAGGTCTTTTCTAGTGGTAATAGAAATAGTCCTTTTATAAATAAAATAGCCATCCTTGCCCTAGGTGTCGTTTGTTGGAATGTTCAGTATCTCTGATGGAGTGGTTTGCTTCTGGTTTTGTATGAGTGTTTGATGCTATGGTTGTGTGTTGATTATTCTTCCTTTTATTTTGCGACGTTAGAATGCGCATGCTACCGGAGAAGGAGAGGAACTCGGTGAGGATTTCGAAGAGGAAGGAAGAGCAGGTGATTCTTGAAGATGAAGTCAAGAGACAAATGGCCAACCAAGGCAAGGCAGCTTTTGATGCATATCTTGACATAATTATCTTACTCTTGTATTATTAGCACTTTTATAAATTGCATGGTTTATTTATTTATGTGAGAGGTCCTGCCACTCGGTGTTTTATTATTCCACCCTTACGGGTGCAGCCCTTGTTGATACCTACCAAACAAATACATGTAGTGATATGGTGCTTAACACCCTATCCTTCTTGTCGCCGCTTTTCAAGAAAAGCTGGACTATAGGTCGGGAGCCCTTTTGAAAAAGGTTTGAGAAAAAGTTTCCAAGAAAAGAAATTCTTCGAAAAACCTTGGAATGGGGTAGCCCTGCCCAAGTGTGAGTTTATGAAAAGGAAAAGGTTTTGGGGAAGAAAAATGGCTGGAGGCAAGTGGAGATATTTTTTTTTCAAAAATCTTTGGTGACCGAGTACTTGAACCGGACCTAGCCAGTACAACCACATTACCCTTAAGTGGGACGGGGCGTAGCGTAGTAGCTTGTCTCGCCTTAGTTTGGGTCCTGCAAGTGTAGGGGTAGTCCGACCATGGACGCTTCGACCGGGGTTCTTCCCAGGAGAAGGGACACAACCCATTTGCCTTTATAGGTACGCGGGGTACAACTTATGAGCTCCCATTGAAAGATGCATAAGTGGTTGGATGGCATTCCGGAGAGTCGGGTGTGCTGGGGACCTTGCTACTCCTAGACAGCCCCCGGACTCTGGTGTTGGGAGGTACAACTCATAGGCATGTCTTAGGCTAAGGCGAGCAAGCGAAAAACTACGATCAGTTATCCGAGCCTCGCGTTTTGACGCTTGGCGAACCAGGGATGATCCCGATGGATTTATCAGATCTTGTGAGGAAAGTGTACAACCTCTGCAGAGTGTAAAACTATTCGAATAGCTGTGTCCGTGGTTATGGACGTGGGAATGGAAGCTGCTTGGCATTAAAGGAAGTTTTGTTTTATAATTTGTTTTCCAAAAGGGTTTGGAAAAGAATACCAGTGGGACTGGTGGAGTTGTACATGGGAGGTACGGTGGAAAGTTGGAAAAGTGTTTTTGGCCATATGAGATAGCCGGAAAGGAAAATGGGTCACCCTTACCTATTAGTCTTCAAATGAAAACTTGTTTTCAAAAAGGTTTTCAACAAAGATATAGAGATGTCACACTATCAAGAGAATCTATCTATCACTCCTTGTAACCCTAGAATAGTGTTTGTTCCTTGCTACTGCAAAATATGCATATCCTTTACTTCTCTCTAAGGTGGTTTGCGAGTACAATTCATAATGTACTCATGCCTTTGTCCCTGGCTATTTACTTGGCCAGACTTGGTGGAGTTCGATAGATGAAGAAGGAGTTGACGACGTCTCATGTTAAACTAGCTTGTTGATTAATAGATGATCATGTTTTCCTGATCATGAACATTGGATGATATTAATAACAAGGTCATATCATTAGGTGAATGATGTGATGGACATACACCCATAGTAAGCGTAGCATATAATCAAGTCATTTAGTTCTTTGTGCTTCAAGCTTTAATATGCATAGTAACTTAATCCTTCGACCATGAAATCTTGTTAATCACCTACACTGGATGGATGCTTTGATGACACCAAACACTATTGCGTAAATGGGTTGTTATAAAGGTGGCATTAAGTGTTCGGAAAGTATAGGGTTGAGGCACTTGTATTAATAGTGGAATTTGTCCATCCTAATGACAGATAGATATACTCTGGGACCTCTCGGTGGAATGATATCTAATTATCTTGCAAGCATGTGACTGGTTCACAAGGGATGTCATATCACGGTACGAGTAAAGAGTACTTATAAGTAACGAGGTTGAACTAGGTATGAAGATACCGATGATCAAACTTCGGATAAGTAAAATATTGCGAGACAAAGGGAATTGTTATTTTATGTGAATGGTTCTTTTGATCATGAAGTCATCGTTGAATATGTGGGAGGTATTATCGATCTCCAGGTCCCTCTATTAGTTATTGATCGGAGAGGAGTCTCGATCATGCGCACATAGTTCTCGAACCGTAGGGTGACACACTTAAGGTTTGATGTCGTTTTAAGTAGATATGGAATATGGAATGGAGTTCGAATGTTGTTTGGAGTCTCGGATGGGATCCAGGACATCACGAGGAGTTCCAGAATGGTCCGGAGAATAAGATTCATATATAGGAAGTCACTTTCCAAGTTTGGAAATGATCCGGTGCATTTATGGAAGTCTCTAGAATGTTCTAGAACCTTCCGGAAGAAATCACCATGGAAGGTGGAGTCCCGGATGGACTCCACCAACCCTAGCCAGCCAACCAAAGGGGAAGGTGGAGTCCATGGTGGACTCCACCACCATGGCCAGCCATAGGGGAAGGAAAGGGAGGAGTGCCACTTCCCCTAGGTTTCACCCATATGGAAGGTTTTGAGTTGGACTCTTATTCGGATTTTGGGAAAACCCTTGGGGGTTCCACCTATATAAAGAGAGGGAGAGGGAGAGGTTTGGCTACCTCTTGAGCCGCACCACCAAAGGCTCCCAAGGCCGGCGCCCAAGTGCCCCTCCTCTCTCCCAAACCCTAGCTACTCCCTCCTCATTCTTCTCCCGTAGTGCTTACGACGAAGCGCTGCCGGAGATCTCCGCCACCACTGTCACCATGCCATCATGCTGGCAGGATTCCGAGGAGGATCTACTACATCCGCTGCCTGCTGGAACAGGGAGAAGGACGTCGTCATCAACACCGTACGTGTGACCGAGTGCGGAGGTGCTGCTCGATTGTGGCACCGTCAAGATCTTCTACGCGCTTTTGAAAGTGGCAAGTGATCGACTACATCCACCATGAGATTTATCTCATTAACGCTTAGCGATCTTCGAGGGTATGTTGATCTTCACCTCATTGCTACCATCTACTAGATTAGATCTTGGCTTGTTATTCATTCTTGCGGTAGGAATTTTTTGTTTTCTATGCTACGAATCCCTACAGTGGTATCAGAGCCGTGTCTATGCATAGATTGGTTGCACGAGTAGAACACAATGATTTTGTGGGCGTTGATGCTTTTGTTGGCTCTTGTTATGTGTACTTTGCATCTTGCGGTATGGTGTGATGAAGCGGCCCGAGCTAACTTTACATGACCGCGTTCATGAGACTTCCTCCACACTCGACATGCAACTTGTATTGCATAAGTGGATTTGCGGGTGTCTGTCTCTCTCACCATAGTTAAGATTCAATTTACTATTTCTATTGACAACACTAGTATTAGCGTTGTGGTTCATGTTCTTAGGTAGATTGGATCTTACTCGAAAACCCTAAACCACATAAAATATGCAAACCAAATTAGAGGCGTCTAATTTTTTTTGCAGGGTTTGGTGATGTGATATGGCCATTGTGTGATGATGAATATGTATGAGATGATCATTATTGTATTGTGGCAACCGGCAGGAGCCTTATGGTTGTCTTTATATTTCATGAGGTAGTATTATTTCAAAGTAGTTGTAATAGTTGCTACATGTGGTGAACAACCATGAAGACGGTGCCATGGACCTTGACGCCCCGCCGACGATGATGGAGATCATGCCCGTGCTTTGGAGATGAAGATCAACGACGCGAGATAATAGGGCCATATCATATCACATTATGAATTGCATGTGATGTTAATCCTTTTTATGCATCTTATATTGCTTAGATCGCGACGGTAGCATTATAAGATGACCCCTCTCACTAAAAATAAAGATAATAAAGTTTTCGTCCTTAGTTAGCACCGTTGCTAAGACTCGTTGTTTCGAAGCATCACGTGATGATCTGGTGTGATAGACTCAACGTGTGCATACAATGGGTGCAAGCCAGATTTGCACATGCGGAAACTAGGGTTTGACTTGACGAGCCTAGCATGTACATACATGGCCTTGGAACACGGAAGACCGAAAGGTTAAGCATGAATCATATAGACGATATGATGAACATGTTGATGTTTGCCATTGAAACTACATCATCTCACGTGATGATCGGACTTGGTGTAGTTGATTTGGTTCGTGTAATCACTAAGACAATTCGAGGGATATTTTTTGAGTGGGAGTTCACCTAGTTAATTTAATAATTAATAGTAAACTCATATTTATCCTGAACAAAGTCTAAATTGTATTTGAATTAAATTTTGTAGAATTGGCATCCGTTTTCTCCTTTGCGCTAGGCTTGTAATTGAGATAGAAATACTGTTAAATCTGACAAGTAACTTTACGGACAATTACCGTATTGTTAAAGAATCAAGAAATGATTAAGTCCTATAGCAAACTTTTGGTAATCCTCAAATTGCTGATTCAAAAAGCAATGGTTTCAATTAGTATCTAAAATTATCTTGTCTCCGTAAAACTTGATGTTCAAATATGTTTGAAAAGTAAGGAGCTGAAAAGTTTGTTTTCAGAAATAAGCAAGGTATGAGATATATGTGATATCTAAGACCTTATTACAAGATAATAGAATATAATTTAGTGAGACTACATAAACTCATAAGTTTTATGGGAATGTACGAAGGTTGAAGACGCTAGGCGTCCCGATCCTCCAACTAGTTGGGCACTAACGTTATTCACATATCCATGTAAGACATATTAGCTTCATCATTAAGTTGTCATGATTTGATGGATAAAATTATGAGTGAAATTGTCATCACATTAAAAAGTTACTAATAGTGAAATCCGAAACACTTGTCATGAGATGATCAACTTTAAAGTGCGAACCTCAAGGTTATTGGTATTTGACCAACAAGCCTAGAAGTTATTGATGTTGAAGTGTTTTCATAAATATGAGGAAAGCCGAAAGAGAAACTACAAAAGGATTTTGGCAGAAAGAAAGAAAACACTAGAAAGTCTAGCTCAGCTGTATATAGATGATATACATGTTGTGAATATATTATTTGATTGGTCACACAATGAAGTTCTTGGGTATTTGTACCATATTGGTTCGTATGAAATGTCATACAACACAGCGCAATACAAGAATACAATGGCCTAAGTGACTGACAAGGAATGTGGTAATAATGCACGTCTAGAACAAAATAAAGTGTTATTATGTTCGTCGTTGGCATTCTACCTAGCCCTTCAGATTTATAATAAAGAACTTAATAATTGTTATTTTCCTCTGGTCAAATGAAAACAATTAGTTGTTCAAATTATGACCTTACTCCATATATGATGGATAAGTTATTATAAATCTTAATGGTGAAACACACATGCATAACACTGACGCTGAAATGCCATAAGGCAAATGATATGAATTCCACTTATTTGTGGAACCGCCATTTAGGTCATGTTAGAAAGGAACGCATGAAGAAAATCCATGCAAATGGTTTGGAGTCATTTGATTTTGAATCGTTTGGCACTTGCAAATCTTTTCTAAAGAAAATGACTGAAATATTGTTCATAGGCAAAGAGTTGAACGGGCAACTATCTTAGTGGAAACATACATGATGATATATGTGGTTCATTGGGCATAAATGTGTGCGGAAGATTCTTCTACTTCATGAAAGCTTCCAACAATGAATTGAGTGTATATATATGGATATATTTATTCAATGAGGAAGAAGTCTAAAAAATTTGAATAGATCCAAATAGATTTCAGCATGAAGTAGAAATCATTGTAATAGAAAAGTCAAATATCTATGATTAGATCATGGTGGAAATATTTGAATTACGAGTTTTAGCGAACATCTAAGAGAGTTATGAAATTGTTCGACAACTCACGTTTCTCGGAACACCATAGTTATGATGGAGTATTCGAGAGATGTATCCAAACTTTGTTGGATTAATGATGATATAAAATAAAATGATGCCATAATATTTTTGTAGATTATGCTTTAAAGACTACAGCTTTTACACTAAATACAGCGCCATCATAATCCGTTGAAATGACACCATATGAATTATGGCATGTGTATAAATCCTAATAGTCCTTTCTTAAAATTTTGGTATGCATAGCATAAGTAAATGAGTTTACAACCAAAACCGGATGAGTATATTTGTTGGTTATCCCAGTGAACAATTTGGGAATTCTTTCCACTATGAAGTCAAAGACAAAAGTGTTTGTCGATGTTACTTGCTTATTTTCAAGAAATTGTTTGTAGCGAAGTATTTGAGTGGGAGGACAATGGAACTTGATAAGGTTGATGAACCTGAGCATGATGATCAGAGTAGCGCAACATCGAAAGTGGTTCGGGAAGCAGCCACGACGATCATGGCTCCCATGTCTACAATGTTATAGTCATGGAGATCGAATTACCTATTGAACCTTGTAGGTATGGTTTACTTTGTGATCAAATAAATGATTTGTGAACAAAGGATTGATTTTGAACAATGATAAACCAACTACATACAAAGAAGCTATGATGGGCCCTGACTCCGTTCAAATGGCTAAGAGCCATGACATACAAGATACTATCTAAAATCAAGCTTGGAACTTGGTAAACCTTTTGAAAGAATAATTACTTTTTGAAAGTAAATGGATCTATAAATTTAATAGACTTGGATATAATATCCTTGAAGAAACTCGACTTGTCAAAAGATTGTTTACGACAAAGTTCAAAAAGTTGACTGCGATAAGATTAGATCGTCTGCAGGCGATGCTTATAGTCTATGCGGATTGTTCTAGTAATCACTACATATTTCTTTTATGAGATAGGTTAGTAGGATGGAAAAATACATTACTTAACAGAAGTGTGTATTAAAGGTGTATACAAGATACAACTGAGAGTTTTTGCTAGTCCGTAGAATACTAGTATGGTATACAAACTTCACTAGATGAAGTAAGTACCACGGAGTTGGAATCTTCACTGGATGAAATAAACGATGAAGAAACTTGCATTTGCAAGAAATTAAGTGGGAGCGCTGAGACATATTTATAATACTTTATGTAGATGACATATCGTTGATTATAAATAATGTAATCATGTACTTGATATGATTATAAGGTTTCATTGAAAATTAATTTCAATGAAAGGATATGGACTAAAAATGTATTTAGCGTCAAGATCTATGAAGATAGATTGAAATGCATAATAAGTTTAAGTCAAAGTACAAGAAAAGTTCTGATACTCGACGTCCAATTTTCGTCAGGTATGGCCCCTTTTTCGTCGCCTATGGGCCTGACCCGACGATATGGGTTCTGTGGTCGAAACTGCGTCAGGCAAAGTCCTACCACATTTTTTTTGGTTCGTCATGTTCGGGCGTCCTTCCGCCACGGCAAATCTGACCATTGCAGAAGTGTTTTCGGGAGCCCGTTGACTACCGACGTCATGGAAACTGATGAGTGGCAGACGCCGTTAACTGCCAGTTAACGCCGTTAACCGGCTGAAACCCCGTGGTAGATGGTAGGCCCACACGAGGCCTGCCACGCCTTAAGCGGGGCGGACCAATTAGTTTGCGGGCCGGGCCAGCTGACTCAGTTTGACCGGTCAACTATATAACTGGGCTGGTCTATTCACTACTAGGGAAAGGCTTACCGCCGGCGACCTGGAATGGCTTACCGCCGGCGCCTTCGCATTCGCCGGCGATCACCTCGCCGGTGGTAATGCCTCATCGTCGGCGCCTTCCAATTCGCCGGTGGTAAGTGGCCATTACCGCCGGCGTTTCACCCAATTCACCGGGGTTAAGTATTTCCGCCGGCGCTTTCCCATCTCGCCAGGGGCATCAGGTTACCGCCGGCGCTTCCCGTTTCGCCAACGGTAATATTAATAGGAGCTTCAGGTCATTACCGCCGGTGCTTTCCCATCTCTCCAGGGGCATCAGGTTACCGCCGGCGCTTCCCGTTTCGCCAGCGGTAATATTAACAGGAGCTTCAGGTCCTTACCGCCGGCGCTTCCAATTTCGCCAGCGGTAACATTAACGGGAGCATTAGGATGTTACCACCGGCGCCTTCCCATTTCGCCAGCGGTAATATTAACAGTAGCAAAAAATAAAAAAACTCAAATTAGACAACATATATACACCAGAATTCATAGCATATACACAGAATATACATGCAAATACCAGAATGACAGCAAGATATACATCATTAGCAAGATACACATCATTGGCAATGATACACATCATTAGAAAGTCCCGAAATGTCCATAACATGCATGCATGCATCAATAACACAAGTGTCGACCATATGGTTCAAACATCAGGACTCGAAGTAGCACATATTACACAAATACATATAAGTCTAGTCGACGACCTAGCTAAACAACAATGACATAGTAAACTAGGGAGGCGGTGGCGGCAAGCATCATCACGATGAAAGGGGTCCTCCACATCTCCCTCCTTTGTCCCGCTCGAAAGTTGGCGTATCGAGCTTCCGCCTCTCCAAAGTGGTCTCCCCCTTGTAACTGTTGCCGCTGAAACGGTGGACCTGCCTCCTACAGTCTTCCCAGTCCTCGTAGACTCCAGGAACCCTGCCGTGGTAGACGACATAGTACATCATCTATGCAAACACAGAAAAAAGAAATGTAAGTTTTTAGTACATTAGTAGAGAGAGATATAGCATAGAGTAGTGCAAAGAAAAAGCATGGAAATTACTTAAGTAATTTTATGACTAACATTTGCAAAGGACAAAAGTTTTTGAGTCAAGTCGGCTTCGGCGGGAAGGGGCGGATTCCCTCGAGCGTGTTGAATGTTCTGTCGTCACATCCATCTTCTAATTGGCCTTCTATCTCGGCCTTAGAAAGTGCAGGACCATAGTGGAACAAGACACCATTACCGCAGACATCCCTCCAGAGTATTGTGCAAATGGTCCGCTGGATGGCACGGAACTCGGCTCTCACTGATGAGGTCTGAGACCCGTGTGTGGCCCGATCTCGCGGATTGACTTCGAAACCAAGGGGGAAGATGGGAAAACGCGAGGAACACGAAGAACACGGCGATGAACACGAGGAACTCCGAGACTCACGCACACACACACCCCGATACACCCGATGCTTACCTCCGTGGCTCGATGGACCACGCCAATAGAATCACCCGGAAGAGGCACGCGGCAGAATTCCCGGTGAGAGATTGGGATTGGAGAAGAAGAGCTTGGTGAGGGAGAGAGAGTATCTTGTACTAGAATCTCACTCAACAAGTTCCAAATCAACAACCGAGGTGCCTTGATTACAGAGGGATGATACCCAAGGGAGACTAAGCTCAAATTTAGGTTTGAGTTCAAAACAAGTCTGAAGAGCTAATGAGGGGTCCCAGCTACTTATATAGTCATACATGGCCAGCAAGGGCGAACAGGTACGCGAATGGATAAGTTAAGGCAGTTTGGTGGGGCATTCTCGTCAGGTCCGGTTTGGGGCCGGTCTGACCGGGCCTGGGACCGGGCCGTCCGGTCATGGGTCCGGTCGACCGGGCGCAAACCGGGAAACTGCGAAGTTTCCGGTCGTCGTCCGGTCGAGGAGCTGGCCGGTTTGCGCCGATCGGCCGGGCCTATGACCGGGGCATCCGGTTGTAGGTCCGGTCTGACCGGGTCCTGGACCGGCCAGCGTCCGTCTCTTCCTTGGAGCGCTTCGTGCGACGTTGGCTTTGGCTTCATGATCATCTCCATGTCCAGTTGCTTCTCTCCTTCCCTTGACCTTGGCGTCTCCTCCTCTCCGTGGTCTTGACGCGCCTTGTACCTAATGACACATAGCACGTCGGCATGAGGTAGCAATCCATCCAAAGGGGTACCAAGATCAAGGGTGGTGAGGAGCGAGTTCACCTCATCATGAAGAGCTTTGACTCGGGCTCGTGTCATCGGTCCACTTGGGGGACTTGTTGGTCTTGGTGTAGCAACGTCGGTGACCGGGGCTACATCATCTCCCCCCTCTTGGGAAAGAGTCGTCCTCGACTCTTGCACCTCCTCATCTCCATGATAGGGTGACAAGTCCGAGACGTTGAACGTGTTGCTCACCAAGTACTTGGATGTTGGTATGTCGATGACGTAAGCGTTGTCATTGATGCGCTTGAGGACCTTGAAGGGGCCATCTCCTCTTGGCTTGAGCTTGGAGTTTCGCTCATGGGGAAACCGGTCCTTCCGGAGGTGGATCCAAACGAGGTCTCCTTCTTCGAATATCCTTGCCTTCTTCTTGGCGTTGATGTGGTTGGCTTGACGAAGAACATGTGCTTGTATGGTTGCCCTTGTCTCTTCATGTAGTTTCTTGACGGCGGCGGCGCGCTTGTCGAAGTCCATGTTGATGCGCTCGTGGAGGGGAAGCGGAAGTATGTCGAGTGCCGTGTAAGGTTCGAAGCCGTAGACGACCATGAAGGGGCTCCTTGATGTAGTCTTGTGCTTGGCGCGGTTGTAGGCGAACTCGGCGTGGGGAAGGCACTCCTCCCATGATCTCAAGTTTTTCTTCACGAGGACCCGTAGGAGGGTGGAGAGGCTTCGATTGACCACTTCCGTTTGGCCGTCCGTTTGCGGGTGCGATGATGATGAGAACAAGAGCTTGACTCCAAACTTCGCCATGATTGACTTCCAAAGATAGCTCATGAACTTGACGTCTCGATCCGACACAATGCTTTGCGGTACTCCATGTAGGCGAACGATTTCCCTGAAAAACAATGAAGCAATGTGTGAAGCATCGTCGCTCTTATGGCAAGGTATGAAATGAGCCATCTTAGAGAATCTATCCACTACAACAAATATGGAATCATGACCATGCTTAGTGCGAGGCAAGCCTAGAACGAAATCCATGCTAATATCTGTCCATGGTGCAAAAGGAATAGGCAATGGCATGTAGAGACCATAAGGGTTGGAGGTAGACTTAGCTTGTAAGCATGTTGTGCACCGACGGCAAAGGCGTTCCACATCTCGCTTCATCTTTGGCCAATAGTAGTGGGTTGAGAGCATGGCATATGTCTTGTCACGGCCAAAGTGGCCCATAAGACCTCCTCCATGAGACTCTTGCAAAAGCAATTTTCGAAGCGAAGACGCGGGAATGCAAATCTTGTTGGCTTTAAACAAATAGCCATCATGCAAATAGAAATCATCCACTCCTCGCTCAACGGAGCACTTCTCAAAAATGGGAGCAAAGAAAGAATCGGAAGGATAGAGTTCTTTGATCTCTTCAAGTCCCAAAACATGAAAATCCAAACGAGTTAACAAAAGGGTGTTTTTGCGGGAAAGAGCATCCGCCACAACATTGTCCTTGCCCTTCTTGTATTTGATCACATATGGGAAGGACTCAATGAACTCGACCCATTTTGCATGTCGTTTGTTCAAGTTGTGTTGGCTTTTCAAATATTTCAAGGACTCATGGTCGAATGAATGATAAACTCTTTTGGCCAAAGGTAATGTTGCCAAACTTCAAGAACACGAACTAAAGCGTAGAGCTCCTTGTCATATATAGGATAGTTGAGGCGTGCGCCATCTAACTTCTCACTATAGTATGCCACGGGTTTGCCCTCTTGCATAAGAACACCGCCAATACCAAGCCCACTTGCATCACACTCAATCTCAAAAGTTTTGGCAAAATTTGGAAGAACAAGAAGTGGAGCTTCGGTAAGACGTTTCTTCAACTCATCAAAAGCATTTTGTTGGGCCTTGCCCCAAACAAACGGAACATTCTTCTTGGTAAGCTCATTCAAAGGGCACGCGATGGTGCTAAAGTCTTTCACAAAGCGGCGATAAAACCCGGCAAGTCCATGGAAGCTTCGGACTTGGCCAACATTTGTAGGGGTAGGCCAATTATGGATGGCCTCCACCTTGGAAGAATCAACTTCAATCCCATTAGCGGAAACCACAAAACCAAGAAAAACCAATTTGTTTTGAGCAAATGTGCATTTGGGGAGGTTAGCATAAAGCTTTTCATGGCGCAAGATGCACAAGACTTCTCTCACATGTTGCACATGGTCCTCGAGGTTTTTGCTATAAATAAGAATATCATCGAAGTAGACAACCACGCTCTTGCCAATGAGAGGACGCAAGATGTGATTCATGAGGCGCATGAAAGTAGATGGTGCATTGGAAAGACCGAAAGGCATAACGAGCCATTCATAGAGACCAAGTTTGGTCTTGAATGCCGTTTTCCATTCATCACCAATAGCCATGCGGATTTGATGGTAACCACTACGCAAATCGACTTTAGAGAAAATCGTGGCACCACTAAGTTCATCTAGCATGTCATCTAAACGCGGAATGGGATGGCGGTAACGGACGGTAATGGCATTGATGGGGCGACAATCCATACACATCCGTTGCGTCTCATCCGGTTTAGGCACAAGGATCACGGGAACCGCACAAGGGCTAAGGCTTTCACGGACATACCCTTTGGCGAGGAGATCTTGAATTTGACGGTTGATCTCCTTGGTCTCTTCGGGGTTGGTGCGGTAGGCGGCACGGTTTGGGAGCGGAGCGCCGGGTATGAGGTCGATGCGGTGTTCTATGCCGCGGAGTGGTGGTAGTCCATGAGGGAGCTCGTCGGGGAAGACGTCTTGAAATTCCTGCAAAAGAGACAACAAAGACGGAGGAATGTTGATTAAGTCGTTAGTCTCCGACGCGGGTCCCTTGCATATGAGCACATAGTGCAATATGGTGGATGGGTTTTCTTGGAGCTCTCTCCACTCACTCTTGGTGGCTAGAAGGACACTCTTGGACTCACTCATATATGGCTTGTGGCGCTCACTCTCTTTGTGGTGGGTCGCTCCCTCTCCTCTCATCTCACTATGGTGGGTGTGGAGTTGTGCCCTCGCTAAAGCCTTCGCATTGTCCGCGATGATTTGGCTAGGAGTCATCGGGCGCAACTCGAACTTCTTGTCGTTGACCTTGAAGGTGTATGTGTTGGAGAGTCCATCATGTATAGCCTTCTTGTCATATTGCCAAGGGCGGCCAAGCAACATGTGGCACACCGTCATGGGTACCACGTCACACTCGATGGTGTCCTCATAAGGGCCGATCTTGAAGTTGACGGTGACGGTATGTTGTATCTTGACGTTGCCCTTGTCACTCAACCATTGGATATGGTAGGGGTGAGGATGCTTGCGGAGAGTAAGGTGGAGCTTCTCACACAACTCGGTGCTTGCAAGGTTATGGCAACTTCCACCATCTATGATGACCTTGATCGACTTGCCACCAATTCCGGCACGGGTTTGGAAGATGTTGCACCGTTGTTCTTCCATATCATGAGGTTGTGTGGTTAGCACCCTTGTGACCACAAGTGAGGGACTTGGGTCATGCTCACATAAGAGAGGATCTTCTCCACTTTCTTGTTCATAGGCTTCTTCACTTGCCACGGCGGCTTGCACAAGGGCTTCATATTCATCTTCATCAAGAGTCTCGATGTCACCATTCTCCATAGTGATCATGACCTTGGTGTTCTTGCACTCAAACGATTTGTGACCTTGGGTGCCACACTTGAAGCAAGTGACACTAGAGGGTCCCGTGGATGCCTTAGAGGAGGCGGTGGAGGAGACCGTTTGCTTCATGCGACTTTGGATAGTCGTCTTCTTGGACGGTGTAGAGGATGCGTCGGCCTTGGCACTTGTAGCATAAGGAGTTGATGTAGTAGGAGGAGTCGATGTAGCGAGCTTGGAGGAGAAATAGGACTTGGCCTTGGAGTACTTGATGTCCTCAATCACTTGGCGCTCGGCCTTCGATGCTTGGTGGACTAGCTCAACCATGTTGGAGTAAGGTTGGAACTCGACAATCCTCTTGATGGGATAAGTAAGGCCATTGAAGAAGCGAGCAATTGTTTGTTCTTCGGACTCTTGGATGTTGGCTCGCATCATAGTGAGCTCCATCTCCTTGTAGAACTCCTCAACGGTTTTGGTGCCTTGCTTCAAGTTTTGGAGCTTGTTGAAGAGGTCTTTCATGTAGTGCTTTGGGACAAAGCGAGCATGCATCTCCTTTTTCATATCTTCCCAAGTGTCAATTGGAGGTTCACCCTTCTCTTCTCGGAGAGTGAGGACTTGCTCCCACCAAGTGTTGGCGTAGTCTTCAAACTCGAGTGATGCCATAGCCACTTTCTTGGCACCGGAGTAGTTGTGGATGCGGAAGATCTTGTCCACCTTGAGTGCCCATGAGAGGTAAGCTTCCGCGTCGTCTTCACCTTTGAACTTGGGCATGTTGAACTTGAGCTTGCCATACATGTTCTCTTCATCCTCCAAGTTTCTTCTACGAGGAGGGGCGCCGTCAACTCTTGCGGCTAGAGGTGGAATAGGAGGTCTTCTACGGCCAACCATAGCATTGGGTTGGTGGTGGAGTTGAACACTTGCTTCACTTGGTTCACGGTGAGGATGTGGTTGAAGATCTTGTCGCGGTTGAGGACGATGCTCAATGTTGGGTCTCTCATCTTGATCATGGTGAGGCTCTCCTCGGCCACGTTGGTCATGGTGAGGGTGGCGACGAAGATCTCGCCGAGGTGGATCTTGAGGATCTTGGTCTTGGGGATGGCCATCACGCCCATGGTGAGCATGGCGATCCGCTTGGTGACGATCTTGTTGAAGGCCTTGAGCTTGTGGAGGACGCTCATGCGGACGAGCATGGCGATGTATTTCTCCACGCCTAGAGTTGGAGCGGGAGTCGTCATGACGAGCATGTGAGCGATGAGGTCGATGATGGTCTTCACGCCTTGAGGAGGAGCTTGGGGACGAAAGGCCACCATGAGAGTAATGGTCTTCATGCCTTGAGGAAGAGCTTGATGAAGAGGAAGTAGAGCGGTGTCGACGATGGCGACCCAAGTTGGTGATGGCGCGCTCGAGGCTATCCATGCGCCGCTCCATGTTGGCATCATTGGCCGCCATTTGGCCATTCAAGTTGTCCGTAGCTTCACGAAGAAGGGCCAAGTCGTGGTTCACGGTGGAGAAGTTGTGAGCCACTTCATTGTATTGCTCATCGATGCGCGTCTCGAAGAGGGAGAGTTGCTCCTTGAACTCTTGTCGTTGCGTCCATAGGTTGTGTTGAGTAGCCAACCTCTCGGTGTTGCGAAGGATCTCTTCATCCCTATTGGTATCTCCGGTCCTATCCATGATGCAAAGACAAGAACTATGTTGTGTATGTTAGTGGAAGGAGACTACCTCGTACCCTTACCAAGGTAAGATAGTATTGAGGCAATCCACCAAACCGAAAGCAAGATCAAGTGTATCGGGGACACACGCAAAACCACACGCAAAAGCTAGCAAATATGGTGTTAGGCGAGTGTTGTGGAAAGCCAAAAGACAAATCCAAGATCAAGTATGTTGTTAACAGCGGGTGAGGTCCAAAAATCCAAATGTCAATGTGAAGATCACTATAAACACGGAAAAAGATGTGGAACACACACACGAGATAAGCGGGGTTAGTGCAACCAAAAGTGAGCGGAAAAGTGTATGTATAAGTGCTCGGTGTCACACTAACACAAGGAGAGCCAAAGCTTTGGTTGCAAAGGAAGAGACAACAAGATTCACACGTGGCCTCTCTTCTCCTATCTCTCTTTGCTTAAAAGCTTTTTCTCTTTTGTATATGGCGGCACTTGCACTCGTTTGTATCTTTGGTGGCACGTGGACACTTTTGTGTATATGGGCGTATGGATGTATGGATGTATGGATGTATGGTGCTACTCGCACTCTTTTTGTGTTTTTGGGGCTTTTTGACGCACTATGCTAGCGTTAGCCTCGCTTTTGCTATCTTGCCACACGAGTGTTTGCTTGGGTGCCTTACTCAACGCGACACACACACCTCACAATGCGGGGCCACGTGCAATGTCTCGCAACACTAGACAAGCAATGCTCGATGGGATAGATCGCAAAAGGAAGAGGGGTTACAAGGTGACCTGCAAGTTATACCTGCGATGATGGTGGTGGTGGTGGTGGTGGTGGAGATCGCCGGATGTCGAGGTCGAAGGAGGGGGCGTTGCTGCGCCCGGTCTGGGGTCCGGTTGGACCGGCTCCTGGACCGGCCTGTCCGGTTGCCGCGCGGTCGACCGGGTTCTCGTGCTGGGCCGTTTGGTCTGTGGCCCGGTTGACCGGGCTCGAAACCGGATTTCGCGGGATGAAGGTTTCTCTCTCCTGTTCTTCACGAAAACCAAGCCAAATCGACCAAATCGAAGGGAAACGATGGAATTGGAGGCTAAAAGTTGGGGAAATAGTAGATCAAGCACAACAACACCAGATCCACGGACCAAAACCACTCAAAACGCAACCAAATCACAGATCGGTCAAGAGGCAATTTAGGGCTATTTTTGGGGATTTTTTGAAAAATTTTCTAGGAACGAAATCGGGTGGGTGGGAGGTCAAATCCGCGGTAACCAAGAGCTGCTGATACCATATGATGAGGTCTGAGACCCGTGTGTGGCCCGATCTCGCGGATTGACTTCGAAACCAAGGGGGAAGATGGGAAAACGCGAGGAACACGAAGAACACGGCGATGAACACGAGGAACTCCGAGACTCACGCACACACACCCCGATACACCCGATGCTTACCTCCGTGGCTCGATGGACCACGCCAATAGAATCACCCGGAAGAGGCACGCGGCAGAATTCCCGGTGAGAGATTGGGATTGGAGAAGAAGAGCTTGGTGAGGGAGAGAGAGTATCTTGTACTAGAATCTCACTCAACAAGTTCCAAATCAACAACCGAGGTGCCTTGATTACAGAGGGATGATACCCAAGGGAGACTAAGCTCAAATTTAGGTTTGAGTTCAAAACAAGTCTGAAGAGCTAATGAGGGGTCCCAGCTACTTATATAGTCATACATGGCCAGCAAGGGCGAACAGGTACGCGAATGGATAAGTTAAGGCAGTTTGGTGGGGCATTCTCGTCAGGTCCGGTTTGGGGCCGGTCTGACCGGGCCTGGGACCGGGCCGTCCGGTCATGGGTCCGGTCGACCCGGCGCAAACCCGGAAACTGCGAAGTTTCCGGTCGTCGTCCGGTACGAGGGAGCTGGCCCGGTTTGCGCCCGGTCGACCGGGCCTATGACCGGGGCATCCGGTTGTAGGTCCGGTCTGACCGGGTCCTGGACCGGCCAGCGTCCGTCTCTTCCTTGGAGCGCTTCGTGCGACGTTGGCTTTGGCTTCATGATCATCTCCATGTCCAGTTGCTTCTCTCCTTCCCTTGACCTTGGCGTCTCCTCCTCTCCGTGGTCTTGACGCGCCTTGTACCTAATGACACATAGCACGTCGGCATGAGGTAGCAATCCATCCAAAGGGGTACCAAGATCAAGGGTGGTGAGGAGCGAGTTCACCTCATCATGAAGAGCTTTGACTCGGGCTCGTGTCATCGGTCCACTTGGGGGACTTGTTGGTCTTGGTGTAGCAACGTCGGTGACCGGGGCTACATCACTCACATTTTCATCGCTGGTGTCCGACATCTTCACGAACATCCGCTGAAGACTGGATGGCAACAAGAGAGCGTTCTGAGACCTTACAATCGACCTCATCTGTAGGATGGCAAACCAGGCGTCCATCCCATTGTCATGCGCCGACTGCTTGAGGCAGGGGAACTTGGTTATGTGGTTGCACACATAGCAACCTTTAACTTTCTTCTCATGCCTGATTTTGTCGATGACAACCTCGGCTATGAAGCCGTTGAGGGCTTTATCAAGTGTAGACTTAAGGTCGGTGAAGTCTTTCTCCGGATCAAGCCCGGAGTCGAGATAACTGACATGGGAATGATACGGGTGAAAGATGAGGAGGGTGCAGTACTTGAATCTGCGCAAAATGGAAATAAAGCATCATACTCGATCAACTATGAAGGAAATTCATGAAAGAATGTAATAGAGGGTACTCTAGTAACCAAATACTTACTCGCGGAAATATGGTATGGCAAAGTATTTCTTATCCTTGTTTAACACCAAGAAATCCTTGATGTACTTCGCTAGAAACGCTTGTTCGTTCTGGACGACAGCTGGAGTCATGTAGAAGGGGTCCATGATAGAGATGTGCGCTGTGTTCTCCATAGCGATATTGTGCGCCATGCCGAGCGATACGAGGCGGACCAAGTTTTGGTCGAGCTGTTGCATGTTCAAGAGCCTGATGATGTCTTCATATCGAATGAACATCAAGTCCGCAGGGTATGTGGTGACAAAGCCAAAGCCAGTGGGCACCTTGGCCGTCAAAACCGGGTACGAGGGATTTCTATCTCGAAGAAGTAGGTCCTCCTTCATTAGAACAGCATCATGCAAGCTCCTCATATCCGGCGTCACCTGCTTGACAATGTGTGCCGACAGCATAGGCTGGCCTAGGTGATGCATCTTCCTCCACGGGGTCGGCAACTTGTCATTAACCACTTTCTTGCTTGCGGCAAGATCTCCGGACTTCTTTCGCTTCCTGCCTTTCTTCTTATTGCAACTGGGAGTGATGTTTTGTTTCATACCCTCTGTGGTCGCACCAAGGAGTGTCCTCAGGCTAAGCCCAACTCGGGGTGGAGCGGTGAAGGCGGTAGTGTCTTCCTGCTCGGGCGTTTCTTATGAAAGGAACAACTTATTCTTTAGCTTACGATCGGCGGGTGGCTTGTAAGGAGAAACCCCGTCGCCCTCCATCTCAGCGATGAACGTATCCATTGGAGCTTGATCAATGTCCAATGCGTTGCCGTACTGACTGTCGGGCTGACTGTCGGGCTAACTATCGGGCTCAAAAGGACCACCAGCAGGTGGAGGACTGACACTGGCTTGGCTCGGGGCAGCCGTCGCATCCTGAGGAGTGACCATGCCATAGCTTGCCTCCAAACCTGAGGCGATGTTCAGCCGAATTAGGGCTTTCGGCCATAGAAGGATGTGATTCTTGAGGTCCCCGAGAGTGAGCGGGGTTTCCGTTTCCGGGGGTTGATAAGGAGGATGGAGGTCTTGGCATCCCGGTAACGACCGGTTCACGCGAACCCGGCTCATGCTATCATCCATCCTGGCGAAGTGGAGCGTCCAATTTTTTGGCAAGAGGACACTGCCGCTCGCTACATCCTTCAACTTGTTATCCACATTCAGTAGGAAGGTGCAAGGAGTCACGTCCTCATGTGAAAACATGTGTAGGTCAGAGAGGGGCGATGGCAAAGTAACTAATTTGTAGAGGCTAAATTAATTACCGTGAGGGCGTCGAGCTTGGCTCGCGTCGAAGGACCGAGGCCAGGCGTGCACGTGACAGAGGGGATACTGGCTCCCCCCACGGCCGACGAATCCTCTCTAGCGCATACCAAGTTGGGTGTGCATTGAGCATGTATAGCTGGAGGCCGGTTGTCGGAGTTGCTGGCGCCTAGGCTGATCACCGGCATCGGTCCCTTTTGGCCGCCGGCGAAGTAATTCTTCATCGACATCACAAGATCAGGGATAATTTCATTGACCCTGCTGGCCACCGCGTCATCAACCTTGCTAGCAACCGCGGCACTGACGCGTTGCTCCATGGTTGTTTCCAAGTCGGCCACCTTTTTCAGAAGAGCCTCGTGCTCCCGGTCCTTCTGCGCCTGCCGCGACTCCTTAGTGCTTGCGGGCATGTCCAAGCCATAGTCGACAAGCTTGCGACCTCCTCCGGCGCCGGGGACACGGTGGGGCTTGTCCAACGGCGGTCGTTCCTTCACGGTGTTCAGACCCCTGATAAAAGGCGTGTCCCACGGGACTTCGCCCGTCGACGTCTGGGTCGAGGAGCCAGCTGATTCGGCGGCTGCTTGTTCCTTCAACTGCCAGAAGTAACATGAACAATTTTAGAATGTAATGGAATTTGTGAGCAGTATCAGATTAATAAGCTGGTAAATTGCTTACCACTACATTCTCAAGTGCCTTCACCTTCGCGTCGGTGACCAACTCAACTCCCACCACCACATCAGGTTTCGTGACACGTTTCGCACCCATTTCTCTATGGTATCGGGACCTGAGATCTGCCCTGAAGAGTGGGTCTTTGTACTTGGCAAAAGGGGGCTCGAGGCCAGCGTTTATGTAGGCATGGTCCTCCTTGTCCTATACCGGCTGCTTTCCTTCGAAGCCACGGCAACCGAGATGGTGGTGACCGATGTTCTTATCCGCCAGCTCCTTCCCCTAGGCTGATTGTTGTTTGGTGTACTCGAGCTGCTCATTTTCCAAGAATTTATTATACTGATCCAGCGTCATCTGCGGGAAGTGGCGCTGGATCTCTGTCCAAGTCTCATTGTCACCAAGCATCCCCCTCAGCATGGTTTTATAACCGCTGAGGTTCTTGGTGAACTTAGAGAGGGCTCGTCTGTTCACGATGTTATCCTTGGGATCCTCGTTCCTGTATTCCACAGGGATCTCATACCGTGTGTGCAGCCGCGCAAGGAGTTGGGCCTGCAGATGCTGCTTCTTCTTTGTTCGGAGTTTCATCTCGTTGACATCGACGACGTCCCGAAGGATTTCTCCCAGTTGGAGGTCGTACCCCTTCGCCAGGTGCTTGGGCTCGGTAGGAAGACCGGTCTTGGCGTCCACTGCGGTGATTATGTCGCGAGTGGTGCCGACCCTGTTTGGGCATCGCTGCTTCCGTTTCCTCTTGGCCTCGGTAGTAGTATCCGAGCTACCCCCGGCAACGCCACTGTCGGTGGTCTCGTCGGCATCGGCCCTCTCATCCGCGCCATCATGGGCATCATCATTGTCCATCTCATCACCCCCCTCCTCCGAGGACTCGTCATCGCTGCCTAGAAGTTCCTCCAGCTGATCCGAGACCATGAGCCTGTAGTGCTCATCCAACTTCCGCTGAGAAGACCCGTCAACGTCTTCGTTGGGGTCTGCAGAAGACGACATCGCTAGCTATATATACCTAGCACTGCACAAACTAGCATACAGTAGCATCAAAAGTACTGTCACAATAATGATGAGTAATGAACTACTCAATTAAACAACCAGTAACTAATCGTGCAGCCAAAGTATATTAGTAAACAGAGCTAAAACTGTTTCAGTTATACAGAGTTACAGAGTTGAACTTGTTTCAGTTATACAGAGTTACAGAGCTGCATTTGTTTACAGAGTTGCACCTGTTTACAAAGATACAGAGTTGCACTTGTTTCAGTTATACAATTGCATTTGTTTCAGTTACATGGCACTTGTTAAAACTGAACTTTCAGGTAAATGAGTTGCATTTGTTTCAGTTATACAGAGTGGCATTTGTTTCAGTTTCATCATCTTCAAAAATAAGGCTACAAACTATAACTGAATTCCAGCCTGGGTGTTAACTGAATCCAAGCATGGGTGTTAAGATTGTACTGAGAGCAAAACAAATATAGAAGAAACAGGAATGTAGGGAGCAGTGATGTTGAAATGCAGTGCTACAGGAATGTAGGGAACAACTCCATCAGTATGCTAACCCAAGCCTAGTATGAATGAATCTAGAACTAATGGAAACAACATGACCTGCTATTCATTCTGTGTTGAATTTAATTACTAGCTTAGTTTGATTGATCTGCTATTCTAATCCATCTGAACACTACTAGGTGGAAATCCACGACGAAAATCCGGCATGACCTTTGCTAAAAATGGTCATGCCAGAGTGCCCGAAATTCGCCGGAACGGAAGTTAATCGACATTCCGGCGAAACATGGACACTCAATGTGCACCTGCAGAGAGATTTCACAGCATAGAGATGCACAAGATACACTCAGCTCATTTCACAGCATTTATATGCCATTTCACAGCATATGCAAACAGGTCCATTTCATAGCATTTGCAAACAGCTCATGCCATTTCACAGCATATGCAAATAGCATATGCACCCAGCTTATTTCACATCTATGCCATTTCATATTCATCCTCATTCTAATTACCTTGAGCTTCTGGAGGAGTGAGCAGTGAAGACGAGGTCGGAGAGGCGGGTAGCTTGTTCCTGCGGCGGTTCCTGCAATTCATAAAATTCAGCACTTAGTCTCCACATATAAAAATGAGACATATGAATATTGATTCAAAATAAATATCTTAAATGCTACAGCCAGTAAAGGGCTTAACATCTTCATGACTGCTAGGGCATGGGTAAGAACTCCAGTTTCTGGCAGAAAATGATAATTGCCATCTAGAGAAAAATTAAAGGATAGGGGAAATTTGAGCAGCAGCTATGCCATTCCCTAAAACATCATATACTGTTAGGCTTGAGGCAGCAGTGTTTCCTTTTTTTGGTTGTCAATTTGCTTTTTTTTGTACTCTGCTCTTGTGATTATATTTAGTATCGGATTCTAGTTACTTTTCTAACAGTGGGTAAGCCCTTCAGGCCCAGTGATCTCATATGGGGGAAGCGTGATCAGTGCAACTAAGGATGTCTATTCGCATTTGGTTCCCTGCAACCAAGTAATACATGTGCACCGGCCGTGGTACATTAATACTACGTGTAACAAGCATGGCCGTATTAGGGAAGAAAGTGTTACCATCTACTCTTTCCATCGATGCATGGAGACGCAAGCTTTGCGTTTTTGCGAAAACTATAGCTGGCGGTGATCAGGTTTCCAAATGAAAGCATAACAGAAATGGTAATGGTTGCCTCCTAACTGATCAAGCATGCCAATGAAAGAGGCAACATCATCTGCTTTGTGAACTGTATTTCGCTTAATAGCTCCTACTACTTGCTAGATGAATCTACACTAGTTTAGTTCTAGGGCCTGAGCACACGAAATTTACACCCAATCCAAACGGGGCCCTAGGAGTAGTAAAAGGGAAGAATTACTAGCTGCCGGTACGGGCAATAGCATGTAACAACAATCGCCTTAGCAATCGAAAGCCATGGTAGTAGGAATTAGCAGGCATGGAGCTTGGGAATTCGAAGAGGGTGCTGAAATTACCGAGCTAGGTCGGACGGCAGTGGCCGGAGGAGGAGGAAGCAGCAGCAGTGACAAACCTGTGGAGACAGCAGTGACGTCGAGGTTGTTAACAACGGCGGTGGTCTGGGGGAGGCGACAACACACGAGCTTGAGGTTGATGTCGACGGCGGCGGTCTGGGGGAGGCGGCGACGGCGGATCGACGACGGCGATAGGAGATGCGTGCGGTGGGGGATTTGGGGGAGGCGGCGACGGCGGCAGGAGATGCGTGCGGTGGGGGATTTGGGGGAGGCGGCGACAGCGGATCGACGACGGCAGCAGGAGATGCGTGCGGTGGGGGATTTGGGGGAGGCAGCGACGGCGGCGAATCGACGACGGCGGCAGACGGGGTGGGAGAAGAAGGCGCGGTGGGATTTGGGGACGACGGGGACGAGGGGATTTTTTTGGCTAAGTCCTAGTCGACTTACCCCCGGCGAATTCGTGAAAACGCCGACGGTAACGTTTCTGTCACTTACAGGTGGGCCCAAGTGCAGTTATCACCGGCGAAAGCGTCTAATTCGCCGGGGGTAACATTTTTTTCCTTCCCAGCTGGCGTGATACCTTTAGTTCTGTAAACCTATAGATTAATCAAAACCGATCCGTTAACACAGTGGTGCCACTCTATTGTTCACAGCTGAAGCACCAAGGTTCGAATCCATGTGGGTGCAAAAAATGCACCCCTTTTCCCTTTCCCTTTCCTAGCTAAGACCTCTTACCCTTTTCATGCTAAGACTTTTTTTATTGTTTCTAGTTTATTTGGATAAATTGTAAAGTCCTTTTGGCAACATCGGATAAAAATTAAATGAAGGATAAATTGCAAGACATAAATTTATGATTTTCATTCTTGAATGACTTCAAAGTCCTTTTGGTGATATCCGACAAAAAGCCAAGACATAAATTTAGGATAAACATGAAGGACAAATGGTTGTTCGAGAGATAATTATTAGAAATACACAAATGACTTCAAAGTCCCTTCCGCTTGGTCCTTGTGACCCCACCGGTATCGTCGCGACTCCTTGTGTACGGAGGAACACTTGGCCTAGGTAGCATCGTCCTTCTTCTTCTTAGTGTGTAGGTTCTATCGTCTTCATCGGGTTCTTCCATCATTTGGTCTCCGATAAGGCCGTCGAATTCTTGCTCGCCGGCAACTCCATCCATTCCGACGAGGGCCATTTTTCCTCTCCTTACGACAACATGGTTGGGCCTTGACGGGTCAGTTATGAAGAAGCATTGCTCGACGTGCTTAGCCAATACCCAAGGCTCATTTTGCGCGGTGGGGTTCTTGGTCTTGGATTTGGGGGGTAGTCGAATGGTGGTGACATACGCATCTTCTTTTGTGACGTCCGTAGCCCATCTGACACGAAACATCGGTAGCTTCTCCCCAACGTAGTCGAGCTCCCAAATTTCCTCGATCCTTCTGTAGTACCTTTTCTTCAATTCACCCGTGTACGATTCCATCGTCACACCCGAGTTCTGATAGTCGCTTCTTTTGTCCCTCTCCTCCGTGGAGAACGTGTAACCGTTGATGTCGTATTTCTGATAAGTCAAGAGGTTGGGGGAGGGCCCATAAGACAAGGCCAATATCATTTTGTCTACGTCGCTTGCCATTGGTGGGGGATTGGCATCAATCTGGTCTTTGAACCAACGCGCGAAAGAGGAGTTGTGCGCTCTAAATACATCTTCTTCCGTCATCGGCTTGTCATCCCTGCTCTTGATCATGTTTATGTGCTGATCCACCCAAGGCTCTACCTCGTTCATGTGTTGTAGTGCTACTAAGTGGGACCTGTTAATGTCTGTTCTCCTATCATCTTGATCCGCGTCGAGTTCCCTCCTGCCAGCGTTGTGGCCTACTCCCTCGAATCTGCCGAGGTGCTTGTTGGCGGGCAATCCAACCGGACGTGGGTCGTCCTCGTTTAAATAATTCTTGCAGAAAGAGATGCACTCCTCGGTGAGAAAGCCCTAGACGATGCTTCCATCTGGATGTGCCCTGTTACGAACGTATCCTTTGATGAAGCCGTTCATTCTTTGTAACGCCATCATGTTGTGAAGGAACGCGGGCCCGAGATCCTCGATATCATCCACTATATGCACCAGCAGATGGACCATGATGTCAAACAATGCGGGCGGGAAGTACATCTCCATCTCACATAGGATGGTGACGATCTCTTCCTGCAGCCTCCCAAGTTTCTTGACGGTTATCAACTTTCGAGTGATGATGTCGAAGACGTTACACATGTCAGTCAGCGTCGCACGGACGGGCGGTTCCATTATCCCTCGGATTGCAACTGGAAGTATCTGCGTCATCATGACATGACAGTCATGAGACTTCATCCGCTGAAGATTTTTTTCGTCGGGTCCAGCCATCTGCGTATCAGCCCCGCGTAGCCTAGGAGAAATTTGACTTCTAGGAGGCACTTGAAGAATTGTTCGAGCTCATCGGGATTTAGAGTGAAGCAGGAGGGTCGAGGAGTTTCGCGCTGCTTGGCCACCCTTTTGCGTTTGCGACCATCTGTCTCCTCCCCCTCAGTTTCCTAGTCAACCCGCGCGAAATGAAGCTCTTTTCTAATATCAAGGGCCATCAGGTCGTGTCTTGCTTTCGACCCATCTTTGGTCCTCTCCGGCATGTTGAGCACAGTGCCAAGCAAACTCTCACACACGTTCTTCGTGATATGCATGACATCAAGGCTATGAGGCGTACCGAGGATCTTCCAGTACGACAAGTCCCAAAACACGGACCTCCTTTTCCATAACCCCAAGAGCGGCCCTGGTTCCTTTTTCTTTCTCTTGTCTCCTTTCTTCCGCTTCTGGATCTTTATCTTACCCGCCGGAGGGCAGTCTTTCCAGTTTTTCAACAGAGTATCTATCTCTTCGCCGCTTCGCCTAGGTGGAGGTCCCTTAACCTCATCCTTCCCATTGAACATGTCTCCATGCTTCCTCCACGGGTCATTCTTGGGAAGCCACATTCGATGCCTCATGTAGACGGTTTTTGAGGACCCGGGATCCTTACCCAGCTGTAAAAACGGTGTCTTTTCCATGCACCTCACACATGCCTTGTGTCCATGGCACACCTGGCACGCGATATATCCATATCCAAGATAGTCCTGCACCGTCGTCAACAGTGCGGCTTTCATACAGAAAGTTTCTTGTCCGTAGGTGTCCCAAGTTTCTATCCCTTCCTCCCACAAAGTGACTAGCTCCTCCTTCAATAGCTCCAGATACAGGTTGATATCGCTCCCTGGCTGCGTCGGCCCTTGTATTAGCATACTCATGTGTATGTACTTCTTCTTCAGGCATAGCCATGGAGGGAGGTTCTACATCCATACAAACACGGGCCAGGTGCTGTGCTTGCTGCTTTGGTTCCCAAACGGATTGAGTCCGTCGGTGCTCGCACCCAACCTGATGTTCCTTGGTTCTTTCCCGAATTCTTCGTAATACTCATCGTCTAATGTTTTCCACTGGCATGCATCCGAAGGGTGTGTTAGCACTGGGTTTTCAACCCGTTCTACATCACGCATCACCGCCTCCTTTCTTTCCGCATGCCAGCGCATGATCTTTGCTTCCTTGGGGTCCACGAAGTACCGCTGCAGACGGGGCGTGAGCGGGAAGTACCACACAACTTTTCGAGGAGATTTTCTTGTCCCTCTCTTGTATCGAGATTCGCCAAACTGTGGGCATGTATCGAGATTGGCATGCTCGTTCCGATATATTACGCAGTCACTGATGCAGGCGTGGTATTTCTTGTGCGGTAAATCGAGAGGGCACACGATTTTCTTGGCCTCCTGTAGGCTACCGGCACACGTGTTATCTTTAGGAAAGTGGATCTTCAAGTATCCGAAGAGTTCGTCCATGCTTGCGTCCGTCCATTTGTGCTTTGCTTTCATCTCCATAATATCGAGAGCTACTCTCAGACGGCTCTCCCCCGTCCCACGAGCTGCATCGTACTACGGAGTTCTCGAGTCTACCTCGAGTTGATCCAGCTTAGACTTCCGTCTACCAGCGATTTTGGGGTCGGTCGATGTGTTGCTGAGAAGAAGTTCTTGAACATGACGGTCCTGCACGGCCGCGGTTAGCAGGGTATTTCTAATCATGTCCTCGTCGGCCGCATGTTCTTCCCGGCCTTCTTGATCATCATCAACGTGTGCCCATCCTCTTCAACCTCGTCTCCATTGTCGTATGGGGCATCCTCTTCATCACCTTCGTTATCATCATCTCCACCATCATCATCTCCATCATCATCACCTTCGATATCATCATCTCCATCATCACTCATCCACTGAGTATGCCCCTCCATGAAACTATACCTGAGCAGGTGCTCATTCACTATGCCTGAAAAGGGGTCGAACAACGACCCTAGCTTGCATCTTTGACAAGGACACATTATATCCTTTCGCTTTTTTTAATACATGTCGGCCGTCGTGCGTTCCACGTATCTATCCACGACACTTTCCCTCATCTTGATGACCATCATCGCCTACAAGACAAGATAATTGATTACAACCGCCGCGTCGGTTTTCACGAAAAAATTCGGCATGACCTTTGCTAAATATTATCATGCTGGAGTTCCAAAAATTACCGAAACGGAAGTTAATCAACATTCCGGCAAAGCATTGGCAACTCAATGTTCCTGCACACGTCAACAAATGCAAAACAATGCATTTACATATATAGAAACGCCTTTTGCCATCACTAGTGACATAACCGCGACTTTTCACCAACTCATGAACATTCCACTCATTAGTTATATACCTATTAGTTGACGCGATGTCCAAAAGCACCGGAGAGACGCCACACGTCGACTTTATGCTCGAGAGATCTAGAGATCTAGAAATAGAGAGATCTAGCTAGATCTAGTGGAAAAGGTGGTGGGAGGAGATAGATCTAGATCTAGATCATGCAAATCATGCTACAGGGGCTAGGTAGTGCATGATTTGCTCAAATACATCATATTTTGTTGGTTGAAATAGCTAAAATAGGTGGGGGAATGAGCTAACTAGTGCTTGGGTTGATTTGCCATCACATATGAGTGTGTGTGGGTGGTAGTAGGTGGCTGGTCATCTTAATGGCCAACCCCAGGTTACCGCCGGCGCTTAGACATCAAAATGCCAGCGGTAGAGCCCGTTACCGCCGGCATCTACGGGTCAGAAACGCCAGCGGTAAGTGAAGGCTGGGTGGCCCACCCTGGCGTGGCGGTAGGGCCCGTTACCCCCGGCATCAACAACCCACGTTCGCCGGCGGTAGAGCCCGTTACCGCCGGCATCTACGGGCCACAAATGCCAGCGGTATGTGAAGGCTGGGTGGCCCACCCTGGCTCGGCGGTAGGGCCCGTTACCCCCGGCATCAACTGGCCACGTTCGCCGGCAGTAGAGCCCATTAGCCCCGGCGCCTTTGGGGCCAATTCGCCGGCGGTAACGCTAGGCCCAATTGTGACCCGTGGCCCATCTTATCGCCGGGGCCTTCGTGCCCATTTCACCAACGGTAATGGAGGCATCTCCGGCGCCATCCTACCTCTTGCGCCGGCGGTAGTGTTAGGCCCCCCTGGAAGGTCTTACCGCTGGCATCTTCAACTCGTATTTGCCGGCGGTAAGGAGTGCGACTATAAGCCTTTTCCTAGTAGTGATTGGGTACGTGGGCTAGGCCTAACCTCTTAGGTTGACTGGTCAAAACTTAAATGGGCTGGCCCGCTAAGCACGTGGGCCGGGCCGAATGCCTTTGTTTGACCGGTCAACAGGCAAACGAGCTGGCCCACTAAGCATGTGGGGTCCACTTTCCTGTTACCTGGCCGGCCCAGTTAGTATGTGGGCTCCACCATAAAACAAGTGGGCTGGCCCAATAAGTTAGTGGGCTGGCCCACTAACATGTGGGGCCCACTTTCCTTTTATCAGGCCGGCCCAGTTAGTAAGTGGGGTCCACCGTAAAGCAGGTGGGCTGGCCCAACAAGCTAGCGGGCCAGCCCAAAAAAAGGTGGGGCCCACTTTTCTGGTAAGGGGCTGGCCCAATTAGCATTTGGGGTCCACTGTAAAGCAGGTGGGCTGGGCCAACAAGTTTGTGGGCCGGCCCAATGAGCAGGTGGGACCCACTTCATGTTAACGGGCCAGCCCAGTTAGTCAGTGGGGTCCACCATAAAGCAAGTGGGCTGGCCCAATAGGTTAGTGGGCCGGCCCCATAAGCAGGTGGGGCCCAATTTCCTGCTGACTGGTCGGCCCAGTTAGTAAGTGGGGTCCAGCTTAAAGCAGGTGGGCTGGCCTAACAAGGTAGCGGGCCGTCCCAATAAGCTTGTGGGGCCCACTTTCCTGCTAATGGGCCGGCCTAGTTACCAAATGGGCTGGCCCAATAAGCACGCGAGGTCCACTTTTCTGTTACAGGGCCGGCCTAGTTAGTGAGTGGGATCCACCATAAAGCAAGTGGGCTGGCCCAATAAGTAAGTGGGCCATCCCGTTTAGTTGTTGTTTATATGCCGGTATGATAGGCGCTTTAGGATTTTGCGGGCCGACACATATGTGATTTCTCTTAATTGGACCGTTTAAGGGATGGGAATTTGTTATTTAGATTGCGCAGAACATAGAAAGATACTGAGAATATTTACACAACACATGATTTCTGTAGGATAGCCTCACTTACCACAAGCACCATAGAAAAAATGCGCGGAAGAACTATAAAAATTAACTAAATATTACATCAGCTGCAAGGCTTTGAAAAAATATTACAGAACCCAGAGAAATTGAATGGTAATTAAACCTAGCAATACAATGAAGCGATTCGGCAATCTTTTAAGTTGTCCGTGTACCACCTATATCTGAAACAAAGACATTACAAGTTAAGAAAACAACAATGGAAAGGCAAAGACACTACAATGTTGTTTGCCAAAGAATTTGGAACTCATCATTTCGTCGTTATAACAAGATCATTGTAATGCGCACAATAAGCAAACAAAGAGCGCATGCCGCATACCAACATCCAATATAACATAGCACGTTAGAATGAAACAGCAGACTTACTACTGTCGAGTCCCATGCAAACCAACTTGTTCAGGGAGTACAAAACTGGCATGAACAACATGGTAGCAGGCTATAAATTTTGTAACAACGACTGAGCAAGATGAAGTTATGATGGCTACATCTACAAAGAAGGGAATGCAAACCAAAAATAGAAGTTACGGTGGCAAAAGCTAAAGAGGAGGGAATGTGAACCAACATGTGCCAAGTGCAATTACTTCAAATTGGTTGTGAACTAAATAATACTCCTGAACTTATAGTGAAGGGGATGCAAATCAAGATGTTTCGGGATATAAACTTGTAATGAGCAACACATAGAGGATAGTTAATATTGGAGCTTAGGATGGACCAGATACAGAATATAGTGGGATCACCTGTGAACTTGTACAAGAGGGAATGCAAACCAATATGTTCAACATTCCATATGTGAGTGTCATGCCAAGTAAGAGAAACAAGTCAATAATGCAGCTTTTGAAGAACAAGATGGCACACAAAATTATTATCTAGTAGTATGACAAGTTTATTTGTACTACAGGCTAGATAGCAGAGTGATAGCATTCCAAACTAAGTCCTTACTTTGTTAGCTTATGATGAACAAGATAAAAAACAATGGCATCACCTGTAGTACAGGAAATGCAAGCCAAAATGTGCATGGCGTAAAAAATTGGCACGAACAACATAGTAGCAGGCCATAATTTTTGTAACAACGACTAAGCAAGATAAAGTTATGATGGATAGATCTACAGATCAGGGAAGGTAAACCAAAAATAGAAGTTGCGATGCCAAAAGCTATAGAGTATAGAATGCGAACCAACATGTGCAATTACTTAAAATTGGCCATGAACTAAATAATAGCAGGATGTTACTATAATAGCTAGGAATAAAAAAGATAGGAGTTATAATGGAATCACTCATAAACTTGTAGATAAGGGAATGCAAATCAATTTGTTTCGAGATATAAAGTTGTAATGAACAACACATAGAGGATAGTTAATGCTACGTCTTAGGATGGACCAGAAACAGAATATAATGGGATCACCTGTGAACTTGTAGAAGAGGGAATGCACACCAATATGTTCACCATTCAATACGTGAGCACCATGCCAATTAAGAGAAACAAGTTAATCTTGCAGCTTTTGAAGAATCAGATGATAGACAAAATTATGACGGAACTAGCTACTGTGACAAGTTCAAATAAATTTGTACTGCAGGATGGCATAGCGATAGCATGCAGGAACTAATAACATGCAGTTACTTTGTTAGCTTACGACGAAGTAGATAGCAATAACAATGGTATCACCCTATAGTACAGGGAATGCAAACCAACATGTTCAGGGAGAACAAGATTGGCATGAACAAAATAGTAGCAGCCTATAATTTTTGTAACAATGACCGAGCAAGATAGAAGTTATGATGGCTACATCTACAGAGCAGGGAATGCAAACCAAAATGGTCAATCGCTTGAAGTTAGAAATGAACTAGAAAATAGCAAGGTGTTACTAGTTGACAGGGAAAATAAGAAACCTGTGATAGGGTAGTAAAAAACAAAATGTCTTCACAAAACGGACTATCACGTATGAAGATTCATGGTTTTCAAGCCAACAAATGACATAGTTATGGCCATATTTGTGGCATAGTTTGTTATAATGTGCCCAAATTGGCCATGGTGGTGCATCTTGCCATTCCCAACAATGTTGCTAACTAGAATTTTCAACTTTTCGGTATAAAAAAAATCATTTTTCATTTTCTAGATGACAAAATAGGTTTATTTTGTGAATGGGGTGCATAAGATACGGCTCAAAATGGCGCCTCTACATTTTTAAGATAAATTAGGACATATATTAGTGAAAATTCCCAACTCTTTACGTTTTTAGTGATTTCTAGCTAGTTTCACACATTTAAATGACTTTATGCTGATTTATTGAAAGTAATTCCAATTTGAAATGTAGGTGTGTTAAAACTTCGTCCTATATATCCCCAAAAATCATTTTAGATACATATTACTTACTATATACAGAAACTCGTGATAAGGTAGTAAAAAAAATGTCTTCACAAGACGGACTATCGTGTGTATGAAGATTCATGATTTTCAAGCCAACTAATGACATAAAGTTATGGCCATATTTGTGGCATAGTTTGTTATAATGTGCCCAAATTGGGCATGGTGGTGCATCTTGCCATGTTTGAAACCCAAAACCACTTCTCTTCATGCTTGACTTCATAAGACACATTTTAGGGTTAGGGGTAGATACATGATTTGTCTATTTTGAATATGTCTAGATCTTGTTTATCTACTTGAATATGCTTACTATATATATATGACGTAAGAAGACTATGTGCTTTGGTTTTTCATTTTTTTTGTTTTTTCCTAAATTTTTATGCCCATTTGAATCTTGGTCAAATCCTAGGTTTGACCAAGATTTAAACAAGCTTAAAACATGAAAATGAAAAGGTAAGCTTGGATCCTTCTTAATCACTCTAAAATTAAGCTTTTGGGAAGTTTTTGAAATTTCCATGTTTGAAACCCGAAACCACTTCTCTTCATGCTTGACTTCATAAGACAGAGTTAAGCATTAGGGGCTAGATATGATTTTTCTGTTTTGAATATGTCTAGACCTTGTTCATCAAGTTGAATGCTTACTATAAATGACATAAGAAGGCCATGTGCTTTGGTTTTTCATTTTTTTTATTTTTTTTGATTTTTTATGCCCATTTGAATCTTGGTCAAAATCCTAGGTTTGACCAAGATTTGAACAAGTTTAAAACATGAAAATGAAAAGGTAAGCCTGGATCCTTCTTAGTCACTCTAAAATGAAGCTTTGGGGGGGGTCTTGAAATTTCCATGTTTGAAACCCAAAACCATTTCTCTTCATGCTTGACTTCATAAGACAAAGTTTAGGGTTAGGGGGTAGATACATGATTTTTTGGATTTGAATATGTCTAGACATGCTTGTTTATCAAGTTGAATGCTTACTATATGACATAAGAAGACTATATGTGCGTTGGTTTTTTTTTCTGAATGTTTATGCCCATTTGAATCTTGGTCAAATCCTATGTTTGACCAAGATTTAAAAAAGCATAAACATGAAAATGAAAAGGTAAGCTTGGATCATTCTTAGTCACTCTAAAATTAAGCTTTTTCGGAAGTTTTTGAATTTCCATGTTTGAAACCCAAAACCACTTCTCTTGATGCTTGACTTCATAAGACAGAGTTAAGGGTTAGGGGTAGATACATGATTTTTCTGTTTTGAATATGTCTAGACCTTGTTCATCAACTTGAATGCTTACTATATATATATGACATAAGAAGGCTATGTGCTTTCGTTTTTCATTTTTTGATTTTTTTTGAATTTTTATGCCCATTTGAATCTTGGTCAAATCCTAGGTTTGACCAAGATTTAAACAAGCTTAAAACATGAAAATGAAAAGGTAATCCTGGATCCTTCTTAGTCACTCTAAAATGAAGCTTTTGGGAGGTTTTTGAATTTTCCATGTTTGAAACCCAAAACCATTTCTCTTGATGCTTGACTTCATAAGACAAAGTTTAGGGTTAGGTGTAGATACATGATTTGTCTGGTTTGAATATGTCTAGATCTTGTTTATCAACTTGAATTCTGACTATATGACATAAGAATACTATGTGCTTTGGTTTTTCATTTCTTTGATTTTTTTCTGAATGTTTATGCTATGCCCATTTGAATCTTGGTGAGATCCTAGGTTTGACCAAGATTTAAACAAGTTAATTTAAAACATGAAAATCAAAAGGTAAGCTTGGATCCTTCTTATTCACTCTAAAATTAAGCTTTTGGGAAGTTTTTGAAATTTCCATGTCTGAAACCAAAAACCACTTCTCTTCATGCTTGACTTCATAAGACACAGTTAAGGGTTATGGGGTAGATACTTGCCTTTTCTATTTTGAATATGTCTAGACCTTGTTCATCAACTTGAATGCTTACTATATATATATATATATATATATATATATATATATATATATATATATATATATATATATATATATATGACATAAGAAGGCTATGTGCTTTGGTTTTCATTTTTTTATTTTTTATGCCCATTTGAATCTTTGTCAAATCCTAGGGATGACCAAGATTTAAACAAGCTTAAAACATGAAAATGAAAAGGTAAGTTTGGATCCTTCTTATTCTCTCTAAATTTAAGCTTTTGGGAATTTTTGAAATTTCCATGTCTGAAACCCAAAACCACTTCTCTTCATGCTTGACTTCATGAGACAGAGTTTAGGGTTAGGCGGTAGATACATGATTTTTCGGGTTTGAATATGTCTAGACATGCTTGTTTATCAACTTGATTGCTTACTATATGACATCAGAAAACTATATGTGCGTTGGTTTTTCATTTTTTGTTTTTCTCTGAATGTTTATGCCCATTTGAATCTTATTCAAATCCTAGGTTTGACCAAGATTTAAAAAAGTTAATTTAAAACATGAAAATGAAAAGGTAATCATGGATCCTTCTTAGTCACTCTAAGATGAAGTTTTTGGGAGGTTTTGAATTTCCATGTTTGAAACCCAAAACCATTTCTATTCATGTTTGACTTCATAAGACAGAGTTTAGGGTTAGGGTCAGGGTAGATACATGATTTTTCTAGTTTGAATATGTCTAGACCATGTTTATCAACTTGAATGCTCATTATATGACATAAAAAAGGCTATGTGCTTTTTTATTTTTTTTATTTTTATGCCCATTTGAATCTTGGTCAAATCCTAGTTTTGACCAGGATTTAAACAAGTTTAAAACATGAAAATTAAAACGTAAGCATGGATCCTTCTTAGTCACTCTAAAATGAAGCTTTTGGGAGGTTTTTGAAATTTCCATGTTTGAAACCCAAAACCACTTCTCTTCATGCTTGACTTCATAAGACAAAGTTTAGGGTTAGGTGTAGATACATGATTTGTCTAGTTTGAATATGTCTAGACCTTGTTTATCAACTTAAATTCTTACTATATGACATAAGAAGACTATGTGCTTTGGTTTTTCATTTTTTTGATTTTTTCTGAATGTTTATGCCCATTTGAATATAAAGGTGAGAGAACACGTTAAAGGTTATTCTAACAAAGGCAATGCTTGGTATCTTACCTATGTATTATTTTACATCACAAATGTGAAATGGAAATATGTGCATCTCTATAAACCCTAAACCCTAACCCTAACTATATAGAAAAAGATTAACAACCCACGCTTTTCGATTGCCTTTTTTGATCCACCTTTGGCTTGATTTCAAATTTAGTGGGGGGGGGGGGGTAGGGGATGAGTCTGTTTCTTTGGATGCCTCTCTCTTATTTGCTAGTTTTTGGGGGTCACACAAATTCAGGGTAGCATCATGCCCACCCCCTCCCTTCACGCGCGGAAAAAGTGTTAGGCGAGTAGTAAAATGGCATGACCAACAAGTTTCAAGTAAAATTTCGAATATAACCAAAATGTACCAATTGATAGATGAGTTAACTTGGCTTCATGGAAAAAGTAATGTCATGTAAATGAGTTAACTTGGCTTTCCTACCCTTGAATCATATGAAACTTTGTACTAATACAATATAATGTTCACCCGAGTTATTACACCAACAGGTATGTCACTTACGTGTGGTTCCCATGCGTGAGGTCCCACACATCAGTGAGCACAAGTCATGTGCGGTAGGTAGGCAAACTCCCATCTTCTTTGTCAAGAGAAGACGCATCAAGACTCCCCTCTCTCTCTCTCCCTCCCTCTCCAGTTATCCACCTCCACTGGCTACCGGTTTTGGCAGTGCGTTTCTAGCTCAGCTCGGAGGCCATGGTGTGCACGCAATGTAGCCATGGAGATTTGGTCGCGCTAAGTGGTTCGTCCCCGGCTGCGACAAGGATCAATATGGGCGGTGGCTGTTAAGGACCCGATCACATTTCTTGCTTTCAACGTGGGGTCTGCCATGTAAAAGTTAGGGATTTAGATGTAATTTCCTGTTTATTCTGTGTCTTGTTGTAAACTGTGCTCTAGTGCATATTGGAAGTCTGAGTCCTTCAGGATCCTTTGGTTGTCCCTTTCTCTCTCCAAAAAACATCTCTATCATTATCGGCCTCGCTCGCTCGCACCTCCTTCGCACTGACAAACCCTGGGAACAACATTCAACATGACCCGAAAAAGGTCAGACACCATAAATAAGAGGGCCCCCCTCACTTCTCTCCCTTCGTCTCCTTCCGTGTGATCCCTCTTCCTCCGAGTTTCACTGGACGGGCAAACACATGTGCTGCCTAGTAATACTAAAAAGGTAAAAAAATCGACCTACGAATCTATGATTAAATAGGTTAAACTAGGGTTTTTCCCAGCACTACAGATCAAGTCAAAAAATTCAACTACGGGGTTTGATTTTGGCCTACTAATATAATTAAATAAGTTGAACTAGTATTCCTCTAAAAAAATCATTTTGGTTGCATTGTTTGGTACTTTTTATAGCTAGAGTGCTTACTCCCTCCGTTAAGGATTATAATGCCAGCGCGCATCCCTAGATCATTGATACGTCTCCGACGTATCGATAATTTCTTATGTTCCATGCCACATTATTGATGTTATCTACATGTTTTATGCACACTTTATGTCATATTCGTGCATTTTCTGGAACTAACCTATTAACAAGATGCCGAAGTGCCCGATTCTTTGTTTTCTGTTTGTTTTTGGTTTCAGAAATCCTAGTAAGGAAATATTCTCGGAATTGGACGAAATCAAAGCCCAGGGGCCTATTTTTCCACGGAGCTTCCAGAAGACCGAAGAACACACGAAGTGGGGCCACGAGGTGGCGACACCACGTGGCGGCGCGGCCCAGGGGGGGCCCGCGCCGCCCTATGGTGTGGCGCCCTCGTCTGGCCCCCGACTCTGCCCTTCCGCCTACAAATAGCCTCCGTGACGAAAACCCCAGTACCGAGAACCACGATACGGAAAACCTTCCAGAGACGCCGCCGCCGCCGATCCCATCTCGGGGGATCCAGGAGATCGCCTCCGGCACCCTGCCGGAGAGGGGAATCATCTCCCGGAGGACTCTACGCCGCCATGGTCGCCTCCGGTGTGATGTGTGAGTAGTCTACCCCTGGACTATGGGTCCATAGCAGTAGCTAGATGGTTGTCTTCTCCCCATTGTGCTATCATTGTCGGATCTTGTGAGCTGCCTAACATGATCAAGATCATCTATCTGTAATCCTATATGTTGCGTTTGTTGGAATCCGATGAATAGAGAATACTTGTTATGTTGATTATCAAAGTTATGCTTATGTGTTGTTTATGATCTTGCATGCTCTCCGTTACTAGTAGATGCTCTGGCCAAGTAGATGCTTGTAACTCCAAGAGGGAGTACTTATGCTCGATAGTGGGTTCATGCCTGCATTGACACCTGGGACAGTGACAGAAAGTTCTAAGGTTGTGTTGTGTTGTTGCCACTAGGGATAAAACATTGATGCTATGTCTAAGGATGTAGTTGTTGATTACATTACGCACCATACTTAATGCAATTGTCTGTTTCTTGCAACTTAATATCGTAAGGGGTTCGGATGATAACCTGAAGGTGGACTTTTTAGGCATAGATGCAGTTGGATGGCGGTCTATGTACTTTGTCGTAATGCCCAATTAAATCTCACTATACTCATCATGATATGTATGTGCATTGTCATGCTCTCTTTATTTGTCAATTGCCCAACTGTAATTTGTTCACCCAACATGCTGTTCGTCTTATGGGAGAGACACCTCTAGTGAACTGTGGACCCCGGTCCAATTCTCTTTACTGAAATACAATCTACTGCAATACTTGTTCTACTGTTTTCTGCAAACAACCATCTTCCACACAATACGGTTAATCCTTTGTTACAGCAAGCCGGTGAGATTGACAACCTCACTGTTTCGTTGGGGCAAAGTACTTTGGTTGTGTTGTGCAGGTTCCACGTTGGCGCCGGAATCCCTGGTGTTGCGCCGCACTACATCTCGCCGCCATCAACCTTCAACGTGCTTCTTGGCTCCTCCTGGTTCGATAAACCTTGGTTTCTTTCTGTGGGAAAACTTGCTGCTGTGCGCATCATACCTTCCTCTTGGGGTTGCCCAACGAACGTGTGATATACACGCCATCAAGCTCTTTTTCTCGGCGCCGTTGCTCGGGAGATCAAGACACGCTGCAAGGGAGTCTCCACTTCTCAATCTCTTTACTTTGTTTTTGTCTTGCTTAGTTTTATTTACTACTTTGTTTGCTGCACTAAATCAAAATACAAAAAAATTAGTTGCTAGTTTTACTTTATTTGCTATCTTGTTTGCTATATCGAAAACACAAAAAAATTAGTTACTTGCATTTACTTTATCTAGTTTGCTTTATTTACTGTTGCTAAAATGGCCAACGCTGAAAATACTAAGTTGTGTGACTTCACAACCACAAATAATAATGATTTCTTATGCACACCTATTGCTCCACCTGCTACTACAGCAGAATTCTTTGAAATTAAACCTGCTTTACTTAATCTTGTTATGAACAATCAATTTTCTGGAATTAGTTCTGATGATGCTGCTGCCCATCTTAATAATTTTGTTGAACTATGTGAAATGCAAAAATATAAAGATGTAGATGGTGATATTATTAAACTAAAATTGTTCCCTTTCTCATTAAGAGGAAGAGCTAAAGATTGGTTGCTATCTCTGCCTAAGAATAGTATTGATTCATGGACTAAATGCAAGGATGTTTTTATTGGTAGATATTATCCCCCTGCTAAAATTATATCTTTGAGGAGTAGCATAATGAATTTTAAACAATTAGATACTGAACATGTTGCTCAAGCTTGGGAAAGAATGAAATCTCTGGTTAAAAATTGCCCAACCCATGGACTGACTACTTGGATGATCATCCAAACCTTCTATGCAGGACTAAATTTTTCTTCACGGAATTTATTGGATTCAGCTGCTGGAGGTACCTTTATGTCCATCACTCTTGGTGAAGCAACAAAGCTTCTTGATAATATGATGATCAACTACTCTGAATGGCACACGGAAAGAGCTCCACAAGGTAAGAAGGTAAATTCTGTCAAAGAAACCTCTTCCTTGAGTGATAAGATTGATGCTATTATGTCTATGCTTGTGAATGATAGGACTAATATTGATCCTAATAATGTTCCATTAGCTTCATTGGTTGCACAAGAAGAACATGTTGATGTAAACTTCATTAAAAATAATAATTTCAACAACAATGCTTACCGGAACAATTCTAGTAACAACTATAGGTCATATCCTTATAATAATGGCAACGGCTATGGTAATTCTTATGGGAATTCTTACAACAATAATAGGAGTTCATCCCCTGGACTTGAAGCCATGCTTAAAGAATTTATTAGTACACAAACTGCTTTTAACAAATCTGTTGAAGAAAAGCTTGGGAAAATTGATATACTTGCTTCTAAAGTCGATAGTCTTGTTGCTGATGTTGATCTTTTGAAATCAAAAGTTTTGCCTAATGAGAATCATCATAATAAAATTGTTACTACAGCAAATGCCATTCAAGTTAGAATTAATGAGAATATAAGATTAATGGCTGAACTGCGTGCTAGGTGGGATAGAGAAGAAAATGAAAAACTAGCTAAAGAGAAGAATATAGCTAAAGTTTGGACTATTACCACCACTAGTAGTGCTAATGCTACACATGTTGCTGCACCTCCTACTCATACTAATAAAAGAATTGGTGTTAGCAATGTTTCCACTTCTAATGCAAAGCGCGAGAAACCGCTCGAAATCGCTAAAATCATTAAACTGCTCGTGATAAAGTCGCTGAAATTTTTTCCAACATTGGGGATGATGATCCCATTGCTTTAGATTATAATGGTTTGAATTTTGATGATTGCCACATCTCTGAAGTTATAAAGTTCTTGCAAAAACTTGCTAAAAGTCCTAATGCTAGTGCTATAAATTTGGCTTTCACGCATCATATTACAAATGCTCTCATAAAAGCTAGAGAAGAGAAACTAGAGCGTGAAGCCTCTATTCCTAAAAAGCTAGAGGATGGTTGGGAGCCCATCATTAAGATGAAAGTTAAAGATTTTGATTGTAATGCTTTATGTGATCTTGGTGCAAGTATTTCTGTTATGCCTAAGAAAATTTATAATATGCTTGACTTGCCACCGCTGAAAAATTGTTATTTGGATGTTAATCTTGCTGATCATTCTACAAAGAAACCTTTGGGTAAAGTTGATAATGTTCGCATTACCGTTAACAATAACCTTGTCCCTGTTGATTTTGTTGTCTTGGATATTGAATGCAATGCATCTTGTCCCATTATATTGGGAAGACCTTTTCTTCGAACTGTTGGTGCTACCATTGATATGAAGGAAGGTAATATAAAATATCAATTTCCTCTCAAGAAAGGTATGGAACACTTCCCTAGAAAGAGAATGAAGGTACCTTTTGATTCTATTATGAGAACAAATTATGATGTTGACACTTCATCTCTTGATAATACTTGATACACACTTTCTGCGCCTAGCTGAAAGGCGTTAAAGAAAAGCGCTTATGGGAGACAACCCATGTTTTTACCTACAGTACTTTGTTTTTATTTTGTGTCTTGGAAGTTGTTTACTACTGTAGCAACCTCTCCTTATCTTAGTTTTGTGTTTTGTTGTGCCAAGTTAAGCCGTTGATAGAAAAGTAAGTACTAGATTTGGATTACTGCACAGTTCCAGATTTCTTTGCTGTCACGAATCTGAGTCCACCTCCCTGTAGGTAGCTCAGAAAATTAAGCCAATTTACGTGCATGATCCTCAGATATGTATGCAACTTTCATTCAATTTGAGCATTTTCATTTGAGCAAGTCTGGTGCCATTTTAAAATTCGTCAATACGAACTGTTCTGTTTTGACAGATTCTGCCTTTTATTTCGCATTGCCTCTTTCGCTATGTTGGATGAATTTCTTTGATCCACTAATGTCCAGTAGCATTATGCAATGTCCAGAAGTGTTAAGAATGATTGTGTCACCTCTGAATATGTCAATTTATATTGTGCACTAACCCTCTAATGAGTTGTTTCGAGTTTGGTGTGGAGGAAGTTTTCAAGGATCAAGAGAGGAGTATGATGCAACATGATCAAGGAGAGTGAAAGCTCTAAGCTTGGGGATGCACCCGGTGGTTCACCCCTGCATATATCAAGAAGACTCAAGCGTCTAAGCTTGGGGATGCCCAAGGCATCCCCTTCTTCATCGACAACATTATCAGGTTCCTCCCCTGAAACTATATTTTTATTCCATCACATCTTATGTGCTTTTTCTTGGAGCGTCGGTTTGTTTTTGTTTTTTGTTTTGTTTGAATAAAATGGATCCTAGCATTCACTTTATGGGAGAGATACACGCTCCGCTGTAGCATATGGACAAGTATGTCCTTGGTTTCTACTCATAGTATTCATGGCGAAGTTTCTCCTTCGTTAAATTGTTATATGGTTGGAATTGGAAAATGATACATGTAGTAATTGCTATAAATGTCTTGGGTAACGTGATACTTGGCAATTGTTGTGCTCATGATTAAGCTCTTGCATCATATGCTTTGCACCCATTAATGAAGAAATACATAGAGCATGCTAAAATTTGGTTTGCATATTTGGTTTCTCTAAGGTCTAGATAATTTCTAGTATTGAGTTTGAACAACAAGGAAGACGGTGTAGAGTCTTATAATGTTTTCAATATGTCTTTTATGTGAGTTTTGCTGCACCGGTTCATCCTTGTGTTTGTTTCAAATAAGCCTTGCTAGCCTAAACCTTGTATCGAGAGGGAATACTTCTCATGCATCCAAAATACTTGAGCCAACCACTATGCCATTTGTGTCCACTATACCTACCTATACTACATGGTATTTTCCAGCCATTCCAAAGTAAATTGCTTGAGTGCTACCTTTAAAATTCCATCATTCACCTATGCAATATATAGCTCATGGGACAAATAGCTTAAAAACTATTGTGGTATTGAATATGTAATTATGCACTTTATCTCTTATTAAGTTGCTTGTTGTGCGATAACCATGTTTATCGGGGAACGCCATCAACTCATTGTTGAATTTCATGTGAGTTGCTATGCATGTTCGTCTTGTCTGAAGTAAGGGCGATCTACTCTGAGTTGAATGGTTTGAGCATGCATATTGTGAGAGAAGAACATTGGGCCGCTAACCGAAGCCATGTTCCATGGTGGAAGTTTCAGTTTTGGACAAACATCCTCAAATCTCTAATGAGAAAAGAATTAATTGTTGTTGAATGCTTAAAGCATTAAAAGAGGAGTCCATTATCTGTTGTCTATGTTGTCCCGGTATGGATGTCTAAGTTGAGAATAATCAAAAGCGAGAAATCCAAATGCGAGCTTTCTCCTTAGACCTTTGTACAGGCGGCATAGAGGTACCCCTTTGTGATACTTGGTTAAAGCATATGTATTGCGGTGATAATCCAGGTAGTCCAAGCTAATTAGGACAAGGTGCGGGCACTATTAGTACACTATGCATGAGGCTTGCAACTTATAAGATATAATTTACATGATGCATATGCTTTATTACTACCGTTGACAAAATTGTTTCATGTTTTCAAAATCAAAGCTCTAGCACAAATATAGCAATCGATGCTTTTCCTCTATGAGGACCATTCTTTTACTTTCAATGTTGAGTCAGTTCACCTATTTCTCTCCACCTCAAGAAGCAAACACTTGTGTGAACTGTGCATTGATTCCTACATACTTGCTTATTGCACTTATTATATTACTCTATGTTGACAATATCCATGAGATATACATGTTACAAGTTGAAAGCAACCGCTGAAACTTAATCTTCTTTTGTGTTGCTTCAATACCTTTACTTTGAATTATTGCTTTATGAGTTAACTCTTATGCAAGACTTATTGATGCTTGTCTTGAAGTGCTATTCATGAAAAGTCTTTGCTATATGATTCACTTGTTTACTCATGTCATACACATTGTTTTTGATCGCTGCATTCACTACATATGCTTTACAAATAGTATGATCAAGATTATGATGGCATGTCACTCCAGAAATTATCTGTGTTATCGTTTTACCTGCTCGGGACGAGCAGAACTAAGCAGGGATGCTGATACGTCTCCGACGTATCGATAATTTCTTATGTTCCATGCCACATTATTGATGTTATCTACATGTTTTATGCACACTTTATGTCATATTCGTGCATTTTCTGGAACTAACCTATTAACAAGATGCCGAAGTGCCGATTCTTGTCAGTTCTGCTGTTTTTGGTTTCAGAAATCCTAGTAAGGAAATATTCTCGGAATTGGACGAAATCAAAGCCCGGGGGCCTATTTTTCCACGGAGCTTCCGGAAGACCGAAGAACACACGAAGTGGGGCCACGAGGTGGCGACACCACGTGGCGGCGCGGCCCGAGGGGGCCCGCGCCGCCCTATGGTGTGGCGCCCTCGTCGGCCCCGACTCTGCCCTTCCGCCTACAAATAGCCTCCGTGACGAAAACCCCGCATCGAGAACCACGATACGGAAAACCTTCCAGACGCCGCCGCCGCCGATCCCATCTCGGGGATCCAGAGATCGCCTCCGGCACCCTGCCGGAGAGGGGAATCATCTCCCGGAGGACTCTACGCCGCCATGGTCGCCTCCGGTGTGATGTGTGAGTAGTCTACCCCTGGACTATGGGTCCATAGCAGTAGCTAGATGGTTGTCTTCTCCCCATTGTGCTATCATTGTCGGATCTTGTGAGCTGCCTAACATGATCAAGATCATCTATCTGTAATCCTATATGTTGCGTTTGTTGGGATCCGATGAATAGAGAATACTTGTTATGTTGATTATCAAAGTTATGCTTATGTGTTGTTTATGATCTTGCATGCTCTCCGTTACTAGTAGATGCTCTGGCCAAGTAGATGCTTGTAACTCCAAGAGGGAGTACTTATGCTCGATAGTGGGTTCATGCCTGCATTGACACAGGACAAAGGATGACAGAAAGTTCTAAGGTTGTGTTGTGCTGTTGCCACTAGGGATAAAACATTGATGCTATGTCTAAGGATGTAGTTGTTGATTACATTACGCACCATACTTAATGCAATTGTCTGTTGCTTGCAACTTAATACTGGAGGGGGTTCGGATGATAACCTGAAGGTGGACTTTTTAGGCATAGATGCAGTTGGATGGCGGTCTATGTACTTTGTCGTAATGCCCAATTAAATCTCACTATACTCATCATGATATGTATGTGCATTGTCATGCTCTCTTTATTTGTCAATTGCCCAACTGTAATTTGTTCACCCAACATGCTGTTCGTCTTATGGGAGAGACACCTCTAGTGAACTGTGGACCCCGGTCCAATTCTCTTTACTGAAATACAATCTACTGCAATACTTGTTCTACTGTTTTCTGCAAACAACCATCTTCCACACAATACGGTTAATCCTTTGTTACAGCAAGCCGGTGAGATTGACAACCTCACTGTTTCGTTGGGGCAAAGTACTTTGGTTGTGTTGTGCAGGTTCCACGTTGGCGCCGGAATCCCTGGTGTTGCGCCGCACTACATCTCGCCGCCATCAACCTTCAACGTGCTTCTTGGCTCCTCCTGGTTCGATAAACCTTGGTTTCTTTCTGAGGGAAAACTTGCTGCTGTGCGCATCATACCTTCCTCTTGGGGTTGCCCAACGAACGTGTGAAATACACGCCATCAATCATCAATTTGATTAGAATAGATTATGAATTTTACATCACATAAAAATTACGATTTTTAGTGCTTTCTAGCTAGTTTCACACATTTAAATGACTTTATGCTGATTTATTGAAAGTAATTCCAATTTGAAATGTAGTTGTGTTATAACTTCGTCCTAGAAATCCCCAGAAATCATTATAGATACGTATTACTTACTATATACAAAAAGCAGTGATATATAGTACTGAAATATTCGACCCCTTTGCATGGATAATCATGTCGACCATTTTTACCTGGTTTTGAAATAAATAAATGAAAATGAAGAAAACCTCAAAAATGAAACCCTTCCGCATTGAGTTCTTATAGGTGTACTAGTTGATAGGGAAAATAAGAAACCTGTGATAGGATAGTAAAAAACAAAATGTCTTCACAAAACGGACTATCGTGTTCATGGTTTTCAAGCCAACAAATGACATAGTTATGGCCATATTTGTGGCATAGTTTGTTATAATGTGCCCAAATTGGGCATGGTGGTGCATCTTGCTATTCCTAACAATGTAGCTGACTAGAATTTTCAACTTTTCGTTATAAAAAATCATTTTTCATTTTCTAGATGACAGAATACGCTTATTTTGTGAATGGGGTGCATAAGATATGGCTCAAAATGGCGCCTCTACATTTTTAAGATAAATTAGGCCATATATTAGTGAAAATTCCCAACTATTTACATTTTTAGTGCTTTGTAGCTAGTTTCACACATTTAAATGACTTTATGCTGATTTATCAAAAGTAATTCCAATTTGAAATGTAGGTGTGTTATAACTTCGCCCTATAAATCCCCAAAAATCATTTTTAGATACGTATTACTTACTATACAGATACCTGTGATAGGGTAGTAAAAAACAAAATGTCTTCACAAGACGGACTATCGTGTGTATGAAGATTCATGGTTTTCAAGCCAACATATGAAATATAGTTATGGACATATTTGTGGCATAGTTTCTTATAATGTGCCCAAATTGGGCATGGTGGTGTGATGACCCACAAGTATAGGGGATCGCAGCAGTCTTCGCGGGTAGTAAAACCCAATTTATTGATTCGACACAAGGGGAGACAAAGAATACTTGAAAGCCTTAACAGCGGAGTTGTCAATTCAGCTGCACCTGGAAACAGACTTGCTCGCAAGAGTTTATCGATAATTAACGAGTTTTATAGCGATAGCAGAGTGAAATAACAGATGAGAGTAATGTAAACAGCAGTAGTAATTATAGTAAACAGCAGGATTAAAATACTGTAGGCACGGGGACGGATAACGGGCGTTGCATGGATGAGAGAAACTCATGTAACAATCAAAGCAGGGCATTTGCAGATAATAATAAAACGGTGTCCAAGTACAAAGCAATCAATAGGCATGTGTTCCATATATAGTCGTACGTGCTCGCAATGAGAAACTTGCACAACATCTTTTGTCCTACCAGCCGGTGGAAGTCGGGCCTCAAGGGAATCTACTGGATATCAAGGTACTCCTTTTAATAGAGTACCGGAGCAAAGCATTAACACTTCGTGAACACATGTGATCCTCACATCACTACCATCCCCTCCGGTTGTCCCGATTTCTGTCACTTCGGGGCCATTGGTTCCGGACAGCGATATGTGTATACAACTGGCAGGTAAGATCATAAAACAATGAATATCATGATGAAACAATAACATGTTCAGATCTGAGATCATGGCACTCGGGCCCTAGTGACAAGCATTAAGCATAACAAGTTGCAACAATATCATCAAAGTACCAATTACGGACACTAGGCACTATGCCCTAACAATCTTATGCTATTACATGACCAATCTCATCCAATCCCTACCATCCCCTTCAGCCTACAGCGGGGGAATTACTCACACATGGATGGGGGAAACATTGCTGGTCGATGGAGAGGCGTCGGTGGTGATGATGGCGATGATCTCCTCCAATTCCCCATCCCGGCGGAGTGCCAGAACGGAGACTTCTGGCCCCCGAGATGGAGTTTCGCGATGTGGCGGCGTTCTGGAGGGTTTCTGGCGACTTTGACTTCTTGGTCGCAATTTTTAGATTGAAACCCCTTAAGTTGTCCAGAGGAGGGCGTCGGAGGCCGGCCGAGGGGGCCACACGCTAGGGCCGCGCGCCCCCCTCCTGGGCCGCGCCGCCCTATGGTGTGGGGCCCTCGGGCCTCCACCTGGCTTGCCCTTCTGGCTCCGTGAGTCTTCTGGAAAAATAAGACCTTTCGCATAAATTCCGAGGATTTTCCTGAAAGTTGGATTTCTGCAAAAAAACGAGACACCAGAACAGTTCTGCTGAAAACAGCGTTAGTCCGCGTTAGTTGTATCCAAAACACACAAATTAGAGGCAAAACAATAGCAAAAGTGTTCGGGAAAGTAGATACGTTTTGGACGTATCAACTCCCCCCAAGCTTAGCTTATTGCTTGTCCTCAAGCAATTCAGTTAACAACTGAGCGATAAAAGAACTTTCACGAACACATTTGTTCATATGATGTAAATATTCTCATGCTATGGCTAACACTTAGGCAGTTCATAATAAGATACATGCAAATAAGATCATCTAATAGCTATGTCAATCATGGAAAGGTACCAACAATCAATAATAAGCATCATGAATCATGTCTACAAGCAGGATTGCAATGTTCATAAAAGAATATGATAAAGTGGTATCTCGCTTGCCCATATTTGATCAGCAAAACATAAATGCTCAGGCACCTCTGAAGTTCATAGAAAGACTAGAAGTAGTGATTGTCAAAGATAAAAGCATCAAAGTTATACCGCAATCAATCATATTTTGAGACAAGCATATTATACTAAGAATGACAGTTGTGCTCTCAAGAAAGTGCTCAAAGAAAGGATGGAGACACAACATAAAAGTAAAAGATTGACCCTTCGCAGAGGGAAGCAGGGATTAACATGCGCTAGAGCTTTTCATTTTTAAAACAGGAGTAAAATTATTTTGAGAGGTGTTTGTTGTTGTCAACGAATGGTAATGGGTACACCAACTACCTCGCCAACCGGACTTTCAAGAGCGACTCCCATGAAGGACGTTATCTCTACCAGCAAGGTAGATCATCCCTCTTCTCTTTTGTTTACACACGTATTTTAGTTTTATTATGAGTGACACTCCCCCCAACCTTTGCTTACACAAGCCATGGCTAACCGAATCCTCGGGTGTCTTCCATCAATCACATACCATGGAGGAGTGTCTATTTGCAAAATTAAGTTGCTTACTGATGAATCAGAGCAAAACATGTGAAGAGAATTATTAATGAAGTTTGATTAATCGGAGCTGGGAACCCCATTGCCAGCTCTTTTTGCAAAATTATTGGATAAGCGGATGTGCCACTAGTCCATAATGAAAGTCCATCAAGAGTAAATGACAAGGTTGAAAGTTAAACACCACATACTTCCTCATGAGCTATGAAACATTAACACAAATTGAGAAGCATTTTGAAGGTTTTAAAGGTAGCGCATGAGAATTTACTTGGAATGGTTTGAAATGCCATGCATAGGTATTTATGGTGGACACTTTGGAACAACTTGGTTTTCAGGGGTTTGGAAGCACGAGCAGCGTTCCCGCTCAGTACAAGTGAAGGCTAGCAAAGGACTAGGGAGCGACAAATCAAGAGAGCAGTAACTGTCATAATCATGCTTGCGGCAAAATAAATTAACGGAGGCATAAAAGTGATACAAAAACTCTGAAGCAATGTAAATCATAGAGGCTTAATTGAATTTTGTTCAGTCATATGCATGCGTGAGCATGTGCCAAGTTAATTCAAATGAATTATTCAGAGGAGGATACCACAATATCATACCTACTTATGAATAAAACAATGCAAGCAAACATCCATGACATGCTACTCATATTAATAAATTGGAGCTAAATATGAGAGATCATGAACTACTAGACTTTCTCAAATGACATATACCTCACATGAACCAACTAAGCATGATCACATGGATGAGTATATGTACAAAAATGAAAACAAATAGAGTTCATACCAGCCTCTCACCACAATCCAATTGTCGTAGATCATCATTATTGCCTTTCACTTGTGTAGCTTGGATAATATGAAATGAAAACCACGCTCCAGCCACCGAAGACCATTGAACTCATAATGAACTTTACAAACCAAAGAAGAACATCAAATATTTTTGGAGTTTTCGAATTTGAGAACAAGAACAAAAGGAAACAAGCAAACAAAGCAAAATCTTTTTGGATTTTCTTATAGCAACCAACAATAGCAAATAAAGCAAAATAAATGCAAGAAACCAAAATAAACAAATGGTGAAGAGAAACAACAGAAATATTTTTGGTCTTTTTGTATTTTGGGAAAGAAACAAAGCAAAAACAAGAAATGGCAAACTAGAAAAGTCACATAAACACAAAGCGGCAGCAATTCGTCAAACTTGACAGCAGTACAGTACTCGATTTTTAAGAAATTCTTCCACTGCTCAAATAGAAAAGTGTTCAACTAATGAAAGTTAGATAACAACCTGGGGAACATGCACAAAAATTGGCTTCGTAAAATATCGTCCTGGTTATTTTTGAGAATTTTTTCGGTAACAGTCCAGAATCTGTTTTCAGGCAGCACTTCCCCAAATATCATCTCCCTCTCATTAGAAAACCACTCAAACAAACTAAACAAGTATATACGAGTATCCAGAAACCATAATATGCAAAGAATGAGTGATGCCGGTATACCTCCCCCAAGCTTAGGCTTTTGGCCTAAGTGGAGTTCAACCCCAGCGAGGGTCGCTGTTCCACGCCGGTGGATCACGCATGGCGTAGTCATAGTGAGGTCCCTGTGCAGAAGAAAAGCATGGAGGCTCCACATGTCCAAAATGTTGATGTGAGGAACTCGCTGCATCGGATGATGAGTCGAGGTGTTCCTCGGCCTCCGTGTTGTCTCTTGCATGATGGCCTTCTCCCTCTATGTACGCATTCAGCGCACCTTCCGTGACTAACCAATCCTCCCTGGAATCAAGGTTAAATAGAACAGGTGCAGGCAATCTTACTAGTTTCTCAGTTTTCTTAGTTATTCTCCAGGCTTTCTTATAAAATGTTATCTTGTAAAACAGGTTGCCCAAATTAGATGAATCAGAAACACATTCATGTTTAATCATGGAGACTCATGGAGACTATGTCAAGTTTTTCTATGGAAAGTTGAATATCAAGATGATGAGGTTCTACACCATGCAAAGCTAGTAAACGAGAGGCGATGAGACCTCCACAAATTCCACCTTTCACACGGTTAGTAGCAAGTCTGTAGGCTATCAATGCACCCAAATTATAAGCCCTATTGCCTTTCAGTGCAGCAGCTAGAAAAGCTAAATCCTGGACAGATAATTTACTACCATTCTTTCTAGCAAGAACGCATTTAGTAATGAAATAAGCAAAGTAGCGGATAGCTGGGAGTTGAACGCTACTGATTTTACCACCATCCTCTGAGAAACTCCTTCCATGACAAATCATCTCGAAGAGGTTTAAAAGCTCTCGCGGCGATCCCCTTATCTTCTCGCATGATCCCCATTGCGGTACTCTAATTGTTGTACAAAAATCATTGAATGGCAAGTTGACAGTTTTATTATAAATCTTGTACTGAACCATGGGGTTAGTTTGCGACCAATTGAACTTAAAATCCTGCACAACAGACATAGTCAATTTTGCATATTGGCATGGTTCTCCGTCAACAAAATCATTCAACCCTGCACGAGAAATTAGATTCTGAACATCTTCCAAGATTCCTGCACTTCTCATGAAATCTGTGCACGGGTAGTAAGAGGAGTATACTCCCTCTTCGCGGTTCACTCTCATGACTTGTTGCACCTCCAATTCTTGTTGGTTTAGTTGATGTCTATTCCACTCCATTTTCTGAAATTTTCAACAAACAATATAAAATTTGATTTGGTGACATATAATTGAAGGAAACTACTATAGGAACTTGCTAGAGTACTAATCATGCATCAAAACTAGTTTATACATCTTAGAACAAGCATGCAAGCTCACTAAACATGTTACCTACAGCAGCAAAATATTCAAGATATACTCAACCAAACAAAATTCTCCTTGGATAATCGGAGGAGCCACATACCGGAGAGCAAATGTGCCAAATTTCAGACAGAAATCTGGGCTGAGCAAAGAGATCAAAAAATATTGAGCTCTTGAGCAAAAACGCGAGTGAGAGAAAGCTGGTGTCGATTTTTTCGGGAGAGAGAAGAGTGTGGGAGGAAGAGATGTTGAAGTGGGGCAAAGGGGGACCCACACACCAGGGTGGCGCGCCCCCCTTGCTGGCCGCGCCGGCCTGTGGGGTGCCACCCTGGGGTGCCCCACTGGTCATCCTCAGGTGCTCCCAGGTGCATTTTCGAAAAATAGGACCAACGGTATCATTTTTGTGAATTTTTGAAAACTTTGAAAAATGCACATTTCTGGGTATTAAGTTTATTATTACTGGACAGGAAATATTTTGAAATCTCTAATTAACTAAGGAACTTTGCAAATCAAAAGTGCTACAGCAAGTAAAGCAAGTGGAGGAAGAAAGAGATGTTGTTTACCTCCTCTATGCATATAAAAAGTATTTGTTAACAAGGTTGATCAAGTCTTGCCACCAAATAAATTTTACATAGCATAAGAAGAAATAAACCTCAAATCAATCATGTTACCTTGAATTGTATTGATATGGATCCAATCATAAGACTTTGATATCCTTCTTTAGGCTCATATATAGGACAATCAATAGTTCCAACTTTGATGGTTCTCACATTAGAAATAGTATTAACTCCACACACTTTATCAATCCTCTTGGGGAAATAGACGGTATGCTCCTTATCATCAACATTGAAAGTAACCTTTCCTTTATTGCAATCAATAACAGCCCCTGCGGTGTTAAGAAAAGGTCTCCCAAGAATAATAGACATATTATCATCTTCAGGCATTTCCAACACAACAAAATCAGTTAATATCAAGCAGTTGTTAGTAACTTGAACAGGAACAACCTCACATATACCAACAGGAATAGCAGTAGATTTATCAGCCATTTGCAAAGATATATCAGTAGGTATCAACTTATCTAAATAAAGTCTCTTGTAAAGAGAAAAAGGCGTAACACTAACACCGGCTCCCAAGTCACATAGAGCAGTTTTAACATAATTATTCTTAATAGAACAAGGAATAGTAGGTATACCTGGGTCGCCCAACTTCTTTGGAACTTTGCCATTGAAAGAGTAATTAGCAAGCATAGTGGAAATTTCCTCATTGGGGATTTTCCTTTTGTTAGTAACAATATCTTTCATATACTTTGAATAAGGAGGCAGTTTAATAGCATCAGTCAAAGGGATTTGCAATAATAAAGGTTTCATCCAATCACAAAATTTATTATAGTGTTCTTCTTCCTTTGATTTTAGTTTCTTAGCAGGAAAAGGCATTTTCTTTTGCACCCAAGGTTCCCTTTCATTACCATGTTTCTTAGCAATAAAATCTTCTTTAGTATACTTTTTATTTTTAGCATGCTTTACAGGTTCATCCTCAACCTCTTCTTTATCAGAAGCATCATTCTTATCATTATCATTATCATTATTATGTTCATTACCACTTTCAGTTTCAGCATCAGAAATAGAAATACTATTAGGATCATTAACAGGTTCAGAGGATTCTACAACATTTTTATGTTTCTTCTTCTTTTTCTTAGAAGGAGCACTAGGTTCAATGCGTTGAGAATCTTGTTCAATTCTTTTGGGATGCCCTTCAGGATATAGAGGATCCTGGGTAGAGACACCACCTCTAGTTGTTACTTCATAAGCATGTTTCTCTTTAGAATTATTTTTTAACAAGTCATTTTGCACTTTAGTGAGTTGATCAATTTGAGTTTGAACCATTTGAAAATGTTTAACAAGCATCTTAACATCATTGGAGGTTCTCTTCACTATATCATGCAAATTGCTAATAGCTTGAGAATTTTCCATTAGATGATTCTCTACTCGCATATTAAAATTTTCTTGCTTAACAATATAATTATCAAACTCATCTAAGCATTGCGCAGGAGGTTTTGAATACGGAATATCTTCCCTAGTAAAGCGTTGAAGGGAGTTTACCTCAATCATGGATGAAGGGGGAATTATCTCACATATATCTTCTATGGGAGGTAGATTCTTCACATCTTCGGATTTAATACCTTTCTCCTTGAGAGACTTCTTGGCTTCCCTCATATCTTCATCATTCAATTTAATTAAACCCCTCTTCTTCAATATTGGAGTTGGAGTTGGTTCAGGCGTAGTCCAATCATCATGATTCCGACCTATTTTAGCCAATAATTCTTCAGCTTCGTCTGGAGTTCTTTTCCTGAAAACACAACCAGCACAACTATCCAAATATGCTCTAGACTCAATGGTTAGTCCACTATAAAATATATCAAGTAGATCATTCTTTTCTAAATCATGTCCAGGTCGAGCTCTGATAAGAGAACAAAATCTTGCCCAAGCCTCAGGCAATTTCTCTTCATCTCCCTGGTCAAATCTATAAATTTTCTGTAAAGCAATATGTTGAGCACTAGCAGGAAAGTATTTTCGAAAGAAAACATCACGCAAATCAGTTGGACTTTTAATAGAACCAGGAGGCAAATTATTATACCAAGTTTTAGCATCATCCTTTAATGAGAAAGGAAAAAATTTAGCGACAAAGTAAGTATGCATCTTGACATCATCAGAAAACAAGCTACTCATAGAAGAAAGTTCAATCATGTGTTCTACAGCACTTTCTTTTTCAGTACAACAAAAGGGTGCTTTCTCTACAATAGCTATATGAGATAGATCAAGAGAAAAATCATAATCTTTATCCTTAATGCATATAGGAGATGTGTAAAATTTAGGATCAGGAGATAACTTATGTCTAACAGTATATTGTGTGAGAAACTTTTTAATTTTACTTGCATCAGTAGTAGCATTGCATCTATTAATAAAATCATCATTAAGCTCCACATAATCCTCATCAGGATCATCACTAGAATAATCAAGTTCAGGTGAATTAACAGGTGTAGCAGCATTAGGAGTTTCAGTATTTTCAATTTGTCTAGACCTAGCAATTGTAGCATCTAGAAAAGATCCCAATGAACCACTATCATCAAGCACAGCAGAAACATTATCAATATTGTGAGAGTTTTCAGATTCAGCAGAAGTACCAGCAAGTGAAGCTTGTGGCGGTGAAACAAGTTGACTTATCACAGATGGTGAATCAAGAGTAGCAGAGGTACTCAGAGTTGTACCTTTTCTTGTAGTGGATGGTAATATGGTGACTTTAGGATCGCGAGTTTTACCCATGATGGAGAATTTGCAGCGAACAATATCAATCCAAGTGAACTTCCAAATAAAGCTATGCTCCCCGGCAACGGCGCCGCTTAAAACAGTCTTGATGACCCACAAGTATAGGGGATCGCAGCAGTCTTCGCGGGTAGTAAAACCCAATTTATTGATTCGACACAAGGGGAGACAAAGAATACTTGAAAGCCTTAACAGCGGAGTTGTCAATTCAGCTGCACCTGGAAACAGACTTGCTCGCAAGAGTTTATCAGTAGTAACAGTTTTATAGCAGTAGCAGTAGTGAAATAACAACAGCAGAGTAACAGAAACAGCAGTAGTAATTATAGTAAACAACAGGATTAAAATACTGTAGGCACGGGGACGGATAACGGGCGTTGCATGGATGAGAGAAACTCATGTAACAATCAAAGCAAGGCATTTGCAGATAATAATAAAACGGTGTCCAAGTACAAAGCAATCAATAGGCATGTGTTCCATATATAGTCGTACGTGCTCGCAATGAGAAACTTGCACAACATCTTTTGTCCTACCAGCCGGTGGCAGCCGGGCCTCAAGGGAATCTACTGGATATTAAGGTACTCCTTTTAATAGAAAGTCTTTGGAGCAAAGCATTAACACTCCGTGAACACATGTGATCCTCACATCACTACCATCCCCTCCGGTTGTCCCGATTTCTGTCACTTCGGGGCCATTGGTTCCGGACAGCGATATGTGTATACAACTTGCAGGTAAGATCATAAAACAATGAATATCATGATGAAACAATAACATGTTCAGATCTGAGATCATGGCACTCGGGCCCTAGTGACAAGCATTAAGCATAACAAGTTGCAACAATATCATCAAAGTACCAATTACGGACACTAGGCACTATGCCCTAACAATCTTATGCTATTACATGACCAATCTCATCCAATCCCTACCATCCGCTTCAGCCTACAGCGGGGGAATTACTCACACATGGATGGGGGAAACATTGCTGGTCGATGGAGAGGCGTCGGTGGTGATGATGGCGATGATCTCCTCCAATTCCCCGTCCCGGCGGAGTGCCAGAACGGAGACTTCTGGCCCCCGAGACGGAGTTTCACGATGTGGCGGCGTTCTGGAGGGTTTCTGGCGACTTCAACTTCTTGGTCGCAATTTTTAGATCGAAACCCCTTAAGTAGTCCAGAGGAGGGCGTCGGAGGCCGGCCGAGGGGGCCACACGCTAGGGCCGCGCGCCCCCCTCGTGGGCCGCGACGCCCTATGGTGTGGGGCCCTCGGGCCCCCACCTGGCTTGCCCTTCTGGCTCCGTGAGTCTTCTGAAAAAATAAGACCTTTCGCATAAATTCCGAGGATTTTCCTGAAAGTTGGATTTCTGCACAAAAACGAGACACCGAGAACAGCTTCGCTAAAAACAAATAAGTTAGTCCGCGTTAGTTGTATCCAAAACACACAAATTAGAGGCAAAACAATAGCAAAAGTGTTCGGGAAAGTAGATACGTTTTGGACGTATCATGGTGCATCTTGCCATGTTTGAAACCCAAAACCACTTCTCTTCCTGCTTGACTTCATAAGACACAGTTTAGGGTTAGGGGTAGATACATGATTTGTCTGTTTTGAATATGTCTAGACCTTGTTTGTCTACTTGAATATGCTTACTATATATATGATGTAAGAAGACTATGTGCTTTGGTTTTTGATTTGTTTTTGATTTTTCCTGAATTTTTATGCCCATTTGAATCTTGGTCAAATCCTAGGTTTGACCAAGATTTAAACAATCTTAAAACATGAAAAAGAAAAGGTAAGCTTGGATCCTTCTTAGTCACTCTAAAATTAAGCTTTTGGGAAGTTTTCTGAAATTTACATGTCTGAAACCCAAAACCACTTCTCTTCATGCTTGACTTCATAAGACAGAGTTAAGCGTTAGTTGGTAGATACATGTTTTTCCTGTTTTGAACATGTCTAGAACTTATTCATCAAGTTGAATGCTTACTATATATGACATAAGAAGGCTATGTGCTTCGGTTTTTCATTTTTTTTGAATTTTTATGCCCATTTGAATCTTGGTCAAATCCTAGGTTTGACCAAGATTTAAACAAGTTTAAAACATGAAAATGAAAAGTAAACCTGGATCCTTCTTAGTCACTCTAAAATGAAGCTTTTGGGAGGTTTTTGAAATTTCCATGTTTGAAACCCAAAACTATTTCTCTTCATGCTTGACTTCATAAGACAAAATTTAGGGTTAGGGGTAGATACATGCTATTTATGTTTTGAATATATATGTCTACACCTTTGTTCATTAAGTTGAATGCTTAATACATATGACATAAGAAGGCTATGTGCTATGGTTTTTCTTTTTTTGATTTTTTTGAATTCTTATGCCCATTTGAATCTTGGTCAAATCCTAGGTTTGACCAAGGTTTAAACAAGTTTGAAACATGAAAATGAAAAGGTAAGCATGGATCCTTCTTAGTCACTCTAAAATGAAGCTTTTGGGAGGTTTTTGAAATTTCCATGTTTGAAACCCAAAACCATTTCTCTTCATATGCTTGACTTCATAAGACAGCATTTAGGGTTAGGGGTAGATACATGATTTTTCTGGTTTGAATATGTCTAGACCTTGTTTATCAACTTGAATGCTTACTAAATATGACATAATTAAGAAGGCTATATATGTGCTTTGGTTTTTCATCTTTTTTATTTTTTCTGAATTTTTATGCCAATTTGAATCTTGGTCAAATCCTAGGTTTGACCAAGGTTTAAACAAGTTTAAAACAAGAAAATGAAAAGGTAAGCCTGGATCATTCTTAGTCACTCTAAAATGAAGCTTTTGGGAGGTTTTTGAAATTTCCATGTTTGAAACCCAAAACCAATTCTCCTCATGATTGACTTCATAGGACAGAGTTTAGGGTTAGGGGGTAGATGGATGCTTTTTCTGGTTTGAAATTAAGAAACATGTGATAGGGTAGTTGATGCGGCCTAAGGCCACGTGGGTTGCCCGATCTCACGAATTGACCGAGGGAAAGGCGGGGGAGAGGAAGAACACGAAGAACACGGCGATGAACACGATGAACACACGCAAACACACACCAACCCGATACAATTCGGTTTACTCCCGATAGCCCGAACCACTATCCCGATAGAATCTCTCAAGGGAGAGACACGCGGTAGAATCCCCGAGAGGAAGATCGGTATACGATCGGTGGAATCACACGAGTGAGAGACCGTGGTAGAATCACAAGTGTGAGAGACTAATCATATAAGGAGTGCCTTGTACAATAGATTATGGTAATCTAAGGAGGGGGTTTCCCTAATCCCAAAGGGATGGTGGAGGCATGAGCCTAGTTCTAGTTCATCTACTCTAACCTAATGAAGGGGGAGGTGGGAGCCTATATATAGGAGCCACTAAGGAGGGGTAGTTTAGGCATAGAAGGGGGTACATGGGCCTTGGCCCTAATTGACTTGTGCCTAGCGCTTCACATAGTCCGGAGACTCTCGTGTATGTAGGCCGGAGACTCCGGTCTTGATCTTCATGGGCCGGAGACTCCGTTGTGAGTTGGCGAGGCCGGCGGCTCCGGTGTAGCTGCGCCTGGAGCTTCTTCCTTGCTTCCACGACCTCGGCCTTGAGTCCTCGAGCATCCATGGCATCCTCCACTTCCTCCGTACTTGGCGATGTATTCCTATCATGGTCATATGGCGGAGGATGAAGTAGCATACCATTCCACATAGGTAATTGTACGCACGCATAAAGGAGAAGATTCACCTTTGCGTGACATGTCGGCGTCGATGCATATGATGTGGAGAAGACCGAAGGTCGGGCTACATCATCTCCCCCCACTTGAAAAAGAGTCGCCCTCGACGATAACTCATCATGAACGGGTAGAGGTGGGAGATGACAACAACTCTTGAATGTGGCATCACTTATCATGAACCCTATCAATAGCACAAGACAAGCAACGCAACACCCAAAGAGTAGCCGAAGTTCCATGGGTATAGCAAGAGAGCGCAAGTTGAAGGAGGTCACCTTATCGAAGTGTCGTTGTGCTCTCATTGAGAGATCTTGTGTAGTCGAAGTGTGTGGGCGAAACCACTCATTGGAGCTCACTTGTATCATGCTCTCAAGAGCTCGTTTGGTCAACTCGTGCTCAATCGAGGTTGACCTTGTCTTCCGTGTACCTACACACACAATAGGGAAAGCAAAGAACGTGTGTGCATGGTATATGAACACATCATCCATCATGATGGTCCATTTCTTTTGCACATCACCATTAGCATTAAGCAATTTACCATAGTAGATGTGGTGAATATGCGGAGTAAACATGGGAACATGCTCAACATGGATATATGCAAAGTCTCCAAAATGTGAGAGAGCTATGGGGGCAATCTCATTTACAAGCATATTAACACTATTGCAAGCCAAGCATTGGAAAGAGAAATTGTTCATCATTTTGGTTGCATTAATGGGAGAATATTGCAAGCATGTAGCACAAAACATGTTCAACATTTGATCATTGTTGTCGACAAACCTAGGGAAAGAGCAATTGTTCGGCAAGGTTGTCACAACACAAGCATCATTATCAACATTGCAAGCAATACATGGGAAAGAGAAATTGTTCGACATATTGCAAGCAATAGGATAGAAATCGAAACACTCATAGCATGGCATGGTCATGTTATCACAAGCAATCAAGTCCACATGATCAACAATGTTGGTATCAAGCAAAGCATCACATGGGAAAATGAAAGAAGCATATGACATAGCATTTGTATCATCAAGATCATGCATGCACTCATCAATCTTCATGTCCACTAGTGGGATCATGGTATCATCAACACCCATATAGGTACCTTTGTAGTCCCGCTCATATGAGGTAGGTGTTGTGGAAGAGGTAGGCTCGATGTGGCCTCCATGTTCATCTTCAATCAAGCATGGTGAGATAGCATCATCTTCATGCACCATGTACATCTTCTCCATGATCGGCGTCTCGTCATCCATGGGACCTAATAAGACACAAGGAAACACACTAGAGGTAGAGGGTAAGTTGTTAGAATTCGAAATAGCCTCACATGACCTATCAACTACCACTCTCATCTCACTCGGTGTATCACTCATGCTCTCGAAGTGGAGGCACTCATCAAGCTCACATATAGTGGAGCCACTCATCAAGCTCACATATAGTGGAGTCGCTCATCTCACATATAGTGGAGTCCCTCATCTCCATGGCAATGGCGTCGTCGATGTCCGAGAAACCTAGCAAAGAGGAAGACAACACAAGAGGAGTAGAGGTTAAGTTGTTAGAAATCGAAACATCCTCACTCGACTCATGGTGTGTATCACTTTTGCTCTCAAGGTGTTTGAAGTAGGATTTGCACTCGGCTTTGTCTTGGAGGGTCATTTTGGCCTCTCGAGCATCTAGCTCGGCGAAGTATGCTCTCATCTCGGCTTGCTCTTGTGGGGTCATCATGTATATATCTCACTAGGAAGGTGTATATGTATGTGGTGGAAGGAAAGCTACACAAGTATCTCACCTATCAAGAAAGTATCGGAAAAATGGTTCAAGTCAAGAGCAAAGTCGAAATGTATCGGGGTTACTCACACACACACTCAAAGCACACGCAAAAGGCTAAGAAACACTATATGTGGTGGGTAAGGGGTGGATAGCAAACGAAAAAGATCAACGGAAAAGTCTATTGTCAAATGTGGGTAAGATCCAAAGTCAAATGTCAAAAGTGGTGATCTATGTCAAGGAAACACGGAAACACACACAAAGGAGAACAATAGGGTTAGCGCGACCAAGGAAGTGAGCAAGTGACAAAGATGGTCCTAACGAAGACTATAAGCTCGATGTCACGCCAACACAAGAGAGACCGTAGCTTGGTTGCACAAGAAAGAAGCAACAAGATTTGCACAAATGCCACTCTTCTCTTTTCTCTCTTAGTGCTCACAAGCTTTGCACTTCTCGGTATCGGTGGACACACACTCTTTTCTATTTCTTTTTTTTTCTCTTTTTTTTTCACTTTTTTTTTCTCTATGCTTAGAAGCTTTATTTCTCTCTATATATATGTCACACTTTTCTTCTTTTGTGTATCTTTCTCACCGAGCTTGCTTCGGAGCTTCGCTCAACACAATGCACACACACCCTCTCACGGTCGTGACACTTGTGCAATGCTTCGCAGCGCTCGGAAAGCCACTCTCAATGGGATAGGTAAACAAAGAAAGAAACGGGGCTACAACGGGTAAGGGGGCAAGTTATACCTAGTGAAAAGGTTAGGCGGTGTCAAGCACACGAACTTGCGATGGCGAAGTGGTGGTGTCGATGATGGTGGCGAAGTTGCGCCGGAATCCGGGGTGCCAACGATGTCGTCGCGGTGTTGGTGTAGGCGCGGAAGCGGAATAGACAACCGATGCACTCCAAATCGGAAACCGAGCAAATTAAGCCAATGCCCGAAAAGTTGGGTCAAAACGAGTGGTCAAAAGTTTGGCTCCAAAAATCGTCAAAAATTAGAGATGAGATATGTGGAGTATTTGGGGGATGCTGTTAAAATTTGGAGTCACACGGACTCCGGAAAGTTGTCAAAATTTGGGACAAAAAATGGAGTCAAAATTGTGCCAAAACTGGACAGATTTGTTGCTGGGCGGTAGTACCGCTAGAGGTACCGGCCAAGGTACCGGTTAATAACGTGTACTATACCGGGGAGTTAGAACATGGAGCGGTAGTGTGAGCGGTAGCGCAGGCGGAGGCTCCGGCCAGGAAAAAAAAATTTGCCCCAAGCTGCGCGTGAGGCACTTGCTGATGGTTGGCCGGATTGAGGAAATGGTGATGCGTGGTTGGTGGCTTGGCGCGCGCAGTGAGCTAGTGGAGGCGGACGGCTGAGCCAAGAGGAGGGCCGGCCTGGCCGGATGAGCGGGCGGCGCTGCAGATGGGGCGCTGTAGCGTGGGATGCAGCTTGGTGCTGGGCTGCGCGCGGGGAAGCTGCAAGGGAGCTCGTGCAGTGGCCGGCGTGTGCGGCGAAGCGAGCGGGCGAGCTAGGTGCTGCTTGCGGGAGGAGCACAGGGCCTTGGGGCGGGCTGAGCTGGAGCAAAGGGTGCGGGCGGAGGTTCCGGCCAGCCTGGTGTTTGCTGCGCGCGCGGGCGATGGATGCGGCCAGGTGAGCGGATGCAGTGGGCGTGCGTGGAGATCTGGCGGCGCGGTTGGGCGAGGCGAGCTTGGTGGCGTGCGAGGCGTGTTGGCTTCTGGAGTGCAGCTGCGTGGGGCGCTTGGCTGCTGCTGGAGGATGTGCGCGCGGTGAGCAGAGCTGGGCGGAGGAAGGCCAAACGGCGGGAGTCGGGCGGCCGGCGATTTGGCTTGGCAGGGGCGAGCGGAAGGCGATGGCTGGCGGCTGGTGGGCCAGGCGGCGGTCAACGCGCGGGGCGGGGCTCGATCTGTTACTCCTCCCGAAGAACAGCAACGAAGAACAACTCGAAAAAGAGGCCGTAAATCCTCAGATTTCTTGCGATTTTGGACGAATTAGAAGCCAAAAATTGGGGAAAGTGTAGATCAACCACTATAACATCAGATCCATAGACCAAAACCACAAAAAACTCAACAAATCCAGAGATCCAAATTCGAGCTATTTTTTGGGGCAAAATTTTTGGAAATTTTTTTGGGCAAAATTGGTGAAATTCGAGGGTCAAATTCGTGGCAACCTTTGCTCTGATACCATATGATGAGGCCTAAGGCCACGTGGGTTGCCCGATCTCACGAATTGACCGAGGGAAAGGCGGGGGAGAGGAAGAACACGAAGAACACGGCGATGAACACGATGAACACACGCAAACACACACCAACCCGATACAATTCGGTTTACTCCCGATAGCCCGAACCACTATCCCGATAGAATCTCTCAAGGGAGAGACACGCGGTAGAATCCCCGAGAGGAAGATCGGTATACGATCGGTGGAATCACACGAGTGAGAGACCGTGGTAGAATCACAAGTGTGAGAGACTAATCATATAAGGAGTGCCTTGTACAATAGATTATGGTAATCTAAGGAGGGGGTTTCCCTAATCCCAAAGGGATGGTGGAGGCATGAGCCTAGTTCTAGTTCATCTACTCTAACCTAATGAAGGGGGAGGTGGGAGCCTATATATAGGAGCCACTAAGGAGGGGTAGTTTAGGCATAGAAGGGGGTACATGGGCCTTGGCCCTAATTGACTTGTGCCTAGCGCTTCACATAGTCCGGAGACTCTCGTGTATGTAGGCCGGAGACTCCGGTCTTGATCTTCATGGGCCGGAGACTCCGTTGTGAGTTGGCGAGGCCGGCGGCTCCGGTGTAGCTGCGCCTGGAGCTTCTTCCTTGCTTCCACGACCTCGGCCTTGAGTCCTCGAGCATCCATGGCATCCTCCACTTCCTCCGTACTTGGCGATGTATTCCTATCATGGTCATATGGCGGAGGATGAAGTAGCATACCATTCCACATAGGTAATTGTACGCACGCATAAAGGAGAAGATTCACCTTTGCGTGACATGTCGGCGTCGATGCATATGATGTGGCGAAGACCGAAGGTCGGGCTACATCAGTAGTAAAAAAATGTCTTCACAAAACAGACTATCGTGTATGAAGATTCATGGTTTTCAAGACAAATGACATAGTTATGGCCATTTTTGTGGCATAGTTTGTTATAATATGCCCAAGTTGGGCATGGTGGTGCATCTTGCCATTCCCAACAATATTGATGACTAGACTTTTCAACTTTTTCGGTATAAAAAATTATTTTTTTTATTTTCTAGATGACAAAATAGGTTTATTTTGTGAATGGGGTACATAAGATACGGGTCAAAATGGCGCCTCTACATTTTTAAGATAAACTAGGCCATATTTTAGAGCCAATTCCCAACTCTTTATAATTTTTAGTGATTTCTAGCCAGTTTCACACATTTAAATGACTATATGCTGATTTATCTTATATTTACTAATTGGAGGCACCGTTTAAGCCTCCACATTAATCCAAATCATTAGAATAATTAAGACAATTAGATCTAAAATTTATGGTTCAGATTAATCTAGGAAATCAAGAGTTTTATGTACCATAGGAAGTAACATTGACACGTTACGGTCGTTTCCGGTTGCACTTCAAAGGAATCCATGTTCGTTCGTACTTTAAAAAAACAACTTCCACGTATATCGATCCTAGGAGTAATCAATGTGATTTAGTCTGTTACAGTAGCATATCTTATAGTATCCTTGGATCGCATCAAGTAGTCCACATCTCTCACGTCTCCCTTCTTTCTTTGGCTCCAAGTTTTTTCCTACCCATATTCAATTGATCATACTCTAGCTAGATTTATATATCTCTTTCTGCAGTAACCCCGGCGACGATGGATCAAGGCGGCATGCTAATTCGTATAGGTTCATTGTGTGTGAAAGAAATTCCAGTAATCAAGACGTTTTGGCTCAGATTGTGCCGACAATGCAGCACGAAGCGATGAGGGCGTAGAAACCGACCATGCATATATCCAGGTCGTGGTGAAGGAGAAAGACGCCGACATGGATGTACTTTACGTGCATGCGGATATGCTACCTCATCATTCTCTCCCTTGCTGTCTCTGGGACATCGCCACACAGCGTTGGGTTTATCCTCCGTTCGTTTCGGCAGATATGTTCTCATGTTGATACTTCAAAGTTCTTCATAGCTGCAGCTTTCAGGGTTTGATAATTAATCTAAAAACTGATGTCTTCAGTAAAGTATTATGGTTACTACAATATTTCAGTTTGCGCTGCAACCTAGGGGCAGCTGATGCCTAGCGGATAAGCATGGTGCATGGGGAGAAGCCGTTTGGGTCTTTGTTCACTCGCCTCCGTGCGCCGGCAGCCGCGGCCAAAAAGTGCTGGATCGGTTCACAGTAGTCCGGCTGATCTCAGGTATCTATCTGCTCCTTTTTTCTAATCAGATTCATGAGCTTCTCAATATGTTTGAATTTTGATGGTCTCACGTCACCACATGGTTAAGTTTGCATTTGTGCATGCTACTTACCTACTTTCACATTTTTAAAAATAAATATGATAGTCACTTATGGCAGCAGGCATGTGTTGCATGTCTAATATGAGATTACTTATATATTTTTTTAAATATGAACTTACGTACATGTACATGTACATACTATTAATTACAATAGGGAATATCTAGAATACCTTTATATATCATGTTTACCAAATGATAGACCTATATAATCCATAAACAAAGTGGTTAATTCAGACTATAGGTTAAAGCTTGGGAAAGGTAGCACTCCAAACATATAAAAATAGAATGGGAACCACTTAAAATGGCATAGTGTGATACGTCGATGTTATCATGGGTTGTTGCTTCCCCGGATGTGTAGGATCTCTTGAATTATGCGGAGAGAACATCGGAACGCAGAGCATAACATATATTAGTCAGAGCTTCAGAGATAGTTCAGAATGTGCAAACTAGGTGACATCTGAATCGAACTCAGAGCTCAGAAAAAAAGAGGAAGGTGCACATCAACACCAGAGTGTTTTCGGTACGCTACCAAGCTAGGCAACTTGATAAGTATCTACTATTTCTGCATGTGTAGGAAGTAAAGATTGTACTACATTTGCAAAGCACACTTTCTTCCTGCTCCTACAACATTGATCTATTTAAACTTCATATATTTTACAGAACATTCCGTAGATATCAAATATATATTCTCATTATCGATCTATTTAAACTTCAGATTTTACAGCATCCTCTCCCATCCTGTAGGTTATCAGATATGCTCATTCGAAGCCTTGGGTATCAATTGTGATTATATGATTACCTATTGATATGCAGGACATTTGACTTCATGAAGAAATGCCTCCAGAATATGATGTTTCTTTTCCGCATATAGGCAGATTATATTTGCTTACCATGTTGCACCTAATTTTGTTGGAGATTCTCTGGTGATAATGCAAAGTATATTTTTTCTTTCATATATGTGAGTGTAGCTCATAATTTTATCTATGCCTTCACTATGATTTAAAAGTTTTCTTAGATTGCAATTTACACATGTCCTTGCATTACCAAGTGCAGCAAGCTCCTTTTCTAGATCACACATTCTAGTGCATATTTGTTTGACAATATGGCATTGACATGCGTGCTATAACTTGGTCCTAGAAATCCCCCAAAATCATTTTTAGATACATATTACTTACTATATACATAAACCAGTGATAGTACTGAAATATTCAACTCTTTTGCATGGATAATCATGTCAACCATTTTGACCTGGTTTTGAAATAAATAAATGAAAATGAAGAAAACCTCAAAAAATGAAACCCTTCCGCATTGAGTGCTCATAGGTGTATTAGTTGACAGGGAAAATAAGAAACCTGTGACAGGGTAATAAAAAAAATGTCTTCACAAAATGGACTATCGTGTATGAAGATTCATGGGTTTCAAGCCAAATGATATAGTTATGGCCATATTTGTGACATATTTTATTATAATGTGCCGAAATTGGGCATGGTGGTGCATCTTGCCAGTCCCAACCATGATTCAAAAGTTTGCCTTGGTTCTTGTCGTAATGTGTGCACGTGGGAAATTGAAGAAGCAAGGCAAACTCCAACATATATGAACGGTGAGAGAACACGTTAAAGGTTATTCTAACAAAGGTCATGCTTGTTTAATTTCTTACCTATGTAGTATTGTACATAACAAATGTGAAATAAAAATATGTGCATCTCTATAAACCCTAAACCACCTAACCCTAAACACTTATAAACCTATATATCACTACGGCAAAAAATGAGTCATGAGATTCAAAGGTTTGCCATTGTTTTCTTGTAGTACTTAATACAATCCTCCCACACTTTTGGGAAGTGAGTGGAACGTGTACTCAAATACATGTGGTGCCGAAAATTGTGCAGGGTTCTTCTAAAAGAGGATATACAAGTTTATATATATGCATGTTCATTTGGTATTGTCATATATAGAGGTAGTATGTAAACCACAAATGATATGACTCGATATTCATGCTTTGTTTTGACCTTTTTTCTATCGAGCCCCACAATAACTTTGGCATGTTCTGAAATTGATGTCGATCAATCTCACGATGCTCGCCCTTGTTTTGTGCTAGCTAGTTGGACGATGGGGCTCGTGTGTTTGGCCATTATATCTCTTGTACCATGGCTCCAAACATTCGGGTCACACACCCCTGTACTTTTTCAGTTATTGGTTTGATATGTACTTCATCTATCCACTGTTCAAATTTGCATTTAAGAAATTTATCCCCAAAAAATTGTACATATATGGATGCACATTGAGATAATTCATGAAACTTTGGAAATGGCCATCTCGTGTCATGTTTCCCCACAAATGAGAATTGGATTAATTGGTGGCAGACAAGTAAAAGCACATTTATGTGCGACAACCCAAAATGCACATATTTTGCAAAGTTTTCATGCGTGCATGAAAATTTGCAAATATATACAAAAAATGGGCCATGATTCAAAAGTTTGACATGGTTCTTGTGTAGTAGTACCAAAGCTCACACGTGGGAAGAAATTAAGATGGATGAATTCCAACATGTTGCCATACTATTTTGAAGGGCTCTTTTCTAAAATATTGGTATGGCATGTATGCTATTTTCCCTAGCTATATAGGAAAAAGATGAACAATCCATGCTTTCTGATTGCCTTTTTTGAACCACCTTTGGCTTGATTTCAAATTTAGGTCAAAATCATGGGGGGGCTGGTAGGGGACAAGAGTGTGTTTCTTTTGAATGAAGCGCTCGTATTTGCAAGTTTGTTGGGGTCCCACAAATTTAGGGTAGCATCATGCCCACCCCCATCCCTTCACCGCGGAAGAAGTGTTAGGCGAGTAGTAAAATGGCATGACCAACAAGTTTCAAGTAAAATTTCGAATATATAACCAAAATTTACCAAGTGTTAGATGTGTTAACTTGGCTTCATGGAAAATAATGTCATGTAAATGAGTTAACTTGGCTTTCCTACCCTTGAATCCATACGAAACTTTGTACGGAGTTCTAATACAGTATAATGATCACCCGAGTTATTACACCAACAGGTTTGTGACTTACGTGTGGTTCCCATGCGTGAGGTCCCACACTTCAGTGAGCACAAGTCACTGACAATTTTTTGCAAATGTTGCAAAGGATAAAAGGTGGAAGAGGGATCACACGGAAGGAGAATAGGAAGGGAGAGCAGTCACGGCCTCGAAATGCTTCAAATTTTTCGGGAAGTGGTGTTGACTGGCACGCAGGGTTTTTCAGTGGTGCAAACATGCAGTGCAGCGATTTTGACAGAAATAACCCTTTTGGCAAAGAAAAGCATGGACTGACCATCTGAGCAATCTATTTCACTGGACTAACGTTTTTGTGTGGCTCATTCTGTGCTTTTCTTCGCCAAAAGGGTTACTTTTGTCAAAATCGCCCCCCTGCAGTGCAGGCTACGCACCCTTCTAATATTCTTTTTTTAGTGACAAAAGGGGGGGGGAGAGTCTTGACGACGTGTCTTCACTTGACAAAGAAGATTGTTGGAAGTTTTCCTACCTACCGCACGTGACTTGTGCTCACTAAAGTGTGGGACCTGCACGCATGGGACCCTGTAGCAGACGTGTGAGACGCAAAATAGGGTTTTTAGTTTAGTAAGGCAAAAAAATAAGCCTTGGAGGGCCGAGGCGGGGCGGCCGTCCGCCATTTTATACCTTTACGCCCCCACACCTCGTTTCATTTGTCATGTCTACCAAGGAAGAGCTCGGTGGAGAAGATGTAGTCCTAGCTTCTCGACCCCCTGGCGCCGCACGCATAAATACTACTACCAGAAGTACACTGTCTCTAACAATCCTGCTTGCGAAGGGAGATCTCGGAGGAGACGATGCGGGCTCAGCGTCCCCGACGTTGATGAGCCAGGACACAAGGGTTACTACGCCTCTTTTAATTACCTTCATTTTGCTGGTGATACTCGGACTTATATCTGTTATCTTCCGCTGGAGAGGGTCGATATCGTCGGAGAAGATGATGTGAGGCAGATGATCAAGCTCGCATGAGAAGATGATGTAAAGGAGATGGTCAAGCTTGGAGAAGAAGATGATGTAAAGGAGATAGTCAATGTCGGAGAAGATGATGTAAAGGAGATAGTCAATCTAGAAGAAGATGTGGTGGCATTGGACCAACCGCGGTCTTTGGGCGAGATCCCGGAGATTCACTTACCTCGTTTGCACTGGTAATGATATGCCTGGTCTGTAACAGTTTGAACATTTTTCGTCGGCTTACACAGGAGCTATCTCGGCTTAGGGTCAACAAGGCCCCGGGAAAGGAACTTCCGCATCTCGGCACGAAGAACTCCGAGTTACGCCAGAAGCGCTCTGGGGAATCGCACGCACAGACGCTGCACATCCGTTCGCAGGATCTCTCATCCTTCATTGTCAGGTTCTAGCGAGAGGTCGTAGAAGAAGATAAGTTGCCATCTTCCCCGCCGTTCAAGAGGATGAAGGAGCTGAAGACAGAGGTTACTTCGAAGGAGGTTAATATTAGCTGACTTTGGGTTGCTGGTTTTTGGGTACTTCTAGTCACTGACATGTAGACACCACTTATGTCTGTCCTACATGTCAGTGACCACATTCGTCAATCAGCCAATTTGTGCCCTTCATTTGCCGGTAACGCTCCGACTTAGACTAGTCATAGTGGGCAGTAAATATAGTAGTGTCATGCATATGACACTACTCTATGTCACTACCTTCATAATGCATAGTAACTTTGATGTAGTATTATGCATGAGTGTATTCATTAGCTTGTAGATCCATTCAATCTTGAAAAGTGTGATGTTATGGTAAGATAGCTAGTTACCACAACCATCTCTTTCTTCATTTAATATCATGCCATGTCATAAATTTGCCTAGTTGGCAATGCATGTAGCTCTATGTTACTACCTTAGTTACTCTCACTATGAGTAGTGATGAGGTCTAAGACCCCGTGTGTGGCCCGATCTTGCGGTTGACCCGAAATCCAAAGGAGGGAGAGAGGGAGAGCGCGAAGAACACGAAGAACACGATGAACACGATGAACTCACGCACGCACACCAACCCGATACAATCGATACTTACCCCGTGGCTCGATGGACCACGCCAATAGAATCAACCCGGAAGAGACACGCGGTAGAATTCCGAGCGGAGAGATTGGTGAGGGAGATGAATCTAGGAGTGGGAGAGAGAGTGGGTAACACTAGAATCTCACACACCAAATCCAATCATCCAACATAGGTAGCCTTGATACAAAGGGGATGAAACCCTAGGGAGACAAAGCTCATCTTCATGTCTAAGCTATCATCTTGTCTAAAGAGGTAAGGGGGCGACCGGGGTGCTTATATAGGCATACAAGGCAGCTCGGGTCGAACGGGTACAAGTTGGTGGGGTCAAACCCGTGAAATCCGGTCATAGGGCCGGTTGGACCGGGTCTGGGACCGGGCCATCCGGTTCCAAACCGGATTCTGGGCCGGGCGTGACCGGACGGGGCTTCGGGAGCCCCGGGATTGCTTCCGGATGTCACCGGTCGACGTTCCGGTTGAAAACCGGCCGGGCCGGTCAGGAGGCCGGTCAACCGGGCCTGTGACCGGGTGGGCCGGTCATAGGGCCGGTTGACCGGGCCTGGGACCGGCCGGCCCTCCTCCTCCCGCCTCTTCTTCCTCTTCCTTCCTTCTTCCTTCCTTCTTCTTCTTCTTCCTTCTTCCTTGCACCATGATGAATGGCTCCTCTTCCCTCCCCTTGCTTCCTTGCACCATGGATGCTCCTCCTCTCCGGTCCTCGATGACTCTCGTACCTAATGACATATAACATACCGACATGAGGTAGCATTCCATCCAAGGTATTGACGAGGTCGAGTATCGAGAGGAAGGAGTTCACCTTGTCGCGTGTAGCGTGGGTTAGGGTTGAAGGTCCACTTGGGGGACTCTTTGGCCATGGTGTAGCGTCGACGATAGGCGGGGCTGCACTTGATGGTCTTGGTGTAGCGACGTCGGTGACCGGGGCTACATCATCTCCCCCCCCCCCTTGGGGAAGAGTCGTCCTCGACTCTTGTTCCTCCTCACCGACGGTGTAGTCCATGACGGGTGTCCCATGTTGTGGTAGAGGGATAAAGTCGCGGTCGAAGAAGAGCTTGGGGAAAAACAACTTGCGAATGGAAAGCTTGTGGAGGCCAATTTGGTGATCGGCGAACAAGAGGCTCTCAATCCAATACGAAGCATCAAGTCGTTTCTCCAAGAGGCATTTGGCAAAAATGGGAAACAAAAGTGTGTCGATGTATCCAAAATTTGGAAGGGCAAAAATTTGTGCATGTAAGAGTTGTAAGGTGTCAAAAATGTGACGTGTAGCATTGTCCCACACAAATGGAACAATCAAAAGGCAAGTATCGGTGGCAAAATTTTGGGCAAAATTGTTATGTGCAATGGCAAAGAGATGGAAACTTCTAGCTTGGGAAAGTATGGTTGGCGTGAGCCAAGTATGGGTATCCTCAAGTGTCAAAGAATCCATTTCAATTGCCAAAGGTGAAATGAGAAATCCAAAGAAGAGCAACTTTATGAGTGACATGTGGCACAAGATGCATAAGGTGTCTCTCACATGTATGACATGGTCCTTGAGATTCTTGGAGTGTATGATGATAACATCAAGACATATAACAACCATTATGCCAACAAGATGTGTCAAGATATGTTGCATAAGAGGCAAAAGAGATGACGAGGAATTGGACCAAACCGAAAACTCGACAAACCAAGTCGGAAACACATGAGGGTGAAGGCTTGTGGGAACATACTCTTTGGTGTGATTCCCGCGGTTTAGGTCCTTGTTGGGGTAGCTCTCAATTGCGCGTTTCGTGAGCTCATGCTCCGTAGCGGTGGAAGTTGTCATTCGGGTACCTATACACACAATAGAGAGAACAAAAAGCGTGTGTGCATGGTAGAGGAACACATCATCCATCATGATGTTCCATGTCTTGTGCACATCGCCACTAGTGTCAATCAAGATAGTATGAAATGTATGGCGATGGTGCATATGGCAAGAAGGTGCATTCATGGCATGTGGTAACTCATGATCATCAAAAATGGAGAAGGCTATGGGGGCCATCTCATGGACAATGAAATAAGCATTCTTGCATACCAAGCATAAGAAAGAGCAATTGTTCACAATCTTGGATGCAAGGATCATGGAATGGTGTAAACATTTGGGGCAAAGCATGTGGAACATGTTATCATTGTTGTCGACGACCCTATGTAAAGAGCAAGTGTTCATCAAGGGTGTCACAACACAAGCATGATCATAATCATTATCATTGCAAGCAAGCGGGGAAAATGTGAAGCTCTCATAGCATGGCATGGTCATGGTATCACAAGTAATCAATTTGACATGATCAACAATGTTATCAAGCAAAGCATCACATGGGAAAGTGAAAGTAGCATGTGAAGTAGCAAATGGATCATCGAGATCATGCATGCACTCATAAGTCATCATGTCCACTAGTGGGATCATGGCATCATCAACACCTATGTTGTTACCTTTGAAGGCCGACTCATTTGATGTAGGTGTTGTGGAAGTAGGAGGATCCATGTGGTCGACATGTCCATCTTGGAGCAAGCATGGTGAGATATCATCATCTTCATGCACCATGTACATCGTCTCCATGAGCGGGAACTCATCCTCCGTGGAACCTAGTGCAACATAAGAAGACACCAAAGGGGGAGAGGTTAATGTGTTAGCCAACGCGATGTCCTCCATGGACCTATCATCTCCCTCTCTCAACTCACTTTGTGTATCACTCATGTCCTCCAAACGGAAGCACTCAAACTCACATATGGGGTGGAAGTCACTCAACTCACTATCACTCTCACTCAAGTGGGCTAAGTGGCTCTCATTCTCACATGGGATTGGTACCAACTCATCAATGAAGCATAGGGGAGTAGGCTCGACTATCTCATCTCCATGCGCCTCCTTGGTTGAAGGGAAATTCCCATGCTCAACCATCTCAACTCCATCCGCCTCCATAGGTGAAGGGAGAATCCCATAGTCACCATGCTCAACTCCATCGCCTCCCAAGTCATCCTCAAGCGGTGGCGCCATGGTGTTGATGAGAGCTAGGCTCGGCTCAACTTCGCCCTTGAGTTCACCTTGGCGATCTTCATCTTGAAGTGTTGGCGCAATAGGCATCTTGGGGACTTGTGCTTGTAGCTTGTCGAAGTAGAGCGTCTTGGCGCTTGGCGTTGTGCATTGCCATGCCACGTGACCCTTGGCCTTGCACACCTCACATAGGAGATTGGGACATTCCCGTGGAGGGTGGCCTTGTTGCTTACACTTGTAGCATCGGAGTCCATAGGCACGTGACGAGGTAGAGGCCATTGTGGTGGTGGCACAAGAGGTGGAAGTCGCCTTATGAGGAAGGTATGCTCGATGTGCACTTGCCATCCTTGGAGTGGTAGGCATCCTATCATGGTGTTTGTCACCTTCATGGCGAGGCTCTCGTCTTCGTGCATCATCACCATGGCTTGAGTGGTGTCGTCGAAGACTCATGGAAGATGTTGGTCGATGGCGATCATGAAGTGGCTTGTGGCGGCGAAGCTCATGTGGTGACGTATGTCGATGACGGTCCTTGCCATGCCTAGATGATGGCTCATGCGACTTGGCATGTTGCTTGCGGCGCCTTGTGGAGCTTGGAGAAGAGTGTCGATGACGCTCATGATGGGGACGCTCTTGATGCTCCAAATGGTGTACTTGAAGTCGACGATCTTGTGCATAAGCACTCTCATGGTGGCGCCTTGTGGAGCATGGAGAAGTATGTCGATGACGCTCATGATGGGGACGCCCTTGACGATCCATATGATGGTGCCCTCGTGGAGGTCCTCCATCTTCATATGTAGCTCCATTGGCCAAGTAGGGGTATGTAGGAGCATCGTCTTTGCTCATCGTGGAGCGTAGGTGAGGCTCCGCCATGGTGTCGATGTCGTACTCGTGGCGTTGCTCCACCATGTCGTCCATGAGTGGTGAGCCATTGTCGATGTAGAGCTCATCGATGTCGTCCTCAAGGTTGTGCTCCACCATGTTGTCCATGCTTGAGGAGCCATTGTCGATGTAGGGCTCGTCGAAGTTGTCCTCAAGGTGGCGCTCCACCATGTCGTCCATGCTTGAGGAGCCATTGTTGATGTAGAGCTCCTCGACATCGGTCATGTCGGTGATGCTCGTGGAGCCATAGTCGGTGTCGAGCTCCACATGTTCCTCCACATCCGCGGTGCTTGAAGAGGAATCCTCCTCGAAGTGCTCCGTGTACTCCTCCGTATCTTCTTCGTCGCTATACATGTTAGCACGACAATATCTATATGGTGTATGTTAGTGGAAGAATACTACCCCGCAACCTTACCGTGGTATGACAAGATTGGGGTGATCCAACAAAACCGAGAGTTAGAACAATTGTATCGGGTACTCACACAAAAGCACACGCAAAAGCTAGCAAATATGGTGTTAGGTGAGTATGGTGGAAAGCCAAAAGACGAAATCTGAAATCAAGTGTATTGTCAAGAGTGGGTGAAATCCAAAAATTCAAATGTCAAAGCGATGATCACTATAAACACGGAAAAGATGTGGAACGCACACACGAGATGAACGGGGTTAGTGCGACCAAGGAATGAGCGGAAAAGTGTAAGAAGCCCTTAAGCAAGGGTGCTCGGTGTCACACTAACACAAGAAGAGATCAAAGCTTTGGTTGCAAATGGAGAGACAACTAGATTCACACGTGGCCTCTCTTCTCTTATCTCTCTTTTGCTTAAAAGCTTTTTCTCTTTTGTATATGGTGGCACTTGACACTCTTTTGTATATGTATGGTGGCACTTTGTACACTTTTGTATGTATGATGGCACTTGCACTCTTTTTGTGCTTTTCTTTCTTTTTCCACGCTCTATGTTAGCGTTAGCTCGCTCTTGCTATCTTGCCACACGAGTTTTGCTTAGAAGCTTGACTCCACACTACACACACACACCTCACAATCGGGGCCACGTGCAATGTCTCGCAACACTTGATAAGCAATGCTCGATAGGATAGATCGCAAAAGAAGAGGGGTTACAAGGGGAATGCAAGTTATACCTAGGTGTTAGGCGGTGTCGGAACACACAACTTGCGATGAAGGCGGTGATGTCAAGATTACGGTTGCAAGTCCGGGGTGCCGAGGATGTCGTCGCTTGCTTCGGAGCTGCGGGTTAGTTTCACACACAAGGCACTCAAACCGGAACAAGCAAACACAAGTTAGCGGAAGATGGGTCAAAGTAGCTTGGCGGTGGTGGCGGTGATAAGCCGGTGGTGGTGGTGTCGATGCTCTTGCGGATGCGGCGGTGTTTGTTGGGGCCGCGGTGGTGTTTGCCGGTGGTTGGGGATGATGGCGGTGCTTGCCGGCGGAGGAGAGGAGTGGTGGTGGTCGGCGGTGGCGGTGGAGGGGTGGCGCCCGGTCCAGGGGCCGGTTGGACCGGACCTGGGGCCGGCCTGGCCGGTCACACGGCCGGTCGACCGGGTCCTGGGCTGGCCCGGCCGGTCTGCAGCCCGGTTGACCGGATTTCTCAATCGGGACGCAGTTTCTCTCTCCTGTTCTTCACGAAAATCGACCAAATTGACCAAATCGGAGGGGAAACAATGGAATTGGAGGCTAGGAAGTGGGGAAATAGTAGATCAAGCACTCCAACACCAAATCCATGGACCAAAACCACTCAAAACGCAACGAAATCACAGATCGGTCCAAAGGCAAATTAGGGCTATTTTTTGGGGATTTTTTGGAAAAAATTTAGAGGGCAAATCCGGTGGGTGGAGGGTCAAATCCGCGGAAACCAAAGGCTGCTGATACCATATGATGAGGTCTAAGACCCCGTGTGTGGCCCGATCTTGCGGTTGACCCGAAATCCAAAGGAGGGAGAGAGGGAGAGCGCGAAGAACACGATGAACACGATGAACTCACGCACGCACACCAACCCGATACAATCGATACTTACCCCGTGGCTCGATGGACCACGCCAATAGAATCAACCCGGAAGAGACACGCGGTAGAATTCCGAGCGGAGAGATTGGTGAGGGAGATGAATCTAGGAGTGGGAGAGAGAGTGGGTAACACTAGAATCTCACACACCAAATCCAATCATCCAACATAGGTAGCCTTGATACAAAGGGGATGAAACCCTAGGGAGACAAAGCTCATCTTCATGTCTAAGCTATCATCTTGTCTAAAGAGGTAAGGGGGCGACCGGGGTGCTTATATAGGCATACAAGGCAGCTCGGGTCGAACGGGTACAAGTTGGTGGGGTCAAACCCGTGAAATCCGGTCACAGGGCCGGTTGGACCGGGTCTGGGACCGGGCCATCCGGTTCCAAACCGAATTCTGGGCCGGGCGTGACCGGACGGGGCTTCGGGAGCCCCGGGATTGCTTCCGGATGGCACCGGTCGATGTTCCGGTTGAAAACCGGCCGGGCCGGTCAGGAGGCCGGTCAACCGGGCCTGTGACCGGGTGGGCCGGTCATAGGGCCGGTTGACCGGGCCTGGGACCGGCCGGCCCTCCTCCTCCCGCCTCTTCTTCCTCTTCCTTCCTTCTTCCTTCCTTCTTCTTCTTCTTCCTTCTTCCTTGCACCATGATGAATGGCTCCTCTTCCCTCCCCTTGCTTCCTTGCACCATGGATGCTCCTCCTCTCCGGTCCTCGATGACTCTCGTACCTAATGACATATAACATACCGACATGAGGTAGCATTCCATCCAAGGTATTGACGAGGTCGAGTATCGAGAGGAAGGAGTTCACCTTGTCGCGTGTAGCGTGGGTTAGGGTTGAAGGTCCACTTGGGGGACTCCTTGGCCATGGTGTAGCGTCGATGATAGGCGGGGCTGCACTTGATGGTCTTGGTGTAGCGACGTGGGTGACCGGGGCTACATCAAGTAGTCTTAGATATGTTTGTTGTTACCTTTGGCAGGATAACTCCTCTTGCTTATGTTGTCGGAGGATGAAGTTGGATCTGCCAGCATGCGGGAGGAGAACAGAGAGTTAGGGATCAAGATATTTTGGTACAGGCAGGCGGTGTCTTTCCTAGAAGTGGATGAGATCACGGCCTGTGTGTAACGGCCCAGGGTAGCACCCCTATTAGATTTGTTTGTTATTTTCTTTTGTGCATCATCATGGCATCATGCATCATATCATCCATGATTTTATTAAATAAAACTATTTTATAAACCCCCTTGCCTCTCCCTTTAAATAAAACCATAATATCTGTCTTCCTCTTATTACTTATTTTATAATTAATATTTTCCAACAAAGAAGTTTTTGAATATAATGTGTTTTGTTTTGGTTACAATAAATAAATATTTTGAAACTATTTTTAGATCTCTCTCTCACCTTTGCCTCAAATTTAAAACAGTTTTCAAAAATAAAGGTCAAAGGATTTTGTAAAACAAAAAGAAAAGCCACCCCTCTCTACTTGGGCCCTCTCCTCTTCTCGCCGGCCCACCTCCTTCTCTTTTTCTTCTCCAGCCCGAGGCGGCCCAGCCTCTTCTTCTCTTCCCGTCCCAACACCATCCAGCAACCAAGGCTGCCCAGCACAACATACCGTTTCGATCCGGCCTTCTTCTTTTCCCCTTCTCGTTCCCGTCATCTCTGGACAACAACAAGAGAGGTCACGCACCTCGCGTGAGCTTCCCCCGTGGTCCTACCACGCTCCCCATCCACCAAGCCTCACCTGCCCCTTCCCCTTTATCCCTCTTCCAAAACCCTAGCCTCTCTCCCACCTACCGCCGCTCTCCCTTTTTCTTCCCCCTTCTTCTCTGTGATAGTCGAAGACACTGCCACCGCTCACCTCACCGCCTCCCTGTCGATTCCAACTACCCCGCGTCGTTCTGAGGGCATCGGCGGGTGCGCCTCGACGTCCTCGACCTTCCAGTACCTCCAATTGAGCCCGGGAACGTCTTCTGCAACGCCTCCTACCGTCTTCCCGAGCTCCGGCCGCCGCATGTCTTGACCGTGGCGACGCCGTCCGCTCTCCTCTGGCGCCATCGACCACCCCCCAACCTTCATGGTGATGCTCCCGTTCTCCTAGTCCCCTTCTCGGTCTCCCTCTCCCTCACAGTGAATTCCCCATCGTTGACCGCTTCCCATCCGCCGCATATGGTCACCGCCAGCGTCGCCCCGACGGCCCCCCGCTCCCGGCGCCGCCTCCATCTGGTCCACGCTGACGAGGCGCGCCCGACGCCCTCTCGCGCGCTTCCTGGGAGCCCCTACATCACCGACGAGCTTCCACGTCTGTCCGCGGTGACCGCGTCGCCGAGAACGTGCGCGACATCGACCCTCCGTCGAACACCTCCTCTGCGTGCGCACAAGCTCCGCCACGGTGGCAGCCAGCGTGGCCACCGGGCCCATTCGTCATCGTCTCTGGGTAGATCTCCACTGGGTGAGAATTTCCCCTCAGATACAGATCCAACGTTTGTGCATTTAGGCCCCTGCGCTTTTCCGTTTCCTAACCCGGGGTCCTCTCTTCTGCCTTGTCAGTGCCACGTCAGCTCCCCCGGGCCCCGCATGCCAGCTGCTGCGGGTAGCACAGCCTGGGTGAGAAAAATCTTCCCCTTTTCCCTATTTTGCAGAAATTACAGAAATGCCTAAAACTTGGATAATTAATAACTTTTAATCTGTAACTCGAAATAAAAAGTGTTACATATGAAAGTTGATCAGAAAAATGCAAGGATCAGGAATATGCCATCCATTCATCTGTTTGCTTCTCGCATCATGTCGTGACGTGATAGTTCGTGCATCCCACCTAACATATATGTGGAGTATTTTGGAACACCACCTAGGTTTTCCCCGCTCCATTTAAACTTGAAGTAGCTCACCCCTGCCATGTTGTGCCATGCTAATCAACCCTTAACTTTGACGGTAGAAAATGCAACTCCAACCTTAATTTGTTTGTTTGGGGTTCTGACCCCGATTAATTTGGATAAGTTGCATTGCACCATCATTGCCATGCCATGCATATCATCTTCATCATGCCGGTTCTTATTCCGTAGTAGTAAGACTTGCATCCATTGTTTGTCCAACATTTGCTTCTTCCCGGATAGGATCGCGAAGTGGTGTTGTGAGATACGACAAGTTCTTCTGCAGCTTTTCACAGGCGAGCCCTCCCTCTTCACCTATTTTATATTTTGCTCTCCCTCACATTGCTATACATAGGTTGCGCTTCTTTATCGAGTCACGTGTCCTATTCCACTTGTTTACCATAATAATCCTATATGTATCATTCCTTACCAATAACCGTTGCTTGATGTTTGAGCCTTGCGAGTCGTAGGCGTGTTTAGGCTCTGTTGTTTATCTCGATCTGTATCGGGATTGTAGCACCTTACCTTTTAACAAAGGCAAGATACCTGTGTATAGTGCTATTCCCGGGATCACTGATAGCACACACATTACAAAATATAGTAATCATTGCAATAGTATCAAATTACTACATCTTTGATCCAAAGGGTAAAGTAAAACCTTACAATTTGCATAGTCACATAGACTAGCTCAACAATATTCAGACCATACACAGCGGAAAGTAAGTCATCAATGAGCCTTCATCTTCTTCATGTGCCACAGGCAGTCATGTTGGAATGTAGACTCGAGATCCTACCACGTACTTCTCCTCAGAAAATCCTGCACGTTTGAATATGCAGCCCCACGAATGGAGGTCAGTACAATGATGTACTGGCAAATGACACTTATATGGTGGCAGTTTTGGGCATGACTATCAACATGATATTTGGCAAGTGGAGTTTAGGCAAATTTGCATAAAGCCAATTTTATCCTATATTTTATTTAAAACAATACATTTTTGAAAATCTTTGAATGTCATTATGAAATCACACCATGGTTAAACCCTCCATGGGTTTTAGAATAATCACATGGTTACATCTCCCATGAGTTTTCCAAGGTTAATCAAATTTTTAAATACATTCAGAAAAGGTGATGAGACTCTTCCGTACATTCCTTGCCTAGAAGCTCAAATTGTCCGTAACCGGGGACACGGCTAAGATCTTAGGTTTACTCTCGAGAGGTCGTGCACTTTCACCTTACGACCCACCCTTCCCAAGAGAAGAAATGAGACAAGATCTTTCAGAAGAAGGTTTCAACCATACTGGCTAGACCCGTTCCCTTGGCCGTCGCCTCCACCCGCTGTCTAGCCGACAAGTTGGACCTCACAACTTACTTAATCCCGGCAGAGCCCATAATACCATAAGGCTGCACTGGAAGCTAACTAAAACATGGACGACATAGTAATCTCTTTAATCCTGGGTGGCCATCCACAAGTGAAACTCACAGGCTTAGAACCATTACAGATAATAAACCCCCGCACGATCCCCTGGTGAAAACCAGAGGTGCAGTCTAGAGCAACCACTATTCAACTGCGCACTCTCAGGCACCCACCTACCACTGGTTACTCCAGGGTCGGAGCCCTGAGCAGCCGCCCACCACTCAAACAATCCACCCAGGTGATTCACTAAGGTTGTTAATTTTCACTTTTCAAACCATCACAATCGAAACAATGAAATAACATTTGGCATTTGATGTTGCAGAGCAAAAATAAAGTATCCTATCAACAGGTTCAGGAGTAGCTACACACTACTAGGGTTTGCTAAGCATAGCATAATACTTTTCTTTTGAAAACAAAATCCTACCATGCATACTAGTTTCAAAACACTAATGCATATATAAAATAAGTAGGATTTGAATGTCACTTGCCTTTTGGTAGTCGAAGCGCGTTCACTTCTCTTAATCAAAATACGTGCCTCTCCGTACGAACTATAATATAAAATATAGCACAACATAAACACACCATTCAACAACAATAAAACCAAACCAAGCAAACAATCATGTAGTTAATCAATGTATTTTAATCATCGGTTAAAGAAGATATGGCATGAGGTTTGGCTTGCAAGATATGAATTGGAGATATTGATTGGATGGATCAAATACTTGAAAAGAAAATGATTATCTAAGTAAAGTACTTAGAATAAAATGATTGATAGGAACCTATGGTCAATGTTTATTTGCTACTCAGGATTGGGTAATTGAAATGTTCCATGTGATAAAATCACATGAGTCCCAGAATGGCGCAACTCAAAATATTGTTTAGTAAAGTGTGACAACACTTACTAAGATAGTATGAGTTACACATAGGCTTGGGTATAAACAAATGATACATGAAATTACTCAAATTACTCATTTGTAAGTTGAATAGTTTTAAACTAGTCAAAGGAGTGAATGAAAATGCATTTGGGTAGACACGATATTGATTCAAGATAGAGTGTCTAGTGGTATTGGTGTGTTCTCTGATATGTGCAATGTTAATAAAGTATTCTGGGCATTTAATTTGATTTAGAAAAACCATTAATCGAGTATCTACTTTACATATACAATCTTATTAATTAACTACAGCAAGCATTATGTGTTGTAAAAATATGAATTTGACCTCCCTGGATAGGCTACAGTAACACAAGAATAGGGCAATTGGAATTATTCGAAAACGATTTATAGAATTTGAATTATCCTCAAATTACTGATTCGGATAGATTTTACTAAAACAAGTTTGTGCACGTATCAAAATTGTACAACTTCTATACTAAGTTGAAGTACATGATCTGAGGATTCCAGAAAGTACAAATTTGTTAAATTTGGACTAGTAGATTATTTGATATAATTTTTATAGTGAACAAGGTTTAATTAAATCATTTGAATTATGATTCGAAAACTAATACATAACATATACAGTATTCTTGCATATTTGGATTCTACATGTTATAGGCTTTCCAACGATATAAATTTTGTAAATTTTGGACCTCTGGATGATTTTATAATGAATTTCTAAGTTAGACACATAATCTGATATTTAAAATTTACATTAAAATGAGTTTGACCGAGTTTGACTGAGACGCTGACTGTACTGTATAGTTGACTGCTGACTGTACAGTTAACTGCTGACTGTACTGCTGACTGTACCGCCATCACCGTATGCTGACCAGTCTGCATTGATCGCAGTTTGACTTTGACCTGACTGAGTTGACTATGCTGATGTCATGATGATGTCATAAAGTTGACAGAAAAATTTACTCAGATGGAAAAACTTTCTACATCAAAGTTGTATAGAATTAATAGATCTATCTAACGCACAAATTACTTTTCACAACGGATTAATGTGTTTGACAAGATCTAGGTTATACCTTATAAGATCTGAATATTGTAACACGATTTTCTCCTTGCTCGGTCAACGAAACAAGGTGAAACTTGCGGCAATGAAAAGATCTTGACGAGAGGAACAACTTCCTTGTTGAAGTCATGACGATTCGAGATCGTTTTGAAACTCGATTTGGCTCCGGTTAACTCGAAATAGATCTGTAGATGAGCGACAAATTGGTACTTCAAATCGAAAAACTTTCAACAAGAAAGTTGTAGAGGATGATCAGATCTAAATACTCACCAAAGAAATTTGGATTTTGTGCAACAAGCACGAACTAATTGAAGATTCCCTTTGTCAGGTCTGACACCTTGCGATGCGAAATTATCCGTGTATGGTGGATGATAAGAGATGTGATTGGTCGGGATTGAAAGATCTCGACGACATCTACAACTTTCGTGTAGAGCCCGAAGCGATTCGAGGTAGTTTTGGTGGTCAAATCAACGAGTTAAGATTTCGTTGATGTAGGATTTCGAGAGGAGGGAGGGAAAACGAAACTGCGACATGGTGGTGGCTTTATATAGGCCATAGGTCGGTGGAAAAGGTGGGCCTTGAAGTTAGGAACACGTAGAAACAAACGGATCTGAAATCGGAGTTGTGTAGCTCAAGAAAAATAGATTTAAGTGGAGATAGTTTCGTCAAAGACGAAAATCTGCGTGCTTACCGTAACACGACCGACTCGGTCGGGTCGGTTCGGTCCGGCTGGGCTGACCGCCTGCTGGGCCGGTCGGTCCGGCTGGCCGGCCCGTTTGCTTTTTTTTTTATTTCCTTTTCTTTTTATCTATTACTTGTTTTTTTGATAAAATACGTTTCATTAATCCGATTTAAGTGAAACGAATTTTTGTGAGTTTGTAAAATTATTTTGCTCATTATAGGATAACACAAATACTTAAATTTTATAAATTATTATTTTATATTATTTTTATTACAATTTTGCCACTATGGCTATATGAGGTGGTTTCAACAAAAGTGTAGCAAACAAGTTTCTAAAAATTTGTAAAAATCAAAATAGTGTTTTAGGACAATCAAGAAACCTTTTTAAAATCCATTTGTGAAAATAAAATAATAACCATATACACTTGGCCTATATGGCTATTTGGGCAATATTTTGTAAGAAAAGTTTTCCAGGATTTTGTTTTCTTAAAAAGAATTCCATTAAGGATTTGAAAACTTTGAAAGCAAGGTTATGTTTAATTTTTAAAATACTTTAAAACCAGAAGTCTTTAAAAATACTATTTTGGGATTAACCTGTAAATAACTTTTAAAAGTTTTAATTCTTTGTGAATTTTCAATCAGATTCAAACCATCAAGCATTAAATTTATTTTTATTTTACATTCCAAAATTTAAAAAATTTCGGGATGTGACAGACTACCACCCTTAAAAGAAATCTCGTCCTCGAGATTTGAGAAAGGATAGAAAGAAAAGGTTTTGGGTCCAGGTCTTCTAATAGGTTCATACTCCCTATTGTTTCTTTTTTCGAAAATCTCCGAGGAGATTTCGAAAGTTAACCCTGGGCTTTGAAAACGTTACACTAAACCATATGCGGTTATACCCCCAATTGTATCCAATCTTATGGCGGCACTCATCCCATGGGTATTATCTTTCACTTGAGTACACATGGTCATGGGGAATTCCTTATGATACCTTCTCCAAATACCATCCCATGCAGCATCTCGTGTAAATCTATAATCTAAGGGTACGGCTTCTACCACCCTTAAAAGAAAATTTTGCTTAGGTAGTCTTAGGTCTTTGGTTTAGGCTAAGCTCATATTGGATATGACTTGGCACATCCGAGGATAAGACTTGACAATAGGTCATATTTGGAAACATCTATGGCTTGGGGCTTCTGAGTTAAAATCCAACAGGCGAATGTTTATTCACATATAGTGAACAACATATCTCTCCAAAGTGACTTGAATAGGTTTTTTTTTCATGGTTGGGTTTGCTAATCCATATAGGATGGTGGTTAATCTAATTTTGACACTGAGGGCCACTCTTTGGGTCAAACAGAAGACCATGATGTGTAAACTTCATGACATCTTTCATCTTTTCCTTCTTGGTGTCTTCAACATTCTTCCACAACTCCAAACTAGTGGTTGGATCTTCGATCTCGTTGTTGTCCTACGCTTGGCAGCACTTGCCTACTATAAGGGTATAATATTTATCCATCCTAAGGTTTAGGCTTATTCGCCGACATATCATTTGTAGGTATGTCTCTCTAGATTCGCAAAGTCAATATTACAAAAGCGAATAATAAGAGTAGTAGGAATGGTGATCAATCCATCCTGCACCCAAATCATTACTCTGTAATAGATTTATTGAATCTCGCATTCTAACACTTGGTCAACCTCACAAGTTTGATAAAAAATCCATGGAGAATTGAATCAATGTTTCAATCCCCATTATTGAATTGTTTTGAAAACATTTCTATCGATCCCTAGCTAGGGTTTTGCATATCTCCCAAACAATATTTCTTCATCTCGTTAGGAACATCAATGTTGGTTATACTAATGTTGTCTTCATGGCGAGTTGCCAAGGAAACATTCTCTGGGTCGGGTATAGATGAGAATAGATAGAAAGATTCTAAAGAAGATTCCTACCCAACACCGCAGATCAAAGCAATTCGGCAAACAACAATCATCAAGCAATATTTTTCAAACACAAGCAAGGTAGTATGGTCATACCCCAATTTGGTAAGATCAATACTTTAGTATTTATCATTGATTCGCTAAAAGAGAAATAATGGTGGTCTAGTCTATTTCTATATTGGATGCATCAAGTTTCTATTCTACTCCTACGGTGTATCTTCATGTGTTTTGTGGTCTGCATCGAAGTCTTCCTTCAAGATCTTCATTGGTCTTCCATGAAACACTTCTTGCGGAGTCGAAGAATGTCACATGAAGCTGCAGTCCCTCACTTCAGGCACAAGGTCATCATCTCTACTTCCTTGATGGTTTTCAAGAGGTGGGTCATCTAAGGTGAGAGGAAAACAATTTTGAAGATGAAGTAGATGAGAATACCAGAAATTCACAAATCAAACATTTTTTTTTTGAAATAGGATGAGACAAAATTTTCATCCTAGGGTCTTCCTATTTCTAATCCAAACCTAGGGTCTCGATCCTACAGGCAACACTATGCTCTGATACCATTCTGTAACACCTTACCTTTTAACAAAGGCAAGATACCTGTGTATAGTGCTATTCCTGGGATCACTGATAGCACACACATTACAAAATATAGTAATCATTGCAATAGTATCAAATTACTACATCTTTGATCCAAAGGGTAAAGTAAAACCTTACAATTTGCATAGTCACATAGACTAGCTCAACAATATTCAGACCATACACAGCGGAAAGTAAGTCATCAATGAGCCTTCATCTTCTTCATGTGCCACAGGCAGTCATGTTGGAATGTAGACTCGAGATCCTACCACGTACTTCTCCTCAGAAAATCCTGCACGTTTGAATATGCAGCCCCACGAATGGAGGTCAGTACAATGATGTACTGGCAAATGACACTTATATGGTGGCAGTTTTGGGCATGACTATCTACATGATATTTGGCAAGTGGAGTTTAGGCAAATTTGCATAAAGCCAATTTTATCCTATATTTTATTTAAAACAAAACATTTTTGAAAATCTTTGAATGTCATTATGAAATCACACCATGGTTAAACCCTCCATGGGTTTTAGAATAATCACATGGTTACATCTCCCATGAGTTTTCCAAGGTTAATCAAATTTTTAAATACATTCAGAAAAGGTGATGAGACTCTTCCGTACATTCCTTGCCTAGAAGCTCAAATTGTCCGTAACCGGGGACACGGCTAAGATCTTAGGTTTACTCTCGAGAGGTTGTGCACTTTCACCTTACGACCCACCCTTCCCAAGAGAAGAAATGAGACAAGATCTTTCAGAAGAAGGTTTCAACCATACTGGCTAGACCCGTTCCCTTGGCCGTCGCCTCCACCCGCTGTCTAGCCGACAAGTTGGACCTCACAACTTACTTAATCCCGGCAGAGCCCATAATACCATAAGGCTGCACTGGAAGCTAACTAAAACATGGACGACATAGTTATCTATTTAATCCTGGGTGGCCATCCACAAGTGAAACTCACAGGCTTAGAACCATTACAGATAATAAACCCCCGCACGATCCCCTGGTAAAAACCAGAGGTGCAGTCTAGAGCTACCACTATTCAACTGCGCACTCTCAGGCACCCACCTGCCACTGGTTACTCCAGGGTCGGAGCCCTGAGCAGCCGCCCACCACTCAAACAATCCACCCAGGTGATTCATTAAGGTTATTAATTTTCACTTTTCAAACCATCACAATCGAAACAATGAAATAACATTTGGCATTTGATATTGCAGAGCAAAAATAAAGTATCCTATCAACAGGTTCAGGAGTAGCTACACACTACTAGGGTTTGCTAAGCATAGCATAATACTTTTCTTTTGAAAACAAAATCCTACCATGCATACTAGTTTCAAAACACTAATGCATATATAAAATAAGTAGGATTTGAATGTCACTTGCCTTTTGGTAGTCGAAGCACGTTCACTTCTCTTAATCAAAATACGTGCCTCTCCGTACGAACTATAATATAAAATATAGCACAACATAAACACACCATTCAACAACAATAAAACCAAACCAAGCAAACAATCATGTAGTTAATCAATGTGTTTTAATCATCGGTTAAAGAAGATATGGCATGAGGTTTGGCTTGCAAGATATGAATTGGAGATATTGATTGGATGGATCAAATACTTGAAAAGAAAATGATTATCTAAGTAAAGTACTTAGAATAAAATGATTGATAGGAACCTATGGTCAATGTTTATTTGCTAGTCAGGATTGGGTAATTGAAATGTTCCATGTGATAAAATCACATGAGTCCCAGAATGGCGCAACTCAAAATATTGTTTAGTAAAGTGTGACAACACTTACTAAGATAGTATGAGTTACACATAGGCTTGGGTATAAACAAATGATACATGAAATTACTCAAATTACTCATTTGTAAGTTGAATAGTTTTAAACTAGTCAAAGGAGTGAATGAAAATGCATTTGGGTAGACACGATATTGATTCAAGATAGAGTGTCTAGTGGTATTGGTGTGTTCTCTGATATGTGCAATGTTAATAAAGTATTCTGGACATTTAATTTGATTTAGAAAAACCATTAATCGAGTATCTACTTTACATATACAATCTTATTAATTAACTACAGCAAGCATTATGTGTTGTAAAAATATGAATTTGACCTCCCTGGATAGGCTACAGTAACACAAGAATAGGGCAATTGGAATTATTCGAAAACGATTTATAGAATTTGAATTATCCTCAAATTACTGATTCGGATAGATTTTACTAAAGCAAGTTTGTGCACGTATAAAAATTGTACAACTTCTATACTAAGTTGAAGTACATGATCTGAGGATTCCAGAAAGTACAAATTTGTTAAATTTGGACTAGTAGATTATTTGATATAATTTTTATAGTGAAAAAGGATTAATTAAATCATTTGAATTATGATTCGAAAACTAATACATAACATATAAAGTATTCTTGCATATTTGGATTCTACATGTTATAAGCTTTCCAACGATATAAAGTTTGTAAATTTTGGACCTCTGGATGATTTTATAATGAATTTCTAAGTTAGACACATAATCTGATATTTAAAATTTACATTAAAATGAGTTTGACCGAGTTTGACTGAGACGCTGACTGTATTGTATAGTTGACTGCTGACTGTACAGTTGACTGCTGACTGTACTACTGACTGTACCACTGACCGTATCTTCGGCCGCATCTGATTGCGCATTTTGAGTTTGACTGTTTGAGTTGGTATCTTTGATGTCATGATGATGTCATAAAGTTGACAGAAAAATTTGCTCAGATGGAAAAACTTTCTACATCAAAGTTGTATAGAATTAATAGATCTATCTAACGCACAAATTACTTTTCACAACGGATTAATGTGTTTGACAAGATCTGGGTTATACCTTATAAGATCTGAATCTTATAACACGATTTTCTTCTTGCTCGGTGAACGAAACAAGGTGAAACTTGCGGCAATGAAAAGATCTTGACGAGAGGAACAACTTCCATGTTGAAGTCATGACGATTCGAGATTGTTTTGAAACTCGATTTGGCTCCGATTGACTCGAAATAGATCTGTAGATGAGAGACAAATTGGTACTTCAAATCGAAAAACTTTCAACATGCAAGTTGTAGAGGATGATCAGATCTAAATACTCACCAAAGGAATTTGGATTTCGTGGAACGAGCACGAACTAATTGAAGATTCCGTTTGTCAGGTCTGACACTTTGCGATGCGAAATTATCCGTATATGGTGGATGATAAGCGATGAGATTGGTCGGGATTGAAAGATCTCGACGAGATCTACAACTTTCGTGTAGAGCCCGAAGCGATTCGAGGTAGTTTTGGTGGTCAAATCAACGAGTTAAGATTTCGTTGATGTAGGATTTCGAGAGGAGGGAAGGGAAAACAAAACTGCGACGTGGCGGTGGCTTTATATAGGGCATAGGTCGGTGAAAAAGGTGGGCCTTGAAGTTAGGAACGCGTAGAAACAAACGGATCTGTAATCGAAGTTGTGTAGCTCAAGAAAAATAGATTTAAGTGGAGATAGTTTCGTCAAAGACGAAAATCTGCGTGCTTACCGTAACACGACCGACTCGGTCGGGTCGGTTCGGTCCGGCTGGGCTGACCGCCTGCTGGGCCGGGCGGTCCGGCTGGCCGGCCCGTTTGCTTTTTTTTTTATTTCCTTTTCTTTTATCTATTACTTGTTTCTTTGATAAAATAAGTTTCATAAATCCGATTTAGGTGAAACGAATTTCTGTGAGTTTGTAAAATTATTTTGCTCATTATAGGATAACACAAATACTTAAATTTTATAAATTATTATTTTATATTATTTTTATTACAATTTTGCCACTATGGCTATATGAGGTGGTTTCAACAAAAGTGTAGCAAACAAGTTTCTAAAAATTTGTAAAAATCAAAATAGTGTTTTAGGACAATCAAGAAACCTTTTTAAAATCCATTTGTGAAAATAAAATAATAACCATATACACTTGGCCTATATGGCTATTTGGGCAATATTTTGTAAGAAAAGTTTTCCAGGATTTTGTTTTCTTAAAAAGAATTACATTAAGGATTTGAAAACTTTGAAAGCAAAGTTATGTCTAATTTTTAAAATACTTTAAAACCAGAAGTCTTTAAAAACACTATTTTGGGATTAACCTGTAAATAACTTTAAAAAGTTTTAATTCTTTGTGAATTTTCAATCAGATTCAAACCATCAAGCATTAAATTTATTTTTATTTTACATTCCAAAATTTAAAAAATTTCGGGATGTGACAGGGATATGTTGGGTTGTTGGGAGGTTATCACATGCTATATCAGTTGTTGGAAATACACATGCTTAACTTAATTGTTAACAACTAAAATTGTAAGCAGAGGCATCTGTGAGCCCCTTTGCGAAAGCATCGGAACTTTGACTCGCTAATGTCCCCTTGGACCCGAGTTCTTGTTATCTGTTCCGAGATTGAGCGCTCTACCCATGCGTGGGGATTCACTGGGACCCCCTCACCCATTAACTTTACTCAAGTTAGTTGAAAAGGGGGCCACAACCTTGGTTTTATTTGGCGCATGCATGTTTATATACTGTTGCCTTCGGGTGTTTACATCCTGTTGCCTTCCGGTGTTTATATTCTGTACTGTACTGCATAATTGCTAGATGACTTATCTAGTGCTTGGCCGTAAGTGCCCGCCTATACGCCTACGCAACCTCTGGGTCCGTCTCGGAGTACGGCCGAACTTCATCACGGGTAGCTTAGTTGGGTGGCCCCCCTAGACTTTCTTGTTGAACTGGGAACGGTCTTGTTGTGAGACATCGCATGTAGGAAGCGGGTCGAGCATGCGTATGGTTACATTTAGGCAACCCCTGCAGGGTGTACATCTTATCGATAAGCCGTGTTCACGGTTATGGACGACTTGGAGCTGTTTAACTCGATCATAGAACAACTTACACCTTATACTTGTTGTTAATAATCTGATAATAACTTGCGTAGTAATATAGCATTACTACAACCGATACATAATAAAACTTATCCGACGTTGAGTGCCTTTTACATTGCCTCTTCGTTTTATTGAAGGGGATATGTGTATTTGGCTGGGTTATGTTTGTGTAGTATTTATCTGTTACCTTGTGCGCTCTCTTATCTTCTCTGAGTAGGCGGATTTTGTAGCATGTCTCTATTGGTTATAGTTTTTCTGCCGCTAAACCTACCATATAGCCCAGGTGATATATTCGCCCGGCGAGCATAGGCATTTCTAGTCTCGCTAAGTACGTGCCGGAGTTCGTTCCTTGGTACTTACTCTCGCCTTTTCCCTTTCTCTTTTGCTTCCTCCCTTTTGCCGGCAACCGATGGCCCGACTTCGACAGGTACAAGATGGGGACGTTAGCAAGGTTACCCTTCCGGCTTGGCCTGGGCAGGGTTATGGGCGCCACTGGTTATCTTCAGGACTCTTAGTCCAATTTGTATCTTGTCCGTACTCGGACGTAATCGATCTTCTGTATGACTTGGATCTTTGTAATGTATATTTGTATCTCGACTCGTTGGAGTCTTTGTTGTAATATACGTTTCTTTTGGGCTCTATTGTAATCCTGTTCCTCTGGCATCACGTGTGTGATTCATCGCGCACGTCGTGTCGGAGGGCGTCTCTGAATCGATATCGTGCGGATTTCGGCGGGTTCGCTGGAATCCTCAGGATACCGGTTCCGGGGTGTCACACTGTGCTCGCAGGAGTTGTGACGAGGCCATTCATCTGGGAGAACGGATCAAAGCTCATCTTGTCTCTTTCATGGAAGTAGTAGAACGCGTGATTTGCAATGCTAGAGAGGCGCGGGAACGCCTTCTGGTGGCTGAAGATCTCGCATAGCAGTTTAATCATGTGCGCTTATTAGTTGCCTACTACTTTTGTAATTATTCACAATTAAGTATGTATTAATGGCATGCTTCCTTTTGTGCGACCGAGGAAATTCCACATACCACCACTTGTTGGTGCAGTTTTTGCACATAACACAATTTGAGATTCTTTTTACACAAATAACCAGATTTTGACGTAAACTTTTGCACAAAAAACAACCTTACTCCATGTTTTCCTTTTGTCTTATAAAGACATGTAGGTGCTTCGAAAAATACCTCCGTTCCAATGCTTAAAGCTTACATAGTATATTTTTCTTGAAAAGTCAAACCAAGTAAGGTTCGACCAAACTCTTAGAAGAATCTATCAGCACATATAATATTTTGTAGACACCATATGAAAATATAATTTATTTTCTATCTAATAATATTGATTTTCTATCTTGCATATTAATGCATTTGGTAAAAACTTAGTAAAACTTAACATAGTTTGACTTTCTAATAATCAATATAATCCTTAAGCTTTGGGACGGTGGTTCTAGACGTGGTCTAGACGCGTTTCAACATATTGCCCTTGCATTTTCTAAACGCATGGAGTTTCTTACAAAGTTTATTTTTTGAAATCTTTTTGACTTTGTATTATTTTTATTCATTTTCCCCTGGTTGTCATGTTTTCTGTCCGGCTTCCCCAGCCCATCCATCCGTAACACACATGTGCGCGTGACACGAGTAGTGGGAGATATGGTGCCCAAAGGGATAGCTTTTATTAATGGTGGCGATGGTTCCGTAGGCCAATGTTGGCGATGGTTCCCTAAGCCAATGCTGGTGATACGTCTCATCATCGCTAACTGTTCCTTCCCCATGCGGCTGTATTAATGCACACCACTGCTCCTTTGCGCCTCCGCGGCAAGCCTTCCCCACGCGCCATGTAATAATTGTGCATGATCAAGTAAGTTTGATCATAAAAGATGATCACATAAGCTCGATGATTACCTATAACCTAAAAATTATCTTAATTTGTAAACGAATACATAAAATAACTAGTTGTTTGATTAGGAAAGACAAAGGAAATTTCTATTAAGATTGAGTGCATTTCATATTTGTTATAGACACATAGCAATATTACCAAGAGATAGGATTGTAGAGAAAGCAATCCATAGGTATTTTGGAGGGTTCTCAATCCTTTGAATCAAGCAAGCTCTATAGGAAAAATCCCTATGTGTAAAAAACCTACAAGATACCTTTAGAAATCCTTTGAACCAAACAAATTTTGATTCATATTAGTTGACTATAATATGGATATATCACATTTTAGTTCTAGATTCATCCATATCATTTGACAAGTAATACGAATCGGAGTGAGTATATTAAATGGAGTAGTATATATTGTTCGAAAAAATTAAGTTATACTGTAATAAAGAAACCATTTCTGTGGTCAAGCTCATTTGACGGGACAGTAAATGCACCAGGACGTAGTAGCGTGCTATCCTAGCCGAAGTTTTACTCGGCGCCTCGATGCAGCTGCTGAAGAATATAAAAAGACATATCCACTGCTACTCTTACCTCCATCGTTTCCGTCCGTCCTTGCCTCTCCACTTCCATCATCATTCTCCACTCGCCAACCACTGCTAGCAAGTTTTTTCATCCTCAAGATCTCCCATTTGCATAGCTTTTCTCTCCTCACCCCTCCACAGAACCGCAACACTCCTCCTTCCCCATCCCTCGACCTCTCCTACAAAATTCCAATCACACAAACTTGCATCCGCCCTCTTAAATCCATCTCGTCTCCATGGCGGCATCGAACGAAGACCAGCTATATGGAAACTGGGGGAAGCTCCCCGCCGACCTATTCAATCTCATTTCCCAGAGTCTGGACGTTACAGTCGACGTCCGGCTGGCCGCATGCTCCAAAACGTTGTGCCGCCATGTCGCCGACAACATGAATTTACACCATTGGGATGGAGCCTGCCTGCTGATGTCCGATTCTGCCCAATTGAACTATGATGATAGTAGTGCGCACCACACGGTGTACCACGTTGTGCCCCTCGACCATCCTCGGTGCACAACCATCCTGCCGTTCATGGACAATAGATTCTAGGTTGGCATGAACGACGACTGGATCGCCGGCGTGGACTTGGATGGGGACTGGTTCCTCGCGAACATCTACATGCACCAAAAAATCTCCCTACCATCGTCGGCTACGTGCAACATTTTTCGGGAGGAATGGATTGGCTTCACCGACTTGCCTCCTGAAAGGTACACGATGTATGGGCATGCCATGGTTTTGTTGAAGATTGTAATTTGCGAAGTGCCCACAAAAGTTGGACATTACTCAGATTATAAGCTCATCGCTCTATTCAATAGTGGACTAGCTTACCTGGCTAATGGTAGCCAGGAGTGGAGATTTTTCGACATTGCTAGTAGGTGTGTAGATTACAGTGACGCCATCGAGCACAACGGCTTCATTGTTGCGGTGGATGGGTGGACCGGCACCACATATTGCTGGGATCAATCACATGATGGTAATATAAAGCCCATTCATGATACTATATTGTAACTGAATTAACTAATTGCTCATTAAGATTTTTTTCACCTTTCAAATGACTGTGCACCATTTAATTATCCTAACATGACTGAACCATTGCTACAAACGAATTACTGCAGTATATGAATGCATTCCTGAATTAGTTACTTCATGCTCTTGTCAGAATATGAATAAGGAGCTTAGCCCTGGCCTCTTCATCAATTAATGCATGCTAACTTTAAATTTATTTGAATATTCGATGTACTCAAAGCATTACAATCATGGATCAGATAAAGTTGAGACATGTATCTACCATCAATGAATATGAGTGTAATTAACATACATATCAAATGGGAACAATTTTTTTCTTCAAGTTTTTATACAAGTATAATGACTGCATCCTCCATTTGATCCTACAAATGTGAAGTTGCAGCTACTGGTATTATTGTCTTCCTGAGCCATTCAAACACTATTTTTTTTGTCTCCGTTTACAATGCAGATGCACACCTTGCCCTGCCATTCATGATCCCATCACCGATGGAGGAACCATTTGGCAGATGGTTTTTTGCTCGATCAGCCGATGGCAAGCGCTTGATGATCATCCATGAAGATCGGTATAAACCTTGAGCCTGCAGAAGTTCTGCATGATGGTAATGGCCTTATCCTGCGGGAGTGTCCTGCCCCTATCATACATATTTTTGAGAAAGATCTATCCCTGATTGGACCCAATTGGAGTCGAGTTGACAGCCTTGGCACACACTCTCTGTTCATTGGACTGAATTATCCAATGAACCTGTAGATAAATGATGGAAATGCTCCTGATCGAACATTGACTCCATTCATGAGGTCAAATTGTGTGTACATCGCGTACTATGCATTTCGGGAACCATCATTTAGTTCTATTTGTCGTTGTAACATGCAGCAAGGGGAAAATGAGCTCATGGGAGTTATCACCCTTCCAAAAGATGGTTGGGGAAGTCCCCGACAGGCGGCAATGTGGTTTAAGCCTAGTTTGGAAAATATCCGCTTGTTGATGCAACCCTAAACTGAGCCATGAATCTTTCTGGAGCACATAATCTTTTTATACGATATGTTTGAACAATTCACTAACCTGTTTCGTATCTTAAGATGCTCTTCCTTTTTTCTGAATCTTATATATCTGAACCCATTTCAGTGTGTCTGTTTACTCATTTTATTGCGTATGTAGCCACATTGAAGTAATCTAATCTTACAATTTAAAACGGATGGTGATGAACTCTATATTTCCATCCTTCGTAAATCGTGCACGTATGTTTATTTTTAGTTTCATTTCAGAAACTGTTATTAGTACATGATGTATATGCACACCTTTTTTTAATGTTGAGAGGAGTATAAGGGAATTACAATGATATATACTATATGGCACTAATAGAGAACACATGAATGTCAAAAGATTGTAAAATCCTCCATGTGCTCTCCTTGCAGTGCTAATTGCTGATGGCAGACTGACTTCCTGTTGGTTCCGGTGCTTTAGCTAGGACAAGAGAAAAGAGTTTCACGCCCCTACTTTCTTTTGCGTCGAAGCTAGGCCTACCGCTGGGATTCACCGCTCCAACCGCTAAACGACGAGGAAATAATTCCTAGCGCCCTGCACTAGCGCCTGTGTTGGACATGCCCTAATGTTTTCCTGCTAAAATGTGCAATCTTTTAAGCACTTGGGTATGGTATTTCCCCACCAGCCTGGATGCAGGCCACCAAATGCGTCTTAACCAAGGTTTAAAATAGCGTACTAAATGAATTAGCGGCAGCCTCCTTCAAACGATATGGACGCTATATCGTGGTAATATTGTGGTATATTTTAAATAGCATTTTCAAAATAATACTAAATATAGCCTAAAAAATAATTTTACTAGAACGAATAGATATATATAGTCCAAAAGTGACTAAATCATCCATACTTAACCACATATAGAAATAGATCTCAAGTATTTTAGAAGGCTAACATCAACATTTCACAAGGCAATAACATAGTATAAATTATTTATTAAAATATATTAGCATTAGCGATATTATCTTCTGATTTAGAAGTGGAACCAACCGATTGTAGTTCATCACCACGAAAAAGTGAAAGCAACTTGCCTGAAAAAATAGCGCGCTAATGCTATGAAGTTTTAGGGCGATATAGCATGTTGTTTCGCAAATAGTGCCACAATGAGCAAAGTTACTAAGCGTGGACCCTCTAGATATGCTATAGCACGCTATTAGCGGAGAAATAATTTGTTATTTTAAACCTTGCTTATGTGGGCTTCATTGAGGCCCTAGTTTGACAAAGTAGCCTGAGTACGCATCTAAAAAAATCAGCCAGAGGACGCATGCTTGTAAAAAAGAGAGAGCAGACTACAATTACTTCAGTCTCGAACCCTCTATCTCTCCCACCTACTTCACCTCTTGTACACTAATGACTGCCATGAACGGCTCGCCTCCTCCTTCCACTGGCAGCCGCCTGGCGGTAACGGCCAAAGACACAGATGAACATCACCGATATTTCCTGAACTCAGCCGAGTATATCCGTTCCTTACCCTTTGGCAGCGTCGGTTCCATCTCTCGTGGTACTTTCTTCTTCGCTGGAAGCACCATCTAGCTCGGCACTGATTTCCCTGGCGGCGACACCAGCTTCTCCGGCTGCGCCGATCCCAACCCCCGCGGCACGGTCTTCTCCGGTGGCGGCACCACCAAAAGTGGATGTAAGTTGTCCTGAACTCAGTACGATGCAGGTGTAAGTAGTCAATGATAGTTGGGGTCTTAAACAAGTTCTTTGTTCTTTAATGACGGGAAACCATAGTAGTATTCTTCTGCAAATGTTTTTTAATGACGGGAAACATTAGATGTTAAGTACTAGTTCTGGCAAAAAAACATGTTAAGTAATAGTATCCATCACAGAGCAGGGTTTCCCAGTCTGAACATACAAATATATGCTCCATGTTACCTATTTCAGAAAGTCTGAAAGCTTGCTTAGTACCTGTAAAATCAAATTGTCTTCCTGCTGCTAGATTTTATGCAAACTAATTAAAGAGATAGCTAGATGAATTTTGTCCATGTATGCTACATTCTGATTTATATGCTGTTGATTGATATATACATGCTTAACTAGATGCAGAAGCAAACTCGCTCCAATGTCAATGAGCAACTACGTCTTAGGACTGTCGATTGTACATGTCCTCTGCACCCACCCGAGTTCAGAATTCAAAGAAATTCACTAGCCAAAAAGCCAAAGGTGACGGGCAGGCGTGATGCAGCAATTCAACGTTGTATATTAAAAGGGCGAGGGAAAGGCCGTCCTAAACGGGTTGGTCACTCGGCGGACCCTCCTCAGCCCTCGCGCTTCTATGTGCAACTGGACGACAACGATGACATGTATATGTTGGTCATCCCCAGAGAATTCAAGAAATATCTAAAAGGGATTCTTCCTAGGCCTATCAAGCTCAAGACCAGCGTAGGCTGCGCCTGGTATGTGCACATCGATGAGTACCAGGGTGAACTGGTCTTGAAGGATGGTTGGTTCGGGTTTGCAGAGGCCCATGAACTGCAGCTCGATGAACTTCTCGTCTTCGAGGTGAAAGATACTTCCTTGATGAATTTGTTGATCTACGACTATAACACCTCTACCCTGAGGATAATATTTTGTGTTGATCACCCTTAGTTGCATGCATGATCTGCAGTGTTTTTAGGAAGAGGGGATCAGAAACACCTCAATATTTTATTGAATTAACTAGATGCTGCTTTTGGACCCGTGGTAGTGCCCTGCTAATGTTCAAGCTGAACTTGGTTTTTTATTAAGCTGAACTGGCGATCAGATACACTGTGATGAGACTTTGTTAATTAGCTAATATAGTATATGTTAGACTTGTTTTATTTTACTTTAATTGACTGTGATATGTTGCGGTAGTTTCAATGTGCGGTTTGATGATTTGTATTATACCTAGCTACATGGAGCTCAACATTTTGAAATATTCATAGGTTTGTAAGTGTAAATGTGATATATCCCAGATATAGGCAATGCTATCTTGTACGAGCTTGTAAAATCTCAGGGAAAAATACATTGTATTTTAGAAAGTGTAAAAGTGACCATTTTTTAGATCTGATTGTAGCGAACACAAGTGCAGATGGTCAAAGCCCCAAAACTTCTCATATTCATTGTTACATGGTCGAGATATAAAGGTATTTTACGCACTGGTTTACATCCATGTTTGTTTGCAGATTTTTTTTGACACCTCTTAATGATCCCTCTGATCCATAATTTTTTTTTTGAGATACAGAGTACAAACACAGACGCTATCATATAGATGTATCTAGACACATATTAGTTGTAGAGACATCCATTTTATCATCAAGTAATGAGGATCAGATGGAGTATCATTTTCATTTTACCAAAAGAAATGGATATACTGTATAGTACAACGTAGCCTGAGGACATGAGCTCTGAATGCAATTTCTGTGGGCATACTGAACGGATCATAACCCACACGACATGCCTCACTTGTATGTAGTTCTGGACCCCACCAGATAATGATAAAGCCCAGTAACCCGCCGGGTGAAGTTTTTTTGACCGGGAGAACACGCGCATTTATTCCCTTGCTGATGTATCATTCTCAGTTTCTCACAGCCTCCTCATGTTCAGATATCCCCAGATCCCTCGTCGTCCATCTCCCCTGAGTCCTCTCCCAACACCACCGACGTCCACCACTGCTCGGACTACGCGGCTTGGACTCCGTTCTCTACAGATGCGGCGACGTCGCATCTAAAAAATCCACTAAGGCGGCGCGGCAACCCCGATTCTCTCGGTCCATGGCTGCAATGGCGGTATGTTTCCCCCGAATCACTAGCGTTGCCGGTCACATCTTTATTATATCTAAGCTATATTGCCGGTTGCTTAGCATTGTTTGATATAGAGTATTTCTCTCATCCATTGTATATGTTAATCCTTTGGTAAAGACTCGGGTTACACATGCACGCATGCTAGCAAGGTTGGGACTGGCTCTAATGTGTGCAGTAATAATCGTTCAAATATGATATTGGTCAATCCACGGCCGATGATCACATAGACACCGAGCATGCATGTCTTGCTTGTGGACTCTTTAGGCCGATGCTGTTTTTTGTTTGTTTGCTTGGTCAATCTGTACTGGCAGATGATGAACTGCAGATGCATTACTCTGATGCTAGACCTAGCCATCAAGCATGCATGCCTCATTCTAGCTTGATTTCTATTCTCATAGCTACTATTAATATCACTTTGGCTTCTGCGATACAATGATACACTATGCCGAATAATTTGATGATACAAGGTTGTACATATCAGCCTAGCTAGATTCAGAAGCTTATTGTTCAGACTGTGTGTTTGATAAGAACAATGATCCGCTGACTTTGCTAGGTGCCTTTGATTATGCATTTGCTTGGAATAACGGTCAGAAGCTAGAGGCATTATCTAATTGAGGCCTCTTTTTTGCAGTGTTCAAACAAGAAGCTCAAGCTTGGAGAGAGCTTATCATGGAAGGAGACATATGTAGAGCCAGCCCCAGTGTGCAAGGTGTTTAGGCGCATGGATGAGAAGAATACCGCTGACAGCTTCTGCAAGGTACTGTGTACATCGGAGTTAGAGGTGATTACGATCCCCAGTCGTGTTCTACCCTGGACTTACGGTGGGTGTCCAGAGTCCATCAACCTGAAGATGTCCACTGCATGCACATGGATTGTGGACCTAAAGCAACAAGATGGCAATGTTTTAATGGATGCATGATGGCCAGAGTTTTTCAAAGCACATGACTTGAAGGTAGGATACATCCTGACCTTCAAGAAGCTTGACACCAAATCATTGCAGGTGCTCATATTTGGTTACAATTGCTGCGAGAAGGTTATATGGTGTTCAGGTTATCACCCATCGCTGGGGCCACAATATGAATCACATCTATATTAAGTTGTCTTACAAATGTTCTGTAGAGAGAGCTGGTCTATAATAGTATACTGCTCTCTTTAATGATGCATTGTGGTGAACATGATGGTACCATTACTGGATTGTGATCACATGTGAGGGGGGATGTTGAACTGTATAAGTGGATTGCCTAGCCCATTCCATTAGTTCGGACTTTTGGTTGCGTTGGCTAGTGCATGAAGCTTGACATGGTATCAGAGCTCAGGGTCTCGAGTTCGAGACTTGGCTTTCGTAATTTTTCCTAAAAATTGTTGCTGCCCTCCGTTTCCCTCCTCGGAGTCCATGTATATGCCTCTTGACATATACCTCTGATTCTCCTTGTGTTGACATCTTCCCTTCTTCCGGTCACACGTGACGAGGGGTGTTGAGATGTATAAGTGGACTGCCTAGCCCTTTCCATCAGTTTGGACTTTTGGTTGCGTTGGCTAGTGCATGAAGCTTGACAAACCTTATTTATGTGTACAACTCTCCAGTTGTACTATTAATTATTATGTGCTTATGTTGGCTGGATTGTGATGAACATGAGATGTTATGTTGTTTTCGTAAAGAAAAAACGTGACGTCTTTTCGAATCCTGCGTTGGATATGTTTTGCACAAACTAGTGAAGTGCCCGCTGACAAAACATATTATGCGCAAGTAGGCAACCCTCAGTAACGATCATGGGTTCAAGTGTCCAAGATCCAGTGCCTTGACATGAGCAAGGCACAGATGAACAGTACATCTTGTAGATTTGGGCGTTGGATTGAAAATAGATGGCTAAGATCTAAGTACTGTAGCATGTAGCATATGTACTGTTCATGGTTCTAAAGCACATGCACTGTGGACGACGTACTGTAGCACATGTCCTGTACATTGGTTGGTCCTGTAGCAGTTACTAGTTCATAGTCATCTGTCCAATTATTTTTTATCCAACGGCTGAAAGGGAGGGGCAATCCATGGTACTGTTTATGTGTGCCTCGCCTTCATCAAGGCACTCGATCTCATTCCGGGTTCAAGTGCTACCCCATGTAGCACCACATTTTTTTTGGTTAGCCCAGACAACCTTCCCAATAAAAAAAGTACTACCTTCCCTGCATGGGCCAATTGTTTGTACTTTTGGATCCGCCGGCCATGTACATGGTGATTGCTGTCAGCCTGCTTACTTCGCTGATAACAATCCAAAAACATTTAATGGGCCATCCGACTCATGCCATTGGGGCCCTTCCTAATTTAAACACGGAGATCCTATGATTGGCCCTCAAGAAACCAAGATTCTACATATAAAGTTATTTTTATTTCGTATCAATTATGGTTCTGATTGTTTTTAAATGCGCATGTCCAGTATGCACATCTAGATGGGCTCTATATTTTGATATATTCATATAGTCGATTTCAAAATTTTCATAAATTATATAAAGTTCCAAGATTTATTCTATCAGTTTGCAAGATCTTAGAGTGTATTTGTAGTTTAAAAAAATGATAAACCTCTTCATCAGATTGTTGTTAGCAAGTGCAGTGTTGTGAACCCAAAATATATTACATACTCCCTCATAGATCAAATTTGAACTAATTAAGCTGAACTAAAACCCGAATGAACAGTTAGTATGGATTAGATGCATGGAGTACGAAAAACAAATGAATATGCAATATTTCAGTTTTTCCTTCAATTGAGAATGCTAGAGTAGGACCCATTTGCCAGTAGCGTCCCTCAACATTTGAAGGTAAAACCAAACAGAAGGGATCGAAAAAAAATCAAGTATCCTACATATCTCGGGTTAAAATATATCGAGAAATCACATATTTCTTCTACATAGAGGCTGACATCGGGGACCCATCAGCCAGCAGTGGGAAAAAAATCCAAGAAAGGAAACAATTATCGTACAGAGAAGCTGACATGTGGGACGCATTTTGCAGCAGCGTCCTCAACTTTAACAAAAGCGGCATGGGATCGAAATAAAAAGCAAAGTTGCCAGAAATCAGCGGTCAAAAATAAATCCAAGAAATGAAATGTTTATTGTTCATAGAGGCTGACATGTGGGACCCACGAGCCAGCAGCGTCCTCAACATTTCAAAAGCGATAGGGGATCGGAAAAAAGGCAAGTGACCATATATCAGGTGCCAAAAATAATCCAAGAAAAGAAAGTTTTATTGTACATAGAGGATGACATATGGGTCCCGTTTTGCAGGAGCGGTCTCACCGTTTCCAAGGCGGCACGGGATCGAAAAAAAGGAAAGGAAAGGTTTATCGTTCAGAGAGGCTGAGATGTGGGACCCATGGGCCAGCAGCGTCCTCTTAGTTTCAAAGGCAACAGGGGATAAAAAGGCAAATAGCCAGTAATTAGGGTCAAAAATAAATCCAACAAAGGAAACTTTACTGTTCATAGATGCTGACATGTGGGACCCATGAACCAGCAGCGTCTCAACGTTTCAGAGGCGGCATGAGATCGAAAGAAAAAGGAAAATAGCCAAAAATTATGGGTCAATAATAAATTAAACAAAGGAAAGGTTTATTGTTCATAGAGGCTGACATGTGGGACCCGTGAGCCAACATCGTCCTCAACGTGTTAAAGGCGGCAAGAGATCGAAATACAAAGGCCAAAAACCAGTTGGTAAAAAAATCCAAGAAAAGAAACATTTACCGTTCTGAGAGGATGACATGCGGGACCCATGAGGCAGCAACATCCTCAATGATTCCAAGGTGGCAGGTGATACGTCTCAAACGTATCTATAATTTCTTATGTTCCATGCTACTTTTATGATGATACTCACATGTTTTATACACACTCTATGTCATATTTATGCATTTTCCGGCACTAACCTATTGACAAGATGCCGAAGAGCCGATTCTTTGTTCTGCTGTTTTTGGTTTCAGAAATCCTACAAAGGAAATATTCTCGGAATTGGACAAAATCAACGCCCAGGGTCTTATTTTTCCATGAAGCTTCCAGAAGACCGAAAGGATTACGAAGTGGGGCGACGAGGCGCCGCCACACTAGGGCCGCGCGGCCTAAGGGGGGCCCACGCCGCCCTAGCGTGTGGGCCCCTCGTCAGCCCTCCGACTCTGCCCTTCCGCCTACTTAAAGCCTTCGTCACGAATACCCCAGTACCGAGAGCCACGATACGGAAAACCTTCCAGAGACGCCGCCGCCGCCAATCCCATCTCGGGGGATTCAGGAGATCGCCTCTGGCACCCTGCCGGAGAGGGGAATCATCTCCCGGAGGACTCTTCATCACCATGATCGCCTTCGGATTGATGTGTGAGTAGTTCACCCCTTGACTATGGGTCCATAGAAGTAGCTAGATGGTTGTCTTCTCCTCATTGTGCCATCATGTTAGATCTTGTGAGCTGCCTATCATGATCAAGATCATCTATTTGTAATGCTACATGTTGTGTTTGTTGGGATCCGATGAATATGGAATACTATGTTATGTTGATTATCAATCTATCATATATGTGTTGTTTATGTTCTTGCATGCTCTCCGTTGCTAGTAGAGGCTCTCGCCAAGTTGATACTTGTAACTCCAAGAGGGAGTATTTATGCTCGATAGTGGGTTCATGTCTCCATTTAATCTGGGACAGTGACAAAAAGTTCTAAGGTTGTGGATGTGCTGTTGCCACTAGGGATAAAACATCAATGCTTTGTCTAAGGATATTTGTGTTGATTACATTACGCACCATACTTAATACAATTCTCTGTTGTTTGCAACTTAATACTGGAAGGGGTGCGGATGATAACCTGAAGGTGGACTTTTTAGGCATAGATGCATGCTGGATAGCGGTCTATGTACTTTGTCGTAATGCCCAATTGAATTTCACACTACTCATCATGATATGTATGTGCATTGTTATGCCCTCTTTATTTGTCAATTGCCCAACTGTAATTTGTTCACCCAACATGCTATTTCTTATTGGAGAGACACCACTAGTGAACTGTGGACCCCGGTCCATTCTTTTACATCGAATACAATCTACTGCAAACATTGTTCTTTACTGTTCTTCGCATTCAAACATCATCTACCACACTATACATCTAATCCTTTGTTTACAGCAAGCCGGTGAGATTGACAACCTCACTGTTACGTTGGGGCAAAGTACTTTGATTGTGTTGTGCAGGTTCCACGTTGGCGCCGGAAACCCTGGTGTTGCGCCGCACTACACTCCGCCACCAACAACCTTCACGTGCTCCTTGACTCCTACTGGTTCGATAACCTTGGTTTCTTGCTGAGGGAAAACTTGCTGCTGTACGCATCACACCTTCCTCTTGGGGTTCCCAACGGACGTGTGCTTTACGCGTATCAAGCTCTTTTTCTGGCGCCGTTGCCGGGGAGATCAAGACACGCTGCAAGGTGAGTCTCCCACTTCCAATCTCTTTACTTTGTTTTTGTCTTGCTTTACTTTATTTTATTTACTGCTTTGTTTGTTCATTTTATCAAAAATACAAAAAAAATATTTGCTTGCTTTACTTTATTTATTATCTTGTTTGCGTTCTCCATATTAAAAACACAAAAAAAATTAGTTACTTGCATTTACTTTATTTATTTCATCATATTTCCTCCTAAGTTTACTCTGAAAGACATACCGGTAGGACAAGGGTCTATCATTGGAAGGGATAATATAGAAGATTTTTTCACTCATATTAGTACGGTTGAAGATTTTGAAGATAGACACCTGGTAGAACTTGCTCCTACCTATGAAATTGTTGTTGCTTCTTTAGTACACATGTTAGAAGCTAGATTTGTTAATCTCAATCCCGTAATGCAACATATGTTTCTTACACTTTCTGATATGGAGATGGGAGAAAAGAGAGATTTTGTTTTAAAAGCCCTTCTTAGAGAATTTGAAGATATAGCTAAAGAAGCTAGAGAAGTTTTTATTAAGCATAAGAGGCTTGGTTTGTTCACCGATTTTGCAAGAACACTTGAAAAGATGGACATGGATAGAATAAGGTACACTAATAATGTTAATGATGGTGGGGAGATTAAAGTACCGATACCTAGTAAGCTTCTAGGAATGCATGAAGCTCTAGAAAATAACTGTGCTTGGCTTGTTCCTGAAAATTTGTTTGATGAGAATAGTAAGCCTAAAAGCGTACAAAGAGGAGTTACTTACATAGACCAGATACAATGCATTGTTGAGGAAACTCCCAACGCCCCTGGTAATGATATTAATGCTTCATCTCTTGATAATATTTGATACACACTTTCTGCGCCTAGCTGAAAGGCGTTAAAGAAAAGCGCTTATGGGAGACAACCCATTATTTTACTTCTGTACTTTTGTTTTATATTTGAGTCTTGGAAGTTGTTACTACTGTAGAAACCTCTCCTTATCTTTATTGTATTGCATTGTTGTGCCAAGTAAAGACTTTGATAGTAAAGATAATACTAGATTTGGATTACTGCGCAGAAATAGATTTCTTGCTGTAACGAATTTGAGTAGTATTCTCTGTAGGTAACTCAGAAAAATCTGCCAATTTACGTGCATGATCCTCATATATGTACGCAACTTTCATTCAATTTGAGCATTTTCATCTGAGCAAGTTAAGTGCCCCAGAAAAATTCGTCTTTACGGACTGTTCTATTTTGACAGATTCTGCCTTTTATTTCGCATTGCCTGTTTTGCTATGTTTGATGGATTTATTTGTTCCATTAACTTTCAGTAGCTTTGTGCAATGTCCAGAAGTGTTAAGAATGATTATGTCACCTCTGAATATGTGGATTTTTGATTATGCACTAACCCTCTAATGAGTTTGTTTTGAGTTTGGTGTGGAGGAAGTTTTCAAGGATCAAGAGAGGAGAATGATACAATATGATCAAGGAGAGTGAAAACTCTAAGCTTGGGGATGCCCCCGTGGTTCATCCCTGCATATTTCAAGAAGACTCAAGCATCTAAGCTTGGGGATGCCCAAGGCATCCCCTTCTTCATCGACAAATTATCAGGTCACCTCTAGTGAAACTATATTTTTATTCCGTCACATCTTATGTGCTTTACTTGGAGCGTCTGTTTGTTTTTGTTTTTGTTTTGTTTGAATAAAATCGGATCCTAGCATTCTTTATGTGGGAGAGAGACATGCTCCGCTGTTGCATATGAACACATATGTTCTTAGCTTTATTCTCAATGTTCATGGCGAAGGTTGAAACTGCTTCGTTAATTGTTATATGGTTAGAAACAGAAAATGCTACATGTGGTAATTGGTATAATGTCTTGAATAATTTGATACTTGGCAATTGTTGTGCTCATATAGATCATGTTTAAGCTCTTGCATCATGTACTTTGCACCTATTAATGAAGAAATACTGTAGAGCTTGTTGACATTTGGTTTGCATGATTGGTCTCTCTAAAGTCTAGATATTTTCTGGTGAGGGTTTGAACAACAAGGAAGACAGTGTAGAGTCTTATAATGCTTGCAATATGTTCTTATGTAAGTTTTGCTGTACCGGTTCATACTTGTGTTTGCTTCAAATAACCTTGCTAGCCTAAGTCTTGTATTGAGAGGCAATACTTCTCGTGCATCCAAATCCTTGAGCCAAAAACTATGCCATTTGTGTCCACCATACCTACCTACTACATGGTATTTTCTGCCATTCCAAGTAAATACTTCGTGTGCTACCTTTAAACAATTCAAAAGTTATTACCTCTTATTTGTGTCAATGTTTTATAGCTCATGAGGAGTTATGTGGTGTTTTATCTTTCAATCTTGTTGGGCAACTTTCACCAATGGACTAGTGGCTTCATCTGCTTATCCAATAATTTTGCAAAAAGAGCTGGCAATGGGGTTCCCAGCCCCAATTAATTAAACTTCATTAATAATTCTCTTCACATGTTTTGCTCTGATTCATCAGTAAGCAACTTAATTTTACAAATAGACACTCCTCCATGGTATGTGATTGTTGGAAGGCACCCGAGGATTCGGTTAGCCATGGCTTGAGAAAGCAAAGGTGGGGAGGAGTGTCATCTAAATAAAACTAAAAAATAGGCACTCCTTCATGGTATGTGATTGTTGGAAGGCACCCGAGGATTTGGTTAGCCATGGCTTGAGAAAGCAAAGGTTGGAAGGAGTGTCACCCAAAAATAAAAATTTCATGGGAGCCGCTCTTTGAAAGTCTGTTTGGCAAGGGGGTTAGAGTGCCCACTACCATTCATTGACAACAACAAACACCTCTCAAAATTTTACTTTTATGCTCTCTATATGATTTCAAAACTTGAAAAGCTCTAGCACATGATTTTATCCCCGCTTCCCTCTGCGAAGGGCCATTCTTTTACTTTTATGTTGAGTCAGTTTACCTACTTCTTTCTATCTTAGAAGCAAACACTTGTGTTAACTGTGCATTGATTCCTACATACTTGCTTATTTGCATTCATCATATTACTTTGTGTTGACAATTATCCATGAGATAAACATGTTGAAGTTGAAAGCAACCACTGAAACTTATATCTTCCTTTGTGTTGCTTCAAAACTTTCTACTAAGAATCTATTGCTTTATGAGTTAACTCCTATGCAAGTCTTATTGATGCTTGCCTTGAAAGTACTATTCATGAAAAGTCTTTGCTATATGATTCAGTTGTTTATTCATTGTCTTTACCATTGCTTCGAATCACTTCATTCATTACATATGCTTTACAATAGTATTGATCAAGATTATGATAGCATGTCACTTCAGAAATTATCTTTGTTATCGTTTACCTACTCGAGGGCGAGTAGGAACTAAGCTTGGGGATGCTTGATACGTCTCAAACGTATCTATAATTTCTTATGTTCCATGCTACTTTTATGATTATACTCACATGTTTTATACACACTCTATGTCATATCTATGCATTTTTCGGCACTAACCTATTGACAAGATGCCGAAGAGCCAGTTGTTGTTTTCTGCTGTTTTCGGTTTCAGAAATCCTACGAAGGAAATATTCTCGGAATTGGACGAAATCAACGCCCAGGGTCTTATTTTTCCACGAAGCTTCCAGAAGAACGAAAGGATTACGAAGTGGGGCGACAAGGCACCGCCACACTAGGGCCGCGCGGCCTAAGGGGGGCCCGCGCCGCCCTAGCGTGTGGGCCCCTCGTCAGCCCTCCGACTCTGCCCTTCCGCCTACTTAAAGCCTTCGTCGCGAATACCCCAGTACCGAGAGCCACGATACGGAAAACCTTCCAGAGACGCCGCCGCCAATCCCATCTCGGGGGATTCAGGAGATCGCCTCCGGCACCCTGCTGGAGAGGGGAATCATCTCCCGGAGGACTCTTCATCACCATGATCGCCTCCGGATTGATGTGTGAGTAGTTCACCCCTGGACTATGGGTCCATGGCAGTAGCTAGATGGTTGTCTTCTCCTCATTGTGCCATCATGTTAGATCTTGTGAGTTGCCTATCATGATCAAGATCATCTATTTGTAATGCTACATGTTGTGTTTGTTGGGATCCGATGAATATGGAATACTATGTTATGTTGATTATCAATCTATCATATATGTGTTGTTTATGATCTTGCATGCTCTCCGTTGCTAGTAGAGGCTCTGGCCAAGTTGATACTTGTAACTCCAAGAGGGAGTATTTATGCTCGATAGTGGGTTCATGCCTCCATTTAATCTGGGACAGTGACATAAAGTTCTAAGGTTGTGGACGTGCTGTTGCCACTAGGGATAAAACGTCAATGCTTTGTCTAAGGATATTTGTGTTGATTACATTATGCACCATACTTAATGCAATTGTCTGTTGTTTGCAACTTAATACTGGAAGGGGTGCGGATGCTAACCTGAAGGTGGACTTTTTAGGCATAGATGCATGCTGGATAGCGGTCTTGTTATGCCCTCTTTATTTGTCAATTGCCCAACTGTAATTTGTTCACCCAACATTCTATTTCTTATTGGAGAGACACCACTAGTGAACTGTGGACCCCGGTCCATTCTTTTACATCGAATACAATCTACTACAAACATTGTTCTTTACTGTTCTTTGCATACAAACATCATCTTCCACACTATACATCTAATCCTTTGTTTACAGCAAGCCGGTGAGATTGACAACCTCACTGTTACGTTGGAGCAAAGTACTTTGATTGTGTTGTGCAGGTTCCACGTTGGCGCCAGAATTCCTGGTGTTGCGCCGCACTACACTCCGCCACCAACAACCTTCACGTGCTCCTTGACTCCTACTGGTTCGATAACCTTGGTTTCTTACTGAGGGAAAACTTGCTGCTGTACGCATCACACCTTCCTCTTGGGGTTCCCAACGGACGTGTGCTTTACGCGTATCAGCAGGGGATCAAAAGGGGTCAAAAATAAATCCATCAAAAGAAACTTTTATTGTTCATAGAGGATGTGGGACCGACCTGCCAGTAGCGTGCTCGTCGTTTCAAAGGGGGCAGGGGATCAAAAGAAAACGGCAAATAACCAGAAATTAGGGGTAAAAAATAAATCCTATGAAGGAAACTTTTATTGTTCATAGAGGATGACATGCGGGACCCATGAGCCAGCAGCTTCATCAATGTTTCAAAGGCGGCATGAGATTGAAAAGAAACGGAAAGTGACCAAATATCAGGAGCCAAAAATAATCCAAGAAAAGAAACTTTATTGTGCATAGAGGATGGCATGCGGGTCTCATTTTGCAGCAGCGGTCTCAACGTTTCAAAGTCAGCATGAGATCGAAAGAAAAAGGCAAGTGCCAAATATCACGAGCCAAAAGTAATCCAAGAAAAGAAAATTTTATTGTACATAGAGGATGACATGCGGGTCCCATTTTGCAGTAGCGCTCTCAACGTTTCCAAGGCGGCACAGGACCAAGAAAAAGGAAGTAGCTAGAAATCAGGGGGTCAAAAAATCCAAGAAAAAAATATTTCAATTGGGCTGCTTCTGGCCATCTAGGCCATCAAACTATCCTGCTGCATGCATTTTGATTCGTACAATTTCAGCCCATTCCAAAATAGGAAAGTCATATGCTTCGCAAAAACAAAAAACAAGGAGATTCAACATATAAGTTTGTTTATGTAAAAATAAAGATTTAATTTATCCCTTTGCAATAGCTCAGAGCGAAATACATTGTTTATTGTCTGCAAAATAATCAAGATATCACATGTTTCTTGTACGGGGAGGCTGACATCGGGGACCCATGAGATAGCAGCATCGTCAATGTTTTAAAGGAGGCAGGGGATGGAAAGAAAAAATAAACCATAAATCTGTTGGTAAAAAATCCAAGAAAAGAAACATTTATCGTTCTGAGAGGATGACATGCGGGACCCATGAGGCAGCATCATCCTCAGCGTTTGTTGTTTATAGAGGCTGACATGTGGGACCCATGAGCCAGCAGCGTCCTCAGCGTTTTAAAGGCGGCAGGAGATCGAAAGAAAAAATAAGCCAAAAATCATTTGGTAAACAAAATCCAAGAAAAGAGACATTTACCGTTCTGAGAGGATGACATGCGGGACCCATGAGCCAGCAGGTTCCTCAACGTTTCAAAAGGCGGCATGAGATCGAAAGAAAAAGGCAAGTGACCAAAAATCAGAGGGTGAAAATAATCCAAGAAAAGAAACTTTTATTGTACAGAGAGGATGACATGCGGGTCCCATTTTGCAACAGCGGTCCCAACATTTCAAATGCGGCTTGAGATCAAAAGAAAAAGAAAGTAGCCAGAAATTAGGGGGTCAAAAAAACTCCAAGAAAAGAAAGTTGATTTTACATAGAGAATGACATGCGGGTCCCATGAGTCAGCAGCTTACTCAACGTTTCCAAGGCGGCAGGGGATCAAAAGAAAAAGGAAATAGCCAAAAATCAGAGGGTGAAAAAGACTCCAAGAAAAGAAAGTTGATTGTACATAGAGGATGACATGCTGGTCCCATGAGCCAGCAGGTTCCTCAACGTTTCAAAGGCGGCAGAAGATCAAAGGAAAAAGGAAAGTGACCAAATATCAGGAGCCAAAAATAATCCAAGAAAAGAAACTTGATTGTACATAGAGGATGGCATGCGGGTCCCATTTAGCAGCATCGATATCACCGTTTGAGAGGCGGCAGGGGATCGAAAGAAAAATGCAAGTGACCAAATATTAGGTGCCAAAAATAACTCCAGGAAAAGAAAGTTGATTGTAAATAGAGGATGAAATGCGGGTCCCATTTAGCAGCAGCGGTATCACCGTTTGAGAGGAGGCACGGGATCGAAAGAAAAAGGCAAGTGACCAAATATCAGGTGCCAAAGAAATCCAAGAAAAGAAAGTTTTATAGTACATAGAGGATGACATGCGGGTCCGATTTAGCAGCAGCGGTATCACCGTTTGAGAGGCTGCACGGGATCGAAAGAAAAAGTCAAGTGACCAAATATGAGGTGTAGGATAACGTTGCATAGAAAACAAAAATTTTCCTACCGCGAACACGCAATCCAAGCCAAGATGCAATCTAGAAGACGGTAGCAACGAGGGGATTATCGAGTCTCACCCTTGAAGAGATTCCAAAGCCTACAAGATGACGCTCTTGTTGCTGCGGTAGACGTTCACTTGCCGCTTGCAAAAGCGCGTAGAAGATCTTGATCACGGCGCCACGAACGGGTAGCACCTCCGTACTCGGTCACACGTTCGGTTGTTGATGAAGACGACGTCCACCTCCCGTTCCAGCGGGCAGCGGAAGTAGTAGCTCCTCTTGAATCCGACAGCACGACGGCGTGGTGTCGGTGGCGGTGGAGAACTCCGGCGGAGCTTCGCTAAGCGTGCGGGAGCTTATGGAGGAGAGGGGGGCGGCTAGGGTTTGGGAGGGGGTGGCCGACCACTTGAGGGGGGCGGCTAGGCTATGGTCTTAGGGTGGCCGGCCCCCTCCCCTTGGCCCTCATTATATAGGTGGAACACCCAAGAGTTGGTCTACAAGTCTTCGAATAAGACCCCAAACCAAAACCTTCCATAACTCATGAAACCTACCCAAGCTAGGACTCCCACTAGAGGTGGGAGTTCCACCTTCCTTGGGAGGGGGTGGCCGGCCCCCCTTGGGGAGTCCACTTGGGACTCCTCCCCCTTAGGGTTGGCCGGCCATGGGAGGTGGAGTCCCACCGGGACTCCGCCTTCCTTGGTGGTTTCTTCCGGACTTTTCTAGAACCTTCTAGAACCTTCCATAGAACCTTCCGCATCATTTTAAATCACATAAAATGACATCCTATATATGAATCTTATTCTCCCACCATTCCTAACTCCTCGTGATGTCCGGGATCTCATCCGGACTCCGAACAAATATTCGAACTCCATTCCATATTCAAGTTCTACCATTTCAACATCCAACTTTAAGTGTGTCACCCTACGGTTCGTGAACTATGCGGACATGGTTGAGTACTCACTCCGACCAATAACCAATAGCGGGATCTGGAGATCCATAATGGCTCCCACATATTCAACGATGACTTTAGTGATCGAATGAACCATCCACATACGATACCAATTCCCTTTGTCACACGATATTTTACTTGTCCGAGGTTTGATCTTCGGTATCACTCTATACCTTGTTCAACCTCGTCTCCTGACAAGTACTCTTTACTCGTACCGTGGTATGTGGTCTCTTATGAACTTATTCATATGCTTGCAAGACATTAGACGACATTCCACCGAGAGGGCCCAGAGCATATCTATCCGTCATCGGGATGGACAAATCCCACTGTTGAAACATATGCCTCAACTCATACTTTCCGGATACTTAATCCCACCTTTATAACCACCCATTTACGCAGTGGCGTTTGGTGTAATCAAAGTACCTTTCCAGTATAAGTGATTTACATGATCTCATGGTCATAAGGACTAGGTAACTATGTATTGAAAGCTTATAGCAAATAACTTAATGACGAGATCTTATGCTACGCTTAATTGGGTGTGTCCATTACATCATTCATAATGATATAACCTTGTTATTAATAACATCCAATGTTCATGATTATGAAACTAATCATCCATTAATCAACAAGCTAGTTAAGAGGCATACTAGGGACTCTTTGTTGTTTACATATCACACATGTACTAATGTTTCGGTTAATACAATTATAGCATGATATATAAACATTTATCATAAACATAAAGATATAAATAATAACCACTTTATTATTGCCTCTAGGGCATATCTCCTTCAGTCTCCCACTTGCACTAGAGTCAATAATCTAGATTACATTGTAATATACCTAACACCCATGGCATTCTGGTGTTGGTCATGCTTTGCCCTAGGGAGAGCTTTAGTCAACGGATCCGCTACATTCAGATCAGTATGTACTTTGCAAATCTTTACTTCTCCATCTTCGATGTACTCGCGAATCGAGTGGTAACGCAGCTTGATATGCTTCGGCCTCCTGTGTGACCTTGGCTCTTGTGCATTAGCGATGGCACCCATGTTATCACAATAAATGATTAATGGGTCCAATGCACTAGGAACCACACCGAGCTCTACAATGAACCTCTTCATCCATACCGCTTTTGATGAAGCCTCTGAAGCTGCTATGTACTCTGATTCTGTTGAAGACTTCACCACCGTGCACTACTTCGAGCTTGCCCAGCTTACTGCAGCACCATTCAATATAAACACGTACCCAGACTGTGACTTAGAGTCATCAGGATCAGTGTTCCAACTTGCATCGGTGTAACCGTTTACAACGAGCTCTTGGTCACCTCCATAACAAAGAAACATATCCTTAGTTCTTTTCAAGTACTTCAGGATATTCTTGACCACTGTCCGATGTTCCATTCCTGGATCACTTTGATATCTGCTAGTCAAACTAACAGCATGTGCTATATCCGGTCTAGTACATAGCATGGCATACATGATAGATCCTACTGCCGAGGCATAGGGGATATTACTCATCCTTTCTCTTTCTTCTGCCGTTGCTGGTCCTTGAGTCTTACTCAAGACCTTGCCTGGTAACATAGGTAAGAACCCTTTCTTACTTTCGTCCATTCTAAATTTCTTTAGAATCTTGTCCAGGTATGTACTCTGTGATAGCCCTATTAGGCGTCTTGATCTATCTCTATAAATCTTGATGCCTAATATATACGATGCTTCACCAAGGTCTTTCATTGAAAAACTATTATTCAAATAACCTTTTACACTGCTTAATAGTTCTATATCATTCCCGATCAATAATATGTCATCTACATATAATATCAGGAATGCTACAGAGCTCCCACTCACTTTCTTGTAAATACAGGCCTCTCCATGACACTGTATAAACCCGAAGTCTTTGATCACCTTATCAAAGCGTCGGTTCCAACTTCTTGATGCTTGCTTCAGTCCATAGATTGAACGCTGAAGTTTGCATACTTTGTCAGCATTTTTAGGATCGACAAAACCTTTGGGTTGTACCGTATACAACTCTTCCTCAATGTCTCCATTAAGGAACGCCGTTTTGACATCCATCTGCCAAATCTCATAATCGAAAAATGCAGCTATTGCTAACAAAATCCTCACAGATTTTAGCTTCGCTATAGGTGAGAAAGTCTCATCATAGTCAACTCCTTGAATTTGTCGGAAACCCTTTGCAACAAGTCGAGCTTTATAGACAGTAATATTACCATCAGCATCTGTTTTTCTCTTGAAGATCCATTTATTCTCGACAGCCTTTCGGCTATCAGGTAAGTCTACCAAAGTCCATACTTTGTTATCATACATGGATCCCATTTCGGATTTCATGGCTTCTTGCCATTTGTTGGAATCTGGGCTCATCATCGCTTCTTCATACGTCGCAGGGTCCTCATCATTGTTATCTACAATCATGACATTTAGACAAGGATCATACCAATCAGGAGTGGTACGTTCCCTTGTCGATCTGCGAGGTTCAGTAGTTTCCTCGTTCAAAGTTTCATGATCATTATCATTAGCTTCCTCTGTTGCCGGTGTAGGCGGTACAGGTACAACTTCCGGTACTGCACTACTCTGATCAACGAGTATAGATTCATCAATCTCATCGAGTTCTACTTTTCTTCCAGTCACTTCTTTAGTGAGAAATTCTTTCTCAAGAAAGGTTCCGTTCTTAGCAACAAAGATTTTGCCTTCGGATTTGTGATAGAAAGTGTACCCTATAGTTTCCTTAGGGTATCCTATGAAGACGCATTTCTCCGCTTTGGGTTCTAGCTTATCCGGTTGTAACTTCTTTACATAGGCTTCGCAACCCCAAACTTTAAGGAATGACAGCTTAGGTTTCTTATTAAACCATAATTCATACGGTGTCATTTCTACGGATTTTGATGGTGCTCTATTTAAAGTGAATGCGGCTGTCTCTAATGCATAACTCCAAAATGATAATGGCAAATCAGTAAGAGACATCATAGAACGAACCATATCTAAGAGAGTTCGATTACGACGTTCGGACACACCGTTTCGTTGAGGTGTTCCCGGCGGTGTCAATTGTGAAAGTATTCCGCATTTCTTTAAATGCATGCCAAACTCATAACTCAGATATTCACCTCCACGATCAGATCGTAGAAATTTAATCTTCTTGTTACGTTGATTTTCTACTTCACTTTGGAATTCCTTAAACTTCTCGAAAGTTTCGGATTTATGTTTCATGAAATAGATATACCCATATCTACTCAGATCATCTGTGAAGGTTAGAACATAACGATAACCACCACGCGATGCTACACTCATTGGTCCGCATACATCGGTATGTATGATTTCCAATAAGTCAGTAGCTCGCTCCATCATACCAGAAAATGGAGTCTTAGTCATTTTACCCATTAGACATGCTTCGCATCTATCAAGTAACTCAAAGTCAAGTGATTCAAGTAATCCATCAGTATGGAGTTTCTTCATGCGTTTCACTCCAATATGACCAAGATGACAGTGCCACATATAAGTAGAATTATCATTCAATTTAATTCGCTTAGCATCAATGTTATGTATATGCGTATCACTACTATCGAGATCTAACAGAAATAAGCCATTCTTTTCAGGTGCTCGACCATAAAAGATATTATTCATAAAAATAGAACAACCATTATTCTCAGACTTGAATGAATAACCGTCTTGCATTAAACAAGATCCAGATATAATGTTCATGCTCAACGCGGGTACAAAATAACAATTATTTAGGCTTAAAACTAATCCCGAAGGTAGATGTAGAGGAAGTGTGCCGACAGCGATCACATCGACTTTGGAACCGTTTCCAACGCGCATCATCACTTCATCTTTCAGTAGTCTTCATTTATTCTTTAGTTCCTGTTTCGAGTTACAAATATGAGCAACCGAACCAGTATCAAATACCCAGGTACTAGAACGAGAACCAGTGAGATAAACATCTATAACATGTACCTTCTTTCTTCTTCTTGACAAGGCCGCTCTTCAGATCAGCCAGATACTTGGAGCAATTATGCTTCCAGTGTCCCTTCTCCTTGCAGTAATAGCACTCAGCATCAGGCTTAGGGCCGTTCTTAGGTTTCATAGGAGGCGTGGCAGCTTTCTTGCCACCCTTCTTGAATTTTCCCTTAGACTTGCCCTGTTTCTTGAAACTGGTGGTCTTGTTGACCATCAACACTTGGTGCTCTTTCTTGATCTCAATCTCAGCAGCTTTTAGCATGCCAAAAAGTTCAGGTAACTCCTTGTTCATGTTTTGCATATTGTAGTTCATCACAAAGTTCTTGTAACTTGGTGGCAGTGATTGAAGGACACGATTAATCCCCAGTCTGTTAGGAATCACTATTCCCAAGTCACTGAGTTTCTTCGCATGCCCGGTCATGGCGAGCATGTGCTCACTAACGGAGCTGCCTTCTTCCATCATACAGCTGAAGAAATGTTTCGATGCTTCATAGCACTCCACGGCCGCATGAGTCTCAAAAATAGCTTTTAGCTCATTCATCAACTCATGAGGATCGTGGTGCTCAAAACGTTTTTGAAGATCGGATTCCAGACTGCACAGGATGGCACACTGAACTTGAGAGTACCGAGTTTTCCGAGTCTCGTAAACAGCTTTTACTTCATCGGTTTCAGTTTCTGCAGGAGGGTCACCTAGCGGTGCATCAAGCACATATTGCAGATTTCCGCCAGAGAGGAAGATCCTCACATGATGGAACCAGTCGGTGAAGTTGCTACCGTTGCTCTTAAGTTTTTCTTTCTCTAGGAACTGGTTAAAATTTATTGGGGATGCCATCTCTACAACATATATTTGCAAAAATTTAGACTAAGTTTATGACAAATTGAGTTCAAATTTTAATTCAACATAATTAAAAATCTAGGTGAACTCCCACTCAAAACAATATCCCTCGCATTGTCTTAGTGATCACACGAACCAAATCCACCGCACCTAAGTCCGATCATCACGAGACAAGGTGTGATTTCAATGGCGAACACTCAAAGTGTTCATCATATCAACCATATGATTCATGCTCTACCTTTCGGTATCACGTGTTCCGAGACCATGTCTGTACATGCTAGGCTCGTCAAGGCCATCTTAGTATCCGCATATGCAAAACTGTCTTGCACCCGTTGTATGCACTTGTTGATTCTATCACACCCGATCATCACGAGATGCTTCGAAACGACAAGTCTTGGCAACGGTGCTACTAAGGATGAACACTTTATTATCTTGAGATTTTTAGTGAGGGATCATCTTATAATGCTACCATCGCGATCTAAGAAAAATAAGATGCATAAAAGGATTAACATCACATGCAGTTCATATGTGATATGATATGGCCCTTTTGTCTTTGCGCCTTTGATCTTCATCTCCAAAGCACAGACATGATCTCCATCATCTTCGGGCATGATCTCCATCATCGTCGGCGTAGCGTCAAGGCCAATGGCGCCGTCTTCATGATTGTCCTCCATGTAGCAACTATTACAACTACTTTGAAATACTACTCAACATGAAATTTAAAGACAACCAAAAGGCTCCTGCCGGTTGCCACAATACAATAATGATCATCTCATACATATTCATCATCACATTATGGCCATATCACATCACCAAACCCTGCAAAAACAAGTTAGACGTCTCTAATTTGGTTTGCATATTTTACGTGGTTTAGGGTTTTCGAGAGAGATCTAATCTACCTACGAACATGAACCACAATGTTGATACTAATGTTGTCAATAGAAGAGTAAATTGAATCTTCACTATAGTAGGAGAGACAGACACCCGCAAAGCCTCTTATGCAATACAAGTTGCATGTCGAACGAGGAACAAGTCTCATGAAACGCGGTCATGTAAAGTTAGTCCGAGCCGCTTCATCCCACTATGCCACAAAGATGCAAAGTACTCAAACTAAAGATAACAAGAGCATCAACGCCCACAAAACCATTGTGCTCTACTCGTGCAACCATCTATGCATAGACACAGCTCTGATACCACTGTAGGATAACGTTGCATAGAAAACAAAAAATTTCCTACCGCGAACACGCAATCCAAGCCAAGATGCAATCTAGAAGACAGTAGCAACGAGGGGATTATCGAGTCTCACCCTTGAAGAGATTCCAAAGCCTACAAGATGAGGCTCTTGTTGCTGCAGTAGACGTTCACTTGCCGCTTGCAAAAGCGCGTAGAAGATCTTGATCACGGCGCCACGAACGGGCAGCACCTCCGTACTTGGTCACACGTTCGGTTGTTGATGAAGACGACGTCCACCTCCCGTTCCAGCGGGCAGCGGAAGTAGTAGCTCCTCTTGAATCCGACAGCACGACGGTGTGGTGTCGGTGGCGGTGGAGAACTCCGGCGGAGCTTCGCTAAGCGTGCGGGAGCTTATGGAGGAGAGGGGGGCGGCTAGGGTTTGGGAGGGGGTGGCCGGCCACTTGAGGGGGGCGGCTAGGCTATGGTCTTAGGGTGGCCGGCCCCCTCCCCTTGGCCCTCATTATATAGGTGGAACACCCAAGAGTTGGTCTACAAGTCTTCGAATAAGACCCCAAACCAAAACCTTCCATAACTCATGAAACCTACCCAAGCTAGGACTCCCACTAGAGGTGGGAGTTCCACCTTCCTTGGGAGGGGGTGGCCGGCCCCCCTTGGGGAGTCCACTTGGGACTCCTCCCCCTTAGGGTTGGCCGGCCATGGGAGGTGGAGTTCCACCGGGACTCCGCCTTCCTTGGTGGTTTCTTCCAGACTTTTCTAGAACCTTCTAGAACCTTCCATAGAACCTTCCGCACCATTTTAAATCACATAAAATGACATCCTATATATGAATCTTATTCTCCGGACCATTCCAGAACTCCTCGTGATGTCCGGGATCTCATCCGGGACTCCGAACAAATATTCGAACTCCATTCCATATTCAAGTTCTACCATTTCAACATCCAACTTTAAGTGTGTCACCCTACGGTTCGTGAACTATGCGGACATGGTTGAGTACTCACTCCGACCAATAACCAATAGCGGGATCTGGAGATCCATAATGGCTCCCACATATTCAACGATGATTTTAGTGATCGAATGAACCATCCACATACGATACCAATTCCCTTTGTCACACGATATTTTACTTGTCCGAGGTTTGATCTTCGGTATCACTCTATACCTTGTTCAACCTCGTCTCCTGACAAGTACTCTTTACTCGTACCGTGGTATGTGGTCTCTTATGAACTTATTCATATGTTTGCAAGACATTAGACGACATTCCACCGAGAGGGCCCAGAGCATATCTATCCGTCATCGTCCCACTGCTGATCCATATGCCTCAACTCATACTTTCCGGATACTTAATCCCACCTTTATAACCACCCATTTATGCAGTGGCGTTTGGTGTAATCAAAGTACCTTTCCGGTATAAGTGATTTACATGATCTCATGGTCATAAGGACTAGGTAACTATGTATTGAAAGCTTATAGCAAATAACTTAATGACGAGATCTTATGCTACGCTTAATTGGGTGTGTCCATTACATCATTCATAATGATATAACCTTGTTATTAATAACATCCAATGTTCATGATTATGAAACTAATCATCCATTAATCAACAAGCTAGTTAAGAGGCATACTAGGGACTCTTTGTTGTTTACATATCACACATGTACTAATGTTTCGGTTAATACAATTATAGCATGATATTGTTGACCACCAAAACCCACCGACGAGTAGCGACGGGCAACACGAAGAGCCGGGAGGCTCCCAGGACTGCAGTGGGCCCTGGTCCCTCGGGCGACGGCCCGCAAAGCTCCGGCACGCACGTCCGATGCTGGTGCAAGGGCGTGCCACCTGACCTATACCTGGTCAGGAAGGTGATGGATTGCTTCGACTAGTTTCCTGCATGGCATACACGTAAACATTAAATACGAGCCTCGATCGGCTCTCAGGTTGTCCTGTGAATCGGCTCAAGGAGCCGATCCACCCATGATTCGTATGAGATCTACGATAACATGGTGGTCCTGCTTGATCAATATTAAGTTAAAACAATCTACGACGATCTAGGGTTTTCACCACATAACCGGAACATCCTACACGTTATTGAGCCTGGCAGACACGAAAGGTGATAATAAACCAGCTCTAGACAAGGCCTAAAAACCAACGTGGAGTTGATTCCCGGAACATCTTCTCTAGGACTAGCAAACTATACCCTACGTGCTACTGGATCCTTCAACCCGTTTATAAGGCCTAACTATGTAGATATTAAACTAATCCTTTAAGAACAAGGAGCAATCGTAACGGATCGAATCTACTAAACAATGACTAAGCAGGGTGCCACCCTTGCACCTAAGATCGGTACAAGGGTGGCTAGATATCCAGGAGTAGCATGACTAATCAAATACATCGAGAAAGTACCGATGCTAACCCTAACATATCCATGATAACGGTGTTGCTCGCCATCAAAAAGGCTTCAGTACGAGCAACACATGAACAACAGATAAACAAGATTCTGCCTAGATCGCAAGATGCGATCTAGGCAGCATATCGCTTACCCGGAAGAAACCCTCGAAACAAGGGGTGGCGATGCGCCTAGATTGGTTTGTTGTGAACGTGATCGTCCTCTTTCTCAATAACCCTAGATACATATTTATAGTCCGTAGACTTTCTAACGTGGGAATAATCCCAACCGTGTACGAGCTAAACTCTATCTTTTAATCCTAACCGACACGTATCCTACTATATTTACAGATACACAGGCAATTTAGCCCAAACTCCTCATACAAGGCCGATTCATGAATAATTTCCTCGTATATTTGCTAAGCCCATCTCAATCACGGCCCACTTCTGATTTGGATAAAATCTGGTGATAACACATGCCCCCCTGGTTTTGGTAATGATAATTCCAAAACCACTCTGCTTTTTCTTCGTCGGGTCATGTCGTGGCAGAAACGAGCCGTCGCGGTATCCTTCATCATGATGCCTTGCCTTCTCAACTTCTCGCGTGACACGACGGCTTTTTTTCTTTGGCACCACTTCCTCGGAAACTGCTGTGGCATTAAATCTCCACTATATCTCCTTTATTTAACCGTGACGAACAGTTCGCCTCTTCATCCCCTTGCTCTGTTCTAGCCATCGGCACCAAAAAAACCTCATCTCCTGTAGCAATGTCTTCCTCTGCCTCGTCGGGTCTCTCTTTTCAGTCCGAAAACTGGGACGATGAAGAGTGGGACTTTACCGTCAGGGCGAATGACGACCTTCCCCTGGCCGCCGTCGGGTCGGACGATGACCTGTCCATGACCGACGGGGAGGCGGACCTCCGGTTCCTTGTCGACGGGGAACTGGAGGGAGAGAGCGAGGACGACCTCTACTCCTGGGCGAGCTTCACCTCCTACGACGAGGAGGAGGAAGAGGATGAAGAGGAGGAAGAGGAGGAAGAGGAGGAAGAGGAGGAGGATGACTCCTCCTCCGCCGGGTACCCGCCGGCAAAGCGCTTCCTCGCTTGGTCGGAAGACGACGACGATGATGAAGATGAGGAGGAAGAAGCCCCGGCCGAGGGTTGGGGCAGCAGCGACGAGGAGTTCTTCGGAAGCAGCGCCGACAGCAGTTACGATGCCGACGACGAGGCCAGCGACGGCCCTTAGAATAGGAACTACTAGTAGTTCTTGAGCAATCGGCTCTTCTTTTGTTCTTCCCTCCTTGAGCAATCGGCTCTTCATTGTAAAAAACCCCTTTTATTAATGAAGAAGCGCTTCCAATTAATCTTGCCGATAGTCAAAGTCAGTCAACTCCCAAAGAGCCGATGGCATCGCATCGGCCTTTACAATAAAACGCGAGTAAAGCCACATCAGTTGTCTCTTCAAACGGTAACCTGCAACCTCCGTCTGAGAGAGTAAACTCAGATCCCCAAATCACCGCTCGAACAGATCCAACTCCCGGCCACACGAATCTCAGATCTCACCCGCGCCAGGCCAACTCCACAGCACATCCAATGGCGGAATCATCCAACGCCAATGCTATGGTCTCCGGTCTGAAGGTAATCCTTAACCACTCCTCGCCATCCGAGTTAACAGCAAACACCTGAATTAATGTCCTATTTCGTTATTAATTTTAGGTTTCAGACATCCTGCTGCCGCATCCCTCTCTCCCAAATTCTCTGTGTCTTGGCCCTCGTTCTTCCGAGAGTCCCGCTTATCTAATTTCATGCGAGGCCAATAGAATTCCCTTCGTAAACCAGAATTTAGATCTGACTTCTTGGGCCGACTGCCTACGAGCCTGGCCTAATCCTCCTGAGGGTTGGGTGGCATGGTACAGTAGAGTATCCAAAACTCACCATGCCACATGGGAAACTATAGGGATAGCCGATGCCTTGTCATTGTCATTGTCTCCCCTTGAGAAACACGAAAACCTTCTGAAAACCATCGGCTACTTCTGGTCTGATGCACTGAATTGCTTCATGTTTCGTCATGATCCCATGACACCAACTTTGCTGGACGTCGCCATGATCACAGGTCTAGATATTGCATCCCCAAGCCCCTCTGCTTTTATGCTGCCAAAGGTTCCTTTCACCCTCTCCTCCAAAACAGAGTGTACCAGCTGGGGTGCCTACCTTAGGTGTTACATGAAAACCAAAGGGCCTGTGACAGAGAAAGAACACACAGCCTTCCTGAACTTCTGGTTAGAACACTTCATATTCTGTGGCCCATCACTCGCCCCAACCAAGAATTACCTTTCCCTGGCCTATGAACTTGCCAAAGGCACTCAACTTGGCATCGGCAAACTATTTCTTGGAGAGGTCTATCGATCTCTCCAACTGATGTCTGTCAAACTGTTTTCCCAAAAGACAGTTAAAACAGGAGGCCCCTGGTGGTTTATTCAGCTATGGGCTCAACTGTACTTCCGCAACCAGGTCCCAAACTCCCCACCTCTGGCCACTTGCACCTTCCCAGATGCTAATGGGAAGCAGATCCGATGCACTAGCTATGGCCAAGCTCTCTATAGCCTTCCAGGAAGTAGGCTAATCCCTAAGGAAGCATCAGAGTGGTTCAGAATTTTCTTCCAAGGCCTGGACAGTCCCCTGTTGTTTCCTTACACTGAATCCGAAAATTTTGAAAATCCAGTTTCCTTCAGGTTGGACAGTTTTGCCGATGACCCCAGCACTCGGCATTTGTACTCCATCATGATCCGTCCTTGCTTCCTCCCAGTTGGCATGAGCACCTCAAACAGGATCATCAAGCCTGGTTATGAGTCTTACCAGCCGGTGGTAGTAGCCCGGCAGTTTGGTCTCGGGCAAGTGTCTCCGCACTTCTTCCTTCACCACTTGACAGAAAGCAGAGCTGAGCTGCCTGATATCCTCACTGGCCAGAGGTGCTATTCCTTCTTTGATGCTCTAGCCATCCCAATCCCCCACAACCTTCATTTCACCACCACTACCGATGGTTTTGAGACTTGGTGGTCAATGTAGAAGACCCACGCCTTCAGGAGAGCCCTAGGACCGTTGCTGAAGCAACTTGATGCTGAATACGACATTCCTGCAGAACAGGTACCACTACTCACAATTTTCCTGCAGTGGCTCACCATGATTATCTGTAAACCGGCTCTATTTCCTTGCAGCAACAAGATGGTCTAGAGCCTGTGCAGGCTGATGGCTCCTCCTTCAAATTCCTTCCACCAGCTCCAGTGGTCCTCTTCTGCAAGGGTTCACCATCCCTGAAAAAGGTTATGATGCAGAGCCAGCCGATTTCACCGAAATCGGCTCCCAAGAGCAAAGCATCCTCGGGGCCAGCTGCCCCCCGAGCCTCAATCCAGGCGAGGAAAGCAGTGAGGAAAATAGCTGCCAGGAAGACCTTGAAGCGCCAAACCCCCATTCCCGCTCAAGAAAGCTTGCACATAAGCTGATCTATGCCTCGACTAATTTCATTTGTCCTTCTAGGCTTCTGCAACATGCTTATGTCTCTTTTATAGACCTCCACCGAGGAGAACTCCAGCGAGGAGACACAGTCCAGTCGAAGGGACTCGAGCTCAGGTAATTCTGGGAGGACCACCACACAGAGCCAGACAGACTTGCCGTCGTCGGCTTCCAAGAAAAGGTCAGCTCCCGAACCTGCTGCTTTCCAAGCTCCGATCAGAGCAGGGCTACGCACGAAGAGTCGATGCGTCAAGAGGGCTCGCAAAGAGCCGCGAGCTTCTTCACCAAGCCAGGAGGTTTCAAACGTAATTACTCCCCTGGTTCATATCTCACACCATCCCATCGCTACTTGGATTGGCTAACCATCTCCCTTGTAGACTGATGAGACCTCCAGCGGGGACGTCGAAGAAATACTGATGCCACCCGCCACGCTGGATCTAGCAACTTCAAAGAGTGCGGCTGACACGGTGGCCAACCTAGCCAAGCCCACGGAAGAGCCGATCATCACGGCATCGGCTGTCCCTCCTATCTTAGGAGAGGTAGACTCTATTCCCTTGGCTCTACCCCTTCTTTTGCTGCGTACTAACGCTGTTCTTGTCTGTCTATCAGGGTTATGACCTCTCGAGCTTGCTGACGTTCGACCCTGAATCCATCGAACCAGCTACTTCCAGGGCAGGTGAAGAGCCAAGACCTAGCACGACCCATGGTCAACTCCAGCGTCTCAAGGCTTTGCTCTCCTCCCCAGTTGAGACATTGGTTGAAAACTCCGAGGAAGTAAAGGGGATTCTTGAAGACATTCAGCCCCATCTCCCGGTGACACTGCAGGTGAAACTCTGGCCAGCTGTGACCCTGTCAGCCTTCAGGTCAAGGGTGCAGTTGGCTCGTCAGAGAATTGACCTTCGCCACCCCCAGCTACCGTTGAAACCCGATATTGCAGCCAAGTGTCAACGGCTCAATGAGAAAAAGGCTGCCTTGGACGCCAAAACTGACACCTCTGTCAGCAGTGCCGAACTCGAGACCCTGCGTAAGGACCTGGAGAACCTTGAAGAGAGGGTCAGGGTGACCAAGCAGCTCATCCAAGATAAGGAAGCTCTTATTGCCCGCTCTCGAGAGGAAGCAAAAGGCCTCACAGCTGAACTGAAGACTGATCTGGCTGAAATTCGTGCCCTGGACAGTAAGCTGGTGACGGGCAAAGACGAGGATGACAAGGCTGAGATCGCCGAGGTGGATCGTATACGCGCCGACGCCCTTCATGCCCTCAACGTATTCCTTCGGTAGAGCCTTTCCATGTAAACTGATAAATGCTTCATTGAACTTGTACCTCTAGAGTCGATGGCTATGCATCGGCTTTTTTTTATTCTGAAGTCGATATCTGTGCATCGGCTGTACCTGTATACTGTTGTCTCGCATATTTTCTCAAGTCGATGTCTGTGCATCAGCTGTGATTTGTATGTAAATTTTTTTTTTTACTGGCCGATTTTTTGTGCATCGGCCCCCGATTTTTCACTGTTCATGGGTTATGTGCCCCCCAAGCCGAATCTTCCAAGATTGAAGATATCGGCTCTCCAGTCATCCTGCCCGTATGGCTTGATGAACCCGGCATCCAACACTCCCCTGATTTCTTGTAGCGTCGCCATGATGCTCCTGTCTAACCCAGGCATCTTTGTGTAATCCCATGCAAAGCCATCCGGGTATTTTTTAACAGAGCTATCATCTAGCTCCTAAGATGCGGATCTAGCTTTTTGCTGATAAAAGTTGGTTGTGGCTTATCCCCAGGACCAATGTCAACCTCTTCTAGCTCATCAGCCGATGTAAACCCATACCCTAGCTTTCCATCGCCTGCCAGATCGATGTTAAACACAGGCAAAACGTATGGCGATGATAGTATGGGCCGATTGCTGGAATCGGCCCCCATTTTCATTGCATTGCTCAAGGAAGGTTTACATCTTGTTCGTGCTTTACTGTGACTACGTGACATGCTTGAGATGAGATCACCACCTTTTATTTTTTGGGGCCGATCGCAGGGATCGGCCTTGCCACGTATGTCCGTTGCCTTTACTCTTGCTATACTGTCAGGCCGGTGGATAAGACCAGCCTTACCCCGTTTTTTGTCACGTCGATGAACTCGCAGCCGTCCAGATTGATCCCGGAGAGTGGCTCTTGGCCTCCCGCTTCCCAAATGTTCATGCCAGCCGTTGAGATTTTGGCTGAATCATCTGCATGGATGACCTCCACTTCATCTCCATCCCACTGTATCAAGCATTGGTGCATAATGGACGGAATGCAGCAGTTAGCGTGGATCCAATCTCTCCCTAGCAGGACAGCGTAGGTGCTTTTGCTGTCGACGATGAAGAATGACGTAGGGATGGTCTTTCGGCCTACAGTTAAATCCACGTTCAGAACGCCTTGTGTTTCTGATGCTTGGCCGTTGAAGTCGTTCAATGTGACGTTGGTTTTGATCAGGTCTGCGCTAGAACGTCCCAAACGACGTAGCATGGAGTATGGCATTATATTGACTGCTGCTCCCGTGTCAACCAGCATCTTATTGACAGGCTGCCCGTTGATATAACCTCTCAAGTACAGGGCCTTCATATGCCTGTAGCTCCTTTCTCGTGGCTTTTCAAAGATAACTGGCCGCGGGCCGCAGTCGAGCTGTGCTATAGGTGCCTCTTCTGTTCCTGGAGCACAAAACTCCGATGGAAGAATGAACACCATGTTCGTGCCAGCCGATGTCTCATCATCGGCTTTCTTTTGTTTGGGGCGCCACTCCTTCTTCTGTGGACGACCCTCCTCATCCAGAGTTTGCTGAATTTTCGCGGCCAGATCAGGCCGCGCTTTCCTTAACGCGTGTAGATATCATCTCTCGGCTTCCTCTACGCTACGTAGTCGCTGGACCCTACGCTTTTGTGAATGGCTGAGTCCATCAGGGCACCACCTTGGCCGGTGGTATCTATCTTCTTCTTCATCGTCATCTTCTAACTCCTCGAGATCTTCCACCCGAGAGGACTCATCTTGCTTGTTCCGAGATGGGAGAGGCCCTAGACGCTTGAACACTGACACGTCTCCTGCGTCCATCTTTTTTTGTCTACACTCTGGGCAGTTGCCGATTGTAGGCAATCGGCTCATCCCTGAATCCCAGCAATGCTTGAAGAAAGGACAATCCCAGTTTCTGTCCACGTCGTCTTGCTCTCTTGACTTTTCCTTGACGCGGCGCTCATATCTTTCGTCGTTTCGATCGTACCGACGATATTTCCTGTGATCCACGCTAGACCACGATCTTTTTCATCGTCGCTGTCGTATCGCCGGCGCTGGTCGTACTGACGCTCATATTTGTTGAGGAGGTGCTCGGAGAGAGGTCGCTGGTATCGTACGCTCCTCACTTGCTCCTCTGTGATGTAGCGCTTGTCACTACGTTGTGGCCGGTCACGTGGAACGGCCTCCTCTTTTTCTTTGCCACGAGAGCGGCTGCTCTCGCCTTTGTCCTTACCAGGGTGGTAGACAGGTCCTACCATGTTGATGCTGAACGAGAAACCTGGCTGACACCTCCCAGGGTAAGTGCACTCCACCATGTTAACGGCAGGGAAGGGATGCGTGTCAACTTTCATGGCGTACTGGCTGAAAATTAGACGGCCTTGTTCTATCGCCATTTGGATCTGCTGACGCCACACCCTGCAGTCGCTGGTGGTATGGGTGAACGTGTTATGCCACTTGCAGTATGGCCTTCCGTTCATCTCTTGCACCGTAGGGATTTTATGGCCTTCGGGTAACTTCAGCTGCTTCTCCTTGAGTAAGAGGTCGAAAATCTGCTCAGCTTTGCTTACGTCGAAGTCGAACCCTTTTGCAGGACCTTGTGGTTTAACCCATTTGCAGGACACGGGGTTTGCCCCCCGAGTCCATTCAGCTATGGCTACCTCCTGTTCTCCCGCAGAGTCTTCATCTTCCCGTGTCTCCACCAGGACTACCGCGCGCTTGAACTTGTCCTGGTACAACTCCGGGTGACGCTGTTCATATAACGATAGTTTCTGAACCATATGCGCCAGTGAAGTGTACTCTGCTTGGGAAGCCATATCCTTGATCGGCGATGCAAGACCCACCACTGCCAGATCGACTGCCTCTTTTTCATTCATACGAGCCGAATAGCATCGGTTCCTGACGACCCTGAAGCGCTGAATGTATTCAGATACCGTTTCTCTGCGCTTCTGTCGTATTTGTGCTAGATCGGCAATGCCAGCCTCGGAATCTTCTGAGTGATATTGCATGTGGAACTGTTCTTCCATCTGCTTCCAAGTCCGGATTGAATCTGGTGGCAGCGATGTGTACCATCCGAAAGCCGATCCTGTGAGAGATTGCGCGAAAAACCTCACACGTAATGGGTCTGATGCTGAGATCATGCCTAACTGCGCCAAATATCGGCTCACATGCTCAACTGAACTAGAGCCTTCTGATCCACTAAACTTGGAGAATTCAGGGAGCCGATATTTGGGTGGTAGTGGGATCAAATCGTACTCGTTGGGGTACGGCTTGGAGTAGCTGATTGCCCTCCTCTTCGGCACCATGCCGAATTGGTCCCTCAAGATTGCACTGATCTGATCCACGGCGCTAACTGCAGGAGTTGAGCTTTGATGATTCATCGGAGTGGCATACTTAGCTAGCCACGCCTGCTTCTCGGGATCCGATCCAGAAACCCCTCCTGCTGTTCCAGAAATCCCTACCATTGCAACCTGGTTCGTGCGCGCCCAGTTATTGCAGTCTGGCACATATGTGCACATGTATCCGTGCGGGATCTCCTTAGGCGGTTCATACAAGAACTGGTAATCACTAGGATCGCCACCGATCTTGTAGACGACGTATGCCGGTGAACTCGGCACTTCTGGTGCTGCTAGCGCGAACGGCATCGGTGGTCGGGTCTGGAACGGTTTCTCTCCTTGGTGAGTCCCTAGGGCAGGTCCTGACGGAGAGTACTGATGCTTCATGATTTCCTAGACCACGCGCAGCGCGACACGCTCTAAAGCGTTCACCAGGCTCTCAGAATGGCGGTGTAGCGAATGCGCTACCGTGTGATTAACCTCCTGACGTAGAGACCTGGTGCGTTCTTCTGAAGGAGTAGACAGATCCACTCCATCGAGAGCGCCTTCAGCTGAGAACCCTTTCCACCTGATGCCGTGTGAGCGGGTCCTCTGGAAAGAGCCGATGAGGTCGGTTTCGAGGAGAGCTTTGATCTCGTCGTACTTCTTCTTGTATTCCTCAGACAGCTCTTCGTACGTGACTGGATCTTCCGCCATCTCTGATGCGGATGTTGATGCAGTTGTTGTAGAAGAATGTCCCACCGGGCGTGCCAGAATGTGTTGACCACCAAAACCCACCGACGAGTAGTGACGGGCAACACTAAGAGCCGGGAGGCTCCCAGGACTGCTGTGGGCCCTGGTCCCTCGGGCGACGGCCCGCAAAGCTCCGGCACGCACGTCCGATGCTGGTGCAAGGGCGTGCCACCTGACCTATACCTGGTCAGGAAGGTGATGGATTGCTTTGACTAGTTTCCTGCATGGCATACACGTAAACATTAAATACGAGCCTCGATCGGCTCTCAGGTTGTCCTGTGAATCGGCTCAAGGAGCCGATCCACCCATGATTCGTATGAGATCTACGATAACATGGTGGTCCTGCTTGATCAATATTAAGTTAAAACAATCTACGACGATCTAGGGTTTTCACCACATAACCGGAACGTCCTACACGTGATTGAGCCTGGCAGACACGAAAGGTGATAATAAACCAGCTCTAGACAAGGCCTAAAAACCAACGTGGAGTTGATTCCCGGAACATCTTCTCTAGGACTAGCAAACTATACCCTACGTGCTACTGGATCCTTCAACCCGTTTATAAGGCCTAACTATGTAGATATTAAACTAATCCTTTAAGAACAAGGAGCAATCGTAACAGATCGAATCTACTAAACAATGACTAAGCAGGGTGCCACCCTTGCACCTAAGATCGGTACAAGGGTGGCTAGATATCCAGGAGTAGCATGACTAATCAAATACATCGAGAAAGTACCGATGCTAACCCTAACATATCCATGATAACGGTGTTGCTCGCCATAAAAAAGGCTTCTGCATAGCGCTTACCCATGAACAACAGATAAACAAGATTCTGCCTAGATCGCATCTTGCGATCTAGGCAGCATAGCGCTTACCCGGAAGAAACCCTCGAAACAAGGGGTGGCGATGCGCCTAGATTGGTTTGTTGTGAACGTGATCGTCCTCTTTCTCAATAACCCTAGATACATATTTATAGTCCGTAGACTTTCTAACGTGGGAATAATCCCAACCGTGTACGAGCTAAACTCTATCTTTTAATCCTAACCGACACGTATCCTACTATATTTACAGATACACGGGCAATTTAGCCCAAACTCCTCATACAAGGCCGATTCATGAATAATTTCCTCGTATATTTGCTAAGCCCATCTCAATCACGGCCCACTTCTAATTTGGTTAAAATCTGGTGATAACAGATATATAAACATTTATCATAAACATAAAGATATAAATAATAACCACTTTATTATTGCCTCTAGGGCATATCTCCTTCATGAGGTGCCAAAAATAACTCCAAGAAAAGAAACTTGATTGCACATAGAGGATGACATGTGGTTCCAATTTTGCAGTAGCGGTCTCAACGTTTCCAAGGCGGCACGGGATCATAAGAAAAAGGAAGTGGCCAGAAATCAGGGGGTCAAAAAATTCCAAGAAAAGAAAGAATTTTCGTTCATAGAGGATGACATGCGGTACCCATGATCCTGCATCGTAAATGGCTCGATCGGAGAGCGTTGAACGAGATGGCGTGATCGAGAAAAAAAACAATGCTAGAGAGGCTGCCATCTGGGCCCTACATCCCTGGGCGGTGTGGATTTGCGTTGACTTGGCTGGCGAACCCGAGAATTCGGGATGCACCACGTCCCGGGCCACCATACGCGACGTTTTGGACGTTTTCGTCGGGCTAGGTGGCCTCAAAAACGAGAAAAAAGTTTTGACATGCACCACGGAGAGACCAAAAATCGTCGGCCATGGTGCAGCAGCAACCACTGCGCGACTTCAACTTCGTCGGCTATGGCAACTTTTTTTGTAGTGTGTGGAGGTTTAAACAAGACTTGAGTGTCTTTGACACTCAATGAGTAAAAACACATGAGTGATTTTAGATCACGAATAATATGTACACAATCAGATGTCCTATGCTCTAAAAGTGTTGCGAGCATATACCAGAATGATTCATAAGATGATCATTGGACAACAGTAAGAATATCCCTGGGTGCTTTGTCAGAGCCAATGATATAAATATGTAGTTTTATACGGGGTAATGACAAAAAATCGTTGTAAGGTGTTAACCGATATTAGTTTGGTCACATATAAAATAAATTTCATCTCAATTAGGCTAAATGTGTTCATTAAAAGGTAGTACAATGGGCTACAAAAGTCTATGCTAGATTTAGATGAGTTCTAAATATTGTGACGGATTCTACAAACGAAGGCAGAGTATCTCATTATTTTGACAATGACCGAGGGTGTTTGAGTCGAGGAGTTCTTTGAGAACTTGGTGTAGTTCCGGTAGTGTCAGAACTATGAAGCTATATTGTATGTGACAATATTGGTAATATATTTCAGACCGCGGAATTAAGGTTCCACCAGAAGACCAAACATATACGATTAATGCCGACTCATTTGAAAAACTGAGTAGTGCGTAGAGACGCAAATGAATTGCTAAATACATATGTTTCTGAGTATGTCACATTCGTTGACTAAAACCTCTCCCATAAGCAAACATGATAAGCACCAGAAGGCCAAGGTGTTATATCTTTACAAATGTAAACTAGATTATTGACTCTAGTGCAAGTGGGAGACTGTTGGAGATATGCCCAAGAGGCAATAATAAAAGTGTTTATTGTTATATCTTAATGTTCATGATAAATGTTTACATCCCATGGTATAATTGTATTAACCGGAAACAGTAATACTTGTGTGTTTTGTAAACATAAAGGAGTCGCTAGTAAGCCTCTTGTTAAACTAGCTTGTTGATTAATAGATGATCATGTTTTCCTGATCATGAACATTGTATGTTATTAATAACAAGGCAATGTCATTAGGTGAATGATGTGATGGACATACACCCATAGTAAGCGTAGCATATGATCAAGTCATTTAGTTCTTTGTGCTTCAAGCTTTAATATGCATAGTAACTTAATCCTTCGACCATGAGATCTTGTTAATCACCTACGCTGGATGGATGCTTTGATGACACCAAACACTACTGCGTAAATGGGTTGTTATAAAGGTGGCATTAAGTGTTTGGAAAGTATAGGGTTGAGGCACTTGTATCAATAGTGGAATTGTCCATCCTAATGACGGATAGATATACTCTAGGCCCTCTCGGTGGAATGATATCTAATTAGCTTGCAAGCATGTGGCTGGTTCACAAGGGATGTCATATCACGGTACGAGTAAAGAGTACTTATCAGTAACGAGGTTGAACTAGTTATGGAGAGACCGACGATCAAACTTTGGATAAGTAAAATATCGCGAGACAAAGGGAATTGTTATTTTATGTGAATGGTTCTTTCGATCATGAAGTCATCGTTGAATATGTGGGAGCTATTATGGATCTCCAGGTCCCACTATTAGTTATTGATTGGAGAGGAGTCTCGATCATGTCCACATAGTTCTCGAAATGTAGGGTGACACACTTAAGGTTTGATGTCGTTTTAAGTAGTTATGGAATATGGAATGGAGTTTGAATGTTGTTCGGAGTCTCGGATGGGATCCAGGACATCACGAGGAGTTCCAGAATGGTCCGGAGAATAAGATTCATACATAGGAAGTCACTTTCTAAGTTTGGAAATGATCCGGTGCATTTATGGAAGGCTCTAGAATGTTCTAGAACCTTCCGGAAGAAATCACCATGGAAGGTGGAGTCCCGGATGGACTCCACCAACCCTAGCCAGCCAACCAAAGGGGAAGGTGGAGTCCATGGTGGACTCCACCACCATGGCCGGCCATAGGGGAAGGAAAGGGAGGAGTCCCACTTTCCCTAGGTTTCACCCATATGGAAGGTTTTGAGTCTGACTCTTATTCGGATTTTGGGCAAACCATTGCGGGTTGCAGTTGCACCTATATAAAGAGAGGGAGAGGGAGAGGGCTGGCTACCTCTTGAGCTGCACCACCAAGGGCTCCCAAGGCCGGCGCCCAAGTGCCCCTCCTCTGTCCCAAACCCTAGCTACTCCCTCCTCATTCTCCCGCAGTGCTTACGGCGAAGCGCTGCAGGAGATCTCCACCACCACCGTCACCACGCTGTCATGCTGGCAGGATTCTGATGAGGATCTACTACATCCGCTGGCTGCTGGAACAGGGAGAAGGACGTCGTCATCAACACCGTACGTGTGACCGAGTGCGGAGGTGCTGCCCGATTGTGGCACCGTCAAGATCTTCTACGCGCTTTTGAAAGCGGCAAGTGATCGAATACATCCACCACAAGATTTATCTCGTTAACGCTTAGCGATCTTCGAGGGTATGTTGATCTTCACCTTATTGCTACCATCTACTAGATTAGATCTGGGCTTGTTATTCGTTCTTGTGGTAGATTTTTTTTCTATGCTACGAATCCCCACAATATTTGCGCTGTGTGATTGTTGATCTCCTGCCATTGCGGCTCTTATGTAAGTATTGGTCATATGACATGTTCTAATCTTTTTATTCGGTACTGTAATGGATGATGTATTTGATACCAGTTCGGTTATGCTTTCATGACACACTGATCATGGGATCGCGAATGTGTATGCATAACGGGTGTTTCAGACAGCTAGTCCGGGGCCCCACAACGAGGATAAATGAAGCATCGAACGAGGAGGAGGAGAACAGCTGGACATGGTGTTGGACATGAAGACATCCCATGGACGCGCGACGGAGGAGAGGGAGGCATGCGCGAAGGAGGGAGAAGAAGACGTCCAGGGCGGTGCCACGCTCAGCAACACTGGACGCCACGCCGGCCAACCCGGCGCCACCGTCTCACACGCTGGATGACCCGGCAGGCGCCGGCTCCTGCACCGGTGCACACCGGGCACCGTTCCAGGGAGTCTGGCACCCACGCCTGGTGCCAGCCCGGCGCCAGGCCCGGTTCCTGCCGGACCACCCGGCCCCTAGCCCGGTCCACCGGCCCCAACGCCGGCTATGTACGAGTTAGTCTCGACCAGATCCCGATCTGGGTCGGTTTGTTATCATTATTTTCGACTTCTGGTCGTCCTGAACCCCTATATAAGTGCCCAGGACGCCCCCAAAACAAGCTTATACCATGTTTAAGATAAACCCTAGTTCATAGTTGATTGCTTTGCAATTCTATTGAATCTATACACCAATTCGCATTGATCTGGTGTTTTGCTACTGAAAGTTTGTGTGATCTGCTGTTCCATTGGGAATTAGAAGGTTGCAATTTACCGCTTCGTGATCAGCGGCTACATGTGCAAGTGAGTGGAGTTGCGAATATCTTGCATGGTTGAGAGCTGTTGCATTGGTGACATGAATCAATCGAGAGACTCGATTACATCATACAAGTTATCATCCACTTATCATCATGTTATCTTCGTTGGGTTCATCGCGTGTTCATCACTATCCACCGTGCTTACTGAGAAGATCGGGAAACCTCTTATCACTACTTCTATTACTACTTGCGTGCCCTAGCGATGAACTGGTCCACTAGTGATACTTGCTTACCCAAAAACACACCGCTAGAGGCACTCCGACGCAAACATACCGTTTAATGTTTAGTATGACCGGACGAGCCGCAAACAATCAAAATATGGATGTTTTTAGCGTCCGTTTGCATTGCCCCGTTGGAGATGTCCTAACCAACTTGACTTGAACACATCGCAACCAGCCTAGACCGAAGGAAGACATGCAGGACGTAGGTCACGCGCCTCCCCCATGACGGACCTCCCGGCGGCGCCTCCGCTGCGACCGAGATCCCGGCGGCGCGCCTCCCCGCCGGCCACGACTCCTTCTCCGAGCACTCCTCCATGGTACACAACCTCTTCAACCTTTTTCCCTCTTGTTCCCTCTCCTTCCTGTGCTCTCATGAAGGGTCTAAAACCTAGCTTTGGGGACTATGTAGTGTGGAAATGAGGAATCATCAATCTGAGCAGAGATGGATACTACTGAAGTTCCAGAAGGGTAATCTCACCTGCTACTAAATTGTAGCTGTAAAATTGGGCTGAATGCAAATGGAGCCTGGGAGCAAGGACTCGTCCAGGATGAGAAAAGCTCCATGAGAATGTGTCCAAACGTTTTTCTGAGCACAGTTAACGTACAGACCACGTGGTGCTAAAATGCAATAACGTAGCAACCTTTCAATGGCATTTTTCTAGCTTACAAACTTTGGATGGTATTTTTCTAAAGATTGGATATTTTAATGGTATGGATCTAATTTTCCCTATAGAAGAAGGGGTTCGGCGACATCGACGACGTATCCTGAGTCGACGTAGAGCCGTTAAACACGACGACCTTGTCGTGCTCTGCTCTGTCTGGCTGCTCCGTCACCGATGCCGACACAGGTGTATTAGCAGACGATGTCGCCGACGCGCCTGCTGGTGCCGCCACCGCCTCCGGTGGTGGGGTTGCTGCAGCTGCCTCGGTCGCCGTTATTTTGGCTTGGATGTCGTCGAGGATCATGCCTTTGTAGAAGTTGTGCGCCGCCCGCGTTCGGGGAGTCATTCCAGCTGTCAACGCGGTCAACAAGGACAACTGGACAAGTCCTCCTTGTGTTTCTTGAACTCTATCTTCTCATCGTGCCTCTTGAGCAGCGTCACCCACCTTTCGTCAACCTTTTTGTGCGGATGAGAAAGGTCGAGGATACCTCGGTGAGGCACTTGGTGATCGGTGACTACGTCTTCTCGGTCGCCACTGCGTCTGCAGAGGCGGCCTTGGCAGCCTTTTTGCCGATAGGGGTACCCTGCCAATGTTGCGAGCAGCGCATCTAGATCAATGGTGCCATCTTTCCCCTTCGACAGGGAAATACGTGTCAACCGCCACTTCTCGCTCTTTTTGAGCTTGCTATGGCAATGCAGCAGCATGAAAGGCCTATACCCTTCTGAATTCTTCCGGTACAGCCCCATGGCGCGGTTGAAATGATCAAATCAAGTGCAATGGACTATCAGATCGTGATTAAAAGAGGCGCTAAATTGGTGGTAGAAAGAGGCGTCCCGTATCACCGGCATTTGTGCCGCTGTCTGATCTGTTCTCGAGCTCGGTACGGTATCCATGGAACATGTTCACCGACGCTTGGATGATGGCCTAGCGCGTCGACAGTGCCTTTTGGATCCTCTTCATTGGTATCGTGCGGTAATCCTTGTCGAATAATTTGCGCTCGTCGAACTCTTCCTTGATCCTCGCCCAGTACTTACCCTACTTATGGTTGGTGCCGATGATCGAGTCGTAGCTCACCGTCGACCACGACTTGCAGAGGCACTGATCTTTCAGAACCTTCCACTTGGGGCCTCGTGAGCCCGAGGCTGCCTTCTTATTCTTTCTCACGCCGGCCACGTCAACCTCCACGAGATACTCTGCATCCTCCATGGCATCCTCCTCCTTCTCGTCTTCTTCGTCGCCGTCCTCTTTGTCATCCTCGTCGTCCTCCTCCTCCTCGTCATCCCCTTCCTCCTTCCAATAAGAGGTCAATTGGGAGTGGTTTGAATTACTCCTTAAGTCAAGGGTTAGTTGAAGGAAGTCCATTTGAAAGTATCAAATGACCATCCATTTGATTAAGAATTGGTGGATGAGGATACAGTGTGGTAGATCAGAGATGTGCAAGAGTTGCCATTTGAAATAGAATCCATTTGAAAGATATTTGAAACTCCTCAATTGTCTAGGGACAAATGGGAAGGGATTTAATTGAAAATGATGTAGCCCTACCCAAGGACGACACTACATCAAGAACAACAAGCCCTCCTCGTGGTCCAATGACACGAGCTCGATCCCAAGCCATACACCAAGAGGTGAATTCGCTCCTTTCCACGTATACATTTGATACCTCTTTGGATGGCATGCTACTTCATGCAAATACCTTGTGTTCAATTAGGTACATCGGTCTAGACACAAGCCATGGAGACCAAGCCAATGGAGAGGGAGCTGAAAATGAAGAAGATGGAGCTACAGCGCCCCAGCCGGGACTTCCGCCCCTAGGACCGGAACTTCCGCCCAGATTCCCTGTGAACATCATCCAGCCAGAACTTCTGCCCCGAGAGACCGGAACTTCCGCCAACCGGAACTTCCGCCCAAGTTCCGCCCTAGTTCCGAAAATGCGCCAAAACGCCCCGGGATGTTACTGCAAGGAAATCGGTCGTTTCCGGAACTAGGCCGTAAGTTGGCCGGAACTTCCGCCCCGACCGGAACTTCCGGCCTCCAGGATCGAAACTTCCGCCCCCTGAGGCGGAACTTCCGCCTACACGCGTTTCAGCACCAAAACTGGCAGATTCAGCATGTAACTTACCCCTTCGCCCCACCAACTATAAATAGCCTTGTTGGCTCAGATCTGAGATTAGACTTGATGTGAAATTAAACCTGAGCTTTGCTCTTGACCCTTGTGGGAACCCTACCATAGATCTTAGATCTTGTACCCACCCGGGCTCCTTATCAAATTGTGACGCCCCAAAACCGGTACCATGAGGATTCCAGCGATCCTGCCGAAAACCGCACGATATCGATTCAGAGACGCCCTCCGACACGACGTGCGCGACGAATCACACACGTGGTGCTAGAGGAATTAACACGAGCGATAACATTACAACAGGATTACAATAGAGCCCACAAGATACATATATTACAACAACGAGACTCCAACGAGTCAAGATACAAATATACAATACAAAGATCCAATTCATACAGAAGGTCGAATACGTTCGAGTACGGACAAGATACAAATTAGACTAAGAGTCCTGAAAATAACCAGTGGCGTCCATAACCCTGCCCAGGCCAAGACGGAAAGGTAACCTTGCTAACGTCGTCATCTTGTACCTGTGGAAGTCGGGCCATCGGTTGCCGACAAAAGGGAGGAAACATAAGAGAAAAACAAAAGGCGAGAGTAAGTACCAAGGAACAAACTCCAACACGTACTTAGCGAGACTAGAAATGGCTATGCTCGCCGGGCGAGTATATATATATCGCCTGGGGCTATATGGTAGGTTTAGCGGCAGCAAAACTATAACCAATAGAGACATGCTAGAACATCCGTCTACTCAGAGAAGATAAGAGAGTGCACAAGATAACAGATTAAATACTACACAAACATAACCCAGCCAAATACACATATCCCCTTCAAAAATTGCGAAGAGGCAACATAAAAGGCACTCAACGGTGGACAAGTTTTATTAGGTATCGGTTGTAGTAATGCTATATTACTACGCAAGTATTAGCAGATTATTAGCAACAAGATAACGGTGTAAGTTGTTCTATGATCAAGCTATACAATTCCAGGTCGTCCATAATCGTGGACACGGCTTATCGATAAGATGTACACCCTGCAGGAGTTGCCCAAATGTAACCATACGCATGCTCGACCCACTTACGATAGGTGGATATCTCACAACAAGACCGTTCCCAGTTCAACAAGAAAGTCTAGGGGGCCACCCGACTAAGCTACCCGTGACGAAGTTCGGCCGTACTCCGAGATGAACTCAGGGTTTGCATCGGAGGCTAGGCGTGCAAACCACACGCCTCGCTAAACGTCCCGCGGGGTACAATACAGAATATAAACACCCGAAGGCAACAAGAAGTAAACACCCGAAGGCAACAGTAAGTAAAGCATGGCATACATGGCATAGGCAAATAAAACCAAGGTTGTGGCCCCCTTTTCAACTGACTTGAGAAAAGGTAATGGGTGAGGGGGGTCACAATAATTGTCCCCACGTACGGGTAGAGCGCTCAATCTCGGAACAGATAACAAGAACTCGGGTCCTAGGGCACATTAGCAAGTCAAAGTTCCGATGCTTTCGCAAAGGGGCTCACAGATGCCTCTGCTTACAATTTTAGTTGTTAACAAATAAGTAAAGCATGTGTATCTCCAACAACTGATATAGCATGTGATAACCTCCCAACAACCCAACATATCCCGATAACAGATCGAGATAAACAACAAATCCTAAACACGCCTACGACTCGCAAGGCTCAATCATCAAGCAACGGCTATGGATAAGGAATGGTGCATATAGGATTATTATGGTAACAAGTGGAATAGGACACGTGAGTCAATAAAGAATCGCAACATAAGGATAGGAGTGCGAGGGAGAGAGTAAAATAGGTGAAGAGAGAGGGCTCGCCAGTGAAAAGCTGCAGAAGAACTTGTCGAAGACTCGTCGTATCTCACATCAACACTTCGTGATCCTATCCGGGAAGAAGAAAAGCGCTACAAAAAACAATGGATGCAATTCTTACTACTACGGATAAAGAACCGGCATGATCATGATATGATATGCATGGCATGGCAATAATGATGCGATGCAACTTATCAAATTTAATCAGAGTCGGAACCCCGGACAAACAGATTAGGTTGGAATTGCATATCTACCGGCAAAGTTAAGTGTTTATTAGCATGGCAACACATAGCATAGGTGAGCTAGATCAATTTTAAACGGAGCGGAGTTAACCCTAGTCGGAAATCCGAAATACTCCGCATATATGTGAGGTGAATTACGCAAACTATCAACGGACGACATGATGTGAGATGCAAACAGATGTATGGATGGCATATTCTTGTTCCTCTCATTTTTCTTATAAAAAATGATGTATAACACATTTTCATATGAATTACAGATTAATAATTATTATCAAAATAGTGTTTTTGCTATTTTAAAAGTAAGTAACAGATTTATTTAATTCGAAAAGGACCTGAAAACAAATTATACAGTGGGGAAGGACCCCGGGTTCATTACAAGATTTACATGGGGTTATGAGTAAAAGTCTCAGCAGCAGGACCGCGGGTTGAGAGAGGAAAACAGACAGGGGGCTGGTTGTAAAAAGAGAAGATCTGAGGGGAGGAGGGGATTTATCACCGGGGGTTTCTACCCTAGGTCGCTGACGGGTGGGGCTAGCGTGCTGACGTGGCGGCCAGTGTGGCGAAGCTTGCGCGGCATGCAGGTATGCCGCTCGCGTCGCAGAACTGGTGGTCACCGCGGCGGGGCGTCGCGCTCGCGAACGAAGCAGGGGTCTCCAGGATACGCGCGAGGCCGCATCGGGCTCGCCGTGTCGAGGCAGACCAAGGGGAAGTGGCGCCGCCAGGAGGAGGTCACCGGAGAATGGTGGCGATGATGATCTATGGCGGCAGCTACGGCATCAACGACGGAAGCGGGAAAAACAGAAGCAAACGAAGCAGGGAAGATGTCTAGGAGATGCGCAGGTACAGCCCGAAGCTCAACGTACCTATGGCTCGGGCAGCAGAGGAAGGAGGTCGCCGGAATTTGGGGATTTTTCACCGGCGAACGGGTTGGGGGACGAGGATTTGGGCGTCGATTGAGGGGGGCCCTTGTCGATTTTCTTGCAGCATGAGAAAGAGGGCGACGGGATGGAGCTGCGAGTGGTCTCAGAGCGAGAAGGGGTGGTCTGAGGCGAGCGATCGACGGTGAACAGGCGGCGGTGGCTCACGATGGTTCTCCCCTCGCGTTTTTTTGCAGTCGAAGAAGAAAGGAAGGGGATTGGAGAAGACTTGCACGAGGAGGAAGCGGGGCGTGGTCCAGACACGAGAAAAAGAAGGGGAAGGCTCAAGCGGGGGAGGGTGGTGCGGTGCTGGTGGGGAAGGACCACTGCGAAAGGGGAAAAGATGAGATCACACTCTCCTCGTGATAGATGACGACGAGCAGAGGGCGTACCCCTTCGGTGTGGCTGAAGGAGAGAAGAAAGTGGGCCAAAGGGGTACCAGGCCGTCGGTGGGCTGGGCCAGGCCGCAGAAAGAATGAAGGAGGGAGGCCAAGGTGGAATGCCGGGGGTTTGGGTCCAGGGGGAAAGGCCAAGTTAGGTGTTAGGGTTTTATTTTATTTTTATTATAAAAACTGTTTTGTAGTTTGATTTGAAAACAAATTAAATAAATTTTGAATTTGAAATAAAGTGAGGAATAGACACAACAAAATATTTTAATAGTAAATTTATTTACATGGAAGTGTTTGGGTTTTGTTAATAGAGGAGGAGAAGATTTTATTTTTGTAATACCATATGAGAGAAAAATAAAGATTTAGGGTTTGTAAAATACTTTTTATTTGACAAAACATGGAGATGATGATGCATGATGATGCATAAACAAAAAGGAGCAAGCAAAAAATCTATAGGGGTACTACCCTGGGCTGTTACACGAATCCTATTGCATCTCTTTGGTGACTTCTACCAATCTTGGTCTTTTGCTTGCACTTCTACCCTTGGGTCTTTTGCTTGCACTTCTATCGATTTTGGTCTTTTCACCCTTCTAGATCTATAGGATTTCGATTCGTCGATCTTTTTGCGGGACTTCTACCGAAAGGTCTTTTCCTGCAACTTCTATCGAGTTGGTGGTTCGGGCCAACGAGGACAAACCGATTTGTGTGTGTGTGTGTGTGAGTTTGTATCCCACGATTCCCCTCCGCGTTCTTCGTGTTCATCGCGTTCTTCTACCTCCCCCACGAATTCCATCCAAATCCGTGAAGACCGGCACACCCTTGGGCTTAGCCCTTATCATATGGTATCAAGAGCTCCTTGGTTGCCACAGATTTGACCCCCACACCCCCAAAAAAATTCTTGAGAATTTTTTCGAAAATCCCAAAAAATAGCCTCAAATTGGCCTTGGTTGGATCTCTCGATTTGTTGAGTTTTTGGTGGTTTTGGTCCAATAGAAACTTGTCTTTGGTGTTGATCTGCAATTCCCCCACCTTCCCACAGCTTTTAGCTTCAAATTTTTCGCGAATTCGAAGATTTTCGGCCCGAATTTCCGCCCAAATCGAAGAACAGCCCGCAGATCTGATTGCGACCGGAAGTTCCGCCCGGCAGGACCGGAAGTTCCGCCCGGGACCGGAAGTTCCCCCCCCAGACACCGGAAGTTCTGCCTGGCCAAAATTTTCACAGCTAACTTCGTTTTTCGCATTGGTGCTATCCCTTTTGTGTTTGGACTTCGGTTTGAGTGCCATTTTAGCTACCACAAAGCTTCCGCAACATCGACAATGAGGACGGCACCCCGAGGATCCAAACGGTTCATTTGACACCTCCACCACCATAGCAATTTCAAGGTCATCGTCCATCATCATCAAGTGGTATAACTTGCCTCCTAACTTGTAGCCCTAGCCTCTTTTGTGTACCTTTCCTATCGAGAGTGGCTTTCTAGTGTTGCGAAGCATTGCGCAAGCGTCCCGACCGTGAGGGTGTGCGTGTATTGAGCAAAGCTACGAAGCAAGCTCGTTTGAAAATATAAACAAAAGAAGTGTGACATACTTACTTAGATAGTAGTAGCCTTGCATAGTGAGAAAAAGAAAGAAAAATACAAAAAAGAAAAAGAGTGTGAGTGACACCTATACACAAAAGAGTCCAAAGATTATAAGCAAAAGAGAGAAAAGAGAAGAGAGGCGTCTTGTGCAAATCTTGTTGCTTCTCAATTTTGCAACCAAGCCACGGTCTCTCTTGAGTTAGCGAGACACCGAGCTAGTAGTCTTCGTTAGGACCAATTTTGTTCGTGCTCATTTTCATAAGTCGCGCTAACCCCATTTTGTCCCACGCGTGTGTTCCACCTTGTGTATGCCTTTTGTGATCACCGCCTTTGACTTGTGACTTTTGGATCTTACCCACTTATGACAATAGACTTTTAGTTTGGTTCTTCCATTTGGCTTTCCACATCCATACCTAACACCATATAGAGTTTTTGGTTTTGTGTGTGTGCATACATATCAGTTGTCCTTCGACTTGAAACACCTTTTCGATTTTGGTTTCCAAGTTTTGACACTTTTGCTAGTTTTTCCTAACCACCCACCACATAGTTCTTATTTTAGTGGAGAAGAGAACCAACTACCGATGACGCGGCATACATATCGCGCTAACCATGTCTAGTGGAGAAGAGAACCAACTACCGATGACGCGGCACCAACATTGGATAGCTACTCAAGCCGTCCACGCCAAGCTCAATGAATTTGAAGCAATGATGAAAGATACCAACATCCGCTATGAAGAAAGAGCTCAAGTGCAAAGGATAGACCTCAATAACCAAGTTCAAGACCTCCATGACAAGATGGAAGCTAATGGCAACGAGTTGAAAGCAACACTCGCCATACAAGGTCAAGAAACAAGAGAAATGAAGACGACGTTGGACAATATCCTTCATACACTCAACCATCAAGACAATAGAAGACACCACTCAAGGTCTTCGCGCTCTCATAGTTCAAGGTCACGAGCTCCTACACCGTCTCACCATGATTCCAATGAAGACCCACGCCACCATAATGTGGATGCTCAAGTGCTTCACCAACAAGCTCAAGAAGCGGAGCAAGCTCGACTTCGACTTGTCCAAGAACGTCAACGCCTTCAACAAGAGAATCTCCATGCTCAATTCCAACAAGAACAAGAACGCCTTCGACATGATCAAGAGCTAGTTCAAGCAAGGGAACTGTGGTGACCCTGCATACCACTGCATGTTGTAGTATGCCAGTCGTTGATATAACATTCACGAAGTACCATTCTGCAAATATTACATCCCTCAGAGTAGTACAACAGAACATAGTAGGTCCATAACTCATTCATTAATTATTACAAGCATAATGTATATATCATCTCGGAGCTCCTCTTGGGTCCTAAGAGGAATACTCCTGGGTTCGAGGCGAACCCAACTTAACTTATAATACAAGAGTCTTACTAAGTGGTACATTTATTCCCTCGAGCAGCTAAGTACTAAGAGTTCATACTGCTCGGATACTACTACTACTCGGTTATTCTAGACTTGATCTCCTCCGGAATCCTCCCCGGTTCTGTAGACTATAAGGTAGTTTACGCCTTCAACACCTCCAGACAGGTCTGGTTCTTCATAGCCGATGAGCTCGGCTCCTTCAGGGTTGTCGTTGTCCTCCTCCAGACAGTTCAGACAATCTAAGTAGGGGATTTAAGAGTGGGATGAGTACGAGCGTACTCAACAATTTCATTATAGATAAGAGGTGTTTAATGCAATAGCTACGATATTAGACCAGAAAGTCTAATACCAATGCAGGTTTTGATAAACATTTCTTCAAGAGGTTGCTTTTATTTCCAAGAACTATGTCCGTCAGCCTTCACCGGTTTACTAGAACTTCATGGAGCTCCTTTCCGGCCGCATTCGCAGTTCCATATCCCAGAACAGGGAGTGACAGGTCACGATTCATTACACTCTGCAGAGGTGTGTTGCTTTACCCATAAGAGATCTTAACCTTGGTGCCAACCGGGCAGCTTTCCCGTACACACTTCCTTCGGTGTGAGGCCCGGTATAAGGTCATAGCCAATCATATTCCTCCGCTACCTCATACACCCACCCTTTGTTGCAAACCCCAACCCTGGGTCCTCGCCGGTCCTCTTACACTAATTAAGGATGGACCCCGACCGCGACAACAGTTCTGGGCTCTACCATAAACTCCTTCACCGGCAGCTGCAACCCATCATAGACCGCATTACCGTGGGGAATTAGAATGGGATCCCCACCCTCCGGTTGTTCTCGCAAGATACAACTGCTACGGTAAGCGCATCCGTTGATGTACAAGAGGTGGAAATACGATTGACTATTCCGTCCCACTCCAGATCTTATGGTTAACACGGGTATTACGGCACAAGAATCACTGGACGACATTTGTTGTTTAATCCTAGATGGATATAAACCCTTGCAATGGAACCTCCACCATATCAACACAATCCATGGTTCCATTGCCCACCACATAGTCATATTCATAGTTATGAAAATAGTGGTTTTGGTTTTTATGCAATAGTGGTAAACATAGTACTTTGCAACTAATTTAATAAAAATACTCGAATGATATGAGCAAGTGATGAACTTGCCTGAACACTGCAAAGTGTTGCAGTTGGATGGTGTGGACTGACCCTTGTCCTCTGTTTCTAAAAAATAGCATCATTGTCCGATAAGGGCAATGGTTAAAGAAGCATTGATGCATGATTCCATTTTTTAGGGTGTGTTCCCCCCTTCCGATGTCGTTATTATTTCATGTGAGAGGTTAATACTAAGAATAATTTGGGGATACTCTATTTAGAGCAAAATGCAACCTTGAAATGTTGTCAAGGTGTTTTTTAAAGTCCAAGAGAATTTATGGACTTATTTTCATTATTGAAAATAATATATGTGATTTAAATGATTATTTTAATCATCAAATTTGAAATTATTCTTGTTTATCTTCAAAAATTCTATTTCATATTTTATTATGATAGAGTTTTTTATACTGTGTGGTTTTCATATTTTTAATTATTTTTTTAGAGCTATTTTTCATTTTCTATGCATTTTCAAAGTTTCTGTGTTAATTGGAATTATGAAAAGTCTAAAATGCCCCTGGGCCCACTTGTCAGGGTGGCCCAGCGGGTTAACCCTAACCCGAGCCACACTTGGGCTCGGTTGGTTGCACCGACCCCTTTCTCCTCTTCCTCGCGAAACCCTACCCCGAGCTCTGGCGATCCCTGCGTCGCCGCCGTGCTCGCTGAATTGTTCCGGCCATCTCCGGCCGCCCCCGCCGGCGAGATCGGTCGCAAACGAACGGCCGCTCGACGGCGCGCCCGTTGATCCGCGTCGATCCGTGTTTCGCCGCCGCCATCGTTCGCCCCAAACGCATCTGCGACACGGCCGTGGTGTGCCGTGACGATCTCGTCGCCGCCGGTGCGCCTGGTGCTGTGGCTCGGCCGTAGGCCTCGCCGTGCCTGCGCTGGAGCTTCCGCGCTTCGGCGACCGCCTGGCTTGGCCATGGCTTGGCGCTGCCGTGGCCAGGCTGTGCCGCTGTACCGCCATGGTGACGCCGTGGCGCTGCGCCAGGTTAGTGCGCCTCCATCTTCTCCCTTTCTTCCTCCTCCTCTGTGCCATGCTCTAGTTACTGGCCTGCCTCTCCTCGTGGAGATGCTGGCACCGCCGTGATGCTGTTGTTGTGCTTTGCTAGCTTGCGTGTATGCTGCGATGCTGTGCTGCTACCCTGGATCCTACTCTATTGCTCTCTTTCATGCCCTGCTGTTACTTGCTATCTACCCTGGCTTGCAGTAATTGTGCATCCATGCTGTTGTGCATGCTATTAACCCTATAGCTGCTTGCCATTCTTGCTAGATTCTTGCTCTGTGCTTTTGTTCATGTTATTATGCTTGCCAGACACTCAAGTGTGTTCATGATTATTGTCCGGGCTTGATTACAGTGTGTAGTCCTTGCAGTTTTGCAAGTACCAGAGCAATTGTGTGCTAATTCTTGTGCTCAATTCATGATTATGCTCAATTGAGCATTACTGTGGGCTTAACAGTGTTATTCAGTAATGAATTGATGTGTGCTTTGCTTGTGTAATATGATCCAGTGGTTCATCAATCATTTGTTGTGCTGCTAGATACAATCATAAGTTAATTATGTGATTATCTGTGAAGCAATTATTGATTATATGTGACTATTTCATTGTCTGGTTTCTGCTCTGCTGCTCAGTGATGCTCTAGCATGCACTGGTATGCTCTAGCAAACTTCTGATGATCACATGGCTATCAATTGCTTGTAAATGATGCTGTTTCATAACTGTGCCTCACTATTGCTCATGTTGTGTTGTGTATGCATCACACAGGCTTGGCCTGGTGTGTGCTGTTGCTTGCTTAAGCATCAGTTGATGCTTGCAATGATCCATTGGATCATCTGCAAGGCTCTGGTTCATCTATTGCTTGTGTATTTCATTTATCTGTGTTGACTTGCTTGGCTGAATGGATAAATGATGTGAACTGCTTGCAGTTATGATCATCTTTTTTTAATTGTGACAGACTAGATGGATGCCAACCCTTGGTTGTGTACCCTAGTCCATTATTTGAACCCTTATGGTGATGATAACTGTGCAAGGCTTGTGATTTGGGGCTGTTTCTGTGGTTGAGGTGGCCTCAACAGCAATTCTTGCTGTTCAGGATGCTCCCACCCCTGTTGGCTAGCTGTGGCTTGATGAATGCATCACTGGACAATCCCTTGTTGGATTTCCAGTGAGCTTTACTGGTGACAAACAAAAATAGACACAATCTGTCTATCTGTCTGATGGCTTGCTGGGCTTTAGGTGCTAGGTGATTTTTGGTTGAACAGATAGAGTCATTCCTTGATGGATTTCTCTGGTTAAACCACTGCTTTGGTTAACCAGTGTTCCCTTGGTGATTTCCTGTTTGATTCATCCATGTTTGCTTGCACCAACTGACACAATTGCCAGATGATGACACAAACAGGGTATTCTACCCTTCTGTGCTCCTGTGATGCATATTATGCTTATTTATGAGCAATACTATGGTTTGCTCATGTTTATTTGGTATACCTCACTCCAGCTCCTAGAAATGGGTGTTGGTGTAGAGGATTTGCTTCTGGTTGGATTTATGAGCTTGCCCTGCTCCTCCTGGCTTGCTGGTGATGCTTGATTAACTTTTGGTGATTGTGGAATAGGTGAGACAGCTCTGGATGTTCACCTGTTCTTGGTGTTCTTGAGATGTTCTTGCTATCTGGTGACTTACTCTGCTGCTTGTCGATGAATGAAGCTAGGGTTTACTGTGGAAAAGGTTTTATACCTCCCTGCTTTGTTTCCCTGGTCGACAACAAGGCCTGGCCACACTTGGTGACTCACTGACCTGTGTGTGTGTGTGTTGTGCTGCATGCACACTGCCTTGTGAGCAGGCTGCTTGTGTGTGTAGGCTAGGTGCTTGGTATCTGGGCTATGAGCAGATCAGCTCGGTAGAGTTGATCATATCTGCTCAATTCCCATTTCTTTGCTAACCTGCCAAGTGGCTTTGCCACTTGGCATAACACTTGTCTTATTGTGTTTGTGTGCAGGTTTTTAAAGATGATGAACAAATGGAGATGAAGATCATCAAGTCCAAGACTAAATGAAGATTAATTTGTAGTGTTTAGGATAGAATCTGACATTGTACTTTTCTTTTATTTTCTTTTTCTATTTTTGCCAATTCTTGTAATGTGTTGAACTATTTCTTTATTTCAATTTGGAATATTGTAAAGACAATGTATCTTGTGTGATAATCAATAAAGCTCAAGGTTTTCTCTAATGAGCTTTACTTATTATTTGTATTGTTTAGATTGTGTATTATTTATAATTTTTTATTGAATTATCTCAAGTTTGAACTATGAGATCTCTATTTGATGTTTGAATTTGAAATTCAAATTAACTTTAGGTTTGAATTCAATCATGCAACTTAAAATTGAATTCAATTATGCAACTTAAGTTTGTGATGCAATATCCCTTCTCTCTTCTCCAAAACCCTAGTTTAGTTGAATAAGAGCAAGTTTGTCGCACTCTCGAAACCCTAACCCTGTAAGGTGTCGAGAGAGAAACTTGTCCCCCTTCGATGCAGTTTTATTTTAAAAGCGCGAAATTTCCCCAGAATTTACGATGCAATGCACATCCCTTTCTAAAATCTACCCCTCGATCGTCTCTAAACCTGGGATATTACAGCCTTTCCCCCTTAAAGAAAACTTCATCCCGAAGTTGTGGTTGTAATACCTGAAGAGTTCGGGGTATGTTTTCCTCAGGTCTTCCTCTTTTTCCCAGGTGGCTTCTCTCTCGGGGTGATGTTTCCACTGTATCTTACAGTACTTAATAGCTCGATTCCTGAGTTGTTTCCAGTTCTCCTCGAGAATCTTCGCTGGCTTCTCGATGTAGGTCAAATCTGGTTGTAACTCGAGCTTATCATGTGACACTGGCTCATCTGGGGGTCTTTAAACATTTCCTGAGTTGCGACACATGGAATACGTTGTGAACTTGGGATAACCTTCCCGGTAGTTCCAATTCAAAGGCTAACCCTCGATTCTGACTCAAAATTTTGAAAGGTCCGATGTATCTAGGGCTTAACTTTCCCTTTACTCCAAATCTCTGAAGACCTTTCATCGGGCTCACCTTGAGATATACCATGTCTCCAACTTGTGGCTCCCATGTCCTTCTCTTCTGATCGGCATAACTCTTTTGCCGACTTTGGGCTATCTTCAACCTATCTCTTATAATGTCAATGATTTGTTGCTTTTCCTTGACATAATCAGGGTTGAACTCTTTGCTTGCTCCAGCTTCATACCAGCATATGGGTGATCTACACTTCCTTCCGTACAGAGCTTCGAACGGTGCCATCTTGATGCTGCTTTGATAGCTATTGTTGTATGAAAACTCTGCTAGTGGCAAGTGTTCTTCCCATGATCCTCCGAAGTCTAGGGCACAAGCCCTAAGCATATCCTCTAGGATCTGGTTAGTTCTCTCTGTTTGTCCACCTGTCTGAGGATGATAGGCGGTACTATAGTCCAACTTGGATCCTAAAGCTTCATGTAGTTGCTTCCAAAATGCTGACGTGAACACGGATCCTCGATCCGACACGATCTTCTTGGGCACTCCATGTTTACTCACGATCTCTTTGATGTAAAGATCGATGAGTTTCTCTCCTTTATCCTGCTGATTTACCGCTAAGAAGTGTGCACTTTTCGTCAACCGGTCCACGATTACCCATATCATGTCCTTCTTTTTATTGGTCATGGGTAGTCCGGTGATGAAATCCATTCCTATTTCCTCCAATTTCCATTCTGGGATTGGTAAAGGTTGTAACTTTCCTGCCGGACTCTGGTGTTCAGCCTTCACTCTTTGGCAGGTATGGCATTCCGCCACGTATTGTGCTATCTCTCTCTTCATATTATTCCACCAGAATAACTCCTTGAGATCCATGTACATCTTTGTACTTCCCGGATGTATGGAGTATGGTGTTTGATGGGCTTCCCGGAGTATTACTTCCTTGATCTCAGCAATATCCGGAACGCAAATCCTCTTTTGAAACCATAGTGATCCTGATTCTCCTCGGTGAAATTCTGATGGTCTACCCTCATCTATCCTTCTCATCTCCTCTACGATGAATGGATCGTCCAATTGACCCATCATTATCTCATTCTTTAAGTTAACATTTAGCTCATCGGCTACTTGTAAAGCCGATAGTCCTTCATGAGCTTCTTTCTCCCAAAGTTGTATTTGGGCTTGGCTTATTTCCTTCCTCAACTCCGGTGATAACTCTTGTTCTACTCCTCCAGTGCTCTTCCTACTCAAGGCATCTGTTACAACATTAGCCTTTCCTGGAGTATACTTGATGGTCAAATCATAATCCTTGATTAGTTCAAGCCATCTTTTCTGCCTCATATTGAGTTCCTTCTGAGTGAAGAAGTACTTGAGACTCTTATGATCCGTATAGAGCTCACACTTGGCTCCATAGAGAAAATGTCTCCAAGTTTTAAGTGCAAATACGACTGCTGCTAGTTCTAAGTCATGTGTTGGATAATTCACTTCATGAGGTCTGAGTTGCCTCGATCCATAAGATATTACCTTCCGATCCTGCATGAGTACGCAACCCAATCCATGTTTGGATGCGTCACAGTACACGGTGTAATCCTTGCCAACTTCCGGAACTGCTAACACCGGTGCCGTGGTGAGTTTCTCCTTCAGAGTTTGAAAACTCTTCTCACACTCCTCCGACCACACAAATGGTGTGTTCTTTCTTAACAGCTTCGTCATTGGTCCTTCTATCTTGGAGAATCCTTCAATGAATCTCCGATAGTATCCTGCCATTCCTAGGAATCCTCGGATTTCCTTGACAGTCTTGGGTGCTTCCCAATCTAAAACTGTTGCTACCTTGCTCGGGTTAACAGCTATTCCATCTTTGCTAATGAAATGACCCAGAAATTCCACTTGGTCTAGCCAAAATTCACACTTGCTGAACTTGGCATAGAGTTGATGTTCTCTTAGTGTTTGCAACACTAACCTCAGATGTTCAGCATGTTCAGTTTTATCTTTGGAGTATATCAAGATATCATCGATGAATACGATGACAAACTTGTCTAAATATGGCATGAAGATCTTATTCATAAGATTCATGAAGATTGTTGGGGCATTGGTTAATCCAAAAGGCACTACAAGGTATTCATGATGTCCATACCTTGAGACAAAGGCGGTTTTCGGAACGTCTTCCTTCTTGATCTTTATCTGATGATAACCGGACCTTAGATCAATTTTGGAAAAGACTCCCGCGCCTCTAACTTGATCAAATAGATCTTGTATTCTAGGAAGTGGGTACTTGTTCTTGATTGTGACATTGTTCAAATTCCTATAGTCTCCGCACATCCTTCTACCTCCATCTCTTTTATCTACGAAGATCACAGGTGATCCCCATGGTGAAACACTCTCTTGTATGAATCCTTTCTGTTCCAAGTCATCCAATTGCTCCTTAAGTTCTTTCAACTCCTTAGGCCCCGTCTTATATGGTGCTTTAGCAATCGGAGCTGTTCCTGGAATTAGATCGATAGTGAATTCTATCTCCCTGTCTGGTGGCATTCCAGGTAATTCCTTAGGAAACACATCCTGGAATTCATTTACTACAGGTATATCTTCCAACTTCACCTCCTTCATGCTGTTCAGCTGTAGCTCTACTTCGATCTGTGTATGCTTGTCTCCTTGGTAGATCATTCTACTTCCATCGGGGCTTTTCAAAGACACAGTCTTATTCACACAGTCGATCAATGCTCCGTTAGCTTCTAACCAGTTCATACCAAGAATGACATCAATGTCCTTCATCGGTAAAATGAACAGGTCTGCGTCAAACGCGCATTTATTGATCATAATGACTTGTTTTTGTTTGGTATGGGTTACTACTATCGTTCCCCCCGCGGAAAGTATGGTTATGGGTGTATCTAACTTAGTGCAACTAATCCCATGTTTGATGATGAATTGTTGAGAAATGAATGATGTAGTTGCACCAGTATCAAAAAGTACTTTGCCAGGATAAGTAAGTATCTGGAGCGTACCTATCACTGCCTGATCGGAGTTAACCACCTCCTCCAAGCTGGTGCAGTTTAACTTGCCGAAGGGTTTCTTGTTCTTCCAATTCCCTCCGTTGTTTCCTCCTCCTGACTGACTTCCTCCATTCTTTTTCTTAAGGCAATCCCTAAGCATGTGTCCTTCCTCGCGACAACCAAAGCATATCACTCTTGGTTTCTTGCAATCCTTCGAGTAATGCCCTGTGTATCCACAGCTTCGGCAGACTATTTGCGCCATGCTAGGATTGCTTGGAGCCTTCCTGTTGTTGTTGTTGTTGTTGTTGTTGTTGTTGTAGTAGTAGTTGTTGTTGTACCTTGGTTTGAAACTCAAGCATGTATTAGGCTTGTTGATGACATACCTCTTAGGCTCGAATTTAGCCTTCTTCCTCTTCTCATCCTGCAGTTGTTTGAAGTCATCTTCAAGAGTGATGGCTGCATCCACCAACTCTTGGAACTCAGTTGCCCTCATCATCCTAAGCTGAACCTTAAACTGGGGATTCAATCCCCGCATGAACCTCTTTTTCTTCTTGTCCTCGGTGTTGACATCCTCAACAGCGTACCGAGACAATTTCGAAAACTCCCTTACATAAGTCAGGATGGCCTTGTCCTTCTGCTCGAGACTTTCAAATTCTCGACGCTTCAACTCTACAATGCTTTCAGGGACATTGGATTCCCTGAACTTTCGCTTGAACTCCTCCCAGGTGAATACCTTCTCAGCCGGATAAACGGCTATTATATTGTCCCACCATGATGCGGTAGGTCCACACAACAAGTGTGTTGCATAACGAACCTTCTCCAGGTCGTTGCATCCCACAGTGTTGAGCTTTCACTACAAGAAAAGTTCTGATAGGCAACGTCCCAAAATCGTCCGCTAAGGGGTGTTTTTCGTCGCCTATGGGCCTAACCCGACGATATGGGTTCTGTTGTCGAAACTACGTCAGGCAAAGTCCTACCACGTTTTTTCCGGTCCGTCGCGCTTGGGTGCCCTTCCGCCACGGAAAATCGGACCATTGCAGAAGTGTTTCCGGGAGCCCGTTGACTGCAGACGCCGTTAACTGGCAGTTAACGGCGTTAACCGCTGAAACCCCGTGGTAGATGGTAGGCCCACACGAGGCCTGCCACGTCTTAAGCGGGCCGGCCCATTAATTTTGCGGGTCGGGCCAGCTGACTTAGTTTGACCGGTCAACTATATAGCTGGGCTGGTCCATTAGTTACGTGGGCCGGGCCTAACCTCTAAGGTTGACTGGTCAAAACATTAATGGGCCGGCCCACTAAGCATGTGGGCCGGGCCGAATGCACTCGTTTGACCGGTCAACAGGCAAAAGGGCCAGCCCACAAAACATGTGGGACCCACTTTCATGTTATCGGGCCGGCCCATTTACCAAGTGGGGTCCACCTTAAAGCAAGTGGGCCGGCCCAAGAAGTTATTGGGCCGGCCCAATTAGCACGTGGGTCCCACTTTCCTGCTAATCGGGCCGGCCCATTTAGTGTGTGGGGTCCACATTAGATCAAATGGGCCGGCCCACCAAGCCAGTGGGCCGGGCCAAAAGCACAGGTGGATCCCACTTTCCTGTTAATGGGCCAACCCATTTAGTATGTGGGGTCCACCATATAGCAAGTGGGCCGGCCCAACAAGACAGTGGGCCGGGCCAAAAACACAGGTGGGTCCCACTTTCCAGTTAAAGGGCCGGCACATTTAGTATGTGGGGTCCACCATATAGCAAGTGGGCCGGCCCAACAAGCTAGTGTGACGGGCCAAAAGCACAGGTGGGTCCCACTTTCCAGTTAAAGGGCCGGCCCATTTAGTATGTGGGGTCCACCATATAGCAAGTGGGCCGGCCCAACACGCTAGTGGGCCGGGCCAAAAACGCAGGTGGGTCCCACTTTCCCCTTAAAGGGCCGGCCCATTTAGTATGTGGGGTCCGTCATGTAGCAAGTGGGCCGGCCCAACAAGACAGTGGGCCGGGCCAAAAGCACAGGTGGGTCCCACTTTCCTCTTAAAGGGCCGGCCCATTTAGTATGTGGGATCCACCACAAAAGCAATTGGTCTGGCCCAACTAGTTAGTGGGCCGGCCCAGTAGTGGGCGGGGTCCACCTTAAAGCAAGTGGGCCGGCCCAATTAGAGTGTGGGGTCCTCCGTAAATCAAGTGGGCTAGCCCAATAAGTAAGTGGGCTGGCCCAATAAGTAAGTGGGCCAGCCCGTTTAGTTGTTGTTTATATGCCGGCATAATAGGCGCTTTGGGATTTTGCGGGCCGGCACATATGTGATTTCGGTTAATTGGGCCGTTTAAGGGATGGGAATTCGTGATTTAGATACTGAGAATATTTACGCAGCAATGATTTCTGTCGGATAGCTTCACTTACCACAAGCAACAAAGAAAAAATGCGCGAAAGAACTATAAAAACTAACTAAATATTACATCAGCTGCACGGCTTTGAAAAAATATTACAGAACCCAGAGAAATTGAATGGTAATTAAACCTAGCAATACAATGAAGCGATCCGGCAATCTTTTAAGTTGTCCATGCAGCACCTATATCTGAAACAAAGACATTACAAGTTAAGACAGCAACAATGGAAAGGCAAAGACACTACAATATTGTTTGCCAAAGAATTTGGAACTCATCATTTCGTCGTTATAACAAGATCATTGTAATGCGCACAATAAGCAAACAAAGAGTGCATGCCGCATACCAACAGCCAATATAACAGAGCATGTTAGAATGAAACAACAGACTTACTACTGTCGAGTCCCATGCAAACCAACATGTTCAGGGATTACAAAATTGGCATGAACAACATAGTAGCAGGCTATAAATTTTGTAACAACGATTGAGCAAGATGAAGTTATGATGGCTACATCTACAGAGCAGGGAATGTAAACCAAAAATAGAAGTTACGATGGCAAAAGCTAAAGAGGAGGGAATGTGAAGCAACATGTGCCAACTGCAATTACTTCATTTTGGCCGTGAACTAAATAATACTCCTGAACTTATAGTGAAGGGGATGCAAATCAAGATGTTTCGGGATATAAACTTGTAATGAGAAACACATAGAGTATAGTTAATGCTGGAGCTTAGGATGGACCAGATACAGAATATAGTGGGATCACCTGTGAACTTGTATAAGAGGGAATGCAAACCAATACGTCATGCCAAGTCAGAGAAACAAGTCAATAATGCAGCTTTTGAAGAACAAGATGGCACGCAAAATTATTATCTAGTAATATGACAAGTTTATTTGTACTACATGCTAGATAGCAGAGTGATAGCATGCCAAACTAAGTCCTTACTTTATTAGCTTACAATGAAGTAGATACAAAACAATGGCATCACCTGTAGTACAGGGAATGCAAGCCAACATGTTCATGGAGTAAAAAATTGGCACAAACAACATAGTAGCAAGCCATATTTTTTGTAACAACGACTGAGCAAGATAAAGTTATGATGGCTAGATCTGCAGAGCAGGCAATGTAAACCAAATATAGAAGTTACGATGCCAAAAGCTATAGAGCAGGGAATGCGAACCAACATGTGCAATTACTTAAAATTGGCCATGAACTAAATAATAGCAGGATGTTACTATAATACCTATAATTTTTGTAACAACGACTGAGCAAGAATAGAAGTTATGATGGCTACATCTACAGAGCAGGGAATGCAAACCAAAATGTTCAATCGCTTAAAGTTAGCAATGAACTAGAAAATAGCAAGGTGTTACGGTCATAGCTAGGAATGAACTAAAAGAGCTTCAGACAAACAAGCATCTGAACCCAGAACAGGGCGCTAAAACAAGGGACTTACATTAGGAGAAGCACTCTGTGGGAGTCACAACAGATCTTCCTGGGGTTGACAGATCCGGTGATGAAGTACGCTACATGTGCAACTTGGGGTTGGAGACGGCCATTACACTTCATGGTTACTCCTCTCATCTGCAAAAACGTAACGGCGCGTCGTTAGCAGAAACAGGTTCCCCCAAGATTAAACAAGAACTTGCAGGCAAGCAATAGAAAAGCGACAGTAGAAGAGTTTAGATCTTGCACGGCGCCGGTGAAGCAGATCCGGTCCATGCACAGTGGTGTCGGTGAGCAAGATCCGATGCGGTGGACGACGGATCCGTCGAAGCGGCTCCGGTGGGGTGGACGATACCTCAGCTGAAGCGACTGCGGTAGACTGCTGGATGAGCATATGGTTTCGAGGTTCGGCGGGGATGATCCGTTCCGGTTGATGACAGTGTCGATGAAGCAGCTCCGGCAGGCAGCCGGATGACGAGGATCGCGAGGCCTCAGGTAGGCCAGGGAAGTCCGGCGGGGATGTTCCGGTGCGGTGGTCGTGGAGGTGGGAGAGAGAGGGACTTGGGAAGTTCCGGTGGGTGTGGTCTCAGAGCAGAGACTGAGGGAAATGAATTTTTTTCGGTTAGTTTCCGGGGCTAGGGAGGTGGTGATCGAAAAAAATGACGGGTAGACCCCCCACCAACTGACTTATACATGGACATTGTTGTCATCTTTACGAGGGTAGAATGGGAAGTTAGAAACGTGTGAAATATTTGTATTTTTCGGGCGGGAAGTTTTGCCGCTGGAATGAGATTTCGAATTTGGCTACAGTCCAAGTAATACAAAAATATGAGACCGTACTAGTACGGCCAAATGTCACATGAAGTCATCATCACGTTGAAAATCGGTTACCACGATCATAATCATGATGTATCTTGAAAATCCATTTTGAAAAGCCCTTTATTTCAGGATTGGTTGGAGATTTTGCAGCTTGACTGAAAATTGATTTTGAATACGGCTATGGTGCAAGTAATACACTCGTGATTGTAATATATAAGGCCAGGGGTAGACGACCATGCTACTTTGTAGCCCTGTTCAGCAAAAAAAAGGCCAGGGGTCACATCAAGCCATCATCATAAAATCATTCCGGATTCATTTTGCGGGGGGGTTTTGCCTCTCGACTGAGATTTTGAACTTTGAACTTTGCTACAGTAGAAGCAATATTAGTACTAGAAAAATGGTAGACCGGCGTAGTGCCTCTGTTCAAGAATCCAAGGCCTACGGTCACATCAAGTCATAATCACAACCGAAATCAGTTCCCATGTACTATCTCCTAAAAAAACTTAAATTTGAAAACGCTTAGCGAATATTTTGGAATTTATTGGCGGGAGATTGTAGCGCTTGACAGAGATTTTCAATTTTGGATTTTCGAGGAGTTTCCTTGGCAAGGGATGCGGTGATCGAAAAAATGACGGGCAGACCCCCCACCAACCGACTTATACATGGACATTGATGTCATTTTACGAGGGTAGAATGGGAATTTGGAAGCGTCTGAAACATTTGTATTTAGTGGGCAGGAAGTTTTACAGCAGTATTGAGATATTGAATTTGGCTAAGGACCAAATATAATAGCAATAAATTGTAAGACCGTACTAGTACTATGTTGAAGGCCGAGTTACACATCAAATCATCATCACCTTGAATATCGGTTACAATGATCACTATCTATCTTCAAAATCCCATTGAAAACGCGTCTGAAATATTTCAGGATTGGCGGGACATTTTGCCGACGAACTGAAATTTGATTTTGATTATGACTATGGTCCAAGTAATATAATACTAATATTATTTTTGGAGGTGGACGGAGGGGAAAACCCCACCGTTTGTTATTTATTCCCGAAAATAGCCAAGTACACGAGAGAAATATACTACTCCAGGAGTAGTAATACTAAGGCTAGCTATAGTGCTAGTATCATGCGCATTGGTATCACAAAAATGCTCATGTGGCAGCTAATTAAGTAGGAGAGAGGAGATTAGAGTAACATAGGTAGATACTGTATCATAGCGCAAACAACGAGAAAAGTTAATGATAAACAAATCTTGTACACAAATTGGCATTGAGATTCTAAAAAATAATAAATATAGCATGACTATGATACTACTACATGATACTATTCCTATAGTGGGTATGAAATTAGCATCATTAGAAAGTGATTTTTGTTTGACAAAGAATTACTTTAAATATATAAAGATTGTTTGTATGAAATTAGCATCATTAGAAAGTGCTTTTCAATACGAATCCAACGATATTAATTACATATAATATAATCAAGATTGTGTTGCTCAATTTTTATTGTCAAAGTTCGTCTTGGAATACGCGTGGGCCTTATTCCTTGGGACGGAGGTAGTACTTACCACTATGACTAGTCTAATATAAAAATGGTATACCATGCGAAGTAGCTCTGCTCAGGCATTTATTCCCAGCGGTCATATCATGCCATTATCACAAACAAAATCAGTTACTCCCATGTCCTCCGAACTGCAATTAAAAAATGCCTCTGAAATATTTCGGACTTAATTGGCTAGTGGTTTTGCAGCTCAACTGATTTTCAGTTTGAGTGTGGCTACAGTCGAAGCTATATCTGTATCTGTCCATCTATATCTATATTTGTCCACCTATCCACTATATATAGAAAAAATCTCAGTTTTTGAAATCAGATAAGCCATCACCATGATGCACAAGCAATTATTGGCCGTTGGCACATCAGTTCTCCAACGCTTGATCCAACGGTCAAAGTTCCCTTTTTTATAGAACGGTCAAAATTCATTTGATTCGCTCGGGAACTACGCGCGCCAAAACGAGTCTAGGGTCACATCAAGTCATAATCAGAACCAAAGTCGGTTCCCATGTTCTCCAATTCAAAACGCGTACAAAATATTTCGGTGTGTGAAATAATTGTATTCGATAGGCAGGAGGTACTAAATGCTACAGTTTCGAGATTGTGAATTAGACGGTTGTTAAGCTATTGATTATATGCAAATAAATTTGGTACTGTAGCATACATAAGTATCTCTCGTTCACAACTCGCCTCTCTGAAGCGAGGAACAGCTGTTGAGTTGCAGCACAACACAAAGGAGAAGCCACTGTTCCGTTCATTGCACTCAATACAGCAATGAATGAACTAGACCAGTTGACAAGCTTCTAGACCTGGGCTATATGTAGAAAGCTGGAAATCAATGGATCACATAAAATCATCAGTGTCAAGCTTTAATGCACTAGCCAACGCGACCAAAAGTACGAACTGATGGAAAGGGCTAGGCAATCCACTTTATACATCTCAACATAGCCAACGCAACAAAAAGTCCAAACTGACAGAAAGGGCTAGACCGGGAGAAGAGAAGAGAAGGTTTGCGAAAGCGATGACTCGAACTTGAGACTATGGGCTCTGATACCATGTCAAAGCTTCATCCACAAGCCAACGGAACCACAAGTCAGAACTGATAGAAAGAGCTAGGTAATCCACTAATAATATTAACAATCAGCAGGGTTCCCGTTCAAAAAAAATCCACATCACAACAAGGAAACGACCACCAAGATCATAGCAATTGCAGATAAATGCACCTACGAAATATGCTCAGACTAAGGAACCATTTTACAAGACCAAGATACTGACCTGCCACGCTGTCCCCGTTCATCTCCAATTATCTAGAAGATACTCTTCTTACTACTTACTAGCATTCCTAACCTGCTCCAGTAGGGCCTCCTTCTGTGCTGCTATCGTTCTAAAATTGTCGACTTCTAGTCTTAGCGCAGCTGATGCAGCTCGTTCTACTTGGAGTTGCTCCTCTAGAACTTGAGCATGCAAATACTTTGACTTGGACATGGACTTGCACTTCACCAGTCCAGCATTCCGTAAGAAAGTGTTTTTGGCAATGCCTTTCTTTTTTATTGCCATGGAAAATGCCTTCACACATTCTTCATCGGTTTTTTCCAGACCGTTTTACCGGGTTTTTCCATCTCTAATTTCATATCTTCCTGCAAAAAATTCAGTTCGTACACATGTGTAAACATGATAGTTACTACAGAGAAACTTGCTGATAGTAGATTTATCATGTGTATGACCTACTTTTATTCCTACAGTTTGGCATGTCTGATTCACATCACATGAATTTTAATAAACATCTATAATATCATATTGACATGTACTTTACTACTCCTACAAGTTGGGATGTGAGTCGTCACAAAATTTCAATCTTAGAGAAGACTTACAAGAACACTCTGTGCGACTTCTCCAATCACTTCAAGTTTGTTCTTCTGGCAGGCTTCAAAAATCTCTCGCGTAGTCATCTCTTTGTTTGGTTCCCTTTTACTTGCATTATGTAACATCTGCATTTTAGTACTACCATTTATAAATCGAATAACGTGGTTGAAATGGAGGATCATAATATAAGCTGCACACTGGTGTATATACTCTGCATGATCTTTTACTAAAATATTTCTAAATAGCAGTATAAAACAACATGTCCTTACTTTTTGCCGAATGTGCACTTTAAGGTTACGAGATCCCGTACGGCTAGGTAAAAGTAGTTTACCGTGGTTTTTCTGATTCTGTTTAGCCAAATTCTGCAAAAAGGATACTAGTGAGACACTGCTATAAATAAGAATCCAAGATGTGATCTGGTCCCAGTCTTACAAATCATACCATATTCTTTGGATCAGACCAGTGCTTCACAAGATCTCCCCACTGTTTGTCAGTCATTTGCTTAAGAGGAGATCTAGTTGGAACACTCCCAGTAATCTTTCCAGTGAAGTATTTCTTCTTTAGCCTGTTGCGATACTGGCGCAGACAGTCTGAGAATAGACTGTTGAGAACATGCTTTACTTCCTCTTGGTCCTCATCGAACTCAAACTTTAACTGTTCACAACAATATAAACCGTTGGTGCGATATACATAGAGCCAACAACAAGCTAGAAGGAATGGGACGTGCCAATGTGGTATACTAGTATGAGTAACATTACCAAGAGAAAGATGACTTACGTGTAACCTGTGCACTAATTTTTCAAAATGCGCAGAGGTGTCTACGTGCTCTTTCCATGTTGGGAAGATAGGAATTTCATTCCTGATGAAAATTCCTACATCCCATGCTAATTTACAAGATTCTTCTGGGTCCAGTGGCCTTCTGCCACCTACGATAGATGAAAGGCGAAATCTTGATTCCTTCCCAGCAAGCTTAGCTACGAACATTTTCCCTACTATTGGGCCCCTCGTTTTTCTTGATCGTGGTGCAACTACAAAGTTAAGCATTACATCAAGCTATCATAAAGTATAACTTTATAATGGAGAATGAAACTATAAGCATTGGAAAATGTACCTTCTTTGGTGTGGGGCTCATCCTCAGGGGAGTTGTCTATGGCAGGACTAATATGGGTCAGTGGGAGATCATCAACAGTTTGTTGATGTGCTAGCAGTGTTTGGCCAGTTGTGGTTGTGTCAGCTGGGACTGGTACAGTGTGTCCTTGAGCAGTATTTCCTACCACAGCTACTGCTGATCCCAATTGTGGCTGAGAAGTTGCCGTGGAAACTGGTTCTGCTACCAATTGTGGGTGAGAAGTTGCTGTGGAAACTGGTTCTGCTGCCAATTGTGGCTGAGAAGTTGCTGTAGAAACTGGTTCTGCTGCCAATTGTGGCTGAGAAGTTGCTGTGGAAACTGGTTCTGCTGCCGATTGTCGCTGGTTGAATGGATTGGTAACAGGTGGCTGATTCAACCGCTTGGGGTGTTCACCACGTTTTTTTATTTCAGTACTCTTAGCATTTGCGTTATTTTCTTCAGCTAGTGCCATGAATCACTGAGACTGTCTAGTGGCGTAAGCGACTTTCTTTTTGGTTGCAGCTGTTCTATCACCGATTCAGGTACCTGTTGAAAGGTCTTCCTCTCATTGGTGGTTCCTGCGAAATTCTTACTTGAAGCTGCAGATTCCTAGCACACATAAACGATATTTCAGTCTACAGAAGTCCCATATATGATGATATGCAAATGGAATAGAATGAAGAATAGTAAAGGATGACGTGCATGCTGAAACATATATATGATGTGTTAAGGAGACCTAGAGGTGGCATGTGAACATGTTTGGTGGGATTCAGGATACAAGTATACAACACATGGAAGTTGCAACAGATATCTCCAAGTAAAAAAACAGAAATCACCTAGTGGGGTTGAGGAGAATGGTCAGGCAAGGCATATTCCTGAGTCAGCTCTCCAAGAGGCTCAGCAGGATCAAATTGTGAATCATAACATTGTTCTTTATCTTTGGGGAGGGGAAAGGGTTCTTCTCCGATTTTGTTCAGGTTTGCACTAGAGGCAATAGCGTTACAGATGTTTGTGCCCACACGGCTTGCAAATCTGCTACATATCTTCCGTCTCCGTTTCTCTTTTAATTCATTCTGTAGTGCAATAATATCTAGCATGCATTACAAAAAAAATGCTAATGAGATGGCGGTGCAAGTAAGCAAAAAAATACTTTTCGAAATCACCTGCATAAGGAAAGCGGCCATATCAACCTTCTTGGGAGTGTGCGCGTGTACGCTTTGTTTTCCTGCCGTGGACAATGGAGGCGCTTTGTGTACCCATCTCTCCAGTCCGGTGGACGGAAGGAGTCGGGGATTAAGATACGAGAACCCGGCGATGGTGACTGTCGGGGACACGGCGGCGGTGGACGGCGGCTACGGTGGAGCTCGTTTGGTACAGTGGTCGTCGGTGGGGGTGGGGGGAGGTGGAAGCTACTCCGGCTTGCTGAAAAGCAAGGGAGACGGTGGAACATCGTCGGTCACTACGGTGGCCGATGAGAAGGCAGTAGTGCTGGTGTGGGAATGGGACAGTGGGCCGGCGCCGGCGTGTGAGATGATCCGGTGGGTCATGCAAGGTGGAAGCGTGAGAGAGAGATGCGGGGTTCGGCACCGCCGGTGATAGGTCTGAATTGAGCGGTCCGGGGGGATAAGATCGGCACTGTACTTATTTCACATCGCTTTGAATTTTGGAAGCGGGGGGGGGGGGGGGGGATTTTGGCGGGAATTTTGGGGCAGAGTTGAAATTATTACTGGTTGGTGGAAAACTTTCGAACCCTAGCCAACGAAATCCAGTGTCAAGCTGAGGGCCCTTTTGTTGTGGCTTTTTTTGGCATTTTGGCTTTGGCAAAAGCCAAAAAAAGCACCTATTTAGAAGCCAAAAGAATAGGATCTTTGTTTATGGCTTCCAAAATCCAAAAGCCAAAAAGCCAAAAAAAGCCACAACAAAAGGGCCCTGAGTAGGTTCGGGGTCAAGGGGATATGCTTGTTGGTTCTTGGGTGCATATGATCTCTTTATTTCGAAATTCATCTTCTATACATTTTGAAATGTCAAGAAAGAATAAAACGAAAAATGCATGTGTACTTCTTCGCTTGCTATATACACATAAAATATTTCAATGGAAAATTGAATAGTAATTTGGGCTATGTAAAAAAGATTTACTCCGTAAAAAAATTGTGCTAACCATAAGGCTTTTTATGAGACATGTTTTCTCTCTTTTTTTTACATCGACCATGAAAAAAACTTGTTTTTTTACATCAACCATGAAAAATACTTTTTTTACATCGACCATGAAAAATACTAGGAATTTGCTAAAGTTATATTTTCCATCTTGTACAAAATTAAAAATATATTTAAAACAAACAAATCTCTAATGTCTAGGTGTAACATCTCTACTAGTAGTAGTATATACTAGTAAATTGCACGTGCCTTGCACGTGAGAGCTCTTTTTTTTTAGTGAAACAACTTCGATGCAATAAGAATTCGATCTTTTTTTAACAAAGGAGGGGGGCCCAAGGGCTTGGATACCATTAAGTGCAACAAAGGGGTACATATTACAGATTGCAGTCAACAGTCACTTGGGTTGAAAGCCAATGCAAGCCCGCCTACATGATAGCAGGATTTTGTGAAGCTTTTTAACTTAATTGGTCAAACATGCGAAGCATGTGCCATTTACTTGTACAACTTTATCGGAAAATAATTACTTGTACAAGCTAGTTCCCCTAAGTACTACCAGCACATAAGTAAACAAAGGAACCAGGGACATCATCAACTGAAACAACAATCTATTCATATAGCGGCTCTTGCATCACCCTTTGAAAATCATCTACCTGCAAAGATGAGTGCAGAGTTTCTGCTCGTGCTTTCACCTGTTCCAAGATCGTCCAGTTGATCTCATGGACATCTGCATCAGCCAAAGCGGTAACCAAGTTGCCAGCCACTAGCTTCTGCAGATCAGCAACAGCATGTAGGCCATCTTGAATTGTAGAATTCCATCCTCGGTTCATTTCTTTGTTCCGCCAAGTGGCCACATCCAAGTCCTTTTGAAGACGCCTAATCTTAGCTTCCCCAGTGCCACATCCTTCTGTTTTGTTCCTACAAACGTTTGCATCACTAGAACTCTGGACATCTGTGCTACAATGCTGCTTGGCAGGGACATGAGCAGTCACTTGCTTCTGCGATTTGCCATGCATTAAATCAATCAGCAGATTAAAAGGAAATATGTTGGTTGATTCATGTCACCACTTTGAGCAACCCATGAGTTTCTAAACCTTAAATGGAGTCTAAAACATTGCAATAAAAGGGTGGGTGCATCATTTGGATGCAGAGGCCGGGGCGACCCTATTTTGAAGAAAAAATTAGGAAATCTGAAATCTATATCTATATCTCTACCATCTATACCACTCCACTCCTGTTGACAGTTTGATCTCTTTCTGTACATTAGATTATGTCATGTTTAAAACACTATTATAAAATTACCTCCTTAATGTTGAGCTCAGGAGGATCCAGATGTGCTGATCCTAGGTGGCCCCTCAAATGATTGCTTGCTAGAACAATAGGACCAAATCCCGCCTCCTTTCTACCAATGTCTGCATCACTGGCGCGCTCACTGTCTTTGTTAGGAACATGAGCAGTGGCTAGCTGCTGCAAATCAAAGTTCATCAAATCAATCAGCAAACAACACATATGAAATTTGAGCAGTGCGACTAAATACCTTCTTCAGCAGCAGCCCCACGGGATCGTCCTTTTGGCGGCACATCACACGGGTGAAAAATCTCGGCAACGACTTGGGGTGCGATGATTTTGTCCCATTCCACGGTATGCCGATCGAGGCTGCAATTATCTTATTCTGCAAGATATTTTGCCTCCGAGATTCTTCGTAGGCATTCTCGAGTGGAATATCTAGCAGGCATTACAAAAAAAACAGATGCTAATAACAAGCAGTGGAAGCAAGCAATAAACTAGTCTCTAAATCAAATACATAACAAAAGCTGCCGGACAAAGTGTTCAACCTTGGTCGACTGCGGAGGTGGCGCGTTGGTCGTTCGGTTTGGTTCGGTGGATCATGGTGGCGCTTTGTGTACCGATCTCGCCGGCCGGTACGATGAACCGTTGAGTCGGGAAGCAGATCCGACGGCGTACGGAGTGTGGTTGACGGCGGCGTCGCTGAGCTGGCTCCGGCGCGGTGGATGTCGGCTACGGATGGAGGACTGAGAGGGAGCGAGACGGACTAGGAGCGAGGTAGGGAGAGAGGCCCTTGCTTGTCCGTGGGTGTGGCTGGATATAGGGGAAATGAAAGCCCTAGAAGATAGCATCCTGCTAATATCCTAGTACAAAACAATTGAACTAGAAAATCCCGCCAATATATGGTGCTGAATTGCGGGCGGCTCATAGCTTGTGCACAAATAAAATGGGAAAATCCAAAAAATGTAGTTCAACAAAAAAAAAACTCTAGTAGGCAAAGTCGCTAGCTCGCCATGAGACGATGCACTCCGCCAAAAAAATGTGACAAGCTAGTTTGCTATGGATCTTGCATTAACCCTGCTCGATAAAATGGTGGGCACAAAAGACAAGCTAAATCAAAAATAATGGTGGTAGAAAGATGTAAACTCTTCAATGTAAACTCTACTAAACAGGGCCAACTCCAAAACATGCCTCATATTATTTGTACTTCCTCCGGTCCATATTAACTGCCACTACAATGGATGTATCTACAAATACATCCATTTGAGTGGCATGTATATGGATAGGAGTAGTAGATCAAAGGAGTTGCGAGACAGTGGAGGAAATGAGGTGGGGAGGAGGAGGGTGACGACCAGACCCCCACCTCCACGGCACCGCATAAATAGAAGCTAAAATATGTGAAACGGTGGAGGAAATGAGGTGGGGAGGAGGAGGGCGACGACTGCATTCGATAACAAAGATTCCCCGGCCGAACTGCTCCTCATGTCGCGCAAGGTGAAAAAAGGGGTATTTTTTTCATTGACTTGATGGAGAAAAAAAATCTTCTTTTTAGCCCCAGCGTCACCGCAGATCAGGTGACATGCACCTATTGCATGTCACCGTGTGACATGCGGTTTAAATTCAAATTTGAACATTGCGAACAAATCTGGAAAAAATCATGCATGTTCACAGCACATATTAAAATAACCCCTAAAAATTTCAGATCAAAATTCGAAACATACATCGAGAAAAAAAAAAGAGAAATCTGTCATGAATAGTTCCCGAATTCAAATCTGAGTTTCTATGTAGACTATTCACATCTGAGTTTCTCTTTTTTGTTTCTCGATGTATATTTCGAATTTTGATCTGAAATTTTTAGGGGTTATCTTAATATGTGCTGTGAACGTGCATGATTTATTTCAGATTTTTTTGCAATGTTTCAATTTGGATTTAGGCCGCATGTCACACGGGGTGCATGTCACCTCGCTACCGCTCGAGAAATGGAGGCCCTCTCCGCTGGGCTCCAATAAAAGCTTCACTGCTCAGGTCAGACTGTTGAAGACAGTGGCAAGTGCATGTCAGGGGGACAGAGAATAAATTGCGTCCACACGTCGGCGCGTGCTGTCTACCCCAAACCCTAAACTCTGTCTTATGAAGTCAAGCATGCATGAAGAGAAGTGGTTTTTAGTTTCAAACATGGAAATTTCAAAAACCCTCCCAAGAGCTACATTTTGGAGTGACTAATTATTCATATTCATGATTTAAACTTGTTTAAATGGGCATAAAAATGGGCATAAAATTCAAAATAAATAAAAATAAATCGAAATAAATGAAAAACCAAGGCACATAGTCTTCTTATGTCATATAGTAAGCATTCAGTTAAGTTGATAAACAAGGTCTAGACATATTCAAACCAGAAAAATCATGTATCTCCCGGTAACCCTGAACTCTGTCATATGAAGTCAAGCATGAAGAGATGTGGTTTTTGGTTTCAAACATGGAAATTTCGAAAACCCTCCCAAGAGCTTCATTTTGGAGTGACTAAGAAGCATACATGCTTACTTTTTCATATTCATGTTTTAAACTTGTTCAAATCTTGGTCAACCCTAGGATTTGACCAAGATTCAAATGGGCATAAAAATTCAAAAAAAACAATGAAAAACCAAGGACTTCTTATGTCATATAGTAAGCATTTAATTAAGTTGATAAACAAGGTCTAGACATATTAAACCTGAAAATTCATGTATCTACCCCCTAACCCTAAACTCTGTCTTATGAAGTCAAGCATGAATGGTGAAGAGAAGTGGTTTTTGGTTTCAAACATGGAAATTTCAAAAACCCTCCCAAGAGCTTCATTTTGGAGTGACTAAGAAGGATACATGCTTACTTTGTGATATTCATGTTTTAAACTTGTTTAAGTCATGGTCAAACCTAGGATTTGACCAAGATTCAAATGGGCATAAAAATTCAAAAAAAAAAATCAAAAACCAAAGCACATAGTCTGTGTATGTCATATAGTAAGCATTCAAGTTGATAAACAAGGACTAGACATACTCAAACTAGAAAAATCATGGAAATTTCAAAAACCTCCTGCGAGCTTCATTTTGGAGTGACTAAGAAGGATCGATGCATGTTACTTTTCATATTCATGTTTTAAACTTGTTTAAATCTTGGTCAAACCTAGGATTTGACCAAGATTCAACAAATGGGATAAAATTCAAAAAAAGCAATAAAATGAAAAACCAATGCACATAGTCTTCTTATGTCATATAATAAGCATACAATTAAGTTGATAAACAAGGTCTAGACATATTCAAACCAGAAAAATCATGTATGTGGCTACCCCTAACCCTAAACTCTGTCTTATGAAGTCAAGCATGAAGAGATGTGGTTTTTGGTTTCAAACATGGAAATTTCAAAAACCCTCCCAAGAGCTTCATTTTGGAGTGACTAAGAAGCATACATGCTTACCTTTTCATATTCATGTTTAAAACTTGTTCAAATCTTGGTCAAACCTAGGATTTGACCAAGATTCAAATGGGCATAAAAATTCAAAAAAAAATGAAAAACCAAGGTCATCTTATATATGTCATATAATAAGCATTCAATTAAATGGATAAACAAGGTCTAGACATATTAAACCTGAAAAATCATGTATCTACCTCTAACCCTAAACTCCGTCTTATGAAGTCAAGCATGCATGGTGAAGATAAGTGGTTTTTGGTTTCAAACATGGAAATTTCAAAAACCCTACTAATTAAGAGCTTCATTTTGGAGTGACTAAGAAGGATACATGCTTACTTTTTCATATTCATGTTTTAAACTTGTTTAAGTCATGGTCAAACCTAGGATTTGACCAAGATTTAAATGGGCATAAAAATTCAACAACAAAATCATAAACCAAAGCACATAGTCTTTGTATGTCATATAGTAAGCATTCAAGTTGATAAACAAGGTCTAGACATATTCAAACAAGAAAAATAATGGAAATTTCAAAAACCTCCCACGAGCTTCATTTTGGAGTGACTAAGAAGGATCGATACAGGCTTACTTTTTCATATTCATGTTTTAAACTTGTTTAAATCTTGGTCAAACCTAGGATTTGACCAAGATTCAACAAATGGGGATAAAAATTCAAAAAGTAATCGATAAAATGAAAAACCAGTGCACATATTATTCTTATGTCATATAGTAAGCATTCAATGAAGTTGATAAACAAGGTCTATACATTATCAAACCAAAAAATCATGTATCTAGCTACCCCTAACCCTAAACTCTGTCTTATGAAGTCAAGCATGCATGAAGAGAAGTGGTTTTTGGTTTCAAACATGCAAATTTCAAAAACCCTCCCAAGAGTTACATTTTGGAGTGACTAATTAAGAAGGATAGATGCTTAATTTTTATATTCATGATTTAAATTTGTTAAAACCATGGTCAAACCTAGGATTTGACCAAGATTCAAATGGGCATAAGAATTTAAAAAAAATGAAAAAAATGAAAAAGCAATGCACGCATAGTCTTCTTATGTCATATAGTAAGCATTCTCAATTAAGTTGATTTTAGAGTGACTAAGAAGGATGCAGGCTTCCCTTTTCATTTTCATGTTTTAAACTTGTTTAAATCTTGGTAAAACCTAGGATTTGACCAAAAGATTCAAATGGGCATAAAATTTCAGGAAAAAATCAAAAGAATGAAAAAACAAAGGACATATCATTCTTATGTCATATATATAGTAAGCATTCAAGTTGATAAACAAGGTCTAGACATATTCAAACTAGAAAATCATGTATATATCTACCCCTAACCCTAAACTCTGTCTTATGAAGTCAAGCATGCATGAAGAGAAGTGGTTTTTGGTTTCAAACATGCAAATTTCAAGAACCCTCCCAAGATTTACATTTTGGAGTGACTAATAAGAAGGATAGATGCTTAATTTTTATATTCGTGATTTAAATTTGTTTAAACCATGGTCAAACCTAGGATTTGGGCAAGATTCAAATGGGCATAAGAATTTTTAAAAATCAAAAAATGAAAAACCAAGGCATAGTCTTCTTATGTCATATAGTAAGCATTCTCAATTAAGTTCATTTTAGAGTGACTAAGAAGGATGCAGGCTTCCCTTTTCATTTTCATGTTTTAAACTTGTTTAAATCTTGGTCAAACCTAGGATTTGACCAAAATATTCAAATGGGCATAAAATTTCAGGAAAAAATCAAAAGAATGAAAAAACAAAGGACATAGCATTCTTATGTCATATATATAGTAAGCATTCAAGTTGATAAACAAGGTCTAGACATATTCAGACTAGAAAATCATGTATATATCTACCCCTAACCCTAAACTCTGTCTTATGATGTCAAGCATGCATGAAGAGAAGTGGTTTTTGGTTTCAAACATGGAAATTTCAAAAACCCTCCCAAGAGTTACATTTTGGAGTGACTTAAGAAGGATAGATGCTTAATTTTCATATTCATGTTTTAAACTTGTTTAAATCATTGTCAAACCTAGGATTTGACCAAGATTCAAATGGGCATAAAAATTCATAAAAAATCAAAAGAATGAAAAACCAAAGCACATAGCATTCTTATGTCGATCATATAGTAAAGCATTAAAGTTGATAAACAAAATGTCTAGACATATTCAAACCAGAAAAAATCATGTATGTACGTATCTACCCCTAACCCTAAACTCTGTCTTATGAAGTCAATCATGAAGAGAAGTGGTTTTGGGTTTCAAATTAAACATGGAAATTTCAAAAACCTCTTAAAAAATTCATTTTAGAGTGACTAAGAAGGATGCAGGCTTCCCTTTTCATTTTCATGTCTTAAACTTGTTTAAATCTTGGTTAAACCTAGGATTTGACCAAGATTCAAATGGGCATAAAAATTCAAAAAAAATAAATGAAAAACCAAGGTCTTCTTATGTCATATAGTAAGCATTGAATTAAGTTGATAAACAAGGTCTAGACATATCCAAACAAGAAAAATCATGTATCTCCCCCCTAACCCTAAACTCTGTTTCACGAAGTCAAGCATGAAGATATGTGGTTTTTGGTTTCAAACATGGAAATTTCAAAAACCCTCCCAAGAGCTTCATTTTGGAGTGACTAAGAAGCATACATGCTTACATTTTCATATTCATGTTTTAAACTTATTCAAATCTTGGTGAAACCTAGGATTTGACCAAGATTCAAATGGGTATACAAATTTTAGAAAAAAATTCAAAAAAATGGAAAAACAAGGCACATAGTCTTCGTATGTCATATAGTAAGCATTCAATTAAGTTGATAAACAAGGTCTAGACATATTCAAACCAGGAAAATCATGTATCTACCCCATACCCCTAGCTAAACTTTGTCTTATGAAGTCAAGCATGCATGAAGAGAAGTCGTTTTTGGTTTCAAACATGGAAATTTCAAAAACCTCCCAAAAGCTTCATTTTGGAGTGACTAAGAAGGATCCATAGGAAACTATGTACTAATACAATATAATAATCACCCGAGTTATTAGAGCAACAAGTCTGTCACTTACGTGTGGTTCCCATGCGTGAGGTCCCACACTTCAGTGAGCACAAGTCACGTACGCTAGGTAGGCAAACTCCCAGCCATCTTCTTTGTCAAGAGAGAGGCATCAAGACTCTCTCTCTCTCTCCATCTCTCCAATTATCCACCTCCGTTGGCTGCCGGTTTTGGCAGGGCGTTTCTAGCTCAGCTCGGAGGCCATGGTGTGCGTGCTCGTAGCCATGCCGATTTGGTCGCGCCAAGTTGTTCGTGCCCGGCTCCGACAAGGATCAATCCGGACGGTGGCTGTTAAGGACCCGATCGCATTTCTTGCCTTCACTGGGGTCTACCATGTAAATCTTAGGATTTAGACGTAATTTCTGTTTATTTTGTGTCCTCATTGTAAACCGTGCTCGATGCGTATTGGAAAATCTGGGTCCTTCAGGATCGTTCGGTTGTCCCTCTAAAAAATCTCTCTCTCATTCTCGGCCTCGCTCGCTCGCACCCTACGCACCGACAACCCTGCTGTGATCAACAAGATCACCCGAAAAATCTAGACACCATAAATAAGTGGGGCCCCGTGACTGCTCTCCCTTCGTCTCCTCCCGTGTGATCCCTCTTCCTCCGACTCCCGACCTTGCGGAAAAGAAAAATGAAATGAAAGAGTTTCACTGGACGGGCAAACACATGTGCTGCCTAGTAATAATAATAATAACGTAAAAAATCGACCTACGAATCTATTATTAAATAAGCTAAACTAGGGTTTTGCCCAGTACTACGGATCAATTTCTGAAAATCCAACTACGGGGTTCGATTTGGCCTACTAATATAAAATTATATAATCCGAACTAGTATTCCTCTAAAAAATCATTTTGGTATGCATCGTTTGGTACTTTTGATAGCAAGAGTGCTTACTCCCTCCGTTAGCAAAAGTCTTCATTTTCATGTTTATGAAGTCAAGCATGAAGAGAAGTGGTTTTGGGTTTCAAACATGGAAATTTCAAAAACCTCCCAAAACTTCATTTTAGAGTGACTAAGAAGGATACAAGCTTCCCTTTTCATTTTCATGTTTTAAACTTGTTTAAATTATCTTGGTCAAACCTAGGATTTGACAAAATTCAAATGGGCATAAAATTTTAGGAAAAAATCAAAAGAATGAAAAAACAAAGGACATATCATTCTTATGTCATATATATAGTAAGCATTCAAGTTGATAAACAAGGTCTAGACATATTCAAACTAGAAAATCATGTATATATCTACCCCTAACCCTAAACTCTGTCTTATGAAGTCAAGCATGCATGAAGAGAAGTGGTTTTTGGTTTCAAACATGCAAATTTCAAGAACCCTCCCAAGATTTACATTTTGGAGTGACTAATAAGAAGGATAGATGCTTAATTTTTATATTCGTGATTTAAATTTGTTTAAACCATGGTCAAACCTAGGATTTGGCCAAGATTCAAATGGGCATAAGAATTTAAAAAAATCAAAAAATGAAAAACCAAGGCACACATAGTCTTCTTATGTCATATAGTAAGCATTCTCAATTAAGTTAATTTTAGAGTGACTAAGAAGGATGCAGGCTTCCCTTTTCATTTTCATGTTTTAAACTTGTTTAAATCTTGGTCAAACCTAGGATTTGACCAAAAGATTCAAATGGGCATAAAATTTCAGGAAAAAATCAAAAGAATGAAAAAACAAAGGACATACCATTCTTATGTCATATATATAGTAAGCATTCAAGTTGATAAACAAGGTCTAGACATATTCAAACTAGAAAATCATGTGTATATATATCTACCCCTAACCCTAAACTCTGTCTTATGAAGTCAAGCATGCATGAAGAGAAGTGGTTTTTGGTTTCAAACATGCAAATTTCAAGAACCCTCCCAAGATTTACATTTTGGAGTGACTAATAAGAAGGATAGATGCTTAATTTTTATATTCGTGATTTAAATTTGTTTAAACCATGGTCAAACCTAGGATTTGGCCAAGATTCAAATGGGCATAAGAATTAAAAAAAACAAAAAATGAAAAACCAAGGCACACATAGTCTTCTTATGTCATATAGTAAGCATTCTCAATTAAGTTAATTTTAGAGTGACTAAGAAGGATGCAGGCTTCCCTTTTCATTTTCATGTTTTAAACTTGTTTAAATCTTGGTCAAACCTAGGATTTGACTAAAAGATTCAAATGGGCATAAAATTTCAGGAAAAAATCAAAAGAATGAAAAAACAAAGGACATAGCATTCTTATGTCATATATATAGTAAGCATTCAAGTTGATAAACAAGGTCTAGATATATTCAAACTAGAAAATCATGTGGATATCTACCCCTAACCCTAAAATCTGTCTTATGAAGTCAACCATGCATGAAGAGAAGTGGTTTTTGGTTTCAAACATGGAAATTTCAAGAACCCTGCCAAGATTTACATTTTGGAGTGACTTAAGAAGGATAGATGCTTAATTTTCATATTCATGTTTTAAACTTGTTTAAATCATTGTCAAACTTAGGATTTGACCAAGATTCAAATGGGCATAAAAATTCATAAAAAATCAAAAGAATGAAAAACCAAAGCACATAGCATTCTTATGTCGATCATATAGTAAAGCATTAAAGTTGATAAACAAAATGTCTAGACATATTCAAACCAGAAAAAATCATGTATGTACGTATCTACCCCTAACCCTAAACTCTGTCTTATGAAGTCAATCATGAAGAGAAGTGGTTTTGGGTTTCAAATTAAACATGGAAATTTCAAAAACCTCTTAAAAAATTCATTTTAGAGTGACTAAGAAGGATGCAGGCTTCCCTTTCATTTTCATATCTTAAACTTGTTTAAATCTTGGTTAAACCTAGGATTTGACCAAGATTCAAATGGGCATAAAAATTCAAAAAAAAAATTTGAAAAACCAAGGTCTTCTTATGTCATATAGTAAGCATTCAATTAAGTTGATAAACAAGGTCTAGACATATCCAAACAAGAAAAATCATGTATCTTCCCCCTAACCCTAAACTCTGTTTCACGAAGTCAAGCATGAAGATATGTGGTTTTTGGTTTCGAACATGGAAATTTCAAAAACCCTCCCAAGAGCTTCATTTTGGAGTGACTAAGAAGCATACATGCTTACATTTTCATATTCATGTTTTAAACTTATTCAAATCTTGGTGAAACCTAGGATTTGACCCAGATTCAAATGGGTATACAAATTTTAGAAAAAAATTCAAAAAAATGGAAAAACAAGGCACATAGTCTTCGTATGTCATATAGTAAGCATTCAATTAAGTTGATAAACAAGGTCTAGACATATTCAAACCAGGAAAATCATGTATCTACCCCATACCCCTAGCTAAACTTTGTCTTATGAAGTCAAGCATGCATGAAGAAAAGTCGTTTTTGGTTTCAAACATGGAAATTTCAAAAACCTCCCAAAAGCTTCATTTTGGAGTGACTAAGAAGGATCCATAGGAAACTATGTACTAATACAATATAATAATCACCCGAGTTATTAGAGCAACAAGTCTGTCACTTACGTGTGGTTCCCATGCGTGAGGTCCCACACTTCAGTGAGCACAAGTCACGTACGCTAGGTAGGCAAACTCCCAGCCATCTTCTTTGTCAAGAGAGAGGCATCAAGACTCTCTCTCTCTCCATCTCTCCAATTATCCACCTCCGTTGGCTGCCGGTTTTGGCAGGGCGTTTCTAGCTCAGCTCGGAGGCCATGGTGTGCAGGCTCTGTAGCCATGCCGATTTGGTCGCGCCAAGTTGTTCGTGCCCGGCTCCGACGAGGATCAATCCGGACGGTGGCTGTTAAGGACCCGATCGCATTTCTTGCCTTCACTGGGTCTACCATGTAAATCTTAGGGATTTAGACGTAATTTCCTGTTTATTTTGTGTCCTGCTGTAAACTCAGTGCTCGATGCGTATTGGAAAATACGGGTCCTTCAGGATCGTTCGGTTGTCCCTCTAAAAAATTCTCTCTCTCATTCTCGGCCTCGCTCGCTCGCACCCTCGCGCACCGACAACCCCTCGCACAACAACAAGATCACCCGAAAAAATCTAGACACCATAAATAAGTGGGGCCCCGTGACTGCTCTCCCTTCGTCTCCTCCCGTGTGATCCCTCTTCCTCCGACTCCCGACCTTGCGGAAAAGAAAAATGAAATGAAAGAGTTTCACTGGACGGGCAAACACATGTGCTGCCTAGTAATAATAATAATAACGTAAAAAATCGACCTACGAATCTATTATTAAATAAGCTAAACTAGGGTTTTGCCCAGTACTACGGATCAATTTCTGAAAATCCAACTACGGGGTTCGATTTGGCCTGCTAATATAAAATTATATAATCCGAACAAGTATTCCTCTAAAAAATCATTTTGGTATGCATCGTTTGGTACTTTTGATAGCAAGAGTGCTTACTCCCTCCGTTAGCAAAAGTCTTCATTTTCATGTTTATGAAGTCAAGCATGAAGAGAAGTGGTTTTGGGTTTCAAACATGGAAATTTCAAAAACCTCCCAAAACTTCATTTTAGAGTGACTAAGAAGGATACAAGCTTCCCTTTTCATTTTCATGTTTTAAACTTGTTTAAATTATCTTGGTCAAATATAGGATTTGATAAGATTCAAATGGGCAAACATATGATAAGTGATGCAAATATCATTTCTAAGTGCGGGCAAACCAGCCTTTAGCTTAACATATTACAAGATTTCAGAAAATTGAGTGGGGGCAGCTGCCCCCCTTGGCTATAGTCTGGATCCGCCCATGCTATAGTTTGAGGCCATTTGGATGACATCGAAAAAAATCTTTGATTAGAAATGGGGTTGTTCGAACCCCGTAGTTGGATTTTTTTGAACCTTGATCTGTAGTACTAGGCAAAACCCTAGTTTAACCTATTTAATTATAGATTCGTAGGTCGATTTTTCTACCTTTTTATTATTACTATGCAGCACATATGTGTTTGCCCGTCGAGTGAAACTCGGAGGAAGAGGGATCACTCGGAAGGAGAGAAGAAGGGAGAGCATTATGGTGTCTCCCCTTTTTCGGGTGATGATGTTGACTATTGTGCAGGGTTTGTCAGTGAGCAGGAGGTGCGAGCGAGCGAGCGAGTCGAGCGAGGCCGAGAATGAGAGAGATTTGTTCTTTTTGTGAGAGGGACAACCGAAGGATCCTGAAGGACCCAGAGACTTCCAATACGCATCCTGATGCGTCTTCTCTTGACAAAGAAAATGGCTGGGAGTTTGCGGACCTATTGCACGTGACTTGTGGTCACTGAAGTGCGGGACCTCACGCATGGGCACCACACGTAAGTGACAGACCTGTTGATGTAAAAACTCGGTTGATTATTATAGTGCATTAGAACAAAGTTTCCTATGGATTCAAGGGTAGGAAATCCAAGTTAACTCATTTACATGACATTAATTTTTCCATGAAGCAAAGTTAACACATCTATCAATTGGTACATTTTGGAGTGACTAAGAAGGATCCATGCTTACTTATTCGTTTTCACGTGTTAAACTTGTCTAAATCTTGGTCAAACCTACGATTTGACAGAGATTCGAATGGGCAGAAAATTAAAAAAAATCAGAAAAAATGAAAAACCAAAGCACATATTCAAACCAGAAAATCATGTATATATCTACCCCTAACCCTAAACTCTGTCTTATGAAGTCAAGCATGCATGAAGAGAATTGGTTTTTGGTTTCAAACATGCAAATTTCAAGAACCCTCCCAAGATTTACATTTTGGAGTGACTAATAAGAAGGATAGATGCTTAATTTTTATATTCGTGATTTAAATTTGTTTAAACCATGGTCAAACCTAGGATTTGGCCAAGATTCAAATGGGCATAAGAATTTAAAAAAAAATCAAAAAATGAAAAACCAGGGCACATATAGTCTTCTTATGTCATATAGTAAGCATTCTCAATTATGTTGATTTTAGAGTGACTAAGAAGGATGCAGGCTTCCCTTTTCATTTTCATGTTTTAAACTTGTTTAACTCTTGGTCAAACCTAGGATTTGACCAAAAGATTCAAATGGGCATAAAATTTCAGGAAAAAATCAAAAGAATGAAAAAACAAAGGACATAGCATTCTTATGTCATATATATAGTAAGCATTCAAGTTGATAAACAAGGTCTAGACATATTCAGACTAGAAAATCATGTATATATCTACCCCTAACCCTAAACTCTGTCTTATGAAGTCAAGCATGCATGAAGAGAAGTGGTTTTTGGTTTCAAACATGCAAATTTCAAGAACCCTCCCAAGATTTACATTTTGGAGTGACTAATTAAGAAGGATAGATGCTTAATTTTTATATTCATGATTTAAATTTGTTAAAACCATGGTCAAACCTAGGTTTTGACCAAGATTCAAATGGGCATAAGAATTTAAAAAAATGAAAAAATGAAAAACCAAGGCACACATAGTCTTCTTATGTCATATAGTAAGCATTCTCAATTAAGTTGATTTTAGAGTGACTAAGAAGGATGCAGGCTTCCCTTTTCATTTTCATGTTTTAAACTTGTTTAAATCTTGGTCAAACCTAGGATTTGACCAAAAGATTCAAATGGGCATAAAATTTCAGGAAAAAATCAAAAGAATGAAAAAACAAAGGACGTAGCATTCTTATGTCATATATATAGTAAGCATTCAAGTTGATAAACAAGGTCTAGACATATTCAGACTAGAAAATCATGTGTATATCTACCCCTAACCCTAAACTCTGTCTTATGAAGTCAAGCATGCATGAAGAGAAGTGGTTTTGGGTTTCAAACATGCAAATTTCAAGAACCCTCCCAAGATTTACATTTTGGAGTGACTAATAAGAAGGATAGATGCTTAATTTTTATATTCGTGATTTAAATTTGTTTAAACCATGGTCAAACCTAGGATTTGGCCAAGATTCAAATGGGCATAAGAATTTAAAAAAAAAATCAAAAAAATGAAAAACCAAGGCACACATAGTCTTCTTATGTCATATAGTAAGCATTCTCAATTAAGTTCATTTTAGAATGACTAAGAAGGATGCAGGCTTCCCTTTTCATTTTCATGTTTTAAACTTGTTTAAATCTTGGTCAAACCTAGGATTTGACCAGAAGATTCAAATGGGCATAAAATTTCAGGAAAAAATCAAAAGAATGAAAAAATAAAGGACATAGCATTCTTATATCATATATATAGTAAGCATTCAAGTTGATAAACAAGGTCTAGACATATTCAGACTAGAAAATCATGTATATATCTACCCCTAACCCTAAACTCTGTCTTATGAAGTCAAGCATGCATGAAGAGAAGTGGTTTTTGGTTTCAAACATGGAAATTTCAAAAACCCTCCCAAGAGTTACATTTTGGAGTGACTTAAGAAGGATAGATGCTTAATTTTCATATTCATGTTTTAAACTTGTTTAAATCATTGTCAAACCTAGGATTTGACCAAGATTCAAATGGGCATAAAATTCATAAAAAATCAAAAGAATGAAAAACCAAAGCACATAGCATTCTTATGTCGATCATATAGTAAAGCATTAAAGTTGATAAACCAAATGTCTAGACATATTCAAACCAGAAAAAATCATGTATGTACGTATCTACCCCTAACCCTAAACTCTGTCTTATGAAGTCAATCATGAAGAGAAGTGGTTTTGGGTTTCAAATTAAACATGGAAATTTCAAAAAACTCTTAAAAATTCATTTTAGAGTGACTAAGAAGGATGCAGGCTTCCCTTTTCATTTTCATGTTTTAAACTTGTTTAAATCTTGGTCAAACCTAGGATTTGACCAAAAGATTCAAATGGGCATAAAATTTCAGGAAAAAATCAAAAGAATGAAAAAACAAAGGACATAGCAGTCTTATGTCATATATATAGTAAGCATTCAAGTTGATAAACAAGGTCTAGACATATTCAAACTAGAAAATCATGTATATATCTACCCCTAACCCTAAACTCTGTCTTATGAAGTCAAGCATGCATGAAGAGAAGTGGTTTTTGGTTTCAAACATGCAAATTTCAAGAGCCCTCCCAAGATTTACATTTTGGAGTGACTAATAAGAAGGATAGATGCTTAATTTTCATATTCATGATTTAAATTTGTTTAAACCATGGTCAAACCTAGGATTTGGCCAAGATTCAAATGGGCATAAGAATTTAAAAAAAATCAAAAAATGAAAAACCAAGGCACACATAGTCTTCTTATGTCATATAGTAAGCATTCTCAATTAAGTTAATTTTAGAGTGACTAAGAAGGATGCAGGCTTCCCTTTTCATTTTCATGTTTTAAACTTGTTTAAATCTTGGTCAAACCTAGGATTTGACCAAAAGATTCAAATGGGCATAAAATTTCAGGAAAAAATCAAAAGAATGAAAAAACAAAGGACATAGCATTCTTATGTCATATATATAGTAAGCATTCAAGTTCATAAACAAGGTCTAGACATATTCAGACTAGAAAATCATGTATATATCTACCCCTAACCCTAAACTCTGTCTTATGAAGTCAAGCATGCATGAAGAGAAGTGGTTTTTGGTTTCAAACATGGAAATTTCAAAAACCCTCCCAAGAGTTACATTTTGGAGTGACTTAAGAAGGATAAATGCTTAATTTTCATATTGATGTTTTAAACTTGTTTAAATCATTGTCAAACCTAGGATTTGACCAAGATTCAAATAGGCATAAAAATTCATAAAAAATCAAAAGAATGAAAAACCAAAGCACATAGCATTCTTATGTCGATCATATAGTAAAGCATTAAAGTTGATAAACAAAATGTCTAGACATATTCAAACCAGAAAAAATCATGTATGTACGTATCTACCCCTAACCCTAAACTCTGTCTTATGAAGTCAGTCATGAAGAGAAGTGGTTTTGGGTTTCAAATTAAACATGTAAATTTCAAAAACCTCTTAAAAAATTCATTTTAGAGTGACTAAGAAGGATGCAGGCTTCCCTTTTCATTTTCATGTTTTAAACTTGTTTAAATCTTCGTCAAACCTAGGATTTGACCAAAAGATTCAAATGGGCATAAAATTTCAGGAAAAAATCAAAAGAATGAAAAAACAAAGGACATAGCATTCTTATGTCATATATATAGTAAGCATTCAAGTTCATAAACAAGGTCTAGACATATTCAGACTAGAAAATCATGTATATATCTACCCCTAACCCTAAACTCTGTCTTATGAAGTCAAGCATGCATGAAGAGAAGTGGTTTTTGGTTTCAAACATGGAAATTTCAAAAACCCTCCCAAGAGTTACATTTTGGAGTGACTTAAGAAGGATAGATGCTTAATTTTCATATTCATGTTTTAAACTTGTTTAAATCATTGTCAAACCTAGGATTTGACCAAGATTCAAATGGGCATAAAAATTCATAAAAAATCAAAAGAATGAAAAACCAAAGCACATAGCATTCTTATGTCGATCATATAGTAAAGCATTAAAGTTGATAAACAAAATGTATAGACATATTCAAACCAGAAAAAATCATGTATGTACGTATCTACCCCTAACCCTAAACTCTGTCTGATGAAGTCAATCATGAAGAGAAGTGGTTTTGGGTTTCAAATTAAACATGGAAATTTCAAAAACCTCTTAAAAAATTCATTTTAGAGTGACTAAGAAGGATGCAGGCTTCCCTTTTCATTTTCATGTCTTAAACTTGTTTAAATCTTGGTTAAACCTAGGATTTGACCAAGATTCAAATGGGCATAAAAATTCAAAAAAAATAAATGAAAAACCAAGGTCTTCTTATGTCATATAGTAAGCATTCAATTAAGATGATAAACAAGGTCTAGACATATTCAAACAAGAAAAATCATGTATCTTCCCCCTAACCCTAAACTCTGTTTCACGAAGTCAAGCATGAAGATATGTGGTTTTTGGTTTTGAACATGGAAATTTCAAAAACCCTCCCAAGAGCTTCATTTTGGAGTGACTAAGAAGCATACATGCTTACATTTTCATATTCATGTTTTAAACTTATTCAAATCTTGGTGAAACCTAGAATTTGACCAAGATTCAAATGGGTATACATATTTTAGAAAAAAATTAAAAAAATGAAAAAACAAGGCACATAGTCTTCTTATGTCATATAGTAAGCATTCAATTAAGTTGATAAACAAGGTCTAGACATATTCAAACCAGGAAAATCATGCATCTACCCCATACCCCTAGCTAAACTCTGTCTTATGAAGTCAATCATGCATGAAGAGAAGTCGTTTTGGTTTCAAACATGGAAATTTCAAAAACCTCCCAAAAGCTTCATTTTGGAGTGACTAAGAAGGATCCATAGGAAACTATGTACTAATACAATATAATAATCACCCGAGTTATTAGAGCAACAAGTCTGTCACTTACGTGTGGTTCCCATGCATGAGGTCCCGCACTTCACTGAGCACAAGTCACGTACGCTAGGTAGGCAAACTCCCAGCCATCTTCTTTGTCAAGAGAGAGGCATCAAGACTCTCTCTCTCTCTCTCTCCATCTCTCCAATTATCCAACAATTGGATAATTGGGGCACCCCCTGCGCACTGACAACCCTGCACAACAATCAGCATCACCCGAAAAAATGTAGACACCATAAATAAGTGGGGCCCCGTGACTGCTCTCCCTTCGTCTCCTCCCGTGTGATCCCTCTTCCTCCGACTCCCGACCTTGCGGAAAAGAAAAATGAAATGAAAGAGTTTCACTGGACGGGCAAACACATGTGCTGCCTAGTAATAATAATAAAAACGAAAAAAAATCGACCTACGAATACTCGCGCATTTCAGAAGTTGAGTGCCCAGCTTAGAATAAGTATTGCTTTGGTACTATTTAGAAATATCAACATATCTAGTTAGAATAGACATTTGCAATTTTGTTTCTTTTATTTCAAAATTGTAGTGTAGATAGTCGATATACTTGTATCTTTCCATGAACAAGTACATGATTTCCCTTCTAAGAATAGTGTATGCAATCATATCTCCCTTTCTCTCACTCTTTCTAAAAGAGTTCTCTTGTTGATGTCAATCCAAAGAATCATTTTTCAGGTAGGAGGAATTTAAACGCTTGAAAATGGTTCATGCCGGCGTCTTAGCTCCAAAAAAAATATACACCAATTGATTTGATGAATTGATGATTTACTCTAGTCTGCTTCTAGACCATGCAGCTAGCGAGCATTCATATGTACTGGATGGAGCCCCCAACTTTTGACTTCCCATGTCGGAAAAGGCCTGTTTAATAATGTGGAGCAGTGAGGTACCCCAAAGTATCTAGAGGGTTCCAGTGTTTCAGGCTTTCTTTCAGCATCGCCAGTCCAAGGGGAAGCATGGGTGATGAATCCATGCATTCACAGCCGTTAGATCTGAAGAGTCCTTGTATGATGAGCGGTAGATAGCACCTTTAAGCTACAAATGAGCATTGGCCGGGAAGGCTGACAGAGTGAAACAATTCAAATTCAAAAACTCATGTATAGAATAGAAAAAAATTAAAAAACTTGTAGATAGATAGAGGTATAGATAGATATTATAGATAAATAGATTAGCCCAAAAAAGAAGAGGAGGCGCCAGTGGTGACTTCGTCAACCTCAAGATATGCCGGCTCAGTCCCTCGGAGGTGCTCATAGGGGTAGGGTGTGCGTGCGTGCGTGCGTTCAAAGGGGTGTTTGTACGTGCGTGTTTGTGGGCGTCTGCGTTGTACTGTGTTCTCAAAAGAAAAAAAAAGAAGAAGTAGAGGACGGGGAAATTTTCACCAGCAGACACCTCCCTCGCGCACCTAAACTTTCGAACGCGCGCCCAATATTTCGAAAGCTCGCCTTTAACCCAGCACCCAGCCCACCTTGTTCTTCTCTAGACACCTCCTTCGGCGCCCTGTTCTTCTCTAGACACACCCTCGGTGAACCAGGCCGCGCACCAAAACTTCCCCATGCTGTCTATCGGCGCGTCGTGGACGGCCGCTGGTGGCGCCGTTCTTCTCCAGCCGCACCGGCAGGCGCGGTTAGCTGGTAGATCCTCACGGTATGCATGCTATCTTCAGGCCTGGGCAAGTACGATTCATTATAGCTCAATCGAAGTCAGTCGCCGTCCCCCAGCCCTTATAAGTTCGTTAGTTCGTTCGAATCGATCGGTTGATATTGTTTTCCTCTCGATGTGTTTTTTTTTCTTTTTTCTCGAAATGGGGATAATACCCCAGCCTCTGCATCAAAATGATGCATATGGCTGCTTTATTACCTTATTAAAAGAGACTCCAGCGTTTACAGTTTATTACATCTCACTCATCGACTAAAGTCGAGACTAAAATCAACCATCTAAATAAACAAAGAAGTTGTCTCCAAGAAAACATCAAAGATTTAATCTAAGCTGATGTCGCCAGCCACACTGGTTGTAAAAATCCCGTGCGACCATCTCCAGTCGGTTGTACCCAGACTCCATGGCAGCCCGATGATCCTCTGGTTGGAGATAAGACCACGTACGGATCCAATGAATAGCCAAAGGAATTACCTGCAAGAAAGGTTGAGGTTTCGGCTTGTTAAAAACCACTTCATTACGCACATTCCATATAGCCCAAATCAAAGCGCATACACCCACACGAATCTGCAGTACATCTTTCTATGCAATACCACTAAGCCAAGTACCAAAAAGATGAGTGATATTCACAGGTGGGGATAAACCGAAAGTCATATATACTATGCGCCAAACAACCTTAGCTAGAGGGCAGTCAATAAATAAATGTTGAATAGATTCATCCTTATCACAGAAAACACATTTCTTGCATCCTTGCCAATTTCTTTTTGCAATGTTATCTTTGGTTAAAATAACTCTCCGATAGAGAAACCACATAAAGATCTTAATCTTCAGCGGTACCTTCATTTTCCAAATATATTTCCTTGAGAAGTTCCTTTTATCTTGTAACAAATCAAGATAGTATGACTTTACAGTAAAATTGCCTGAACTATTTAGAACCCAAACAAAGGAATCATTTTCATTAGACAACCGAACATGCATAAGACGTTCCACTAATTCTAACTAGAGAACCCACTTGTTGGGTGTTAGAATCCTTCTAAATGAAATCTGAAGAGGGTTATTCTCTAAAACATGCACAACTGAGACATGTTTTCTTTCAGCAATGTTAAAAAGAGATGGGTATTGATGTGACAAAGGTGCGTTCCCCAACCACTTATCTTCCCAGAAACTAGTATTCTTTCCATCGCCAATTTTGAAAGATCCACGCTTAAGAAAATCATCTTTCACTTTCATCAAACCTTTGCAAAAAGGAGAATCAAGTGGCTTTGCTTTTACTTGAGATAATGTTTTAGATTGAATATATTTGTTACGAAGCAATTCCTGCCACATCCCGTCTCCATTCAAAAGTTCAAACAACCACTTACTAATTAGACTCTTATTCTTTAGTTCCAATACTTCAATTCCCAACCCTCCCTGGTCTTTAGGGCGACACAAGATATCCCACCTCGATAACCTATACTTACGCTTATGACCATCACTCTGCCAAAAGAAACGCGATCTATAATAGTCTAGCCTTTTTCTTAACCCCACCGGGATCTCAAAAAAAGATAACATAAACATAGGCAGACATTGTTTTCCGCTTTACCTATTTGCTCGAATTCATTAAATCGTGATAATCGCATCGCTCACCATTGCCCAATGTCTATAGTCGTTGCTTGGTGCCAGTCCTCTATGGACCTGTTTGTAATCTTATTACTTCTGGGTTCTTTGCACTGCTAATACATCGGTGGATTTACGGCCAAAAAGAAGAAAAAATTTGTTGGTATTATATTGCTTTCGATTGATCTGTTCGCCCCCAAGCATTTACAGAAGACGCAAGAGATTCAAGGATGAAATGGCTTTCCTTGTTTGTAAGGCAAAGAGGAAATCATATCATGGCTTATCATCATGGGTAGAACTTTTTTAGCTAGATTTTGCTGTTTGGGATCTATGATCCTTTTAGTTGCTACTCTCCAGTAACCTTTTCCCTCTTTTTTATTACAGTGAAAAATACACAGCGAGGAAACCACTGTCCAGCCTAAAAAAATAGACCTCAGTTGGTTTGCTGAAATCGGCTCAAATAACGTGGCATTTTTTTTCAATAAAGAATAACGTGGCATTTAGTTATATAGTTTTATATTCGACCTGTTTGCTCAGATATGTTGGTTTACATTCATACACAACCTGTTGGGCAAGTATGGACACAGCTTCAGTGACTTTCAGGTCAAAATTCCAGCGGTTGAGTGATTTTTGGTTGGATCCATTCCCGTGCGTTCGATCGGCTTTTGATGGCTGTTATTGAGACAAAGTCATGGCTGGACTTTTGACGCAGCTCTAGTGACGTTCAGGTCAGAAGTCCAGCGTTGACTTTGGTTCAATTATAACCATCCAAAGCCAATCGAACGCACATGAATGTATCCAACCAAAAATCACTCTACAATAAGTCGTGTCCAGACTAAAACAATGTTTATTCCCAAACTATTTTTTTGAATCCGACCAATCTTTCCCAGAATGCAGAAGAAATATAGTATAAGATTTACTGGAATGTTGTTCTTTTTTCTGGACAGTTTGAATTTTAAGTTTAAAGTTGGTTGTAAAACATAAAATGAGGTTTATTGATAAACAATATGGCTGAATCTGATGAAACTCCCCCAGAATGCATAACCCAACATATTAGATTTACTGGATTTTTGTTTCAAATACTTCTAGGCAGTACGAATTTTAAGTTTAAAATTTTCCTGTGAAACTAAAAATGGGTAAATTTTGGATCCATCCTCGTGCGTTCGATCGGCTTTTGATGGCTGTTATTGAAACAACGGTTAATTGGTTCTATGCCACTCCTCAATTCACAAGTTGTGTTTATGCCATTACAAAAACTGAAGTTGTGTTTATGCCACTCTCAATTCGCAATATCCCCTTCTATGCCATTTTCAATACTCCACTATAATAAACTAGTCAGCTTCATGTGCTTTGCACGTTAAAAATCAGTCGTTACAATTTCAACTCAAAATAGCTTGCATAGCGTAAAATGTGGGAAAACTATGTATTACTAACATTGAATTGTATTTCTCATGCAGAATTGCAATTTTCTGCCATGTATGTGCTCTTGAATATACTATTGAATTTTGCACGTCTTAGGTTTTGTACTTATTTCTTTTTAGCTGTCAAAATTCAGATCTTCAATAATTTATCATCCCATCCATGCCCAGTGCCACCTATAGGGAACGTACCTGCACTTATGCAACTGCATGTCCGTGCAGTGCTACCGACCTACTCGCCACACTTTCGGTTCGATCAAGTTTGAGCGTGACTACCATTCGCATGCATCGCATTCAACTCGATCGATCTATGGAGAACATAGGCGTCCGTGAGTTTTGTTGTCGGGCCGTGACCAGCAGCGTCGCGTATGGAGGGAGCGTGAATTGGCTAGAACAAATATATAGATGTTTCCAGAATGACGTAGAGAATGATGGGTGCTACTGTAGCTACGAATCCCAATGTTTTAGACCGTCCGATGGTGCACAATCAACAGTAGAGATTGCATTATGATGCTTGGATTCAAACTATCAAAATTGCTACACTATATAGGAGTATAGATATAGCATACCTATTATAGTACTCCATGATACCACCCAATATGCACCCATGTTCCAAAACACCACTCCCGCTGACTGTAACTTATTGTATCGAGCGATAAGCTTGATGAGCAACCCAAACAAACAAACAAAAGACTGTACCTTATTGTACTTGCTCTTACCCGTATCTTCTCTTTCTCTTTCATCGCGAGTGCAGCTAATTCAGTTAGTCTTCCAATGAATATTAATATTTTGTCTCAGTGATTTTTATGAAGTACTAATTGAAGATTCATTTTTGAAAGATGTCATGTTTCGACTAACAATTAGCACTTTTGAATTCTTAGATTGCTTTTTCACACGATGCACTTCTTTTAATTTATTTTACCACATTTCATTGTGAACCTTGACGACATAAATAGGACAACGATTCACGATCATATAATACATAAGCAGCATTGTTAGAACCGTGATGGAAAATACTTTCTAATGATACCAGTTTTATATCAATTTTTTTTATATACTTCATCCTGAAAAATATGTTTCAACTTCATCAAAACTTGCATGTATCTGCAAACTAAACTCATCTAAATATGTATATCTATATAAAATTGAAACATCATTTTTAAATAGATAGATATAGATTAATATTTTTTCGAAGATAAAAAACGAAAAACAAGGGTGCATTGTTTATTGAAAATGGAGTGAGTAGTATATATAAAATCATTTTAGTTGCCAATGATCATGTTGAGGTCCTCTATTTCTTATTTTGCTCAGGCCCTCCGTATTCTCAGGTACGGCCTTGGTGGTCTATGGACCTGTTTGTAATCTTATTACTTTTGACTTCTTTGCACTGCTAATAGATCGGCGGAATTACGGCAAAAAAGAAGAAAGAATGTGTTGGTATTGTATTGCTTTCGATATATGTGTTCCCCCCAAGCATTTACAGATGGCACAAGAGATTCAAGGATGAAATTGCTCTCCTTGTTCATAAGGCAAAGAGGAAATCATATCATGGGTAGAACATTTTATATATATTTTGCTATTTGGGATCTATAATCCTTTTAGTTGCTGCTCTCCAGCAATGTTTGTACATATTTCCCTCTTTTTATTAATAAAAAGAAAAAAATACAAAGTGGGGAAACCCACTGGTCATCCTAAAATAAAATCTGTTCGCTAGGTAGCCGTAGTTTTGCACTCAGTTCGTTTGCTGAAATCGTCTCAAATAATGTAGCATTTATAGTTTTATATTCGACCTGTTTGCTCAGGTATGTTTGCTTACATTCGTAGGTGACCTGTTTGTTGAAATAGCTTATCGCTTCTTTGACCATCTATTCCCTCAACAGATGGACAGAACTTGGATATTATTTCACTCATTAAACACACCAACATATTTGAGTGGTATTGAAGACTTCATGAAGCAAGTTAGTGATTTTACTAACGGCGACACAACAAAGGAAGTGATTTGTCCATGCCGCGTATGTTTGAATATTGGGTCCAAGCCTCAACATGTAGTCTCAGATCAATTATTCGTTTATGGGATGGACCAGACATATATCAGGTGGATTAACCATGGTGAACACTATGATCAGCCTGAGATTATTGATCCTCTTTATTCTGATGGTTATCAGCCTGAAGATCTCGTCCAGGATGAGGCTACTGCTAATTTGTTACGGGATCTGTATCCATATGCAAGCCAACAGCCCCATGGTTATCACAAAAAGCCTCTTTTCCATGACCTGATAGAAGATGCTAAGCGCTTAGTGGCCCCTGGTTCTGTTGTGTCAAGATTCGAATTAATTGTGAAATTACTTCATGACAAGTCATACCAGGGGATAACCAATAAAGCCTTCAATGCAGTTGCGAAGACATACAGCGATGCACTCCACAGGGCTGGACTGCCAAAATCCTTTTATGAGGTGAAGCAGACATCAAGGTACTGGACTTGGATATGAGAAGATTGATTTTTGCAAAAATAACTATGCAATCGCTTTTGGATGGAGTATAATGACCTCGATGAATGTCCAGTATGTAAGGAATCAAGATGGAAACATGATGGAGCTGGTGGTAAGAAAAAGATTCCTTGGAAGGTTCTAAGATACTTTCCACTTGTACAAAGATTGCAGAGGTTGTTTGCTTCAGAACAAACATCTCGGGAAACAAGATGGCACAAAGAGATTCTCACGCCCGACCCTGATTTATCGAGGCATCCTGGCGATGGCGATGAATGGAAGCACAATTCGACATGGATCATCCAGATTTTGCTGCAGATCCAAGGAACCTGAGACTTGGCCTTGCTACAGATGGATTCAACCCATTTGGCAACATGAGCAACTCGTATAGCATGTGGCCAGTACTAGTTACACCATACAACCAGGCTCCCTGGACATGCACCGATCAGTCGAACTGTATGATGGCCTTACTCATCCCAGGTCCCAAATCTCCTGGGAAGGATTTTGATGTGTTCATGCAGCCTCTTATTAGAGACTTGCAAACATTATGGAAGGGTGTCCCTACACGGGATGTGTGTCAACCTAAAGAACAAAATTTTCTATTACGTGTCTTTGTATCGTATTGCACCCATGATTATCCAGCTTTGGGCACTATGTCGAGACGAGTAACATCAAAGTTATAATGCATGTGTTCACCGTGATACAGATCAGCTGGCAAAGTGAGGATAATAAACAAGATATGCTATATGGGCCATCGCCGTTTCCTTCCAATAGGTCACGCTTTCCAAAAATAATAAAAATTGCAATTTATTGGTGATCGTGCACGTGCAAAGACTAAACCGCAGCACTTTACGAGTCACGAGTTGGAGGCGCACCTAGAAGCGGTCGTAAATGTTAAACCAGGAAAACCACCAAATGCCACAAAGCAGGTACAACAGAGAAGAATACAGAAGATGCAAGCAGATAGTAGCAGGTAGAAAAAGGAAGAAGATAGGAAATTAAATGAGACTATCAGCTACCAAAAGGAAGATGGGAGGTGAAATAGCAGCATGTACCAAGAGGAAGGAAATGGAAAATGATAGACCGAGAATATTTTATAAGCGCAGGGCCACTCTTTGGGACTTGCCGTATTGGGCTGGTAAGAAGCTTCGGCATAATATTGATATCATGCACATGGAGAAAAATATATGTGACAGCATTGTCGGCACATTACTCAACATTCCATCCAAGACAAAAGATAGCTCAAATGCTAGGATTGATTGTGCAACATTGAATGTTAACAGGCACTTGCAACTGGATCGTAATGACAAAGTGAACAAAGGCAAGGAAAAACATTATAAGTTCCGAGGCGCGGAATTCACATTGCCGATGCCTAAAAGGAGATTATTTTGTGAGTACCTCCGAGGTGTGATGTTCCCGTTCGGATTTGCTTCCAACATTGCAAATTGTCTCAATGCTGAAGGAAACAAGCTCCAAGGGTTGAAAACTCACGATTGTCACATCCTGCTGGAAAGGCTTTTAGCTATTGGCATTAAAGATTTAGTGAAGCCAAATATGTACAACGTGATTGCAGAGTTGGGAAGGTTCTTTAGGGAAATATGTAGTAAAACTCTAAGCAGAGCTGTTGTAAAATGTCTTAAGGTGGACATAGCAGTAATCCTGTGCAAGCTGGAGGTGATATATCCTCCAGCGTTCTTTGATGTGATGGTGCATTTGGCTGTTCATCTACCTGATGAGGCACTTTTAAGAGGTCCCAGACAAGTATGGATGGATGTACCCTATAGAACGTCGACTGTGCACTTTCAAGAATACAGTTAGGAACAAAGCTAGACCGGAGGCTTGCATTGCAGTGGCGTATATTGCTGCTAAAGCATATACATTTGCATCAAGATATATTCCTGATATTGAGACCAGATTCAACCGGGGTCGCAGAATTTTGGAAGTTGGAGGATCTGTTTTTAATCATGGTGTTGAGCTAATAGGAAAGAGGACCGAAAAACATTAGAAGCAGTCTGAATTTGAACAATTGTCTTGGTATGTGCTGAATAATGCTGCAGAGGCTGATGAATATGTTAAGTGAGTACTATGCACACGAAATCCTCAGTTCCTCGCATATACTATGAACTTGTATCAAAATGAAATATATTCAGCTGACTTGGCTATGTTTTGCAGGTTGTACATGGAAACGAATGGAAAGCTATCGGCACGTGGGAGTGGGTTTCAGGACTGGTTTGAGAAACATGTAAGATGTTCAATTGCACTCTAACTTGTGTATGTGTTTTCACATGAGATGACCTCTTGTCTATTTTGTAATCGTAGATCTCGAAACTCCATGCGGAGAATCCAGGCGCTGTTAGTGTTGATCTCCTTGTCCTATCACGTGGTCCAGATAAGAGGGTGTTGGTAGCTGCAGCTTGCAATGCCAATGGTGTCCATTGCAGCTCCTATGAGCGTGAACAACATTTGAAGACACGAAATAGTGGCATCACAACCAGTGGAGATCACTTGACAACCAGAAAGAAGAGATCAGAGTCATTTGACCATTATGGTCACATAGAAGAGGTTATTCAGTTGTTCTATAGTGATAAGGTTACTGTCCGATCTGTGGTTCTATTTAAGTGTTACTGGTACAACCAAGATCCAAACAAGGGCAAAGGTGCCAGAAATGATGGGTATTTCATATCAGTCAATACTACTGCTCAGTGGTACAAGGATGATCCTTATATTTTGGTACCTCAAGCGGCCAAGGTACTTTTCTTGGAAGACAGATCTAGAAAAGGATGGCAGTATGTGCAAAAGTTTGTGGCAAGGAACATATATGATTTGGATGAGAATGCGGATCCAATAATTGGTGCCCAGCAAGATGATTTCGCTAGTTCTAGGCAGACTAAAGTTGCTGACATTGATGAAACCTCGTTGGATACAGGTATCCCTGCACATGATGGAGAAGTAGATTTCACTGTTGAGGTTAGTATAGTCGACAAAGAGATGGATAAACTGAAGCTACCTGGTGAATCTCAGGAGGAGAATGGACACGACGAGCAGGATGAGACCATGCACGAATATCAGAATGAAGACGGAGGTGATGATGATGATGATGATGATGATGATGATGATGATGATGATTAGACTCTTGTCTCTGTATCATGCTGTGAGATGAAGAACCATGATTTGTTTTGATTTTTCTATTTGGAAAATGTATGAGTCCTGAAGACAATTATCTGTTGGATTGTAATCCCATGATGACTAATTATTTATGTTTGTTGTCCTACTAAAAGTTGGTCAAACTTAATTGTGTGGAAGTAATCCCATGCTGTTTGATTCATAGGGTCATATCCCATAGGAAAATAGAATGATAATAGATCAAACTAATGCAAAATATCTTATAACCACAATCAAATAGAATTTCTCTTGACATAGGATTCGTTGGCATGGCATCCCTATCATACAGGGTTTTTATTCATACTATGCTACAAATCGAAAATAAGATGGGTCAGCACTTTATCGCGGCAGAAAGGGCAGCTGGCGTTCGTTACAAACCAGGAGAAGATGCACTTCCTATGGAACGGGTGTTTGCATCCCTGGAGACGCACCGTTGTGCGCCGCGATAGCCCCTGCATGCATATGCTGCAGTGGCCGTCCTCCGGCGCAACTAGGACCCAACTGTCTTGCAGCGCCTGCAAGTTGACGATGAGCCGGTGGTCCACCCTAAGGGTGAGGTCGAAGTGGAGGCCACCAACCCGACGACACGCCTGCTGCCACATCAGGTGCATAACATCGTAAGGCATGATGATGTCCCACTCCTCCTCCGTGAGGTTCAGGTTCTTGAGCAGCCATACACGGGCAAGAATCTCGCGCATAGTTCGCACGACATAGCCCCCACTACGCAGCTCCCTCAGAGGCAAGCCAAGATCCAGCACCACCTCTTCGCAGGGTGTAGTGGCGATATCGTCCTCATCCAGTGGGGCAGGGAGGGGGCCGGCCATCCTCCTGAGCTCGTACGTCCTCGAGAAGAAGATGTGCACTGTCATAGTGTACGCGGACGCCTCGCCCTCGCCCACGGCCGGCGGCTCGCCGACAGAGAAGTCGGTCGTGCTTGCCGACACACGGCAGGCACGGAAGACATGTGGGCCAGACTCGATGATGCGCTCGCGTGAGGAGCGCTCTAGTAGGGGCGTCGCCGCCATTGGGGATTCTTCGGAGGGGTGTAGACTGGCGGCTAGTCGACGGTGAGGTGGTTGGTGTGAGATCTCTGGGATGAGGCCAGGGGAAGTGGGCGAAGTGCTTGGGACTAGGGACTCCCCTCAACTTTCCGCAGTAGTATATATAATATAATAATAATAATTGGTGGACGAGGGAGACTAGTCCAGAGACTACCCAAAGTTGAGTACAGTAGTAGTAGTACATCATGTTCGAGGAAAAATGCCCAAGATTTATTATCAAAATTCAAGCTAATTTCGCCTATTTTGTTCTGCCGTTTTTTTCTTGAACACAGTTATGCCGTTCATTAGACATCATCCAACGGCCTTGGTCTCTGGGATTCGCTGCTACAGTGTCATCTACTATTTTCTACCCAATTCCAGAAACATCCATAAAGCTATAGATAGCTTTCCTGCTTGTTGGCCCCACCCCATTATTTAAATCTTTTCTTCCTTATCCCCATAGCAGCTACTTGCAGCCATTGCTACACCAGCGAGGTGATCTCTATGATAGGCACGGTTTTAGTAAGACAGCAAGTTGTAGATAGCTAACCATGAGACACATGCCTCTCTGGTTGAGACGACTGATCGAGCTCGCTCTTGTGATTGGGCTCCAATGGTCGAGGTGAGTCACAGCTGCAATGACAGAGGTTTGTGCTGGATGTAGGCACTGGGATAGAATTAATTAGCACAGAGGCGTAACTAGCACTAGATTGAGAAGGCATAGTACATGTACACGTATCGGACACGAAATCGCGTCTGGCGAGCAGCTCGCATTCACTTGCATCAGTGCGGTACAACAAATATGAAGAAGAAGGATTGGAGCTTTGAAGGTAGTCAGAAAAGTTAGTACAAAAAATAATACGTGCAAAACTTAACCTGTATAAACGCACATGCATGGATAATTTTAATTTCTGCATGAGAAAGACATGTCAATTTTCAGTAATACATGGTTTGATTTGTCAAATTTGATGCTCCTTAATGCATTTTAAGTGAAGATTACGAGTTTATTAATTATAATTGCCGATTTTTAACGTTACGTGCAGCTGACTAGCAAACTATAAATGTGTGATTGCTTGCTTCCAAAATAAGGATATGTAATCATTTTGTATAAGGTAGTCCCAATTAGTCGTTATATTGCAGAACTTCAAGAGTTTTGAGAGATTCAACTCGTTGCTACTCCATAAAAATGGTCATGTTGACAAATTTGATCCAGTGTTGAACAGAGCCAGAAACATTTCTAAAACTTGAGCATGGAAGAGGCTAGGGGTAAATGCCCCAAGGCCAGCCGAGCCTATCGTAGGTGCCGTCGCGAGGCCGATGTGCTCGTCGCCGGTACGTATCTCCGCTTAATAGGTACCTTAATTTGGGGCGCGCGCGGACGCTGTGCTACCCCGAGCTCGAGACGCCGCCGTACCGCTAGCTCGACCATGGCGGCGGCGGCGGAAGGTAAAGCTCCTGCTGACAAACATATTGGGCACAAATGGGCAACCTTCAGTAACCCATGTTCCATTTTTTTTGTCAGGATAACCCCATGTACCACCTTCCCAATAGAAAAAGTACTGTTCAATCTTCCCCTATTGGGCCCAATATTTAACTTTTGGGTTGCCAACGAACATCTACATGGTAATTGTTATCGGTCTACTTGCTCCGGCTGTCGAAGCCCAATAACCACAAATGGGTCTTTCTGCTCATGCAATTTCGGCCCTTTTCTAATGAAACACAGATCCTATGATTGGCAAAAAAAAAAAACACGGAGATTCTACATAAAAGTTGTTTTTATTTATTTTGAATTATTGGGTTCCAATTTTTGAAACTGCTCATGCACAATATGAAAATCCTTGATCGCTCCATAACCACATGGATAACGGTATTTTTACAAATTCATAAAGTGGATTTGAAATTTAAAACATATCCTGATAATTCCATGATTTAATCTATCAACTTGCAAGATCTTGGATCGAAAGAGCTTGTATTAGTCTGTAAAAATAATACTGATAAACCTGTCGTTAACAAGAAATGAAGGTTTATCGTTCAAAGAGGATGCCATGTGGGACCCATGAGACAGTAGCGTCCTCAACGTTTCAAAGAAAAAGGCAAGTAGCCCGAAAATAGGGGTAAAAAATAAATCCTAGAAAGGAAACATTTATAGTTCATAGAGGCTGACATGTGGGACCGATCTGCCACAAAGATCCTCATCATTTCGAAGTCGGCAGGGATCAGAAGAAAAAGGCTAATAGCCAGAAATTAGGGGTAAAAAATAAATCCAAAAAAGGAAACTTTTATTCTTCATAGAGGATGACATGTGGGGCCGACCTGCCAGCAGCGTTTCAAAGGGGGCAGGGGATCAAAAGAAAAAGGCAAATAGCCAGAAATTAGGGGTAAAAAATAAATCCAACAAAGGAATGGTTTATTGTTCATAGATGATGACATGTGGGACCCTTGAGCCACCTGCGACCTCAATTTCAAAGGCAGCATATGATCGAAAGAAAAAGGCAAGTGACCAAAAATCAGGGGGTAAAAAAAATCTAAGAAAAGAAACTTTATTGTACATAGAGGATGACATGCGGGTCCCATGAGCCAGCACCTTACTCAAATTTTTAGAGGCAGCATGAGATCGAAAGAAAAAGGAAAGTGACCAAATATCAGGAGCAAAAAATAATCCAAGAAAAGAAACTTTTATTGTACATAGAGGATGGCATATGGGTCCCACTTATACAAGCTCTTTCGCTCCAAGATCTTGCAAGTGGATTGTACATAGAGGATGACATGCGGGCCCCTTGTGTCTGCAGCTTACTCAACGTTTCCAAGGCGGCAGGGGATCAAAAGAAAAAGGAAGTAGCCAGAAATTAGCGGTCAAAAATAACTCCAAGAAAGGAAACTTTTATTGTTCATAGAGGATGACATGCGGGACCCATGCGCTAGCAGCTTCCTCAGCGTTTCAAAGGTGGAATGAGATCGAAAGAAAAAGACAAGAGACCAAATATCAGGAGCCAAAAATAATCCAAGAAAAGAAACTTTATTGTACATAAAAGATGACATGCGGGTCCCATTTTGCAGCAGCGGTGTCAACGTTCAAATGCGGCTTGAGATCAAAAGAAAAAGAGTATCCAGAAATTAGGGGGTCAAAAAAAAACTCCAGAAATTAGGATGGCATGCCGGTCCCATGAGTCCGCAACTTACTCAACGTTTCAAACGTGGCATGAGATCGAAAGAAAAAGGCAAGTGACCAAATATCAGGATCCAAAAATAATTCAAGAAAAGAAAGTTGATTGTACATAGAGGATGACATGTGGGTCCCATGAGTCAGCAGCTTACTCAACGTTTCCAAGGCGGCAGGGGATCAAAAGGAAAAGGAAATAGCCAAAAATCAGAGGGTGAAAAAAAACCCAAGAAAATAAACTTCTATAGCACATAGAGGATGACATGCGGGTCCCATGAGCCAGCAGGGTCCTCAACGTGGCATGAGATCGAAAGAAAAATGCAAGTGACCAAATATCAGGAGCCAAAAATAATTCAAGAAAAGAAACTTGATTGTACATAGAGGATGACATGCGGGCCCCATTTAGGAGCAGCGGTATCACCGTTTGAGAGGCTGCACGTGATCGAAAGAAAAAGGCAAGTGACCAAATATCAGGAGCCAAAAATAATCCAAGAAAAGAAATTTTATTGTACATAGAGGATGACATGCGGGTCCCATTTTGCAGCAGCGGTCTCAACGTTTCCAAGGCGGCACAGGACCAAAAGAAAAATGAAGTAGCCAGAAATCTGGGGGTGAAAAAAATCGAAGAAGAAAGATCTCAATTGGGCTGCATCTGGACATCTAGGCCTTCGAACTATCCTGCTCGGCCTTTTGACTCGTACAATTTCAGCCCACTCCAAAACAGGAAAGTTTGGAATTTTCTAAAAAAAACAGGAAAGACCTATGCTTCGCAAAAACAAAAAAACAAGGAGATTCAACATATAAGTTTGTTTATGTAAAAATAAAGATTTAATTTATCCGTTTGAAATAGCTCAGAGCGCAATACACTGTTTCTTGTCTGCAAAATAATCAAGATATCACATGTTTCTTGTACGGGGAGACTGACATCGGGGACCCATGAGCCAGCAGCGTCGTCAACGTTTTAAAGGCGGCAGGGGATGGAAAGAAAAAATAAACCAAAAATATGTTGGTAAAAAATCCAAGAAAAGAAACATTTCGTTCAAAGAGGATGACATGCGGGACCCATGAGGCAGCAGCATCCTCAGTGTTTATTGTTCATAGAGGCTGACATGTGGGACCCGTGAGCCAGCAGCGTCCTCAACGTTTTAAAGGTGGGAGGAGATCGAAATAAAATATAAGCCAAAAATCATTTGGTAAACAAAATCCAATAAAAGAAACATTTACCGTTCTGAGAGGATGACATGCGGGACCCATGAGGCAGCAGCATCCTCAACGATTCCAAGGCGGCAAGGGATCAAAGGAAAAAAAGGAAATATCCAGAAATTAATTAGGGGTTTAAAATAAATCCATCAAAGGAAACTTTTATTGTTCACAGAGGATGACATGTGGGACCGACCTGCCAACAGCGTCCTCATCGTTTCAAAGGGGGCAGGAGATCAAAAGAAAAAAGGCAAATAGCCAGAAATTACAGGTCAAAAATAACTCCAAGAAAGGAAACTTTTATTGTTCGTAGAGGATGACATGCGGGACCCATGAGCCAGCAGCTTACTCAACATTTCAAAGGCGGCATGAGATCGAAAGAAAAAGGCAAGTGGCAAAATATCAGGAGCCAAAGATAATCCAAGAAAAGAAACTTTATTGTACATAGAGGATGACATGCGGGTCCCAATTAGCAGCAGCGGTCTCAACGTTTCAAATGCGGCTTGAGATCAAAAGAAAAGAAAGTTGATTGTACATAGAGGATGACATGCGGGTCCCATGACTCAGCAGCTTACTCAACGTTTCCAAGGCGGCAGGGGATCAAAAGGAAAAGGAAATAGCCAAAAATCAGAGGGTGAAAAAAAACCCAATAAAATAAACTTTTATAGCACATAGAGGATGACATGCGGGTCCCATGAACCAGCAGGTTCCTCAACGTTTCAAACGTGGCATGGGATCGAAAGAAAAAGGCAAGTGACCAAATATCAGGAGCCAAAAATAATTCAAGAAAAGAATCTTGAGTGTACATAGAGGATGACATGCGGGTCCCATTTTGCAGCAGCGGTATCACCGTTTGAGAGGCGGCAGGGGATCGAAAGAAAAAGGTAAGTGACCAAATATGAGGTGCCAAAAAAATCCAAGAAAAGAAAGTTTTATTGTACATAGAGGATGACATGCGGGTCCCATTTAGCAGCAGCGGTATCACCGTTTGAGAGGCGGCAGGGGATCGAAAGAAAAATGAAGTAGCCAGAAATCAGGGGGTGAAAAAAAATCCAAGAAGAAAGATTTCAATTGGGCTGCATCTGGACATCTTGGCCTTCAAACTATCCTGCTTGGCCTTTTGACTCGTACAATTTCAGCCCGCTCCAAAACAGGAAAGTTCGGAATTTTCTAAAAAAAACAGGAAAGTCCTATGCTTCGCAAAAACAAAAAAAACAAGGAGATTCAACATATAAGTTTGTTTATGTAAAAATAAAGATTTATTTTATCCGTTTGAAATAGCTCAGAGCGCAATATACTGTTTATTGTCTGCAAAATAATCAAGATATCACATGTTTGTTGTACGGGGAGGCTGACATCGGGGACCCATGAGCCAGTAGCGTCGTCAACGTTTTAAAGGCGACAGGGGATGGAAAGAAAAAATAAACCAAAAATCTGTTGGTAAAAAATCCAAGAAAAGAAACATTATCATTCTAAGAGGATGACATGCGGGACCCATGAGGCAGCAGCATCCTCAGCGTTTATTGTTCATAGAGGCTGACATATGGGACCCGTGAGCCAGCAGCGTCCGCAACGTTTTAAAGGCTGCAGGAGATCGAAAGAAAAAATAAGCCAAAAATCGTTTGGTCAACAGAATCCAAGAAAAGAAACATTTACCATTCTGAGAGGATGACATGCGGGACCCATGAGGCAGCAGCATCCTCAGCGATTTCAAGGCGGCAGGGGATCAAAGGAAAAAAGGAAATATCCCGAAATTAATTAGGGGTTCAAAATAAATTCATCAAAGGAAACTTTTATTGTTCACAGAGGATGACATGTGGGACCGACCTCCCAGCTGCGTCGTCATCGTTTCAAAGGGGGCAGGAGATCAAAAGAAATAGGCAAATAGCCAGAAATTAGGGGTCAAAAATAACTCCAAGAAAGGAAACTTTTATTGTTCGTAGAGGATGACATGCGGGACCCATGAGCCAGCAGCTTACTCAACGTTTCAAAGGCGGCATGAGATCGAAAGAAAAAGGCAAGTGACAAAATATCAGGAGCCAAAGATAATCCAAGAAAAAAACTTTATTGTACATAGAGGATGACATGCGGGTCCCAATTAGCAGCAACGGTCTCAACGTTTCAAATGCGGCTTGAGATCAAAAGAAAAAGAAAGTTGATTGTACATAGAGGATGACATGCGGGTCCCATGAGTCAGCAGCTTACTCAACGTTTCCAAGGCGGCAGGGGATCAAAAGAATAAGGAAATAGCCAAAAATCAGAGGGTGAAAAAAACCCAAGAAAATAAACTTTTATAGCACATAGAGGATGACATGCGGGTCCCATGAGCCAGCAGGTTCCTCAACGTTTCAAACGTGGCATGAGATCGAAAGAAAAAGGCAAGTGACCAAATATCAGGAGCCAAAAATAATTCAAGAAAAGAAACTTGAGTGTACATAGAGGATGACATGCGGGTCCCATTTAGCAGCAGCGGTATCACCATTTGAGAGGCTGCACGGGATCTAAAGAAAAAGGCAAGTGACCAAATATCAGGAGCCAAAAAAAATCCAAGAAAAGAAAGTTTTATAGTACATAGAGGATGACATGCGGGTCCCATTTTGCAGCAGCGGTATCACCGTTTGAGAGGCGGCAGGGGATCGAAAGAAAAAGGTAAGTGACCAAATATGAGGTGCCAAAAAAAATCCAAGAAAAGAAAGTTTTATAGTACATAGAGGATGACATGCGGGTCCCATTTAGCAGCAGCGGTATCACCGTTTGAGAGGCTGCAGGGGATCGAAAGAAAAATGAAGTAGCCAGAAATCAGGGGGTGAAAAAATTCCAAGAAGAAAGATTTCAATTGGGCTGCATCTGGACATCTTGGCCTTCAAACTATCCTGCTTGGCCTTTTGACTCGTACAATTCCAGCCCACTCCAAAACAGGAAAGTTCGGAATTTTCTTAAAAAAACAAGAAAGTCCTATGCTTCGCAAAAACAAAAAAAAACAAGGAGATTCAACATATAAGTTTGTTTATGTAAAAATAAAGATTTATTTTATCCGTTTGAAATAGCTCAGAGCGCAATATACTGTTTATTGTCTGCAAAATAATCAAGATATCACATATTTGTTGTACGGGGAGGCTGACATCGGGGACCCATGAGCCAGCAGCGTCGTCAACGTTTTAAAGGCGGCAGGGGATGGAAAGAAAAAATAAACCAAAAATCTGTTGGTAAAAAATCCAAGAAAAGAAACATTTCGTTCTAAGAGGATGACATGCGGGACCCATGAGGCAGCAGCATCCTCAGTGTTTATTGTTCATAGAGGCTGACATATGGGACCCGTGAGCCAGCAGCGTCCTCAACGTTGCAGCGGGGGCAGGAGATCAAAAGAAAAAGGCAAATAGCCAGAAATTAGTGGTCAAAAATAACTCCAAGAAAGAAAACTTTTATTGTCGTAGAGGATGACATGCGGGACCCATGAGCCAGCAGCTCAGTCAACGTTTCAAAGGCGGCATGAGATCGAAAGAGAAAGGCAAGTGACCAAATATCAGGTGCCAAAAAAAATCCAAGAAAAGAAAGTTTTATAGTACATAGAGGATGACATGCGGGTCCCATTTAGCAGCAGCGGTCTCACCGTTTGAGAGGCGGCAGGGGATCGAAAGAAAAAGGTAAGTGATACGTCTTCGACGTATCGATAATTTCTTATGTTCCATGCCACATTATTGATGTTATCTACATGTTTTATGCACACTTTATGTCATATTCGTGCATTTTCTGGAACTAACCTATTAACAAGATGCCGAAGTGCCGATTCTTTGTTTTCTGCTGTTTTTGGTTTCAGAAATCCTAGTAAGGAAATATTCTCGGAATTGGACGAAATCAAAGCCCAGGGGCCTATTTTTCCACGAAGCTTCCAGAAGTCCGAAGGAGAGACGAAGAGGGGCCACGAGGGGGCCACACCCTAGGGCGGCGCGCCCCCCCCCCCTTGGCCGCGCGGCCCTGTGGTGTGGGGCCCCCGTGCCGCCTCTTGACCTGCCCTTCCGCCTACAAATAGCCTCCGTGACGAAACCCCCAGTACCGAGAGCCACGATACGGAAAACCTTCCAGAGACGCCGCCGCCGCCGATCCCATCTCGGGGGATCCAGGAGATCGCCTCTGGCACCCTGTCGGAGAGGGGAATCATCTCCCGGAGGACTCTACGCCGCCATGGTCGCCTCCGGTGTGATGTGTGAGTAGTCTACCCCTGGACTATGGGTCCATAGCAGTAGCTAGATGGTTGTCTTCTCCCCATTGTGCTATCATTGTCGGATCTTGTGAGCTGCCTAACATGATCAAGATCATCTATCTGTAATTCTATATGTTGCGTTTGTTGGGATCCGATGAATAGAGAATACTTGTTATGTTGATTATCAAAGTTATATCTACGTGTTATTTATGATCTTGCATGCTTTCCGTTACTAGTAGATGCTCTGGCCAAGTAGATGCTTGTAACTCCAAGAGGGAGTACTTATGCTCGATAGTGGGTTCATGCCTGCATTGACACCTGGGACAAAGGATGTAAAGTTCTAAGGTTGTGTTGTGCTGTTGCCACTAGGGATAAAACATTGATGCTATGTCCAAGGATGTAGTTGTTGATTACATTACGCACCATACTTAATGCAATTGTCTGTTGCTTTGCAACTTAATACTGGAGGGGGTTCGGATGATAACCTGAAGGTGGACTTTTTAGGCATAGATGCAGTTGGATGGCGGTCTATGTACTTTGTCGTAATGCCCAATTAAATCTCACTATACTCATCATGATATGTATGTGCATTGTCATGCTCTCTTTATTTGTCAATTGCCCAACTGTAATTTGTTCACCCAACATGCTGTTTGTCTTATGGGAGAGACACCTCTAGTGAACTGTGGACCCCGGTCCAATTCTCTTTACTGAAATACAATCTACTGCAATACTTGTTTTACTGTTTTCTGCAAACAATCATCTTCCACACAATACGGTTAATCCTTTGTTACAGCAAGCCGGTGAGATTGACAACCTCACTGTTTCGTTGGGGCAAAGTACTTTGGTTGTGTTGTGCAGGTTCCACGTTGGCGCCGGAATCCCTGGTGTTGCGCCGCACTACATCCCGCCGCCATCAACCTTCAACGTGCTTCTTGGCTCCTCCTGGTTCGATAAACCTTGGTTTCTTTCTCGAGGGAAAACTTGTCACTGTGCGCATCATACCTTCCTCTTGGGGTTCCCAACGAACGTGTGAGTTACACGCCATCAAGCTCTTTTTCTGGCGCCGTTGCCGGGGAACGAAGAAAAGTTACACCACAAAGATTTTCAACTCCCACGTCAACAGCTCTTTTTCTGGCGCCGTTGCCGGGGAGATCAAGACACGCTGCAAGGGGAGTCTCCACTTCTCAATCTCTTTACTTTGTTTTTGTCTTGCTTAGTTTTATTTACTACTTTGTTTGCTGCACTAAATCAAAATACAAAAAATTAGTTGCTAGTTTTACTTTATTTGCTATCTTGTTTGCTATATCAAAAACACAAAAAAATTAGTTTACTTGCATTTACTTTATCTAGTTTGCTTTATTTACTGTTGCTAAAATGGCCAACCCTGAAAATACTAAGTTGTGTGATTTCACAACCACAAATAATAATGATTTCTTATGCACACCTATTGCTCCACCTGCTACTACAGCAGAATTCTTTGAAATTAAACCTGCTTTACTGAATCTTGTTATGCGAGAGCAATTTTTTGGTGTTAGTTCTGATGATGCTGCTGCCCATCTTAATAATTTTGTTGAACTATGTGAAATGCAAAAATATAAAGATGTAGATGGTGATATTATTAAACTAAAATTGTTCCCTTTCTCATTAAGAGGAAGAGCTAAAGATTGGTTGCTATATCTGCCTAAGAATAGTATTGATTCATGGACTAAATGCAAGGATGCTTTTATTGGTAGATATTATCCCCCTGCTAAAATTATATCTTTGAGGAGTAGCATAATGAATTTTAAACAATTAGATACTGAACATGTTGCTCAAGCTTGGGAAAGAATGAAATCTTTGGTTAAAAATTGCCCAACCCATGGACTGACTACTTGGATGATCATCCAAACCTTCTATGCAGGACTAAATTTTTCTTCACGGAATTTATTGGATTCAGCTGCTGGAGGTACCTTTATGTCCATCACTCTTGGTGAAGCAACAAAGCTTCTTGATAATATGATGATCAATTACTCTGAATGGCACACGGAAAGAGCTCCACAAGGTAAGAAGGTAAATTCTCGAAGAAACCTCTTCCTTGAGTGATAAGATTGATGCTATTATGTCTATGCTTGTGAATGATAGGACTAATATTGATCCTAATAATGTTCCATTAGCTTCATTGGTTGCACAAGAAGAACATGTTGATGTAAACTTCATTAAAAATAATAATTTCAACAACAATGCTTACCGGAACAATTCTAGTAACAACTATAGGCCATATCCTTATAATAATGGCAACGGCCATGGTAATTCTTATGGGAATTCTTACAACAATAATAGGAGTTCACCCCCTGGACTTGAAGCCATGCTTAAAGAATTTATTAGTACACAAACCGCTTTTAACAAATCTGTTGAAGAAAAGCTTGGGAAAATTGATATACTTGCTTCTAAAGTCGATAGTCTTGCTGCTGATGTTGATCTTTTGAAATCAAAAGTTTTGCCTAATGAGAATCATCATAATAAAATTGTTACTACAGCAAATGCCATTCAAGTTAGAATTAATGAGAATATAAGATTAATGGCTGAACTGCGTGCTAGGTGGGATAGAGAAGAAAATGAAAAACTAGCTAAAGAGAAGAATGTAGCTAAAGTTTGGACTATTACCACCACTAGTAATGCTAATGCTACACATGTTGCTGCACCTCCTACTAATACTAATAAAAGAATTGGTGTTAGCAATGTTTCCACTTCTAATGCAAAGCGCGAAAAACTGCTCAAATCGCTAAATCACTGAAATCGCTGTGATAAAGCTGCTGAAATTTTTTCCAACATTGGGGATGATGATCCCATTGCTTTATATTATAATGGTTTGAATTTTGATGATTTCCACATCTCTGAAGTTATAAAGTTCTTGCAAAAACTTGCTAAAAGTCCTAATGCTAGTGCTATAAATTTGGCTTTCACGCATCATATTACAAATGCTCTCATAAAAGCTAGAGATGAGAAACTAGAGCGTGAAACCTCTATTCCTAAAAAGCTAGAGGATGGTTGGGAGCCCATCATTAAGATGAAGGTTAAAGATTTTGATTGTAATGCTTTATGTGATCTTGGTGCAAGTATTTCATTATGCCTAAGAAAATTTATAATATGCTTGACTTGCCACCGCTGAAAAATTGTTATTTGGATGTTAATCTTGCTGATCATTCTACAAAGAAACCTTTGGGTAAAGTTGATAATGTTCGCATTACCGTTAACAATAACCTTGTTCCCGTTGATTTTGTTGTCTTGGATATTGAATGCAATGCATCTTGTCCCATTATATTGGGAAGACCTTTTCTTCGAACTGTTGGTGCTATTATTGATATGAGGGAAGGTAATATAAAATATCAATTTCCTCTCAAGAAAGGTATGGAACACTTCCCTAGAAAGAGAATGAAGGTACCTTTTGATTCTATTATGAGAACAAATTATGATGTTGACACTTCGTCTCTTGATAATACTTGATACACACTTTCTGCGCCTAGCTGAAAGGCGTTAAAGAAAAGCGCTTATGGGAGACAACCCATGTTTTTACCTACAGTACTTTGTTTTTATTTTGTGTCTTGGAAGTTGTTTACTACTGTAGCAACCTCTCCTTATCTTAGTTTTGTGTTTTGTTGTGCCAAGTTAAGCCGTTGATAGAAAAGTAAGTACTAGATTTGGATTACTGCACAGTTCCAGATTTCTTTGCTGTCACGAATCTGGGTCTACCTCCCTGTAGGTAGCTCAGAAAATTAAGCCAATTTACGTGCATGATCCTCAGATATGTACGCAACTTTCATTCAATTTGAGCATTTTCATCTGAGCAAGTCTGGTGCCATTTTAAAATTCGTCAATACGAACTGTTCTGTTTTGACAGATTCTGTCTTTTATTTCGCATTGCCTCTTTTGCTATGTTGGATGAATTCCTTTGATCCACTAATGTCCAGTAGCATTATGCAATGTCCAGAAGTGTTAAGAATGATTGTGTCACCTCTGAATATGTCAATTTATATTGTGCACTAACCCTCTAATGAGTTGTTTCGAGTTTGGTGTGGAGGAAGTTTTCAAGGATCAAGAGAGGAGTATGATGCAACATGATCAAGGAGAGTGAAAGCTCTAAGCTTGGGGATGCCCCGGTGGTTCACCCCTGCATATATTAAGAAGACTCAAGCGTCTAAGCTTGGGGATGCCCAAGGCATCCCCTTCTTCATCGACAACATTATCAGGTTCCTCCCCTGAAACTATATTTTTATTCCATCACATCTTATGTGCTTTTTCTTGGAGCGTCGGTTTGTTTTTGTTTTTTGTTTTGTTTGAATAAAATGGATCCTAGCATTCACTTTATGGGAGAGAGACACGCTCCGCTGTAGCATATGGACAAGTATGTCCTTGGTTTCTACTCATAGTATTCATGGCGAAGTTTCTTCTTCGTTAAATTGTTATATGGTTGGAATTGGAAAATGATACATGTAGTAATTGCTATAAATGTTTTGGGTAATGTGACACTTGGCAATTGTTGTGCTCATGTTTAAGCTCTTGCATCATATGCTTTGCACCCATTAATGAAGAAATACATAGAGCATGCTAAAATTTGGTTTGCATATTTGGTTTCTCTAAGGTCTAGATAATTTCTAGTATTGAGTTTGAACAACAAGGAAGACGGTGTAGAGTCTTATAATGTTTTCAATATGTCTTTTATGTGAGTTTTGCTGCACCGGTTCATCCTTGTGTTTGTTTCAAATAAGCCTTGCTAGCCTAAACCTTGTATCGAGAGGGAATACTTCTCATGCATCCAAAATACTTGAGCCAACCACTATGCCATTTGTGTCCACCATACCTACCTACTACATGGTATTTTCCGCCATTCCAAAGTAAATTGCTTGAGTGCTACCTTTAAAATTCCATCATTCACCTTTGCAATATATAGCTCATGGGACAAATAGCTTAAAAACTATTGTGGTATTGAATATGTAATTATGCACTTTATCTCTTATTAAGTTGCTTGTTGTGCGATAACCATGTTCACTGGGGACGCCATCAACTATTCATTGTTGAATTTCATGTGAGTTGCTATGCATGTCCGTCTTGTCTGAAGTAAGAGAGATCTACCACCATATGGTTAAGCATGCATATGTTAGAGAAGAACATTGGGCCGCTAACTAAAGCCATGATCCATGGTGGAAGTTTCAGTTTTGGACAACAATCCTCAAATCTCAAATGAGAAAATTATTAATTGTTGGTATATGCTTATGCATAAAAGAGGAGTCCATTATCTATTGTCTATGTTGTCCCGGTATGGATGTCTAAGTTGAAGAATAATCAATAGCGAGAAATCCAATGCGAGCTTTCTCCTTAGACCTTTGTACAAAGCGGCATAGAGGTACCCCTTTGTGACACTTGGTAAAAACAATGCATTGTGATGATCCGGTAGTCCAAGCTAATTAGGACAAGGTGCGGGCACTATTAGTACACTATGCATGAGGCTTGCAACTTATAAGATATAATTTACATGATGCATATGCTTTATTACTACCGTTGACAAAATTGTTTCATGTTTTCAAAATCAAAGCTCTAGCACAAATATAGCAATCGATGCTTTTCCTCTATGGAGGACCATTCTTTTACTTTCAATGTTGAGTCAGTTCACCTATTTCTCTCCACCTCAAGAAGCAAACACTTGTGTGAACTATGCATTGATTCCTACATACTTGCTTATTGCACTTATTATATTACTCTATGTTGACAATATCCATGAGATATACATGTTACAAGTTGAAAGCAACCGCTGAAACTTAATCTTCTTTTGTGTTGCTTCAATGCCTTTACTTTGAATTATTGCTTTATGAGTTAACTCTTATGCAAGACTTATTGATGCTTGTCTTGAAGTGCTATTCATGAAAAGTCTTTGCTTTATGATTCACTTGTTTACTCATGTCATATACATTGTTTTGATCGCTGCATTCACTACATATGCTTTACAAATAGTATGATCAAGGTTATGATGGCATGTCACTCCAGAAATTATCTGTGTTATCGTTTTACCTGCTCGGGACGAGCAGAACTAAGCTTGGGGATGCTGATACGTCTCCGACGTATCGATAATTTCTTATGTTCCATGCCACATTATTGATGTTATCTACATGTTTTATGCACACTTTATGTCATATTCGTGCATTTTCTGGAACTAACCTATTAACAAGATGCCGAAGTGCCGATTCTTTGTTTTCTACTGTTTTTGGTTTCAGAAATCCTAGTAAGGAAATATTCTCGGAATTGGACGAAATCAAAGCCCAGGGCCTATTTTTCCACGAAGCTTCCGTAAGTCCGAAGGAGAGACGAAGAGGGGCCACGAGGGGGCCACACCCTAGGGCGGCGCGGCCCCCCCGTGGCCGCGCGGCCCGGGGGTGTGGGGCCCCCGTGCCTCCTCTTGACCTGCCCGTCCGCCTACAAATAGCCTCCGTGACGAAACCCCCAGTACCGAGAGCCACGATACGGCACACCTTCCAGAGACGCCCCCGCCGCCCAGCCCATCTCGGCCGCACCACGAGAACGCCTCCGGCACCCTGCCGGAGAGGGGAATCATCTCCCGGAGGACTCTACGCCGCCATGGTCGCCTCCGGTGTGATGTGTGAGTAGTCTACCCCTGGACTATGGGTCCATAGCAGTAGCTAGATGGTTGTCTTCTCCCCATTGTGCTATCATTGTCGGATCTTGTGAGCTGCCTAACATGATCAAGATCATCTATCTATAATTCTATATATTGCGTTTGTTGGGATCCGATGAATAGAGAATACTTGTTATGTTGATTATCAAAGTTATATCTACGTGTTATTTATGATCTTGCATGCTTTCCGTTACTAGTAGATGCTCTGGCCAAGTAGATGCTTGTAACTCCAAGAGGGAGTACTTATGCTCGATAGTGGGTTCATGCCTGCATTGACACCTGGGACAGTGACAGAAAGTTCTAAGGTTGTGTTGTGCTGTTGCCACTAGGGATAAAACATTGATGCTATGTCCAAGGATGTAGTTGTTGATTACATTACGCACCATACTTAATGCAATTGTCTGTTGCTTTGCAACTTAATACTGGAGGGGGTTCGGATGATAACCTGAAGGTGGACTTTTTAGGCATAGATGCAGTTGGATGGCGGTCTATGTACTTTGTCGTAATGCCCAATTAAATCTCACTATACTCATCATGATATGTATGTGCATTGTCATGCTCTCTTTATTTGTCAATTGCCCAACTGTAATTTGTTCACCCAACATGCTGTTTGTCTTATGGGAGAGACACCTCTAGTGAACTGTGGACCCCGGTCCAATTCTCTTTACTGAAATACAATCTCATCGTAATACTTGTTTTACTGTTTTCTGCAAACAATCATCTTCCACACAATACGGTTAATCCTTTGTTACAGCAAGCCGGTGAGATTGACAACCTCACTGTTTCGTTGGGGCAAAGTACTTTGGTTGTGTTGTGCAGGTTCCACGTTGGCGCCGGAATCCCTGGTGTTGCGCCGCACTACATCCCGCCGCCATCAACCTTCAACGTGCTTCTTGGCTCCTCCTGGTTCGATAAACCTTGGTTTCTTTCTGAGGGAAAACTTGCTGATGTGCGCATCATACCTTCCTCTTGGGGTTCCCAACGAACGTGTGAGTTACACGCCATCAGTAAGTGACCAAATATGAGGTGCCAAAAAAATCCAAGAAAAGAAAGTTTTATAGTACAGAGAGGATGACATGCGGGTCCCATTTAGCAGAAGCGGTATCACCGTTTGAGAGGCGGCAGGGGATCGAAAGAAAAAGGCAAGTGACCGAATATGAGGTGCCAAAAAAAATCCAAGAAAAGAAAGTTTTATAGTACATAGAGGATGACATGCGGGTCCCATTTAGCAGCAGCGGTATCACCGTTTGAGAGGCGGCAGGGGATCGAAAGAAAAAGGCAAGTGACCAAATTTGAGGTGCCAAAAAAAAACTCCAAGAAAAGAAAGTTGATTGCACATAGAGGATGACATGCGGGTCCCATTTAGCAGCAGCGGTCTCAACGTTTCCAAGGCGGCAAGGGATCAAAAGAAAAAGGAAGTAGCCAGAAATCAGGGGGTCAAAAAAAATCCAAGAATAGAAAGAATTTTGGTTCATAGAGGATGACATGCGGGACCCATGATCCTGCATCGTAAACGGCTCGATCGGAGAACGTTGAACGAGATGGCGCGATCGAGAAAAAAAACAATGCCAGAGAGGCTGCCATCTGGGCCCTACATCCCTCGGCGGTGCGGATTTGCGTTGACTCGACCGGCGAACCCGAGAATTCGAGATGCACCACGTCCCGGGCCACCATACGCAACGTTTTGGCCGGTTTCGTCGGGCTAGGTGGCCTCAAAAACGAGAAAAAAACGTTTTGACATGCACAACGGACAGACCCAAAATCGTCGGCCATGGTACACCAGCAACCACGGCGCGACTTCAACTTCGTCGGCCATGGCAACTTTTCTTGTAGTGTTTCGCTCAGTATCCATCAGCCAATCCTCCGCGTCCATAGGCTCGGGGGCGTATGCGAAAGATATAGGCTTTGTGTTCTGGAAGTCTGACAAGGTGACTCCCTGGTTCTCGGGTCTCTCCACCCTGTTCTGTTGCAGCAGCTCCTGGAAGAACTTGTTCTGCTGCTCCAACGTTATACATTGCCTTTCCTCCAACATTTGCATGTATTGGAGGAAGTTCTGCTGCGTCATGGGTGGTGGTGGTGGTGGAAACTGATTTCTGGCTGCTTCATCAGCCTCTTCCTTTTGCTTAGCCTCGCGCTCCATGCGCTGCGCTTCACTCTCCTCACCTACCGGTCCCGACATATCCCCCTAGTTCTGCAACACAAGGTGATACTCATAATTACTCCATGCGCAAGTTTTCTGAGCTCAACTTTGTGCACAGAATTGGTCACGCAATGGAAATCAAGAAGCAAATCCAAATCATACAAAACATATACCATGTATATACATACTTAAGTAGTCTTATTACAATACTCAGTGACGTTGTGAGTATGCAAACTCACTTATTGAAGTATATGTACAAATTTCTACAAATATTACACACTACAATACACGTGGTACTTGTGTATTATAGTCTCGCCTCCCTTGGTGGTCTCTAGTCATGCTTTACTCCCGATACATCCCAGGCTTCCATCCGGTCGAACGTGTCGTCCTCCTGACAGAATCTGGAACGTAGGGTCTTCCCGTTGGCTGGTAGTCGGAATCAGAGGATGATCCGAGGGAGAAATCTGTGTTTATGAATTGATTACTCAAAACATCATAATCCACCCATCGGGTATACTCCCCTGTGACTCCGCCGTAGGTATTACCTCCATCAGTATCTGACTCGATCAGTATAGGGTACTCCTCATAGTCACCCCTATTATATTGATTGCCCTGGAACTGGTTTGTGGCGTCCTCATTCATCTCCACATTATCTCTGACTGAATTGCCAGAGTTTCTAGTGTCTGACCCCCAATGCCAACCTGTTGAGTTCTCTATAGGAGTCTCGGAATGCTGATTGTTTTCGGATTCCTCTCCACCCTCATATCCTCTATAGGAACTACTAGGATAGTACCTAGGTGTAATGGGTGTAGTTTCTAGTTCAGGATGATCAATACTAATGTAGTCACCAGCTGAGTAAACTGGTGTGTGCACTTCATTCTCCATGGTTTCTTTCCCCTTAGTCTCCTCCTTGGGTTCAGTGAACTCCTCTAGCATTGTATCAATTGCCCCCGACAGATGTCGGTTCAACTGAAAGAACAATGATAGTAAGTTGCGGCTATTGTCCATGTACTTAGCAGCTTCTGCTGGTTTGCGTTTTGCAAATTTGAAGTGGTTAAGCATGGGATCATCTTCCTCCTCCATATGAGGAATGTGTGAGAACTCGGAACCCATAAGCTCTTTCGTCTTATGCTCCCGGATATCAGTGATGGCTCTCATAATGGCTATATGGTAGGCTGTTTGGGTAGTTCTGGCCTCACCTGCTGGCATTACTATGCTCATTCCTAGGGATTCTGGAAGTCTTAATCCTACCCTACACTTCGCCAATACTGTACCGTCGTAGTACATGTATTTCTTTACTTGGATCTGGGGATCGCACCCAAATTCAAGTAACATGGCACGAAGAATATCTGCGAGTCCTCCTTCATATTCACTCAGTGTTGAATCCATCACTTTCATGTTTCTTCCCGGACGTGAACTTGCCATAGTTGGCTGTAGAAATAGAAAGAATATAAGATTAGTAATAATGCATCATAATAGAGATAATAAAGAATTATCGCACTAAAAGATATGATTGTTGTATTCTCAATTGAATATACACCATATTTCTTTACTAATCCTATTTGACTCCTAACGTTCGGTCCCATTTACTAGGTTCCAACCTAAGGTCAAAGCTTTTGCTCTGATACCAACTGTGGTGACCCTGCATACCACTGCATGTTGTAGTATGCCAGTCGTTGATATAACATTCACGAAGTACCATTCCGCAAATATTACATCCCTCAGAGTAGTACAACAGAACATAGCAGGTCCATAACTCATTCATTAATTATTACAAGCATAATGTACATATCATCTCGGAGCTCCTCTTGGGTCCTAAGAGGAATACTCCTGGTTCGAGGCGAACCCAACTTAACTTATAATACAAGAGTCTTACTAAGTGGTACATTTATTCCCTCGAGCAGCTAAGTACTAAGAGTTCGTACTGCTCGGATACTACTACTACTCGGTTATTCTAGACTTGATCTCCTCCGGAATCCTCCCCGGTTCCGTAGACTATAAGGTAGTCTACGCCTTCAACACCTCCAGACAGGTCTGGTTCTTCATAGCCGATGAGCTCGGCTCCTTCAGGGTTGTCGTTGTCCTCCTCCAGACGGTTCAGACAATCTAAGCAGGGGATTTAAGAGTGGGATGAGTACGAGCGTACTCAACAAGTTCATTATAGATAAGAGGTGTTTAATGCACTAGCTACGATATTAGACCAGAAAGTCTAATACCAATGCAGGTTTTGATAAACATTTCTTCAAGAGGTTGCTTTTATTTCCAAGAACTATGTCCGTCAGCCTTCACCGGTTTACTAGAACTTCATGGAGCTCCTTTCCGGCCGCGTTCGCAGTTCCATATCCCGGAACAGGGAGTGACAGGTCACGATTCATTACACTCTGCAGAGGTGTGTTGCTTTACCCATAAGAGATCTTAACCTTGGTGCCAACCGGGCAGCTTTCCCGTCCACACTTCCTTTGGTGTGAGGCCCGGTATAAGGTCATAGCCAATCATATTCCTCCGCTACCTCATACACCCACCCTTTGTTGCAAACCCCGACCCTGGGTCCTCGCCGGTCCTCTTACACCAATTAAGGATGGACCCCGACCGCGACAACAGTTCTGGGCTCTACCATAAACTCCTTCGTCGGCAGCTGCAACCCATCATAGACCGCATTACCGTGGGGAATTAGAATGGGATCCCCACCCTCCGGTTGTTCTCGCAAGATACAACTGCTACGGTAAGCGCATCGGTTGATGTACAAGAGGTGGAAATACGATTGACTATTCCGTCCCACTCCAGATCTTATGGTTAACACGGGTATTACGGCACAAGAATCACTGAACGACATTTGTTGTTTAATCCTAGATGGATATAAACCCTTGCAATGGAACCTCCACCATATCAACACAATCCATGGTTCCATTTCCCACCACATAGTCATATTCATAGTTATGAAAATAGTGGTTTTGGTTTTTATGCAATAGTGGTAAACATAGTACTTTGCAAGTAATTTAATAAAAATACTCGAATGATATGAGCAAGTGATGAACTTGCCTGAACACTACAAAGTGTTGCAGTTGGATGGTGTGGACTGACCCTTGTCCTCTGTTTCTGAAAAATAGCATCATTGTCCGATAAGGGCAATGGTTAAAGAAGCATTGATGCATGATTCCATTTTTTAGGGTGTGTTCCCCCCTTCCGATGTCGTTATTATTTCATGTGAGAGGTTAATACTAAGAATAATTTGGGGATACTCTATTTAGAGAAAAATGCAACCTTGAAATGTTGTCAAGGTGTTTTTTAAAGTCCAAGAGAATTTATGGGCTTATTTTCATTATTGAAAATAATATATGTGATTTAAATGATTATTTTAATCATCAAATTTGAACTTATTCTTGTTTATCTTCAAAAATTCTATTTCATATTTTATTATGATAGAGTTTTTTATACTGAGTGGTTTTCATATTTTAAATTATTTTTTTAGAGCTATTTTCATTTTCTATGCATTTTCAAAGTTTATGTGTTAATTGGAATTATGAAAAGTCTAAAATGCCCCTGGGCCCACTAGTCAGGGTGGCCCAGCGGGTTAACCCTAACCCGAGCCACACTTGGGCTCAGTCGGTTGCACCGACCCCTTTCTCCTCTTCCTCGCGAAACCCTACCCCGAGCTCTGGCGATCCCTGCATCGCCGCCGTGCTCGCTGAATTGTTCCGGCCATCTCCAGCCGCCCCCGCCGGCGAGATCGGTCGCAAACGAACGGCCGCTCGACGGCGCGCCCGTTGATCCACGTCGATCCGTGTTTCGCCGCCGCCATCGTTCGCCCCCAACGCATCTGCGACACGGCCGTGGTGTGCCGTGACGATCTCGTCGCCGCCGGTGCGCCTGGTGCTGTGGCTCGGCCGTAGGCCTCGCCGTGCCTGCGCTGGAGCTTCCGCGCTTCGGCGACCGCCTGGCTTGGCCATGGCTTAGCACTGCCGTGGCCAGGCTGTGCCACCGTACCGTGATACGTCTCCGACGTATCGATAATTTCTTATGTTCCATGCTTGTTTTATGACAATACCTACATGTTTTGTTCACACTTTATATCGATTTTATGCGTTTTCCGGAACTAACCTATTGACGAGATGCCGAAGTGCCGCCTCGTTTTTCTGCTATTTTTGGTTTCAGAAATCCTAGTAAGGAAATATTCTCGGAATTGGACGAAATCAACGCCCAGCATCTTAGAATCCCACGAAGCTTCCAGAACACCCGAGAGCCACCGGAGGAGGACCCTGTGGGCCCCAGATGACAGGGCGGCGCGGCCCAGGCCTTGGCCGCGCCCCCCCTAGTGTGTCACCACCTCGTCGACCTTCCGACTCTGCCACTTTGCCTATTTAAAGGTCCCTGACCTAAATCTTCGATACGGAAAAGCCACGGTACGAGAAACCTTCCAGAGCCGCCGCCATCGCGAAGCCAAGATCTGGGGGACAGGAGTCTCTGTTCCGGCACGCCGCCGGGACGGGGAAGTGCCCCCGGAAGGCTTCTCCATCGACACCACTGCCATCTTCATCACCGCTGCTGTCTCCCATGAGGAGGGAGTAGTTCTCCATCGAGGCTAAGGGTTGTATCGGTAGCTATGTGGTTCATCTCTCTCCCTATGTACTTCAATACAATAATCTCATGAGTTGCCTTACATGATTGAGATTCATATGATGATGCTTGTAATCTAGATGTCATTATGCTAGTCAAGTGGATTTTACTTATGTGATCTCCGGAGACTCCTTGTCCCACGTGTGTAAAGGTGACAGTGTGTGCACCGTGTGGGTCTCTTAGGCTATATTTCACATAATACTTATTCACTGTTATGAATGGCATAGTGAAGTGCTTATTTATATCTCTTTATGATTGCAATGTGTTTTGTATCACAATATATCTGTGTGCTACTCTAGTGATGTTATTAAAGTAGTTTATTCCTCCTGCACGGTGTAATGGTGACAGTGTGTGCATCGTGTAGTACTTGGCGTAGGCTATGATTGTGATCTCTTGTAGATTATGAAGTTAACTATTGCTATGATAGTATTGATGTGATCTATGCCTCCTTTCGTATCGTGAAGGTGACAGTGTGCATGCTATGTTAGTACATGGTTTGGTTATGTTGATCTGTCATGCACTCTAAGGTTATTTAAATATGAACATCGAATATTGTGGAGCTTGTTAACTCCGGCATTGAGGGTTCGTGTAATCCTACACAATTAGTGGTGTTCATCATCCAACAAGAGAGTGTAGAGTATAGCATTTATCTATTTATTCTGTTATGTGATCAATGTTGAGAGTGTCCACTAGTGAAAGTATAATCCCTAGGCCTTGTTCCTAAATACTGCTATCGCTGCTTGTTTACTTGTTCTCTTGCATCCGTATCGTCCGCAATATTACCACCATCAACTACACGCCGATCCTGGACAGCAAAGCACTTTTACAGTGCCGTTACTACTGCTCATACTTATTCATACCACCTGTATTTCACTATCTCTTCGCCGAACTAGTGCACCTATTAGGTGTGTTGGGGACACAGGAGACTTCTTGCTTTGTGGTTGCAGGGTTGCATGAGAGGGATATCTTTGACCTCTTCCTCCCTGAGTTCGATAAACCTTGGGTGATCCACTTAAGGGAAACTTGCTGCTGTTCTACAAACCTCTGCTCTTGGAGGCCCAACACTGTCTACAAGAATAGAAGCACCCGTAGACAGCAAGCACTTTTCTGGCGCCGTTGCCGGGGAACGAAGGAAAGCTACACCATTTCCTCCCTCGTCAACTACGCTCCAAGCACTTTTCTGGCGCCGTTGCCGGGGAGGAAAGGTAAAAGGTACTCACACTCCGAATGTCGGCTACTAAGCTATTTTCGCCGTTGTAAGTACTCGAAGCTATTTCCTTTAGATCCTGCAATTGCATCTTTTTGTTCCTTGTTTACACTAGTTAGGCATAATGGAAAACAACAAAAATATGAGAGATCTTTATGAACTTTATCTTGAATTAGGACATGATGTGTTTGAAGAGAGAATTAAAAAAACCCATGGAACTTTATATGCATGCTAATGGGAATGTTATTAATATGAATGCTTTGAACACTATTGTTGCTAATGCTATGGAAAATTCTAAGCTTGGGGAAGCTGGTTTTGATGAGTATGATCTTTTTAGTCCCCCAAGCATTGAGGAGAAAATTTACTTTGATGATACTTTGCCTCCTATTTATGATGATTATAATGATAGTAGTCTTTTAGTGCCGCCTGTTATGGAGGATAAATTTGATTATGATTACAATATGCCTCCTATATTTGATGATGAGAATAATAATGATAGCTACTTTGTTGAATTTGCTCCCACTACAACTAATAAAATTGACTACGCTTATGTGGAGAGTAATAATTTTATGCATGAGACTCATGATAAGAATGCTTTATGTGATAGTTATATTGTTGAGTTTGCTCATGATGCTACTGGACATTATTATGAGAGAGGAAAATGTGGTTGTAGAAATTTTCATGTTACTAAAACACCTCTCTATGTGCTGAAATTTTTGAAGCTACACTTGTTCTATCTTCCTATGCTTGTCACTTTGCTCTTCATGAACTTGTTTATTTACAAGATTCCTATGCATAGGAAGCATGTTAGACTTAAATGTGTTTTGAATTTGCTTCTTGATGCTCTCTTTTGCTTCAACTCTCATCTTTATGAGTGCATCATTAAAACTGTTGAGCCCATCTTAATGGCTATAAAGAAAGAACTTCTTGGGAGATAACCCATGTGTTTATTTTGCTACAGCAATTTTGTTTTATATTTGAGTCTTGGAAGTTGTTACTACTGTAACAAACTCTCCTTATCTTTATTTTATTGCATTGTTGTGCCAAGGAAAGTCTTTGATAGCAAGGTTCATACTAGATTTTGATTACTGTGCAGAAACAGATTTCTTGCTGTCACGAATTTGGGCAGAATTCTCTGTAGGTAACTTAGAAAATTATGCCAATTTACGTGAGTGATCCCCAGATATGTACGCAACTGTCATTCAATTTGAGCATTTTCATTTGAGCAAGTATGGTACCTCAATAAATATCATCTTTACGGACTGTTCTGTTTTGACAGATTCTGCCTTTTATTTCGCATTGCCTCTTTTGCTATGCGGGATGGATTTCTTTGTTCCATTAACTTTCAGAAGCTTTGGGCAATGTCCAGAAGTGTTAAGAATGATTGTGTCACCTCTGAACATGTGAGTTTTTGATTGTGCACTAACCCTCTAATGAGTTGTTTTGAGTTTGGTGTGGAGGAAGTTTTCAAGGATCAAGAGAGGAGGATGATACAATATGATCAAGAAGAGTGAAAGCTCTAAGCTTGGGGATGCCCCGGTGGTTCATCCCTGCATATTTCAAGAAGACTCAAGCATCTAAGCTTGGGGATGCCCAAGGCATCCCCTTCTTCATCGACAAATTATCAGGTTCCTTCTCTTGATTGTTTGTTTCTATTTTTGTTTTTGTTTGAATAAATGATTGTGTGGGAGAGAGACACGCTCCGCTGGTTCGTATGAACATATATGTTCTTAGCTTTTAATTTTCATGGCGAAGGTTGAAACTGCTTCGTTAAATTGTTATATGGTTGGAAACGGAAAATGCTAGATGTAGTAATTGCTAAAATGTCTTGAATAATTTGATACTTGGCAATTGTTGTGCTCATGTTTAAGCTCTTGCATCATATACTTTGCACCTATTAATGAAGAAATACATATAGCTTGCTAAAATTTGGTTTGCATAATTGGTCTCTCTAAGGTCTGGATAATTTCTAGTATTGGGTTGAACAACAAGGAAGACGGTGTAGAGTCTTATAATGTTTACAATATGTCTTTTATGTGAGTTTTGCTGCACCGGTTCATCCTTGTGTTTGTTTCAAATAGCCTTGCTAGCCTAAACCTTGTATCGAGAGGGAATACTTCTCATGCATCCAAAATTCTTGAGCCAACCACTATGCCATTTGTGTCCACCATACCTACCTACTACATGGTATTTCTCCGCCATTCCAAAGTAAATTGCTTGAGTGCTACCTTTAAAATTTCTAATCCTCTACCTTTGCAATATATAGCTCATGGGACAAATAGCCTAAAAACTATTGTGGTATTGAATATGTACTTATGCATTTTATTTCTTATAAGTTGCTTGTTGTGCGATAACCATGTTCCTGGGGACGCCATCAACTACTCTTTGTTGAATATCATGTGAGTAGCTATGCATGTCCGTCTTGTCTGAAGTAAGGGCGATTTACCATGAGTTGAATGGTTTGAGCATGCATACTGTTAGAGAAGAACATTGGGCCGCTAACTAAAGCCATGATCCATGGTGGAAGTTTCAGTTTTGGACAAATATCCTCAATCTCATATGAGAACATTAATTGTTGCTAAATGCTTATGCATTAAAGAGGATTCCATTATCTGTTCTCTATGTTGTCCCGGTATGGATGTCTAAGTTGAGAATAATCAAAAGCGAGAAATCCAATGTGAGCTTTCTCCTTAGACCTTTGTACAGGCGGCATAGAGGTACCCCTTTGTGACACTTGGTTAAAACATATGTATTGCGATGATAATCCAGGTAATCCGAGCTAATTAGGACAAGGTGCGGGCACTATTGGTATACTATGCATGAGGCTTGCAACTTGTAGGATATAATTTACATGATACATATGCTTTATTACTACCGTTGACAAAATTGTTTCTTGTTTTCAAAATGAAAGCTCTAGCACAAATATAGCAATCCCTGCTTCCCTCTGCGAAGGGCCATTCTTCTACTTTTATGTTGAGTCAGTTTACCCATTTCTATCTATCTTAGAAGCAAACACTTGTGTTAACTGTGCATTGATTATTACATACTTGCTTATTGCACTTGTTATATTGCTTTGCATTGACAACTATCCATGAGATATACATGTTACAAGTTGAAAGCAACCGCTGAAACTTAATCTTCCATTGTGTTGCTTCAATGCCTTTACTTTGAATTTATTGCTTTATGAGTTAACTCTAATGCAAGACTTATTGATGCTTGTCTTGAAAGTACTATTCATGAAAAGTCTTTGCTATATGATTCAGTTGTTTAATCATTGTCTTTATCATTGCTTTGAATCGCTGCATTCATCTCATATGCTTTACAATAGTATGATCAAGATTATGTAAGTAGCATGTCACTTCAGAAATTATCTTTGTTATCGTTTACCTACTCGAGGACGAGTAGGAACTAAGCTTGGGGATGTTGATACGTCTCCGACGTATCGATAATTTCTTATGTTCCATGCTTGTTTTATGACAATACCTACATGTTTTTTTCACACTTTATATCGATTTTATGCGTTTTCCGGAACTAACCTATTGACGAGATACCGAAGTGCCAGTTCCTGTTTTCTGCTATTTTTGGTTTCAGAAATCCTAGTAAGGAAATATTCTCGGAATTGGACGAAATCAACGCCCAGCATCTTAGAATCCCACGAAGCTTCCAGAACACCCGAGAGCCACCAGAGGAGGGCCCTGTGGGCCCCAGATGACAGGGCGGCGCGGCCCAGGCCTTGGCCGCGCCCCCCTAGTGTGTCACCGCCTCGTCGACCTTCCGACTCCGCCACTTCGCCTATTTAAAGGTCCCTGACCTAAAACTTCGATACGGAAAAGCCACGGTACGGGAAACCTTCCAGAGCCGCCGCCATCTCGAAGCCAAGATCTGGGGGACAGGAGTCTCTGTTCCGGCACACCGCCGGGACGGGGAAGTGCCCCCGGAAGGCTTCTCCATCGACACCACCGCCATCTTCATCACCGCTGCTGTCTCCCATGAGGAGGGAGTAGTTCTCCATCGAGGCTAAGGGCTGTACCGGTAGCTATGTGGTTCATCTCTCTCCCTATGTACTTCAATACAATAATCTCATGAGCTGCCTTACATGATTGAGATTCATATGATGATGCTTGTAATCTAGATGTCATTATGCTAGTCAAGTGGATTTTACTTATGTGATCTCCGGAGACTCCTTGTCCCACATGTGTAAAGGTGACAGTGTGTGCACCGTGTGGGTCTCTTAGGCTATATTTCACATAATATTTATTCACTGTTATGAATGGCATAGTGAAGTGCTTATTTATATCTCTTTATGATTGCAATGTGTTTTGTATCACAATATATCTGTGTGCTACTCTAGTGATGTTATTAAAGTAGTTTATTCCTCCTGCACGGTGTAATGGTGACAGTGTGTGCATCGTGTAGTACTTGGCGTAGGCTATGATTGTGATCTCTTGTAGATTATGAAGTTAACTATTGCTATGATAGTATTGATGTGATCTATGCCTCCTTTCGTAGCGTGAAGGTGACAGTGTGCATGCTATGTTAGTACTTGGTTTGGTTATGTTGATCTGTCATGCACTCTAAGGTTATTTAAATATGAACATCGAATATTGTGGAGCTTGTTAACTCCGGCATTGAGGGTTCGTGTAATCCTACACAATTAGTGGTGTTCATCATCCAACAAGAGAGTGTAGAGTATAGCATTTATCTATTTATTCTGTTATGTGATCAATGTTGAGAGTGTCCACTAGTGAAAGTACAATCCCTAGGCCTTGTTCCTAAATACTGCTATCGCTGCTTGTTTACTGTTCTACTGCATCTGTACTGTCCGCAATATTACCACCATCAACTACACGCAGTCCTGGACAGCAAAGCACTTTTCTGGTGCCGTTACTACTGCTCATACTTATTCATACCACCTGTATTTCACTATCTCTTCGCCGAACTAGTGCACCTATTAGGTGTGTTGGGGACACAAGAGACTTCTTGCTTTGTGGTTGCAGGGTTGCATGAGAGGGATATCTTTGACCTCTTCCTCCCTAAGTTCGATAAACCTTGGGTGATCCACTTAAGGGAAACTTGATGCTGTTCTACAAACCTCTGCTCTTGGAGGCCCAACACTGTCTACAAGAATAGAAGCACCCATAGACATCATACCGCCATGGTGACGCCGTGGCGCTGCTCCAGGTTAGTGCGCCTCCATCTTCTCCCTTTCTTCCTCCTCCTTTGTGCCATGCTCTAGTTACTGGCCTGCCTCTCCTCATGGAGATGCTGGCACTGCCGTGATGCTGTTGTTGTGCTTTGCTAGCTTGCGTGTATGCTGCGATGCTGTGCTGCTACCCTGGATCCTACTCTACTGCTCTCTTTCACGCCCTGCTGTTACTTGCTATCTACCCTGGCTTGCAGTAACTGTGCATCCATTCTGTTGTGCATGCTATTAACCCTATAGCTGCTTGCCATTCTTGCTAGATTCTTGCTCTGTGCTTTTGTTCATGTTATTATGCTTGCCAGACACTCAAGTGTGTTCATGATTATGGTCCGGGCTTGATTACAGTGTGTAGTCCTTGCAATTTTGCAAGTACCAGAGCAATTGTGTGCTAATTCTTGTGCTCAATTCATGATTATGCTCAATTGAGCATTACTGTGGGCTTAACAGTGTTATTCAGTAATGAATTGATGTGTGCTTTGCTTGTGTAATATGATCCAGTGGTTCATCAATCATTTGTTGTGCTGCTGGATACAATCATAAGTTAATTATGTGATTATCTGTGAAGCAATTATTGATTATATGTGACTATTTCATTGTCTGGTTTCTGCTCTGCTGCTCAGTGATGCTCTAGCATGCACTGGTATGCTCTAGCAAACTTCTGATGATCACATGGCTATCAATTGCTTGTAAATGATGTTGTTTCATAACTGTGCCTCACTATTGCTCATGTTGTGTTGTGTATGCATCACACAGGCTTGGCCTGGTGTGTGCTGTTGCTTGCTTAAGCATCATTGATGCTTGCAATGATCCATTGGATCATCTGCAAGGCTCTGGTTCATCTATTGCTTGTGTATTTCATTTATCTATGTTGACTTGCTTGGCTGAATGGATAAATGATGTGAACTGCTTGCAGTTATGATCATCTTTTTTTAATTGTGACAGACTAGATGGATGCCAACCCTTGGTTGTGTACCCTAGTCCATTATTTGAACCCTTCTGGTGATGATAACTGTGCAAGGCTTGTGATTTGGGGCTGTTTCTGTGGTTGAGGTGGCCTCAACAGCAATTCTTGCTGTTCAGGATGCTCCCACCCCTGTTGGCTAGCTGTGGCTTGATGAATGCATCACTGGTCAATCCCTTGTTGGATTTCCAGTGAGCTTTACTGTTGACAAACAAAAATAGACACAATCTGTCTATCTGTCTGATGGCTTGTTGGGCTTTAGGTGCTAGGTGATTTTTGGTTGAACAGATAGAGTCATTCCTTGATGGATTTCTCTGGTTAAACCACTGCTTTGGTTAACCAGTGTTCCCTTGGTGATTTCCTGTTTGATTCATCCATGTTTGCTTGCACCAAATGACAGAATTGCCAGATGATGACACAAATAGGGTATTCTACCCTTCTGTGCTCCTGTGATGCATAGTATGCTTATTTATGAGCAAAACTATGGTTTGCTCATGTTTATTTGGTATACCTCACTCCAGCTCCTAGAAATGGGTGTTGGTGTAGAGGATTTGCTTCTGGTTGGATTTATGAGCTTGCCCTGCTCCTCCTGGCTTGCTGGTGATGCTTGATTAACTTTTGGTGATTGTGGAATAGGTGAGACAGCTCTGGCTGTTCACCTGTTCTTGGTGTTCTTGAGATGTTCTTGCTATCTGGTGACTTACTCTGCTGCTTGTCGATGAATGCAGCTAGGGTTTACTGTGGAAAAGGTTTTATACCTCCCTGCTTTGTTTCCCTGGTCGACAACAAGGCCTGACCACACTTGGTGACTCGCTAACCTGTGTGTGTGTGTGTTGTGCTGCATGCACACTGCCTTGTGAGCAGGCTGCTTGTGTGTGTAGGCTAGATGCTTGGTATCTGGGCTATGAGCAGATCAGCTCGGCAGAGTTGATCATATATGCTCAATTCCCATTTCTTTGCTAACCTGCCAAGTGGCATAACACTTGTCTTATTGTGTTTGTGTGCAGGTTTTTAAAGATGATGAACAAATGGAGATGAAGATCATCAAGTCCAAGACTAAATGAAGATTAATTTGTAGTGTTTAGGATAGAATCTGACATTGTACTTTTCTTTTATTTTCTTTTTCTATTTTTGCCAATTCTTGTAATGTGTTGTACTATTTCTTTATTTCAATTTGGAATATTGTAAAGACAATGTATCTTGTGTGATAATCAATAAAGCTCAAGGTTTTCTCTAATGAGCTTTACTTATTATTTGTATTGTTTAGATTATGTATTATTTATAATTGTTTATTGAATTATCTCAACTTTGAACTATGAGATCTCTATTTGATTTTTGAATTTGAAATTCAAATTCAACTTTAGGTTTGAATTCAATCATGCAACTTAAAATTGAATTCAATTATGCAACTTAAGTTTGTGATGCAATATCCCTTCTCTCTTCTCCAAAACCCTAGTTTAGTTGAATAAGAGCAAGTTTGTCGCACTCTCGAAACCCTAACCCTGTAAGGTGTCGAGAGAGAAACTTGTCCCCCTTCGATGCAGTTTTGTTTTAAAAGCGCGAAATTTCCCCAGAATTTACGATGCAATGCACATCCCTTTCTAAAATCTACCCCTCGATCGTCTCTAAACCTAGGATAGTACAGGAACAAGAGCGTATCCGCAATGAACAACAAGCACTTGAAGAACAAGAACAGCAATGACAAGCTCAAGAAGCTCAAGCTAGAAGGCAACGCCTCCATGAAGAGGAAGAAAGGCAAGCGCATCAAGAGCGCCAAATCATCAATGTTGTGCAACCTCCACGTAATGGTTCACCACGCCCTCAAGGTCAAGATAATCGTCGCCATCATGATGATCGCCCTCATGGTAGAAGACCGCCTCCTAGGGAGAGAAATGAGGAGTCAAGTCTTCACCAATCATCAAGTGAAGAAAGTGTGATGCCTCGACACCGCCACAACAATGATGATCAAGATGAAGGTCATGGAAGACCACCTTCTTGTCAACAAAATAGAAGCAAAAATCGAGATGCTCAAGGTCCACAACCTCAACTTCAACAACGTCAAGACCATGGTGAAGAAAGACCACCTCCTAGACGCAATGACCGTAATGAGGAAGAAATCTTTGGGAAGCTAAAGTTCACCATGCCCAAGTTCCAAGGAGAGGAAGACCCCGATGCATACTTATCTTGGGTACTCAAGGTTGACAAGATCTTCCGCATACACAACTTCTCCGAAGCAAAGAAAGTGGCCATGGCATCACTTGAGTTTGAAGGATATGCAAATGTTTGGTGGGAAGAAGTAAACAAGAAGCGTGACAAGGAAGGCTTAGAGCCCATTGACACATGGGAAGAGATGCAAGAAGTCATGCACAAACGCTTTGTGCCCAACCACCACAAACGCGACCTCTTCAACAAGCTTACTCAACTCAAGCAAAGCTTCAAGTCTGTTGAGGAGTACTACAAGGAACATGACCATGATGAGTGCCAATGTGGATGAGCGACAAGAGCAAACAATGGCAAGATTCTTGAATGGATTGAACATTCCCGTCAAGAGGATAGTGGAGTTCTTGCCTTACACAAACATGGTTGAGTTACTTCACCAAGCTACAAGGGCCAAGCACCAAGTGCGAGAAGACATAGCAGGTGCCAAGTCCAAAACCTTCTTCGCCGCAAGAAATGCAACAAGTACCTCTTCAAGCATCAAAAATACAAATGCTATTGCCTCCAAGGATCCTCCCAAGCAAGCAAGAAGTGCCATCAAGACAACAAGCTTCAAGACGGAGCAATCAACTATGTCCTCCAAAGCTTCCACCGGATCTAGTAACATCACTTGCTTCAAGTGTGGTGCTCAAGGACATAAATCCTTTGAATTCAAGAACACAAGAGTTATGATAACTCGGGATGATGGATATGTGGAGTACTTGAGTGAAGGTGAATATGAAGCCTTGGTACAAGCCGCAACCAATCATGAAGATGATGACTTGGAAGACCAAGAGCAAGTCCTATGTGTGCATGATGCAAGCCCATCACTTGTGGTGACCAAAGTATTGACAACCCATGCACTCCCCAATGAAGACCAAAGGTGCAACATCTTCCAAACAAGAGCCAGAATCAATGGCAAGTCAATAAAGGTTATCATCGATGGAGGGAGTTGCACAATCTTGCAAGCACCGAACTATGTTCCAAGCTCAACCTTCCGCTCCGGAAACATCCCCATCCTTACTGATGTAGCCCCGGTCACCGACGTCGCTACACCAAGACCAACAAGTCCCCCAAGTGGACCGATGACACGAGCCCGAGTCAAAGCTCTACATGATGAGGTGAGCTCGCTCCTCACCACCCTTGATCTTGGTACCCCTTTGGATGGATTGCTACCACATGCCGACGTGTTATGTGTCATTAGGTACAAGGAGTATCAAGGTCATGAAGAGGAGGACACACCATGGTCAAGAGGAGGAGAGGAGCAGCTGGACGTGAAGATGGACATGGAGCTGGACCGGAAGTCGCCCGAAGAGCGCAAGGAAGAGAAGAAGGCCGGCCGGTCCAGAACCCGGTCTGACCGGCCTCCTGACCGGGCCACCCGGTCCGTAACCCGGTCTGACCGGCCCCCTGACCGGGCCACCCGGTCCAAACCGGATTTCCCGCTTGTGCCATCCGGGCACTATCCCGGGGCCCCGGAACCTCGTCCGGTTGCCGCCCGGTCCCAGGCCCGGTCTGGACCGGCCTGCCCGGTTCCAGGCCCGGTCTGACCGGCCTCCTGACCGGCCTGCACGACTTAAGTCGCCAAATCGGCCCGAACTTGTTTCCTTTGTACCTTTTCGGCCCGTGACGCCTTGTAAGACTATATAAGCACCCTAGACGCCCCTTTACCTCTTTAGACTTGTTGAACTCAAACCTACCTTTGAGCTTAGTCTCCCTAGGGTTATCATCCCTCTGTAATCAAGGCACCTTGGTTGTTGATTTGGATCTTGTTGAGTGAGATTCTAGTACAAGCTAATCTCTCTCCCTCATCAAGCTCTTCTTCTCCAACCCCAATCTCTCTCCGGGAATTCCGCCTCGTGCCTCTTCCTCGGAGATTCTATTGGCGTGGTCCATCGAGCCACGGAGGTAAGCATCGGGTGTATCGGGTTGGTGTGCGTGCGTGAGTCTCGGAGTTCCTCGTGTTCGTCGCGTTCTTCGTGTTCCTCGCGTTCTCCCATCTCTCCCCCTTGGTTTCGAAGTCAATCCGCGAGATCGGGCCACACATGGGGTCTTAGACCTCATCATATGGTATCAGCAGCTCTTGGTTACCGCGGATTTGACCTCCCACCCACCCGATTTCGTCCCTAGAAAATTTTCCAAAAAATCCCCAAAAATAGCCCCAATTTGCCTCTTGACCGATCTGTGATTTGGTTGCGTTTTGAGTGGTTTTGGTCCATGGATCTGGTGTTGTTGTGCTTGATCTACTATTTCCCCAACTTTGAGCCTCCGATTCCATCGTTTCCCTTCGTTTTGGTCGATTTGGAGTTGGTTTGGGGAAGAACAGGAGAGAGAAATCGCGCGATCCGGTTGAGCAGCCGGTCAACCGGGCTACAGACCGGCCGGGCCAGCCCAGAACCCGTTCGACCGGCCGTGCAACCGGCCGGGCCGGTCCAGGAGCCGGTCCAACTGGGCCCCAGACCGGGCGCAGCAACGCCCCCTCCTTCGACCTCGTCTTCCGGCGATCTCCACCACCACCACCCCCACCACCACCATCACAGGTATAACTTGCAGCTTTCACCTTGTAACCCCTCTTCCTTTTGCGATCTATCCCATCGAGCATTGCTTGTCTAGTGTTGCGAGACATTGCACGTGGCCCCGCATTGTGAGGTGTGTGTGTCGCGTTGAGTAAGGCATCCAAGCAAACACTCGTGTGGCAAGATAGCAAAAGCGAGGCTAACGCTAATATAGTGCGTGAAAAAGCCCCAAAAACACAAAAAGAGTGCGAGTAGCACCATACATCCATACATCCATACATCCATACGCCCATACATACAAAAGTGTCCACGTGCCACCAAAGATACAAACGAGTGCAAGTGCCACCATATACAAAAGAGAAAAAGCTTTTAAGCAAAAGAGAGATACGAGAAGAGAGGCCGCGTGTGAATCTTGTTGTCTCTTCCTTTGCAACCAAAGCTTTGGCTCTCCTTGTGTTAGTGTGACACCGAGCACTTATACATACACTTTCCCGCTCACTTTTGGTTGCACTAACCCCGCTTATCTCGTGTGTGTGTTCCACAACTTTTTCCGTGTTTATAGTGATTTTCACATTGACATTTGGATTTTTGGACCTCACCCACTTTTAACAATATACTCGATCTTGGATTTGTCTTTTGGCTTTCCACAACACTCGCCTAACACCATATTTGCTAGCTTTTGCGTGTGGTTTTGCGTGTGTTCCCGATACACTTGATCTTGCTTTCGGCTTGGTGGATTGCCTCAATACTATCTTACCTTGGTAAGAGTGCGAGGTAGTCTCCTTCCACTAACATACACAACATAGTTCTTATCTTTCCATCATGGATAGGAACGGAGATACCAATAGGGATGAAGAGATCCTCCGCAACACCGAGAGGTTGGCTACTCAACACAACCTATGGACGCAACGACAAGAGTTCAAGGAGCAACTCACCCTCTTCGAGACCCGCATCGATGAGCAATACGATGAGGTGGCTCACAACTTCTCCGCCGTGAACCAAGACTTGGCTCTTCTTCGTGAAGCTACGGACAACTTGAATGGCCAAATGGCGGCCAATGATGCCAACATGGAGCGGCGCATGGATAGCCTCGAGCGCGCCATCACCAACTTGGGTCGTCATCATCGACACCGCTCTACTTCCTCTTCATCAAGCTCGTCACAAGACTATTACTCTCATGGTGGCATTTCGTCCCCAAGCTCTTCCTCAAGGCATGAAGACCATCATCGACCTCATCGCCCACATGCTCGTCATGAAGACTCTCGCTCCAACTCTAGGCGTGGAGAGATACATCGCCATGCTCGTCCACATGAGCGTCCTCCACAAGACCAAGTCCTTCAACAAGATTGTCACCAAGCGGATCGCCATGCCCACCATGGGCGTGATGGCCATCCCCAAGACCAAGGTCCTCAAGATCAACCTCGGCGAGATCTCCGCCGCCACCCTCGCCATGACCAACGTGGACGAGAAGAGCCACACCATGCTCAAGATGAGAGACCCAACCTTGAGCATCGTCAACAACCACGACAAGATCTTCAACCACATCCTCACCGTGAACCAAGTGAAGCAAGTGTGCATCTTCAACGCCAACCCAATGCTATGGTTGGCCGTCGAAGACCTCCTATTCCACCTCTAGCCGCAAGAGATGACGGCGCCCCTCCTCGTAGAAGAACCTTGGAGGATGAAGAGAACATGTTTGGAAGACTCAAGTTCACCATGCCAAAGTTCAAGGGAGAAGAAGATGCCGAGGCCTACCTCTCATGGGCACTCAAGGTTGACAAGATATTCCGCATCCACAACTACTCCGGTGCCAAGAAGGTGGCTATGGCGTCTCTTGAGTTTGAAGACTACGCTAACACTTGGTGGGAGCAAGTCCTCACTCTTCGAGAAGAAAAGGGTGAACCTCCTATTGACACTTGGGAAGACATGAAGAAAGAGATGCATGCTCGCTTTGTCCCCACGCACTACATGACCGACCTCTTCAACAAGCTCCAAAAGTTGAAGCAAGGCACCAAGACCGTTGAGGAGTTCTACAAGGAGATGGAGCTCACTATGATGCGAGCCAACATCCAAGAGTCCGAGGAACAAACCATTGCTCATTTATTCAATGGCCTTACTTACCCCATCAAGAGGATCGTCGAGTTCCAACCCTACTCCAACATGGTTGAGTTGGTCCACCAAGCATCGAAGGCCGAGCGCCAAGTGATTGAGGACGTCAAGTACTCCAAGGCCAAGACTTATTTCTCCTCCAAGCTCGCTACATCGACTCCTCCTACTACATCAACTCCTCATGCTACAAGTGCCAAGGCCGACGCCTCCTCTACACCATCCAAGAAACCGACTATCCAAAGTCGCATGAAGCAAACGGTCTCCTCCACCGCCTCCTCTAAGGCATCCACGGGACCCTCTAGTGCCACTTGCTTCAAGTGTGGCACCCAAGGTCACAAATCGTTCGAGTGCAAGAACACCAAGGTTATGATCACTATGGAGAATGGTGACATCGAGACACTAGATGAAGAAGAATACGAGGCCCTTGTGCAAGCCGCCGTGGAAAGTGAAGAAGCTTATGAGCAAGAATGTGGAGAAGATCCTCTCTTATGTGAGCATGACCCAAGTCCCTCACTTGTGGTCACAAGGGTGCTAACCACACAACCTCATGATATGGAAGAACAACGTTGCAACATCTTCCAAACTCGTGCCGGAATTGGTGGAAAATCGATCAAGGTCATCATCGATGGTGGAAGTTGCCATAACCTTGCGAGCACCGAGTTGTGTGAAAAGCTCAACCTCACTCTCCGCAAGCATCCTCATCCTTACCATATCCAATGGTTGAGTGACAAGGGCAACGTCAAGATACAACATACCGTCACCGTCACTTTCAAGATTGGACCTTATGAGGACACTATCGAGTGTGACGTGGTACCCATGACGGTGTGCCACATGTTGCTTGGCCGCCCTTGGCAATATGACAAGAAGGCTATACATGATGGACTCTCCAACACATACACCTTCAAGGTCAACGACAAGAAGTTCGAGTTGCGCCCGATGACTCCTAGCCAAATCATCGCGGATAATGCGAAGGCTTTAGCGAGGGCACAACTCCGCACCCACCATAGTGAGATGAGAGGAGAGGGAGAGACCCACCACAAAGAGAGTGAGCGCCACAAGCCATATATGAGTGAATCCAAGAGTGTCCTTCTAGCCACCAAGAGTGAGTGGAGAGAGCTCCAAGAGAACCCATCCACCATATTGCACTACGTGCTCATATGCAAGGGACCATCATCGGCGACTAACGACTTAACCAACATTCCTTCGTCTTTGTTGTCTCTTTTGAAGGAGTTTCAAGACGTCTTCCCCGACGAGCTCCCTCATGGACTACCACCACTCCGAGGCATAGAACACCGCATCGACCTCATACCCGGCGCTCCGCTTCCAAACCGTGCCGCCTACCGCACCAACCCCGAAGAGACCAAGGAGATCCAACGCCAAATTCAAGATCTCCTCGCCAAAGGGTACGTCCGCGAAAGCCTTAGCCCTTGTGCGGTTCCCGTGATTCTTGTGCCTAAACCGGATGAGACGCAACGGATGTGTATGGATTGTCGCCCCATCAATGCCATTACCGTCCGTTACCGCCATCCCATTCCGCGTTTAGATGACATGCTTGATGAACTTAGTGGTGCCACGATTTTCTCTAAAGTCGATTTGCATAGTGGTTACCATCAAATCCGGATGGCTATTGGTGATGAATGGAAAACGGCATTCAAGACCAAACTCGGTCTCTATGAATGGCTCGTTATGCCTTTCGGTCTTTCCAATGCTCCATCAACTTTCATGCGCCTCATGAATCACATCTTGCGTCCTCTCATTGGCAAGAGCGTGGTTGTCTACTTCGATGATATTCTTATTTATAGCAAAAACCTCGAGGACCATGTGCAACATGTGAGAGAGGTCTTGTGCATCTTGCGCCATGAAAAGCTTTATGCTAACCTCCCCAAGTGCACCTTTGCTCAAAACAAATTGGTGTTTCTTGGTTTCGTGGTTTCCGCTAATGGGATTGAAGTTGATTCTTCCAAGGTGGAGGCCATCCACAATTGGCCTACCCCTACAAATGTTGGTCAAGTCCGAAGCTTCCATGGACTTGCCGGGTTTTACCGCCGCTTTGTGAAAGATTTTAGCACCATTGCTTGCCCTTTGAATGAGCTTACCAAAAAGAATGTTCCGTTTGTTTGGGGCAAGGCCCAACAAAATGCTTTTGATGAGTTGAAGAAACGCCTTACCGAAGCTCCTCTTCTTGTTCTTCCAAATTTTGCCAAAACTTTTGAGATTGAGTGTGATGCAAGTGGGCTTGGTATTGGTGGTGTTCTTATGCAAGAGGGCAAACCCGTGGCATACTATAGTGAGAAGTTGGATGGCGCACGCCTCAACTATCCTATATATGACAAGGAGCTCTACGCTTTGGTTCGTGTTCTTGAAGTTTGGCAACACTATCTTTGGCCAAAAGAGTTTATCATTCATTCCGACCATGAGTCCTTGAAATATTTGAAAAGCCAACACAACTTGAACAACCGACATGCAAAATGGGTCGAGTTCATTGAGTCCTTCCCATATGTGATCAAATACAAGAAGGGCAAGGACAATGTTGTGGCGGATGCTCTTTCCCGCAAAAACACCCTTTTGCTAACTCGTTTGGATTTTCATGTTTTGGGACTTGAAGAGATCAAAGAACTCTATCCTTCCAATTCTTTCTTTGCTCCAATTTTTGAGAAGTGCTCCGTTGAACGAGGAGTGGATGATTTCTATTTGCATGATGGCTATTTGTTTAAAGCTAACAAGATTTGCATTCCCGAGTCTTCGCTTCGAAAATTGCTTTTGCAAGAGTCTCATGGAGGAGGTCTTATGGGTCACTTTGGCCGTGATAAGACACTTGCGATGCTCTCCACTCATTACTATTGGCCAAAGATGAAGCGAGATGTGGAACGCCTTTGCCGCCGGTGCACCACTTGCTTACAAGCTAAGTCTACCTCCAACCCTTATGGTCTTTACATGCCATTGCCTATTCCTTATGCACCATGGACCGATATTAGCATGGATTTCGTTCTAGGCTTGCCTCGCACTAAGCATGGTCATGATTCCATCTTTGTTGTAGTGGATCGATTCTCTAAGATGGCTCATTTCATACCTTGCCATAAGAGCGACGATGCTTCACACATTCCTTCATTGTTTTTCAGGGAAATTGTTCGCTTACATGGAGTTCCGCAAAGCATTGTGTCAGATCGAGACGTCAAATTCATGAGTTATCTTTGGAAGTCGCTCATGGCAAAGTTTGGAGTGAAGCTCCTATTCTCATCATCCTCGCACCCGCAAACGGACGGCCAAACGGAAGTGGTCAATCGAAGCCTCTCCACCCTCCTACGCATCCTCGTGAAGAAGAACTTGAAGTCATGGGAGGAGAGCCTTCCCCACGCGGAGTTCACCTACAACCGCGCCAAGCACAAGACTACATCAAGGAGCCCCTTCATGGTCGTCTATGGCTTCGAACCTTGCACGGCACTCGACATACTTCCGCTTCCCCTCCACGAGCGCATCAACATGGACTTCGACAAGCGCACCGCCGCCGTCAAGAAACTACATGAAGAGACAAGGGCAACCATACAAGAACATGTTCTTCGTCAAGCCAACCGCCTCAACGCCAAGAAGAAGGAAAGAATATTCGAAGAAGGAGACCTCGTTTGGATCCACCTCCGGAAGGAACGGTTCCCTCATGAGCGCAACTCAAAGCTCAAGCCAAGAGGAGATGGCCCCTTCAAGGTCCTCAAACGCATCAACAACAACGCTTATGTCATCGACATACCGACATCCAAGTACTTGGTGAGCAACACGTTCAACGTCTCGGACTTGTCACCCTATCATGGAGATGAGGAGGTGCAAGAGTCGAGGACGACTCTTTCCCAAGGGGGGGGAGATGATGTAGCCCCGGTCACCGACGTCGCTACACCAAGACCAACAAGTCCCCCAAGTGGACCGATGACACGAGCCCGAGTCAAAGCTCTACATGATGAGGTGAACTCGCTCCTCACCACCCTTGATCTTGGTACCCCTTTGGATGGATTGCTACCTCATGCCGACGTGTTATGTGTCATTAGGTACAAGGAGCATCAAGGTCATGAAGAGGAGGACACACCATGGTCAAGAGGAGGAGAGGAGCAGCTGGACGTGAAGATGGACATGGAGCTGGACCGGAAGTCGCCCGAAGAGCGCAAGGAAGAGAAGAAGGCCGGCCGGTCCAGAACCCGGTCTGACCGGCCTCCTGACCGGGCCACCCGGTCCAGAACCCGGTCTGACCGGCCCCCTGACCGGGCCACCCGGTCCAAACCAGATTTCCCGCTTGTGCCATCCGGGCACTATCCCGGGGCCCCGGAATCTCGTCCGGTTGCCGCCCGGTCCCAGGCCCGGTCTGGACCGGCCTGCCCGGTTCCAGGCCCGGTCTGACAGGCCTCCTGACCGGCCTTTATGACTTAAGTCGCCAAATCGGCCCGAACTTGTTTCCTTTGTACCTTTTCGGCCCGTGACGCCTTGTAAGACTATATAAGCACCCTAGACGCCCCTTTACCTCTTTAGACTTGTTGAACTCAAACCTACCTTTGAGCTTAGTCTCCCTAGGGTTATCATCCCTCTGTAATCAAGGCACCTTGGTTGTTGATTTGGATCTTGTTGAGTGAGATTCTAGTACAAGCTACTCTCTCTCCCTCATCAAGCTCTTCTTCTCCAACCCCAATCTCTCTCCAGGAATTCCGCCTCGTGCCTCTTCCTCGGAGATTCTATTGGCGTGGTCCATCGAGCCACGGAGGTAAGCATCGGGTGTATCGGGTTGGTGTGCGTGCGTGAGTCTCGGAGTTCCTCGTGTTCGTCGCGTTCTTCGTGTTCCTCGCGTTCTCCCATCTCTCCCCCTTGGTTTCGAAGTCAATCCGCGAGATTGGGCCACACACGGGGTCTTAGACCTCATCACTTACCATGTGCAATGGCTAAGTGATAATGGAAATGTGAAGATACAAAACACTGTCACAATATCCTTCAAGATTGGAGCCTATGAAGACACCGTTGATTGTGATACCGTGCCCATGACGGTGTGCCACATGCTACTTGGTCGCCCTTGGCAATATGACAAAAGAGGAAACCATGATGGCTACACAAATGCCTATAGCTTCAAGGTAGGCGACAAGACATTCATCCTATGCCCAATGACTCCTAGCCAAGTAATTGCGGACAATGCAAAGGCTTTAGCGAGGGCTAAGGAAGCTACTATCACTAGTGAGATGAGTGGTGAGAGAGTGACCCACCAAAAATAAAGTGAGCGCCACAAGCCATATGTGAGTGAGATGAAGAGTGTCCTCATAGCTACCAAGAGTGAGATGAGACAAGTGCACCACAACCCATCCACCAAATTGCACCATGTGCTCATTTGCAAGGGGCCACCTTCGGAGACTAACAACTTATCAACACTTCCTTCGTTTTTGTTGTCTCTTTTGAAGGATTTCCAAGATGTCTTCCCCGACAAGCTTCCTCATGGACTACCACACTACTACGAGTCCTTGTCAAGATCTCCTCCAAAAAGGGTACATCCAACACAACACTTCCTTTGCAAAACATTTGCCAAAACAAAACTCAATCCCAGGTTAAGTATGGCCATTTCAACTTGTCCATGACCGCGGACACGGCTATTTGAATAGATTTGACTCTGCAGAGTTTGCGCACTTTCCCCACAAGAACCGATAAATCCACCGGGATCATCCCCGGTTCATCATACGAGAGTATGCGAGTCTCGGATAATCAATCATAGTCTTTCGCCTGTCTCCCTTGACATGAGTCCTTCCCTGCGGGCTTACCCCTTCCCGGCACCCCGGCAGCATACCTCCTTTTTGAGCATATCTCCGACGCCACGACAGAAGACCCTCAGTAATCGTTCGGCTATAGACAACTACAGTGTATTGCCTCCGTCAGAGCGCAACCCGGTGTCAGAGGTCATCGTGACCCTCCTAGAGAGTTGTGAAGGTGTCTCATGCCAACTTTGACAAACTACGGACTAAGCCCGTGCCCACTTTGGTAGTGTGGTTGCGCTAGTAAAGTTGGGATGGCTAACACTTATACGTAGTGCTCTTTTCTGAAAACTTTTGACCCACACTTCCTTTGCTTGCCAACAAACAACCATACACAACTTTTCCGAACATCTTTGTCAAGATCCTTTTCTTTCATAAACCATACACTTGGGTAGGGTTAGCTCACCCAAGGTTTTCATAAACATGTACAACAAGGTAAACCTTGAGGGGTTCCCAACCTAAAGTTTCATGAGATGAACTACTACTCCAATAAGCCGAGAGGATAGCCATCATGCCATGAGGGGTATGTGTGAGTAGCATAAATAGGATCATACTTGCTTAAGGTAAGCATGTATAAAGATAACATGAGAGGGATCATACTTTCAGATTTGTGGTGCTATTTTACCAACACTAATAGAAAGAGTGTGAAATTTAACCAACACAATTGTAATCAAGATAATTGGAGTATTCATCTCATTTTGAGAATACACCAAGAATCATGACAATACTACCATTATACTATCAAGGGGTGTGGTGTGAATATTGTCCCGAGATGAACCATGCTCAAGCTAAGCATAGAGGACAACCAAGTAGGATAGCATGGCCATAATACCATGTACCCAACAAATACAAGACCATACAAAGATAACCACAAGGAGTAACATGCTTGCCACCAAGCATAGATGCCACCAACATAGAGCTCATCACACATAGAATCAAGATGCAAAAAATGACACCAAAGAGACATCACATCAGAGATCAATAGATGGCTTGCCTTGGTTGGCTTGTTTGTCCCTGGACTTCTTCAACTCCATCAAAGAAGAATTCCAACAATACAAATAAAATCCTCGTCCGATTCCACTTTTTCTTCTCCAGAATTGTTCGCATCTATCGCTGGAAAATATAAAACGAACACAATCAATCACATTTCATCAATAAGACAACATTCAACAATCAAAAACTAACTAATCAACCAAGGGATAACATATTAAGGACTAATAGATACCACAAACAACTTTAAGAGTTTTAATTTAGAAAACCCCATTTATTTACCTAGTCAAGGTATGAGTGCATCACAACTTAGCAATTGCCTCTCTCGGTTATCACCATGGTATAAACCAAATATACCCTGGTAGATAACATCATAAAGAGGACAAGTGCATTAATTTGGCATAAAAAACATTCACATTATAATTTCAAACATTTTTGGAAAAGTAGAAGTGAGTTTTCCTAATTTTATTTGCTCACATAACACTACCCAAAAAAAGAAGTAAACAATATGCCACACTATTTTGAATACTCAAACCAAACATTGGAACTAAGTTTAAGTTGCAGAGGTTTTTTTTGCAAAAATAAAACAAAGGTTGCCCATTTCCAATAAAAAGAGTTGATCAAGGGTTTTAGATAAACCAAAAAGTTTTGGGTCAACCACTCATATAGCACACACATGTTAACATCAGTAACCAATATGCATGAACATAGACTAACTGTATTTTTCCTAGATGACCAGTACTAATACAAGACTAACCCAATTGGAATCACTCAAAAAGGTTAATCCTACAATTATAGGACTTTCCTTGAATCTGACTGTACAGAAAACAAGATCTGTATGCCAAAAATCGTAGAAAATCCTAAAAATACGAGGTCAGTTGCATCTGAAAGGTATTAACAATACGGTTCTAATTCAATTGGTTTCACTCGAAAATTCATCTCCAAGCTCCTGGTGTAAACAGACAAATTCAGATCTGACCAAAACTTGATCTGTGCACCATTTCAATTTTAGTGGGTCATTTGAGGTGAGACCAACGGAAAAATGAAGGTATTGGAGAGGGCTTTCAACCATAGTTGAGTTTGCTCAAAAAGGTTTTGTAAAACAACTCAAATCTGACAAACAGTGAATCTACATGTTTTCAGAACTTTATTTACTAAGTAAAATATGTAACGAATTTAAGGATGAAACCAACGCCAAGTTGTAGATCATTTCATTATCTAACCGTGGAACTTTGAATCACTCGATTCGTATATGTACACGAGTTTTGGTGGATTTTACAATTCATACAGAATCTGAAACAACAAGATAGCAGAAATTACTGAATGTTTTTGGACGAACTTTGGTCAAAGGCTTCAGATCTGAGGATGGGTGAAGCTTCTCCATGCTTGGACCAACATGCACCTGCATCAAGATCCAATCTTGTGAGAGGGTAAAAGATAAAGAGAGATGGATTCAGCTAGGGTTAGGGAAGAAGAGAATGAGAGGGATGCTTTCATGGTGAGGAGGAGCTTGAGGGAGGAGGGGAGCTTCATCTTGGCTTGCTCCCATGGCCATGGCCGGCCATGGTAGCTAGGAGGAGCAGCATTTTCGTGGGGAAGAGGTAGGATAGGAGTGTGAGGGAGTAGATAAGGTGGAGGAGTGAGTGGGAGTGAAAAATAAGAGCAAAGGAGGAGGGAGTGGTTGGCCAAGCCTTTCTTATAGAGGGAGAGGGAGTTGGCTGCATCCTTTTTGATTGGATAATACGGGTGGCTGTCCATTTATTGATTGGGTTAGGTGGTAGGCAAGGCTTGTGGAAGAAGGAAGTGAAGATGAAGAAATTTCAGCTCATGCATGCCAAGAGCTTGGCATGGCCGGCTACTTCTTATTATTACAAGTGGACAAGTCAAGTGCATATGCCAATTTATGCAAGTCGACCAAGGTCGAGTGTTGGGAGGGTTAGCTAAAAGTGGCTTGATGATGTCTTCAAATTAGTAAGAGAGATGAAAATAAACATTGGTGCCAATGTTGAAGGATAATGTAATTTGATCAAATTATCAATTTGGCCAAGAGATGATGGTGATGATGGAGGTTTTGACAATGGCAGAGCAAGGCTAGGAGAGATGGTGAGTGAAGTAACCATATACTCACAAGGATGAATATGGTGACATAAATCATCAATTCATGAGGTCGAGGTGATGATGGAAAAGAATGGAGGAGTGAGATAGGTATGATGAAATATATGTTGTTCTTCCAATAAGTGGTCAATTGGGAGTGGTTTGAATTACTCAGTCAAGGGTTAGTTGAAGGGAGTCCATTTGAAAGTATCAAATGACCATCCATATGATCAAGAGTTGGAGGATGAGGATAAATGTGGTAGATCAGAGATGTGCAAGAGTTGCCATTTGAAATAGAATCCATTTGAAAGGTATTTGAAACTCCTCAATTGTCTAGGGACAAATGGGAAGGGATTTAATTGAAAAGGACTTTGAAAAAGTTGAGATAAGTTGGGTAGAACAAAGAATTCAAAATGTTCCACTTAGTTTATAAAGTAAGTGTGGTGACCCTGCATACCACTTCATGTTGTAGTATGCCAGTCGTTGATATAACATTCACGAAGTACCATTCCGCAAATATTACATCCCTCAGAGTAGTACAACAGAACATAGCAGGTCCATAACTCATTCATTTATTATTACAAATATCATACACATGTCGTCTCGGAGCTCCTCTTGGGTCCTAAGAGGAATACTCCTGGGTTCGAGGCGAACCCAACTTAGCTTACAATATAAGAGTCTCATTAAGTTATACATTTATTTCCTCGAGCAACTAAATACTAAGAGTTCGGGCTGCTCGGTTACTATTACTACTGGATGTCTCTAGGCTTGATCTCCTCCGGAAGCCTCCCCGGATCCGTAGATGATGAGGTAGTCTACGCCTTCGATACCTCCAGAGAGGTCTGGTTCTTCATAGCCGATGATTTCGGCTCCTTCATTGTTGTCGTAGTCCACCTCTAGACGATTCAGACAATCTAAGCATGGGATTTAAGAGTGGTATGAGTACGAGCGTACTCAACAAGTTCATTATAGATAAGAGGTGTTTAATGCACTAGCTACGATATTAGACCAGAAAGTCTAATACCAATGCAAGTTTTGATAAACATTTCTTCAAGAGATTGCTTTTATTCCAAAGAGCTATGTCCGTCAGCCTTCACCGGTTTACTAGAACTTCATCGAGCTCCTTTCCGGCCGCGTTCGCAGTTCCTCATCCCGGAACAGGGAGTGACAGGTCACAGTTCTTTACACTCTGCAGAGGTGTGTTGCTTTACCCATAAGAGATCTTAACCTTGGTGCCAACCGGGCAGCTTTCCCATCCACACTTCCTTCGGTGTGAGGCCCGGTATAAGGTCTAGCCAATCATGTTCCTCCGCTACCTCGAACACCCACCCTTTGTTGCATGCCCCGACCCTGGGTCCACGTCGGTCCCATTATTCCTGTAGATTTCAAGGTGGACCCCGACCACGACGTCAGTGCTGGGCTCTACCATACACTCCTACGCCGGTAGCTGCAACCCATCATAGACCGCAATACCGTGGGGACTTAGGACTCCCCAGCCTCACCGCTTGCTCCTTCGGGCAACAAGTGTACTACGGACTATGCCGTGGGGACTTAGGACTCCCCAGCCTCACCGCTTGCCCCCTTGGATTACAAGTGTACTACGGTAAAAGCGCATCCGTTGATGAACGAGAGGTGGAAACACTTTTGACTACTCCGTCCCACTCCGGATCTTATGGTTAACACGGGAATTACGGCACAAGAATCACTGGCGACTGATACGTCTCCGACGTATCGATAATTTCTTATGTTCCATGCCACATTATTGATGTTATCTACATGTTTTATGCACACTTTATGTCATATTCGTGCATTTTCTGGAACTAACCTATTAACAAGATGCCGAAGTGCCAGTTGCTGTTTTCTGCTGTTTTTGGTTTCAGAAATCCTAGTAAGGAAATATTCTCGGAATTGGACGAAATCAAAGCCCAGGGGCCTATTTTCTCACGAAGCTTCCAGAAGTCCGAAGGAGAGACGAAGAGGGGCCACGGAGGGGCCACACCATAGGGCGGCGCGGCCCCCTTGGCCGCGCGGCCCCTGTGGTGTGGGGCCCCGTGCCGCCTCTTGACCTGCCCTTCCGCCTATAAAAAGTCTCCGTGACGAAACCCCCAGTACCGAGAGCCACGATACGGAAAACCTTCCAGAGACGCCGCCAACGCCGATCCCATCTCGGGGGATCCAGGAGATCGCCTCCGGCACCCTGCCGGAGAGGGGAATCATCTCCCGGAGGATTCTACGCCGCCATGGTCGCCTCCGGTGTGATGTGTGAGTAGTCTACCCCTGGACTATGGGTCCATAGCAGTAGCTAGATGGTTGTCTTCTCCCCATTGTGCTATCATTGTCGGATCTTGTGAGCTGCCTAACATGATCAAGATCATCTTCTGTAATTCTATATGTTGCGTTTGTTGGGATCCGATGAATAGAGAATACTTGTTATGTTGATTATCAAAGTTATATCTATGTGTTGTTTATGATCTTGCATGCTCTCCGTTATTAGTAGATGCTCTGGCCAAGTTGATGCTAGTAACTCCAAGAGGGAGTATTTATGCTCGATAGTGGGTTCATGTCTCCGTGAATCTGGAGGAGTGACAAGAACCACTAAGGTTACGGATGTGCTGTTGCCACTAGGGATAAAACATTAGTGCTATGTTCAAGGATGTAGTCACTAGTTACATTACGCGCAATACTTAATGCAATTGTCTCGTTGTTAGCAACTTAATACCGGAGGGGTTCGGATGATAACCAAGGTGGACTTTTTAGGCATAGATGCGCTTGGATGACGGTCTATGTACTTTGTCGTAATGCCCAATTAAATCTCACTATACTCATCATGATATGTATGTGCATGGTCATGCTCTCTTTATTTGTCAATTGCCCAACTGTAATTTGTTCACCCAACATGCTGTTCGTCTTATGGGAGAGACACCTCTAGTGAACTGTGGACCCCGGTCCAATTCTCTTTACTGAAATACAATCTACTGCAATACTTGTTCTACTGTTTTCTGCAAACAATCATCTTCCACACAATACGGTTAACTCTTTGTTACAGCAAGCCGGTGAGATTGACAACCTCACTGTTTCGTTGGGGCAAAGTACTTTGGTTGTGTTGTGCAGGTTCCACGTTGGCGCCGGAATCACTGGTGTTGCGCCGCACTATATCTCGCCGCCATCAACCTTCAACGTGCTTCTTGACTCCTACTGGTCCGATTAAACCTTGGTTTCTTACTGAGGGAAACTTGCCGCTGTGCGCATCACACCTTCCTCTTGGGGTTCCCAACGGACGTGCCAACCACACGCATCAAGCAAATTTCTGGCGCCGTTGCCGGGGAGATCAAGACACGCTGCAAGGGGAGTCTCCACTTCTCAATCTCTTTACTTTGTTTTTGTCTTGCTTAGTTTTATTTACTACTTTGTTTGCTGCACTAAATCAAAATACAAAAAAATTAGTTGCTAGTTTTACTTTATTTGCTATTTTGTTTGCTATATCAAAAACACAAAAAAATTAGTTACTTGTTTACTTTACTTAATATCATGCATGTTTTTATTTCACTAGTTAAGCATAATGGAAAACAACAAAAATATGAGAGATCTTTATGAACTTTATCTCGAATTAGGACATGATGTGTTTGAAGAGAGAATTAAAAAACCCATGGAACTTTATATGCATGCTAATGGGAATGTTATTACTATGGATGCTTTGAACACCATTGTTGCTAATGCTATGGAAAATTCTAAGCTTGGGGAAGCTGGCTCTGATGAGCATGATCTTTTTAGTCCCCCAAGCATTGAGGAGAAAATTTTCTTTTATGATTACAATATGCCTCCTATATATGATGATAGCCACTTTGTTGAATTTGCTCCCACTACAACTAATAAAATTGACTATGCTTATGTGGAGAGTAATAATTTTATGCATGAGACTCATGATAAGAATGCTTTATGTGATAGTTATATTGTTGAGTTTGCTCATGACACTACTGAAAGTTATTATGAGAGAGGAAAATATGGTTGTAGAAATTTTCATGTTACTAAAACACCTCTCTATGTGCTGAAATTTTTGAAGTTACTCGTGTTTTATCCTCTTATGCTTGTCACTTTGTTCTTCATGAATTCATTTGTGTACAAGATTCCTTTTCATAGGAAGCATGTTAGGCTTAAATTTGTTTTGAATTTACCTCTTGATGCTCTCTTTTTGCTTCAAATACTATTTCTTGCGAGTGCATCATTAAAACTGCTGAGCCCATCTTAATGGCTATAAAGAAAGAACTTCTTGGGAGATAACCCATGTGTTATTTTGCTACAGTACTTTGTTTTTATTTTGTGTCTTGGAAGTTGTTTACTACTGTAGCAACCTCTCCTTATCTTAGTTTTGTGTTTTGTTGTGCCAAGTTAAGCCGTTGATAGAAAAGTAAGTACTAGATTTGGATTACTGCACAGTTCCAGATTTCTTTGCTGTCACGAATCTGAGTCCACCTCCCTGTAGGTAGCTCAGAAAATTAAGCCAATTTACGTGCATGATCCTCAGATATGTACGCAACTTTCATTCAATTTGAGCATTTTCATTTGAGCAAGTCTGGTGCCATTTTAAAATTCGTCAATACGAACTGTTCTGTTTTGACAGATTCTGCCTTTTATTTCGCATTGCCTCTTTTGCTATGTTGGATGAATTTCTTTGATCCATTAATGTCCAGTAGCATTATGCAATGTCCAGAAGTGTTAAGAATGATTGTGTCACCTCTGAATATGTCAATTTATATTGTGCACTAACCCTCTAATGAGTTGTTTCGAGTTTGGTGTGGAGGAAGTTTTCAAGGATCAAGAGAGGAGTATGATGCAACATGATCAAGGAGAGTGAAAGCTCTAAGCTTGGGGATGCACCCGGTGGTTCACCCCTGCATATATCAAGAAGACTCAAGCGTTTAAGCTTGGGGATGCCCAAGGCATCCCCTTCTTCATCGACAACATTATCAGGTTCCTCCCCTGAAACTATATTTTTATTCCATCACATCTTATGTGCTTTTTCTTGGAGCGTCGGTTTGTTTTTGTTTTTTTGTTTTGTTTGAATAAAATGGATCCTAGCATTCACTTTATGGGAGAGAGACACGCTCCGCTGTAGCATATGGACAAGTATGTCCTTGGTTTCTACTCATAGTATTCATGGCGAAGTTTCTCCTTCGTTAAATTGTTATATGGTTGGAATTGGAAAATGATACATGTAGTAATTGCTATAAATGTCTTGGGTAATGTGATACTTGGCAATTGTTGTGCTCATGATTAAGCTCTTGCATCATATGCTTTGCACCCATTAATGAAGAAATACATAGAGCATGCTAAAATTTGGTTTGCATATTTGGTTTCTCTAAGGTCTAGATAATTTCTAGTTTTGAGTTTGAACAACAAGGAAGACGGTGTAGAGTCTTATAATGTTTTCAATATGTCTTTTATGTGAGTTTTGCTGCACCGGTTCATCCTTGTGTTTGTTTCAAATAAGCCTTGCTAGCCTAAACCTTGTATCGAGAGGGAATACTTCTCATGCATCCAAAATACTTGAGCCAACCACTATGCCATTTGTGTCCACCATACCTACCTATACTACATGGTATTTTCCGCCATTCCAAAGTAAATTGCTTGAGTGCTACCTTTAAAATTCCATCATTCACCTTTGCAATATATAGCTCATGGGACAAATAGCTTAAAAACTATTGTGGTATTGAATATGTAATTATGCACTTTATCTCTTATTAAGTTGCTTGTTGTGCGATAACCATGTTCACTGGGACGCCATCAACTATTCATTGTTGAATTTCATGTGAGTTGCTATGCATGTCCGTCTTGTCTGAAGTAAGAGAGATCTACCACCATATGGTTAAGCATGCATATGTTAGAGAAGAACATTGGGCCGCTAACTAAAGCCATGCTCCATGGTGGAAGTTTCAGTTTTGGACAACAATCCTCAAATCTCAAATGAGAAAATTATTAATTGTTGGTATATGCTTATGCATAAAAGAGGAGTCCATTATCTCGTTGTCTATGTTGTCCCGGTATGGATGTCTAAGTTGAAGAATAATCAATAGCGAGAAATCCAATGCGAGCTTTCTCCTTAGACCTTTGTACAAAGTGCATAGAGGTACCCCTTTGTGACACTTGGTAAAAACAATGCATTGTGATGATCCGGTAGTCCAAGCTAATTAGGACAAGGTGCGGGCACTATTAGTACACTATGCATGAGGCTTGCAACTTATAAGATATAATTTACATGATGCATATGCTTTATTACTACCGTTGACAAAGTTGTTTCATGTTTTCAAAATCAAAGCTCTAGCACAAATATAGCAATCGATGCTTTTCCTCTATGGAGGACCATTCTTTTACTTTCAATGTTGAGTCAGTTCACCTATCTCTCTCCACCTCAAGAAGCAAACACTTGTGTGAACTGTGCATTGATTCCTACATATTTGCTTATTGCACTTATTATATTACTCTATGTTGACAATATCCATGAGATATACATGTTACAAGTTGAAAGCAACCGCTGAAACTTAATCTTCTTTTGTGTTGCTTCAATGCCTTTACTTTGAATTATTGCTTTATGAGTTAACTCTTATGCAAGACTTATTGATGCTTGTCTTGAAGTGCTATTCATGAAAAGTCTTTGCTATATGATTCACTTGTTTACTCATGTCATATACATTGTTTCGATCGCTGCATTCACTACATATGCTTTACAAATAGTATGATCAAGATTATGATGGCATGTCACTCCAGAAATTATCTGTGTTATCGTTTTACCTCGCCTGACGAGCAGAACTAAGCTTGGGGATGCTGATACGTCTCCGACGTATCGATAATTTCTTATGTTCCATGCCACATTATTGATGTTATCTACATGTTTTATGCACACTTTATGTCATATTCGTGCATTTTCTCGAACTAACCTATTAACAAGATGCCGAAGTGCCGATTCTTTGTCTGCTGTTTTTGGTTTAAAAAATCCTAGTAAGGAAATATTCTCGGAATTGGACGAAATCAAAGCCCAGGGGCCTATTTTCTCACGAAGCTTCCAGAAGTCCGAAGGAGAGACGAAGTGGGGCCACGGAGGGGCCACACCATAGGGCGGCGCGGCCCCCCCCTTGGCCGCGCGGCCCTGTGGTGTGGGGCCCCCGTGCCGCCTCTTGACCTGCCCTTCCGCCTATAAAAAGTCTCCGTGACGAAACCCCCAAGACCGAGAGCCACGATACGGAAAACCTTCCAGAGACGCCGCCAACGCCGATCCCATCTCGGGGGATCCAGGAGATCGCCTCCGGCACCCTGCCGGAGAGGGGAATCATCTCCCGGAGGATTCTACGCCGCCATGGTCGCCTCCGGTGTGATGTGTGAGTAGTCTACACTGGACTATGGGTCCATAGCAGTAGCTAGATGGTTGTCTTCTCCCCATTGTGCTATCATTGTCGGATCTTGTGAGCTGCCTAACATGATCAAGATCATCTATCTGTAATTCTATATGTTGCATTTGTTGAGATCCGATGAATAGAGAATACTTGTTATGTTGATTATCAAAGTTATATCTATGTGTTGTTTATGATCTTGCATGCTCTCCGTTATTAGTAGATGCTCTGGCCAAGTTGATGCTAGTAACTCCAAGAGGGAGTATTTATGCTCGATAGTGGGTTCATGTCTCCGTGAATCTGGAGGAGTGACAAGAACCACTAAGGTTACGGATGTGCTGTTGCCACTAGGGATAAAACATTAGTGCTATGTTCAAGGATGTAGTCACTAGTTACATTACGCGCAATACTTAATGCAATTGTCTGTTGTTAGCAACTTAATACTGGAGGGGGTTCGGATGATAACCTGAAGGTGGACTTTTTAGGCATAGATGCAGTTGGATGACGGTCTATGTACTTTGTCGTAATGCCCAATTAAATCTCACTATACTCATCATGATATGTATGTGCATGGTCATGCTCTCTTTATTTGTCAATTGCCCAACTGTAATTTGTTCACCCAACATGCTGTTCGTCTTATGGGAGAGACACCTCTAGTGAACTGTGGACCCCGGTCCAATTCTCTTTACTGAAATACAATCTACTGCAATACTTGTTCTACTGTTTTCTGCAAACAATCATCTTCCACACAATACGGTTAACTCTTTGTTACAGCAAGCCGGTGAGATTGACAACCTCACTGTTTCGTTGGGGCAAAGTACTTTGGTTGTGTTGTGCAGGTTCCACGTTGGCGCCGGAATCACTGGTGTTGCGCCGCACTATATCTCGCCGCCATCAACCTTCAACGTGCTTCTTGACTCCTACTGGTCCGATTAAACCTTGGTTTCTTACTGAGGGAAACTTGCCGCTGTGCGCATCACACCTTCCTCTTGGGGTTCCCAACGGACGTGCCAACCACACGCATCAGCGACATTTGTTGTTTAATCCTAGATGGATATAAACCCTTGCAATGGAACCTCCACCATATCAACACAATCCATGGTTCCATTGCCCACCACATAGTCATATTCATAGTTATGAAAGTAGTGGTTTTGATTTTTATGCAGTAGTGTTAACCATAATACTTTGCAAGTAATTTGATAGAAATACTCAAATGACATGAGCAAGTGATGAACTTGCCTGAACACTGCAAAGTTTTGCAGTTGGATGGTGTGGACTGACCCTTGTCCTCTGTCTCTGAAAATAGCATCATTGTCCAATAAGGGCAATGGTTAAAGAAGCAATTATGCATGATTCCAGTTTTACGGTTTGTTCCCCCCTTCCGATGTCGTTGTAATTTTATGTGAGAGGTTAAATACTAAGAACATCTTGGAGATACTTGATTTAGGATAAATACAACCTTGAAATATTGTCAAGGTGTTTTGAAAGTCCAATTGCATTGATGGACTTATTTTCATTATTGAAAATAATATGTGTGATTTAAATCATTATTTAAATCCTTAAAATAGGACTTATTCTTAATTGTCTTCAAAAATTCTCTTTGATATTTTATTTAAATAGAGAATTTTATGCTGATCCTTTTTCATATTTTTAATTTATTTTTAAGAGCTTTTATCAATTTTCTATTGAATTTCAAAGTTTCATGTTTTTATTGAATTGTGAAAAGTCATTTTTGCCCCTGGGCCCACCTGTCAGGGTGGCCCAGTGGGTTGGGCTAAACCAGCTCGGGTCCAACCGACCCGAGCGGTCGCTCACTCGCCCACCACCTCGTGCCCGTGTCCTAACCCTAACCCTAGAGCTCTGGCGACACCGTGGTCGCCGCCGTCTTCTCCGATATTTCCCGGCCGCTTCCGGCCATCGCCGCCGGCGAGATGGGGCGCATCAGCACCGCCACTTGACGGCGCACCAGATCATCGGCGTCGATCTGGTCTCAGCCGCTTCCTTCGCCGAACCCCATCGCGGTCGCCCTCTCTGTGCTGCGGTGCTCTTCGGCGCCTCCGGTGTGATGGCGCCGTCGAGGCCTTCGCTGCCGTGGTGCGGGGCGCTGCGGCGCTAGGCGGAGCCTGGCCTGGCTCGCCAGGTGCCGTCGAGCTTCGACGCGCGCCGCCGTGGCCGCCATGGCTGCGGCGGTCGTCTGCTCGCCCTGTACGCCTCTTCCGATCCCCTCCTTTCTCTCACTCTGCTCGCTCTTCTTCTTCCTCTAGTTCTCGCCACGGTTGCTCCACCTCGTGGAGAGGCTTGCCGTGCCCATGCTCGCTGCTGCCGTGCCATGCTCGATGTGCAAGCGTATGCTTTCTTGTCTTTATTCTGTGCTAGTTGTTGTCTTCTTGCCGGGTTGCTATCTTTGCTGCTGCGCTGGGTTGCTGTGCTGCTACTGCTATGCTGTTCATGCTGCTGGGCTCCACTGACCTTGGCCATTGTTGCCATGGCCATGCCAGTGCTTGTGCTCCTGCTGTGTGCAACCTTGCCATGCCTCTGTGCAAGATTTCCTATCCTCAGTGCCTGCCTATGCTTGCCTTTCTTACTTGATTCTAGCTCTGTGCCTCTGTTCATGTTATTATGCTTGCCAGACACTCAAGTGTGTTCATTTATATTGCCCTGGCCTGATGACAGTGTATCATTCTTGCAATTTTGCAAGTGCCAGAGCCATTGTGTGCTATTTCTTGTGCTCAAATTCATGATTATGCTCAATTGAGCATTAGGGTTGGCTTATCGGTGTTATTCAAGATGAATTGATATGTGCTTTGCTTGTGTATTATGATCCAGTGGTTCATCAAGCATTTGATGTGCTACTGGATACAATCATAAATCATTTATGTGATTATCTCGTGAATTCAGTAATGACATGGTTGGATTTCTTCAAAGATTCTGGTTATTTCTGTTGCTGTACTTGGATGAGGCAATCTGTAGCAAGAGCTAGTGGTGCTCTGTTGATCAATTGATCAGTAATTGCTTGTGAGAAATTGTGTGCTCCTCTCTGTGGCTAATTGGTGCTCATCTAGTGCTATGTGTCCATCCTACAGGCTTGGCCTGTGTGTGCTGGTGCTTGCCCAAGCATCAGTGGATGCTTGCAATGATCCATTGGATCATCTGCAAGGCTCTGTACATTAGTTGCTTGTCTGTTTCATTTATCTGTTTATTTTGCCTTGCTAAATGGATGAATGATGTGAACTGTGACACATTGATGATCATTTTAATTGAATTAGCTAGGGCTAGTTGGATGACAACCACTGGTTGGTACCCTAGCCCTCTACTGAATCCAAATGGATGATGATGTGGTGGTTTTATGTGTTGGCTTGGGTTGAGGTGACCCTGGCAGCACTATGATGCTGTCAGGGGTAGCTCCCCACTCTGTGGCTGTTGTTATGACTCTCTCATGATATCTGGTTGATCCATGTCTGGATTACCAATAGCTTTTGATGTTGAAAACAAAATAGACAATTAGATGTCTATAATCTGATGGTGTAACTAGCTGTGTGGTGCTAGGTGAGTTTGGATGGCTAGTTAGGGATTAAATCCATGTTGGATTTCTCTGGTAGTGTCACCATTCTGACACACCAATGTTCCCTTGGTGAATTCCTTCTGGCTAATCTTCAGTTTGCCTGCACCAAATGGCTTAGTAGCCAGATGATGATGCAAACAGGGTTTCATACCCACTTTGCTTCTGTGATGCAAGTGTATGCTTATTTATGAGCAAAACAGGGTTTTGCTCAGGTTGATCTTGTTTATACCTCACTCCAGCTCCTAGATGGTTTGTTGGTGTAGAGGATTGCTTCTGTGTTGTTCTTGTGGTTAATTTACTTTCCCTGCTCCTCCTGGTGAGCTTGATGCCTCTTGGTTATGTGGCTATTTGAGCAGGTTGAACAGCAGTGGCTATTCTTCCTGTTCTTGTGTTCTTGGTGAACTTACCCTGGTGAATTGCTGCTGATGAACTGCTGGAGTTCTGGCGCTGGAAAAGGTTATATATGAACCTCTCATGGCTCTCTTGGTCGACAGCAGTGCCTGTCACTACTTGGTGACTCTCCCTGTGTGTGTTGCTGTTGTGCATGCACACTAGCTGTGTGAGCAGCTAGTGTGTGTGTGTGTGTGACCTGGTGCTTGGGGACTTGGGCTGTGAGAGGATCAACTCGGCAGCTTGATCATATCCCCTTCATTTCATTTATTTGCTAACCTGCCAAGTGGCTTTGCCACTTGGCTTAATGATCTGTTTATTGTGTATGTGTGCAGGTATCAAGTACTGATCAGGATGAACTCAAGATCATCAAGATCAAAGAATTCATGAAGATCACAATGTAGTTTAGGTCATTTAGATATCTTGTAATTTTCCTTTTTCTTTTTCTATTTATACAATTCTTGTAATGTGTTGTAATTCCATAATTCAAATTTGAATATTGTAAAGACAATGTATTATGTGTGTGTTGATCAATAAAGCTCAAGTTTCTCTCAATGAGCTTAATTTAATTGTTGTATAACTCATGTTCTTGCTTAATGATAATTGTCTGTGAAATTATCTTGAATTTGAATTATGTGATGATTATTTAATGTTTGAATTTGAAATTCAAATTCAAATATGGTTTGAATTCATTCAAACTTCTTAACTTATAATTCAATCATGCAACTTAAGATTTCAATGTAATATCACTTCTCTCTTCTCAAAACCCTAATCTAAATAAGTAGGAACAAGTTCATCGCACTCTCGAAACCCTAACCCTGTAAGGTGTCGAGAGAGAAACTTGTCCCCCTTCGATGCAGTTTTGTTTTAAAAGCGCGAAATTTCCCCGTAAATTACAATGCAATGCACATCCCTTTCTAAAATCTACCCCTCGATCGTCTCTAAACCTGGGATATTACAGTAAGGTAGAGTTTACTCAATTTTAAATAAATAAGAGAAAAACAAGAAATGGTATAGGTACCATAAACAAGCTTTTTATTAAAAAGAAAGCAAACTAGAAAATAATGTTTTAGAAATCAGTACTTGGTAGAAATGGGATGAAAAACAAAACCCATCGAAGTTCCTTGTTTTCTTTGAAGGGAAATCTTGAAAAGATTTAATAAAACTAGAAGTAGTTTTGTGATCAAAACTAGAGAAGGAAAAACAATAGGGTTTTTGAGGATGAAAATTAATTTAGGAAGGAGTGTTCTCAAGGGTAGATGGTGGCTACAAAATGTACCCATCATTCCCACTCTTGGTTTTTTGAAGATTAAACTTGAATAAAAACAAGAGGTAAAAGTGAAGGAAGTGATCTAGAGTTGAAACATTGGATATGGTATAAGATCAAGGTGGATATATGTGTTGCAAGGGTAGACTGAGACATGAAAGACGTGGAGGTTGTAGAGAGTGTTTTATAGATGGGATCCATGTATTGAGGTGAACAATAACAGTTGTGGGTGCTAAGAGATCAACTGCCAAAGTTGGAATCTTATAAGCCTTCCCAAACAGATTGTTGACTTGGCTTCAGAATCAACCAGGATGAGTGGGATATGAATGATCTGGTCTAAGGCAAAGACATTGTTGGGAAGTGCTCATGACAAGGTAGGTCTAGGACCAAGTGCATTGCTTTATATGGCAAGGAAAAAATATGATATGGAGCAGATGATCCCAAGTTTTGATTCAAGGATGATTTGAGCTAGATTTAGAACACCAAGAGGAACTTCAAGATGGCACACTCATGTTGCCATAAGTAGAGAGGTGTGGTGTAGTAAGAAGGAAAACAATTTTTCCTAAGTCACACATGTGTTTTATTAGGTGAGTTGTTTGTCTGACCACTAGAGGTGTTGTTCTTTGAGGTAGCTCAAGACAAAACTCAACAAGCAAAACAAGACAATACACCTACCAACAGATCAAAGCAATTCATCTTAATAGACAGATCAAGGCAATTCATCTAATTAGTTTTATAGAAAAAGTTTTTGTTCCCCCTAATTTTTGCTCTCAGGATAACTAAACATGGATGCAAAAGCTGGGGTGTGTAAGGGTACATTGCCCCTATGTGTGGTTTTGGTAATTAATGACAACCCCTATGGACTAATGTTTTTCATTGAGTTTATATGAAGGAATATTCCAGAGGTACTACTTGTACTCCATGTGTTGGATTCAAGTACGGATGCCATGAAGATAAAGGTATTCCTTGTGTATTGGCATCAAGATCATCGGTATGAAGATATATATGTGATATGATCAAGAAGAAGAAATGAAGATGGAGTTCTTATGTGGAACTCAATATTAGCCATGCTCTATCTTAAGTGAGTATGTGAAGATACAAGGTTGAGTTGGGCAAGTTCAAGATGAGCATCTCAAGTGAATCACATACTTGAAGCTTGCCGTCCATTTGGTGATAATGGACTAGTGAAGATGTGCATCAATGGAGCTTTCCCATCATAGTGTATGGGGGAGCATTTGTGAGTCTTCACGAAGCAACATTGGTCAAGTAAGGCATTCCGGCTTGAGTGAAGCTTGAAGAGTTATCATCAAGATCAAGCGGGATGCGCAAGGCAAAGGTATGGCCTTGCTAGGTTTTCCTTTTACTGGTCTCAAGGTGGATGTTGGGAGACCGGATTATAGGATAGATAGCCGCACAATTAAGAGGGGCTTTCGGTTGAGTACCTTGATCACATCGTCTTAGAGAGCTCAATCCGTTGCATACTTTGCATATCCTTATTGCTTCTTGGTGTTTCTCTATGTGAGGTTCTTGAGCTTGTTGCTAGCTTTACAACAAGCCCAAGTTCATCGAAAACGGAGTTCGCATGCATCTTCTATGGCGTTTTCAAGGTTGGGTAATTTTACCGGTTATTCATGATATAAGGTTCTACCTTTTATATTCATGATAAAATTCCCTTCTACAGATTCTTGAGTTTGCACTTTTTATAGGATAGCATTTGTCGTTATCTTCCAAACGAAATTAGTTTCATGTCAATCGGAGTTCGGGAGCAATAGTTATTAAAGAAAAAGTAAAAAGAGAAAATATAAAAGGAAAAAGAAAAAGTGGAGGAGGGGCCGCCGGTTGGGCGCCCGGCCTGCCAGGCCATGCGCCGGCCCAGCCGGCCAGGTCCGGGCGCCAACCGGCCAGGCATCGGCCTGGCCCGGCTCTCCCCGGCCCGACCGGATGCTCCACCGGCCGCCTCCTCGCCGGCCGGGCTTGAAGCCTCCGCGCGGCCCACCCGCCCCGCGTCTCAAGCCTCGCTTCCCGCGCGCGGCCGGGCCTCTCCCCGTGCGGCCCGTTGCTCGGTGCGCCCTGTGCGCCTGCGCTGTCTCGCCGCCCTCGTCCGGTCGGTGGCTCGGGCCGGGCCGGATCGGCGGCCTCCTCGGCCCAGCATCCGGTCAGCCGGCCTGGGCCACCGGCTGGGCTGTTTTCCTGCGATTTTAAGAGTTGTTTTCTCCCCCAACGGTTATTTTCTCTCCCTTGCTATAAATAGCCTTCTTCCACCTTGAGTTGAGCAGTTCTTCCCATTCTCTCACCTCCATTGTTCCATTTTGAAGAACTTGCTCTCCCCTTTGATTCCTCCAATCATTCTTGCTCATACTTGAGGATTTGAGAGAGGAGATCTAGATCTACACTTCCACCAAACCATTTCTTCTCTAAGTGAGGGAATCTCTTGGGATCTAGATCTTGGAGTCTTTGGTTGACTTTCCCCCTTGTTCTTCCTCTCCAATCTCATCCTAGCATTCATTGCTTTGGTGAGATTTGAGTGTGAAGGACTTGAACACCTCCGGTGTTCTTGCTTTGCATCATTGCATAGTGTTGAGCTCTCCACCACGATTTGTTCGAGTGAGAGACCGTGAGCTTGTTACTCTTGGAGGGTGACCTCCTAGTTGGCTTGGTTGGTGTCCCGGTGATCTCTTCGTGGAAGATTGTGAAGGGGCCCGGGCTTCTCCTTCGTGGAGCTTGTGAAGTGGTTGTGGAGCTTGCCATCTCCGGAGCGGAGGAAAAGCTAACCATAAGGAAAGGGCCATTATCCTTCGTGGGTGTGGTTCGGAGAATAGGGTGAGCCTTCGTGGCGCGGGGAATCCTTCGTGGGACCTCCACTCCTCCAAACGTGACGTACCTTGTTGCAAAGCAAGGGAACACGGGAATACATCCTCGTCTCCGCGTGCCTCAGTTATTTCTATACCCGTGCTCTCTTTCCTTGTGATAGCCATCGTTCTTGAAGTACATATATCTTGCTATCACTTGTGCTACATATATCTTGTGCCTATCTTGCTTAGCTCTAGTTGCTATTGTTACACTTAGTTGAGCTTAGCATATTTAGGGTTTGTGCTTGTAAACTAAACGATAGTTTAATTCCGCATTATTACAAGACAAATCCGTAAGAGTTTTTAATTGCCTATTCACCCCCCCCCCTCTAGGCGACATCTCGATCTTTCAATTGGTATCAGAGCAAGGTCTCTCCTTGTTTAAGGCTTCAGCGCCTTGAGAGTAAAGATGTCGGCTAGTATAGTGCACAATGACACAATTGTCTTTAATGGCACAAATTATCTTTTGTGGAGAAATTGCTTGCTTTGTCATCTTCGGACCTTGTGTCCACATATAGAGCAATTTCTAGATGTCGGTTTTTCTCCTCCGATGGATTCTCAAAATCTATCTTTAGAGGATGAGAAAAACTTACATCTTGAAGCTCAAGTATCTAATGAGCTTTTATTCTCCTTGAGACCCGATTTTTGTAGGTTCTTGATATATATAAAGCGAAAATCATCTCATGAGATGTGGATCAAGTTTAAGGAAATGTTTGGTGGATCAACTTCTCAATTGGTCGGTGGTGACTCCAAGGAGCTCTCTTCCCCTTCACATCATGAAGAGCTCCAAGTTGCTTCCACTTCCGGTCGTGATGAGTTATCATCTTCTTCCACTTCACCAACGTGTAGCAAGACACAAGGTAATGATATGGTGAGTGGTGAGGAAAATTGCAATGTTGATATTGTGCTCAATAGTGATGATTCTTCATCTCTATCCCATTGTAATGCTTCCTCTTTGGACTTAAACACATCTAGCATTGAAAATAACCTACATGCTTGTGTTGATAGTCCTTGCATATCATGTGTAAATTGCTTACATAAATCTCATGATGATATGCTTACCTTGTCTTGCTCCCATAATCAAAATGCTTATATTTCCTCTAGTTGTTTGTTGACTAACAATGTAGAGGAAACCGAACACTCTATGGATCAAGACATGTTTTCAAATGAGGATTCAAGAATATCTTCATCTTCATCCTCCGGTATGCACATGTGCCTTATGGCAAATGGATCAAAGGTATCTCCTACTTTGACTCCTAACACTTCCTCTAATGATGAGAGTGATGATGATGATAATGATGAAGAATATAATACCTTGGTGCATAATATGGCAACGATATATGCTTCTCTTCATGGTAATAAAGAAGCTCGTGCTAATCTCGAACACTCTATGGATACCTTGAATAAATATAGGGAAACCATAGTGGAGTTGGAGTCCCATGTTGAAAATGGGGTAATGAGATTCACTCTCCTCAAGCATGAGCTAAAAGATGAGAAGCATACTAATTTTATGCTTACACAAAAAATTGAATCCAATGAGCTTCAAAATGAAAAATCTATTAATGATGCTTGTGCTACTAACTCTACTTCTTGTGAAGCATCTATCTTAAAGGAGAATGTTGAGTTGAGGGCTAAACTTGAGTTGCTAACTAGCAATTATAGGGAATTGGAAGAAAGTCATAAAAAGCTCTCAAGCTCTCATGATGATCTTCTAATTTCCTACGATGGGCTAAAGTTAGCTCATGAGGCAAGTATCACTAAGGTAACATCTTGTGAGCCTCATATGGATGTTAGCACAATCTCTACTACAAATGCTATATTGCCATGTGCTAGTCCTTGTAATCCATCTAGTCAAACTAGTGATACACCTTGTATTGGATTACTCACTTTGCCTTGTTGCTCTAACAATGAAGCTTCTACTTCCTCTAGTACTTGTATTTCTACTAACCATGTAGAGGAAATCAAAGAGCTCGAGGCCCAAGTCCTTTCTTTGAAGAAAGACTTGGAAAAGCATCATGAAGGGAAATCCGCACTTGACAAGATGCTAAGTGTGCAACAATCCCCCAATGACAAGAGTGGACTTGGATTCAACTCCAATAACAAGAACAAGTCCAAGAGCAACAAGAAGAAGGTCCAAGACAAAGTCAAGGATCCGGCCAAGTTGGTTTGCTTCAAGTGCAAGGTTGAAGGGCATCATGTTAGATCATGCCCATTGAAGAAGAAGAAGCACTTGAGTGAGAAACAACAAGGGAAACGGCCACAAGGTCAAGGTCAAGCTCATGCTCGACCTCAAGTTGAAGATAGGCCACTTCCCAAGAAGAATCAAGATATTGTTCCCCAAGAGAAGAAATCAATAAAGAAGAGAAAGGGGAACACTTGCTACTTATGCCGTGAGAAGGGGCACTTTGCTTCTTCTTGCTTAGGTGGTACCTTATCTAACCCTATAATTGTTGATGATGATTATTCTCTAGGGAAGGATAAGGATGGCAATGTATTTGCTAAGTTTGTTGGAACTCAAAGTGGTTTCAAGAAAAGAACCATTTGGGTTGCCAAGCCTATTGTGACTAACCTCTTAGGACCCAACTTGGTTGGGGACCAACAAGCTCAAACTTGATCAATAGGTGTAGATGGAGGGCATTGGAGACTTGGCTACTTCATGAAGAATTAAGGGATCTTCATATATTATATTTTTACCAAGCCAAGTCGTATGGATTATCATCTATATCTTATATCCAATGTTCCTCTTTGCGGTAACTTATATTTCAACTCTTCATGTTTATTGTAAGTTACTTGCCCCTTTGCATGTTTGGTTTTGTACCAAATATGTGTATGTATGTGTTGTGTCTTACTTGCCTATCTTGTGTATTCAAGTATGTTTGTTTGACTCATCATATACTTGTGTATTGTTTTGAGCCTAATGCATCTTGATGATATCTTATTTGGCTCTCTTTGAAGTGATTAATGGAACATCCCATTTTGGGGGAAGTGATATGCTTTGTGCATCTCTCTTTCATTAAAATGTGTGTACATGGGTACCACCACTTAGTATTGATATTGCAAGATTATCTAGTCACTATGTGGTGTGTCATACTCATGAGAAAATCAAATTCTAAATATCCATTAATCATCTCTAGTCGAATTTTAGTTGCCTCTTGTTTAGAAGAAATGTTTTATCACATTATGGGGGAGTAATATGTCTTGTACATATCACAAGCCTAGAAAATGTGAACATATGAGGTTATGCCACTTAGAGTTGATGCTCTTAATTATCTTGTTCCTAGGAGGCATGTTTGCTCAAACAAGCTCCATTCCTAATAAAAATCTTTTATTACTCATCTTGTGAATTCTTGTTTGAATAAGAAATTATTGGTACGGTTTTTCCTCAAATACACATCTCTATATCTTATTTGGGACACCGCTTGCTTCAAGTTATTCTAATCATTGCCGTGCGTGATTGTTTGACTAGTTGAAGCTATCAAGAATCTTCATCCATGCATAGTGCTTAATTCTATATACTTATTTTATGCCTTTTGTTGTGAAGTTGATCCTTACTATCTTTGTCAATTCACCACCGGAAATTATTTCCAATATACTCATTGTCTTTGACAATTGATAACCTTATATGTGGTTGAATTTATGGATCACCTTCACCTTGGATTGCTTCTTACTTTCTTATTTTATTTCCAAGAAACCTTTGTTGCTTCCATATGTCTTCCTTGTCCCTTTGAAAAATCCTTTGATAAATCCTCTTGATTCATATCAAGTGTTTGTTTTGGAATACATACCTTTTCTTTACGATACATTGTGCCATTGTGAAAAGTGAGGGTTTGGTTTATTTGTTCGAACCTTGCTCTTTTGGGGAGTTTTGCTATCTCATTCCTTCTTCTATGCTTTATTTGTTGAATGAGATAAATCTTTGAACATGTTTGCTTTATTTTATCCTTTATGCTCAATGGTTTCTTCTTAGTTCACTTGTTGAACTTTGTTGAACAAATCTTTTGTGATTTGCTTCTTAGATATAATTTGGACAACAAATTTGTTTTGTGAGACCTCTATGCCTTATTTAATTCTTTTGGTGTTTTGTCCAAAGTATATCTTTCTTGGATCTTTAAAAGTTTTGGTGCATGCTTATATGTAATTCGTTTATACTTGTAGCATGCTTGCTTTCTTTCGATCCATTATGTAGGATATACTCCATCAAATCCTAAATGGCTAAGATGTGCATGAAATTCAAATTTCATCTAAATATGCACATGTTTATATGGAGTGTGTCCTATATATTGTGGTTAGTCTAACCATGTTGGACCCACTAAGTTTGGGGACCAAGATGTACTTGAATGATGTTTTAGGTACATTGGAGATGCAATGGAGGCTTGTCTCATCTATAAGGAAGGTGTTGTCACCATATGAGGATTGGAGTCAAGCTAGGATGATCGATGAACTCTTATGTACTACATCAAGCCATTTTCATCTCGGTAACAAGTATCTTATTCATGCACTCTCATATAGCATCCAACCTCTTGTAGGTTGTATCTTGGCATGAAATTATTTATTCCGAAAATATTGCGGTTCTTGAAAAATCAATTTTAAAGTAAAACTTCTTATTGTACATTTGAGTAATTTGAGAAGATGCATATGTTGGGAATATATATATACATCATGTTTATGATTCACCTACCCACACATGCCCTCTAGCAATTTATTGCATATCAATTCCTCAAAGAGCTCTTATGTGCAATATTGATGAAATTGCGAAATAAATCCATATTTATGATACTTGTTGCCTTTCTCAAATCACTCCAACTAGCTCTACTTCCCTTATTGTTAGTTGTGATGTTTTTGAGGTTTAACTTGGTTGAAGTTCATTCATATACCATAAGTGAAAATTGGAGCCATAGGCTATATATGCTTCTTAAGCAAACATCCTTTGGTATATTTTATGACTTCATCTTGGATATCTTGTCTTATCTATTTTGTTAACCTCTTGTGTGTGCATGTTTCTTTATGGATCACTTTATCCACTTTAGAAACTCATATACATAAGAGCGTTAATCCATCACCTTGATATCCTTGTTCTTTGCCGACCATCTTTTACCCCTTTTGTTTTTAGTGGGTTGGTAAAGAAAATTTATGAGTGCTTGGTTTATTTATTTTCTTCATGCACACATATCTCGTAATTGTTGGACTAAAGTTGTTCTTGATAAGCATACTCTCTTTATCTTAGTTGTGTTCTAAATGATATATAGGGAGTGAGGATTCCATGTTTGTGCATATTGTATTCAAATGCAACACGAACCTTGGGGAGCTTTCTTATTTTTAGAGCACTATATCTCTCTTATCATGATATCTTTGTTTGTCCAATTGGATCTTTGATTGCTTGCTTTACTTGTTGAAGCTCATTTCACCATGTTATCCTTATGCAATCTTTGATCCTCAATATAGTTTGACTTCCTTCAAGTATTCATCATAGGATATGTGCACTTGATTCCACTCAAATTATGAGAAGTGCACACTTTGGGGAGGAACTCACATTATATTGGCCTTCTAAATTTTTCACCCATTTTGACAATCGATGCCAATGGGGGAGAAGTTTAGAGGGTTTAAGGGAATGGTTTTATACTTAAGTTTGGTTTGTGCTTAAGTGTTTTGCCTCTCATGCATTCCATATTTATATGTCTTGCATGGTTGTATATATATAGTGGAAACTATCCCAAAGGTTAATCTTGACAATGTATGCAATGAATTCATGTTCGTCACACGTGCATACATTGTGGGGGAGTTTTCTCTATATATATTGGTTCTACTCACATCCATTGCATTTGTTGTAGTTGTGTGAGTAGAGCCGGTTTTGATATGGGCTAGTAGCTTTGTGTTACTTGACCATATCAAATACAACCTCTTGTATACAACTTATTCTCGGATAAGTTGCATACTTGTCACTAATATTCATTATATAAACCCTCTTATTGTGGTTGTCATCAATTACCAAAATGGGGGAGATTGTAAGGGTACATTGCCCCTATGTGTGGTTTTTGTAATTAATGACAACCCCTATGGACTAATGTTTTTCATTGAGTTTATATGAAGGAATATTCCATAGGTACTACTTGTACTCCATGTGTTGGATTCAAGTATGGATGCCATGAAGATAAATGTATTCCTTGTGTATTGGCATCAAGATCATCGGTATGAAGATATATATATGTGATATGATCAAGAAGAAGAAATGAAGATGGAGTTCTTATGTGGAACTCAATATTAGCCATGCTCTATCTTAAGTGAGTATGTGAAGATACAAGGTTGAGTTGGGCAAGTTCAAGATGAGCATCTCAAGTGAATCACATACTTGAAGCTTGCCGTTCATTTGGTGATAATGGACTAGTGAAGATGTGCATCAATGGAGCTTTCCCATCATAGTGTATGGGGGAGCATTTGTGAGTCTTCACGAAGCAACATTAGTCAAGTAAGGCATTCCGGCTTGAGTGAAGCTTGAAGAGTTATCATCAAGATCAAGCGGGATGCGCAAGGCAAAGGTATGGCCTTGCTAGGTTTTCCTTTTACCGGTCTCAAGGTGGATGTTGGGAGACCGGATTATAGGATAGATAGCCGCACTATTAAGAGGGGCTTTCGGTTGAGTAACTTGATCACATCGTCTTGGAGAGCTCAATCCTTTGAATACTTTGCATATCCTTATTGCTTCTTGGTGTTTCTCTATGTGAGGTTTTTGAGCTTGTTGCTAGCTTTACAACAAGCCCAAGTTCATCGAAAACGGAGTTCGCATGCATCTTCTATGGCGTTTTCGAGGTTGGGTAATTTTACCGGTTATTCATGATATAATTTCTACCTTTTATATTCATGATAAAATTCCCTTCTACAGATTCTTGAGTTTGCACTTTTTATAGGATAGCATTTGTCGTTATCTTCCAAACGAAATTAGTTTCATGTCAATCGGAGTTCGGGAGCAATAGTTATTAAAGAAAAAAGGAAAAAGAGAAAATATAAAAGGAAAAGGAAAAAGTGGAGGAGGGGCCGCCGGTTGGGCGCCCGGCCTGCTAGGCCATGCGCCGGCCCAGCCGGCCAGGTCCGGGCACCAACTGGACCGGGCGCCAACCGGCCCAGGCACCGGCCTAGCCCGGCTCCCTCCCCGGTCCGACTGGATGCTCCACCGCCGCCTCCCGCCGGCCGGGCTTGAAGCCTCCGCGCGGCCCACCTGCCCCGCGCGCCTCAAGCCTCGCTTCCGCCGCGCGCCGGGCCTCTCCCCCGCGCGGCCCGTTGCTCGGCGCGCCTGTGTGCCCCCGCGCTGCCTCGCCGCCCTCGTCCGGCTCGGTGGCTGGCCGGGGCCGGATCGCCGCCAGCCTCCTCGGCCCAGCATCCGGTCAGCCGGCCTGGTCCACCGGCTGGGCTGTTTTCCTGCGATTTTAAGAGTTGTTTTCTCCCCCAACGGTTATTTTCTCTCCCTTGCTATAAATATCCTTCTTCCACCTTGAGTTGAGCAGTTCTTCCCATTCCCTCACCTCCATTGTTCGATTTTGAAGAACTTGCTCTCCCCTTTGATTCCTCCAATCATTCTTGCTCATACTTGAGGATTTGAGAGAGGAGATCTAGATCTACACTTCCACCAAACCATTTCTTCTCTAAGTGAGGGAATCTCTTGGGATCTAGATCTTGGAGTCTTTGGTTGACTTTCCCCCTTGTTCTTCCTCTCTAATCTCATCCTAGCATTCGTTGCTTTGGTGGGATTTGAGTGTGAAGGACTTGAACACCTCCGGTGTTCTTGCTTTGCATCATTGCATAGTGTTGAGCTCTCCACCACGATTTGTTCGAGTGAGAAACCGTGAGCTTGTTACTCTTGGAGGGTGACCTCCTAGTTGGCTTGGTTGGTGTCCCGGTGATCTCTTCGTGGAAGATTGTGAAGGGGCCCGGGCTTCTCCTTCGTGGAGCTTGTGAAGTGGTTGTGGAGCTTGGCATCTCCGGAGCGGAGGAAAAGCTAACCATAAGGAAAGGGCCATTATCCTTCGTGGGTGTGGTTCGGAGAATAGGGTGAGCCTTCGTGGTGCGGGGAATCCTTCGTGGGACCTCCACTCCTCCAAACGTGACGTACCTTGTTGCAAAGCAAGGGAACACGGGAATACATCCTCGTCTCCGCGTGCCTCGGTTATTTCTATACCCGAGCTCTCTTTCCTTGTGATAGCCATCGTGCTTGAAGTACATATATCTTGCTATCACTTGTGCTACATATATCTTGTGCCTATCTTGCTTAGCTCTAGTTGCTATTGTTACACTTAGTTGAGCTTAGCATATTTAGGATTTGTGCTTGTAAACTAAACGATAGTTTAATTCCGCATTATTACAAGACAAATCCGTAAGAGTTTTTAATTGCCTATTCACCCCCCCTCTAAGCGACATCTCGATCTTTCAGGGTGTTACAACATCCTCGTACCGCGGCAACAAGTTCGGTGTCGATCACCCGGGCGCCGCTGATGCGGCCTCGCCGAAGAAACCGGGTGTCGATGGCGACGCACTCCCGGAATGTCCATGTTGGTCGGTGTACTCCATGGGCTCGCGGAGGCCGCAGCCAGACACGCGGCCAGTGCAGCCTTCTGATGCGCAAGCAACGCCGCCATCTTCTTCTCCTTCTCCACCACCTGCCGCCCCGTCAGCTCCGCCATTGAAAACTTGCGCCGCAGGCAGTCTTCCTCCCACCTTTCATCGGTCCAGCTGTCCGGATTCATCCTCGACGCCAGCGCCTTCCACGGCTTTCACGAAGGGTGCCTTCGGCCCCTTCGTGACTACCCCCTTGCTCGGTGACTTGGTGGTCAATTTCTTGGCCCCTTTTTTGGGGCTTGTCAGCGCAATGGCTGGGAGAGAGTAGCCGTGGCGGGAGGGAGAAATGAATCTGCGGCGGGAGGGAGAAAGTAGCGGTAGGGGGAGGGAGAAACGAATCGGCGGGAGGGGGTGAAATCATTTGGCAGGGTAGAGAAATGTTCGGCTGGCGGCTGGAAGTGGCGGGAGGGCGGGATGTGGCGGGAGACTGGTTAAATCTCAATGGGTCAATGATGTGTCCGGCCCGCCACTCCCCGCCATGCTTCTCGCTCTGTTTGGCATGCCCGGAGCGTCCCCTGTGGAGCGGGGACGGGCTCGGGCGCCGGATACCGTACTGGGCCACGCCGGGCGGAAGGGGCATTTGGGGCGCGCGACTATGGCCGAAAAATGTCTGACGCTCTTTGGGGGATGCTTTGGGGGACGTGACTGGAGATGCTCTTATATCCTATTGCGAGATCTCTCTTTGGTATGGCGGGATTACCGCTAGTGTCCCATTGATCCCATGTTGTAAGGGTATTTTAAACTTATCCATTATTTTGGTAACAATGACACCGTGCTAGAGTATTTGGCCTAATACATGTTTGAAAGGATAATACCAGGTATTAGCCAAAGAGGCATAAATGGTGTATCAAAGGAACAAGAAGGCTAAAGGAGACCCCCCACTTCGACAACAATCAAAAAAGGGTCTACAGCATCCAGCCGGTCAGAGGCCCGGTTGGACCGGCCCATGCGCCGGCCGGTTCCGGTCTACCGCCCGGTTGACCGGGCGCACGGCCGGGTGCTCCGGTGCCAACCGGCCTCTGCGCTGATGACTTCCGGGAGACGTACTGGAAGACACAGAGCTTCCCCCGGTCGGGGTCCGTTCTGCTGCCCGGTTTGGACCGGCGGGTCCGGTCCCTAGCCCGGTCGGACTGGGCGCTCGACCGGGCGCCCCGGTGCCAACCGGCTCGGTGCTGATGCCAACCGAAGGGAGTATTGCACGACACTTCGAGGCTCCGGTAGGGGTCCGGTCTGCCGCCCGGTTTGGACCGGCGGGTCCGGTCCCTGGCCCGGTCCTACCGGGCCCTGCGCCGGACGCTCCGGTCTGTGGTCCGTTTGATCGGGAATCTCGGGAGAAAGCTGAGTTGGCAAGTTGATAACGGCCATATTTCAAGTGACACTATATATACCCCTTCTCCTACCTCTGAAGGGGTAGGCACTACACTACAAGCTGTTCTTGAGTTCTCTCTCTAATACTCCATTGCTAGAAACACCAAAAGCCTCAGATCTCCCTCCTCCTCCACCCAAACTCAAATCCCTCCGGGGAAACGATAGAGGAGGACCCGATCTACTTTTCTACCAAGCCAAATCTCATTCCCTCTTGTATTCATCAAGAAGTTTGCTCTCTAGGGTTCCTTGGAAACCCTAGGTGGGAAAGAGTGGTTCGGAAGCATCCGGGCTGTGGATTTGCTCCTGACAAGATTGTGAAGGTTTGGAGGCTACCTCAAAATCTACCACAAGTGAGAGAGCTATTCCTTCGTGGGATAGGCTCCGGAGAATAGGGTGAGCCTTCTTGGCGTGGGGAATCCTTCGTGGGACCTCCACCCATCCAAACGTGACGTACCTTCTTGCAATGGAAGGGAACACAGGAATACATCCTCGTCTCCGCGTGCTATCGGTTATCTCTAACCGTACTCCTTACTTGTGATATAACTGCCTGTGAGAGCCTTCGTGCTTGAGTTACTTGTATCCTCATATAGATTGTTTCACCTAGTTTGCATTAGGCTCATCTTTATATTCCACAAAGCCTAATATTGCAAACAAATAATTAAAATCTGTAGAAACCTATTCACCCCCCTCTAGGTTTACCATCTCTGAACTTTCAATTGGTATCAGAGGCTGGACTCTTATTAAGGGCTTCACATCCTTAAGAGTGAGATGGAAAAACTATTCGAGGGTCTGGATGATGACTCTAAACTTTCAGTTAAAGAAATGAAATCCAGATTCTTGGCATATGATGCCGAGAAAAAGAAAAAGGAGGATGAAGTACAATGCCAAATGGCACAGATGTCGTTGCCTATTCGACGGTACCTCGGAGGAGGGATCCTCACGGAGGGGAGTAGAAGTATGGGCCATAGGGCGGAGAGCACTCGGGACGGTGGTACGCGATTTGCCCAACGAAAAAAATAGCGCGCTATTTCGGCGTTATAGCGGCACTATAGCGTATTTGGAGAGTGAACGCTATGCTATGCATATTTGGCTCGCTATGGCGCTAATCACGCTATTAGCGGCGCTATGCGAGCTATTTTTCGTAGCGTTATAGCGGCGCTATTTTTTATAACGTTGTAGCGGTGCTATTTTCTACGAGAAAATGGAGCAGCCGACTAGCTATGTTGGATATTTTGATCCACGAGCTTCCAAAATCCTCATTCTAAACGTAGTCATTCAACCCGTTGGAAACCACAAAAGCACATCAACAATTCCCACTCATCCTCAGACGACGCATACATGTTGAAGAAGAAGAATCAACATCACAACAAGTAAGATCTACTAGTTGGTTCTAATTTTTCATTATGATGAGCTACAATATGCGGTTTTTGTTCTAAATCAGATGATGAATGAATGCATTATTCATCTAGTTCATCTCATTTTGATTAATTACTACTTCGGCTATGTAGTTGGCTCTTTAATTATTTGCATGTTGGTAGGTTAATTAGTTATCTACTTGTCCATTTATCTACTTGTTGGACTGCTAAATCTTTATCTTTCGGTGCGACCAGGACTTTGTAATTTAATTTGTTGATCATTGTGATGTGGATAATTTTTGAGCTGCTGAAATCCTTAGTATATATACTATATTTGTTATTTTTAATTTTTTTGTCAAACGCTATTTTGTAAAATAGCGCGCTATTAGCACGTTATAATCTTCATAGCGTATTTTGGAATGCCACGCTATTTTGTTTAGCGCGCTATTTTTTTCCTTGGATTTACCCAGCTTCGGAACACCTGCTCGAAGATAGGGCCTACTGCTGCTTGTCTGGAATTATCTGGGCGCTTTCGCTTTGTAACAATGAGTTGTGGTTGTGATTGTGCCTCTAGGGCTCCCAGGATCCGGCTTATAAAGGCGCACGGATCTAGGGTTTACATGGAGAGTCCTAGCCGGAATACAAGTTGCCTAACTATGGTACAATATCTTGTCGTGTACGTCAAGGATCCGCCTTTCATCAAGGCCGTGCTGGATCCGGATACTTCATGGCCCTTCACGGATCCGGCCTCCTTTGTAGGTTGGTTGGCATCCGGCTTCCTGTTCCTGGGCTGGACTTCATCCTTCAGGATCTACAGCAACTGGGCCGCCCGGTGGGCCACATGCCTCATAACCATCTGTGGGCCACCTGGGCTTGCCGGATCTAGGCCACGCCGTTGATATACCCATAAAGTATACCCAGAACATTATCCCCCAAATTTCTCCGAGATTAATCATTCTTCCGACTTCAATCAACTCGGATCTGAAGAGAATCTTGAAGTGCTTAAAAAACTTTCCTGTTTCCGACTTCATTCAACTGGAAATCATTATCCATCGATAACGATGTCTTCAACGGATCTTCCGTGCGCGTTGAACTAAACTTCCTTTCTTTCCGTGCTAAATTTTTGGAGATGCAAATCTTCAGCCCGAAATTTCGGAGCTTGCTCAGTTCTAGTTACCGCTGCCTCGATTTCACCGCTTTAACCTAAGACACGTGTCACGCATCCAATGACGCAACCCTTCAGTTTCCATCGTTGGATCCGAAACGCGAATCTCCGCGCGAGGTCTATAAATACTCCCGCGCACGGTAACTTCCGGTTCTTTCACCTCAATCCTCTCTTCATTTCTTCCTCAAGCAGCGCCGCCCGCGAAATCTGAACTCCGGCAACACCTCGCACGGAGAACTTCATCTGCAGCCGTTCCAAGGTCTCCCTCGACCCAAGATTCGTGCGTTTGATCGGGATTTTGCCTCCACCGCCGATTAGTGGTCACCAGAAGCTCAACGCCGCAAGTCCGGTCACCTCAACCTTGCCGGCGTCACGAAGAACCACCGCGCCATTAACGGTAAGTGTGCCGACCTTGCAGAAGAAGAAGTAGTGTAGATTCCGACTACTCAAACTAGTTTGCATGGGTGCAGCCGGAAGCATGTCGCATGGTTCACCAAATTGTACTGGTTGTTCTCCGAATAGCCCGGAACCTAGCACATTAGAACCAATCTGCCCGGAACCCCTTGCATACTTGCCACCATATGTTTCCGACATCAGACTAGCTCAACCATTCTCCGCCTCTTCCAGCACTGCACTAAGCCGGTGTAAGCCCCAGGAGTAGGAAAACCCAGAGCGCGCAGGTAAAAGGGGTTTATGTGCATGAGGTCACTACAAAGGACCGTGAGGTCGCCTCGCATTCCCAAGCATATGGGTAGGCCAAGCAACAGCTCGACACGCCCATGCACACAACACCCACCTCAAAGGCTCACGATAGGCTTTCCAAGCCTGAGTGCTTCACCTTCCTGTGCACTTCACACATACACACACTGTGCACAGGATACGAGGGTAGAATACAGCTTGAATATCACAACATGACTATGTATGACACAAAAGATGGAAATAAGGTTCATATATATAGCAGCGCTCTAATGAGCAAGATCCAAATGACACTCGGAAGGGAAACATATCCCATCAGTACATCATACATAAGATAGCCAAATAGTCTGGGTACAGACAAGAACCAAATGGGACTAAGAGTCCTGAAGATAATCAAGCGGTGTTCCCATAACCAACATGCCACAGGCTGCATTCTTAGGAACAATCCTGCTACGCAACGAAGTCGTCGTCCGTGAACTCGACAAAGTAGCCACCTACGTACTGATCATCATCTGTCGTACCTGTTTGTCGAAAAGCGGGTTCCGGAAAAGGAGGGAGAAAAACGAGGGTAAGTACCAAATGGCACGTACTTGCGAGACAAGACCAGCTATGCTTGCTGGTGGGCGGTGTAAACTTCGCCCGGCTATATGGTGGAGTTTAGCGGCACCAAAGCACTAACCAATAGAGACACGCTACAACATCCGTCTAATAGAGAAGGTGAGAGAGCCCATATTCTAGCAGTTCTATACTCTTCAAACAAAACCCTGCCATTGCGACCCCCCTTAGCCAAGAGGTACTAACAAGGCACTCACATAGTTGACAATTTTATATCCATTCCATTATAATAGGGCTAACTTACTACGCAAGTAATTAGCAAGTTATTAGCGACAACTTTAGGTGTAAGTTGTTCTATGATCGAGTTAAACAGTTCCAAGTCGTCCATAACCGCGGACACGGCTTATCGATAAGATTTACCCTGCAGGGGTGCACCAATATTACCATACACGCATGCTCGAACCCGCATAGCAAGTGCGGAGTCTCACAACAAGACCGTTCCCAGATCAACAAGAATGCCTAGGGGGGCCACCCGACTAAGCTACCCGAAACGAAGTTCGGCCGTACTCCGATGCGGACTTAGGGTTTGCGTTAACGGCTACGCGTGCGAACCACACGCTTCGCTAAACGTTCCGCGGGGTACAGTACAGAAGTAAACACCCGAAGGCAACAATAATAAACACCCGAAGGCAACAGTAAGTAAAGCATGGCATACATGGCATAGGCAAATAAAACCAAGGTTGTGGCCCCCTTTTCAACAGACTTGAGAAATAGTAATGGGTGATGGGGGGTCCCGATAAATCCTCCCACGAGTGGTTAGCGCGCTCAGTCTTAGAAACAGATAACAAGAACTCGGGTCCTAGGGGACATTAGCAAGTCAAAGTTCCGATGCTTTCGCAAAGGGGCTCACAGATGCCTCTACATATTATATCACTTAGCAATTTTAGTTGTAGCAAAAGTTATCCACTTCATTTTCGAAAAGGTAGTACATGTGTCAACATCCCAACAAGATATCCCGAACATTTCGAGATATCAACAGAAAACCCTAAACTCGCCTACGACTCGCAAAGCTGGCAAACAACAAACAATTGGTAGGGCGAGGAGGTGTATCTCGGACATATAGGTAACAGGTGGATGGGACACGTGACACAACAGAATCGCAACATAAGGATAGCAATAGATCAACAGAGCATGTCAAATTAAAATAGGTGAAGGGGTGGGCTCGCCTGTCAGATCAGAGGTAGAAGCACCGACACGATCCTCCAGGGGGGAACTCGTACTCCTGCTCGTACTGCTCTGCGTCGGCGTCTACTCGAGAAGAACCAAATAGCACATACAAGGAAAGTAATAGCACAAATCAATACAAATAAGTGCAATGCGCAATATGATGCATGATGACATGGCAAGATGATGTGTGCATGGCAGAGTTAAGTGGGGTGCACATAATTCACATGGAATGACAAACACCCTCACATATATCTTAATTTGTTTTGCAAGTTTTAATTTGGACAATTCAGACATGATGCCAATGATGCATGAGAATGCAAGATTTGAAATACTATCACTTTTCTGATGAAAATGGATATATAATGTGCACAATTTGGATTTATATAAAGAGAGATATGAATTATGCAAGTTTTAGGCATTTTAAACCCAATTAAAAATGTTGTCCAATTTTAGTTGTTCAAAAGTTGAAACAAATTTTATAACCATGTAGCTTAGGTTTTTCTGATGCTCAAACATATCAAGTTTGTATGAATTGAAGTTTGTAAGGTTGGTTTTTAAATCAAAACAATAAGTGTGCTGTAAGCAAAATACTGAAACAGTAAAAAGGTGAACAGAAATTGGAGCTCCAGGAATGGGATAAAAAATTGGTGCCTTTAATTGCGCCGGTGGGATTTGAACTCAGGACGTGTAGAGCTCAAGGATTTGAACTCAGGGACATATCCAGTGTACTAGACAATCAGATTTGTACAAAAACAGGATCTCAGCCAAAGTAAGGTGTACAGGCGGGTTAACTGAAGATTTTGATAGTTGCAGACTGAAGAACGAACAGCTGCAGTTTCTGTAGACGCGTTCCTGCACAGTTTTTAAAGTTACAACTGTGACAGATCTGGGCGTTTCTAGGTGAGGCTTTGATGTAGCTGAGCAAGAAGAACATGCCAAGATTCGAAAAGGACGGGTTTGATGCGATTTGGTGGACTGTGGTGGCGGCAAAACTCGTCGGAAGTCGAGGCCGTGACAGCGGCGAGGAACAGCACAAACTGCAACCAGATTTTTGGCTGACTTTGAGCAATGATGACGTCGCGATTACTGCACCGTTTTGGACGATTCAAAAACTGAGATGAGGCCTAAGATGTTGTGCATCTATAGGTACAAGTGTCTCGAGCTGGGGTGAACCATGTTGCCGGAAAAGATCGTCGGAAGACAGGACTGCGTCACGGCGACGAACAGCGAATCTGAATACTGTTTCTGGACCGATCTTTGAACGAAGATGGCGACACCGTTACTGTATGTTTTCGTTTGATTCAAAGACCAAAATTGTAGCCCGAAGTGCCGTAAATCGAAAGGAGCAAGGGGCTCGTGCTGAGATGGAGTGGTTCGCCGGAGGGGCTCGTCAGAAGATGGTATGCCGGGGTGTAACAAAAACTGGAGGTTTTCATCTTCGATTTAGATCGATCTCCTCTCACGTTCCTCGATCCAGGGAACATGCAGGGGAGATGAGGAAGTGGTGCTCACCCTGGGGTGGCTGGTGGCGAGGTGGAAGCGGCGGAGGCGGCCGGCGTAGAGGAAGAAGAGGATGGCCGGGTAGACGACGGCAGAGGTGGACGAGCTCGGGCAGTCCTTGGCGTGTCCTGGTCCGTGGCGACGTCCAAGAAGAAGAGGAAGCAGAGGGGGTTCTTTTCCCCTACTCAGGTCAGCTCGAGGTGGCTCATGGCGACGGCGGTGGTCGGCAAAAACTCCGGGTAAAACCCCTCTCAACTCACAGACGAAGAAACAGCAAGGTGGGGATAACGATGGTGCGGCGCGGCGAGGGCGAGGGAGGAGCGAGCTAGGGTTCTGTGGAGCTCTCCTGGTGTCTTGGAAAGGAGGCAGGTGGCAAGCATCCAGAAGGGGAAGAAGATCATGTGGCCATGGAGGGGTTCGTACAGGAAGAAGAAGACGTACAGGGAAACTTGCTCCACGATGGAAACTGGGCTGGGCTAAAGAAATTTGGCTGGAACGGCCATAGGAAGTTGGATGGGAAAGAAATAAGGACTGCCTTAGCCTTTTGCTTGAACTCCAGGGAACAAAGCTCCAGTTTGCTGTTTGCTATGTCTACAAAACTCTCTTCTTTCCTTATGGAAAATTTTAAAGAGAAGAAAAGAAATTTTGAATTGTGTTAGATTTATTTGAAATCAGGGAAGGGCTCAAACCTTTTTTTACCAAACTATGATAGGCTTGGGAGTAATAAAATAAGGAAAAGAAAAGATTGGGACATAGAGAATAAAGAAAAGACAAAATATTTGATATTCAAATATTTGGCAAACCCTAATGGATTCAACCAATGGAAAAGGGATAGATCCAACTCAAGAACACCTTATTAGCATTGATAAAATAGAAAAAGAGAGGAGAGGTTTATAGCAACCATATAAGAATTTTGGCATGACCTATTTGAAATATAGATCAAGTAGAGGGATAGGTTTAGGCTTGTTAGCTTTTGTTGGAACATCACAAGAGGTAGGGGATAAACCAAGAGAGAGGAAGAGAGGAAGAACAACAAGCAAACAAAGCAAAGCCAAAACCAAATGCAATTTATAAAACCAAAAGGTGGTGATATGCATGAAATGCAACATGATGATATGACAACAATGCAAGAAAGGTAAAAAGGACTAAGGTGTTACTCTTGGGATGTTACAAACGCCCCCCTTGAAGGAATCGCGCCCCGAGATTCTCAGGAAGAAGAGAAAAAGGACGGGTACTCGGAACGGAGTTGATCTTCCCGCTCCCAAGTTGCTTCTTTATCAGAATGGTGCGACCACTGCACCTTGAGGAACTTGACAGAGTTGTTGCGAGTTCGGCGTTCAGCTTCATCAAGAATCCGAACGGGATGCTCTTTGTATGAGAGGTCTTCTTGGAGGTCGATGGACTCGTGATCAACTGCACGGCCCGGATCTTTGAAGCACTTCTTGAGCTGTGACACGTGGAAGACATCGTGCACTTTTGAGAGCTTCTCAGGAAGTTCAAGGAGGTAAGCGACTTCACAACGTTTTGCTAGAACTTTGAAAGGACCAATGGATCTTGGCGCTAGCTTGCCTTTGATACCGAAGCGATGAGTGCCCCTCATAGGAGTAACACGAAGGTAGGCTTCATCACCAGGATGATATAACATATCACGGTGCTTGCTATCATAATAGCTTTTCTGCCGAGATTGTGCTATCTTCAGATTATCACGAATGATTCGCACCTTTTCTTCAGCCTCGTTGATGACATCGGGGCCAAAGATTTGCCTTTCACCAGTTTCAGACCAGTTTAGAGGTGTTCTGCATTTGCGACCACAGAGAGCTTCGAAGGGTGCCATACCCAAACTGGCTTGATAGTTGTTATTGTAAGAGAACTCAGGTAATGGAAGGCATTCTTCCCATTTCATGCCGAAGGAGATAACACAGGCACGGAGCATGTCCTCGAGAATCTGATTGACTCTTTCAGCTTGCCCACTTGTTTGCGGATGGTAAGCTGTGCTGAAGAGCAGATTAGTTCCCATAGCTTTCTGAAAGCTTGCCCAAAACTTGGAAGTGAAGATGCTTCCGCGATCAGAACTTATTTCCAAGGGAACACCATGAAGAGAAACAATCTTTGCAGTGTAGAGCTCAGCCAACTGACTTGCAGATATTGTTTCTTTGACAGGAAGGAAGTGAGCAACCTTAGAAAGACGGTCGATCACCACGAAGATAGCATCATTGCCTTTTCGAGACTTTGGAAAACCAGTCACAAAGTCCATCTCAATCTTATCCCATTTCCACTCAGGAATTTTTAGGGGTTGGAGGAGACCGGCAGGTCTGTGATGTTCTGCTTTGACACGGCGACAGACATCACATTCTGAGACATAGCGAGCAACATCCCTTTTCATCCTAGTCCACCAATAGGTAGACTTGATATCGAGATACATCTTTGTGCTGCCAGGATGGATAGAAAGAGGAGTGTTGTGAGCTTCTTTGAGAATGAGGTTTCTCAGGTCTGGATCATTCGGAACAACAAAACGACCTTGGAAGAAGAGAGTTCCTTGATCGTCGAGAGAGAAAGACTTGTACTTGGGCTTGTGCATATTCTCTTTGATATTCTTGCTGCAAATATCTCGCAACTGTCCTTTTCGGATCTTATCTTCAAGAGTTTGTTGATCACCTAGTTTGCAAGGTAACCTTGGGGAACAAGCTCAAGATTCAATTTCCTGAGTTCTTCATAAAGAGCAGGTTGACTTTCTTGAATCATGAGATTGTTGCAATATGACTTGCGACTAAGGCGTCAGCCATGACATTAGCTTTGCCTGGAGTGTAGCTGATAGATAAATCAAAGTCCTTGATGGTTTCCATCCATCTCGTTTGACGGAGGTTCAAGTTGGGTTGTGTGAAGATGTATTTGAGACTCTTGTGGTCGGTGAAGATCTCACATTTGTTGCCCAACAAGTATTGGCGCCATGTTATTAAAACATGTAACACGGCTGCAAGCTCAAGATCATGTGTGGGATAGTTGAGTTCATGCTTTTTCAACTGACGAGAAGCATACACCACAACTTGACGTTCTTGCATGAGGACAACACCTAAACCATGAAGAGAGGCATCACAGAATATCTGGAAAGGTTTAGAAGTATCTGGAAGAACAAGGACAGGTGTGGAAGTGATCTTCTGCTTGAGGAGGTCAAAGCTTTCTTGGCATTGAGGAGACCAAAGGAACTTCTTGTCTTTCTTCAGGAGATCGGTAAGAGGCTTGGCGATCTTGGAGAAATTCTCAACGAAGCGGCGGCAGTAACTTGCCAAACCGAGGAAACTTCTCACTTGCTTGACATTCTTCGGAGGAAGCCATTCAACGATCGCCTTGAAGGTTTCAGGATTGACAGCGATGCCTTTTCCAGAAATGACATGGCCAAGATAGACGACTTGAGGAAGCCAGAATTCACATTTAGAGAACTTGTCATAGAGGCGATGTTCACGAAGCTTCAGGAGGATGAGGCGAAGATGCTCTTCATGCTCCTCATTGGACTTGGAGTAGACAAGGATATCATCGAGATAGACTACCACAAACTTGTCGAGGTACTCCATGAAAATGTAGTTCATCAACCGAGAGAAAGTGGCAGGAGCATTAGTGAGGCCAAAGGACATGACGGTGTATTCGTAGAGACCATAACGGGTTTTGAAGGCTGTCTTGGGTACATCCTCCTTGTGGATTTTGATTTGGTGATAACCACTTCTCAAATCCATCTTAGAGAACACAGTTGCACCCGCAAGCTGATCAAAGAGCTCATTGATGCGAGGAAGAGGATATGTATTCTTGATCGTTTTCTCATTGAGAGGGTGGTAGTCAACCACCAATCGATCAGTTTTATCTTTTTTCTTCACGAAGATGGTAGGACATCCCCATGGAGAAGTGCTTGGCTGAATGAAACCAAGTTTTTGCAACTCGTCAAGCTGCTTCTTGAGTTCAGCCAACTCATTGGGACCCATTTTATATGGCCGCTTTGAGATAGGAGCTGTTCTAGGCTCTAGTTCAATGACGAACTCAACAACCCTGTCAGGTGGCATACCTGGAAGTTCTTCAGGAAAGACGTCAGGAAAGTCGCAAACCACCGGTATAGACTCAAGCTCCGGAAGAGAACTAGGATTCGAAGAAAAGAGCTGAACGGAAGGTGTTTGAGAAGGTGTATAGGTCAAGGTTCCTGATGAAGTAGGAAGAGAAACTGAATGGTCGGCGCAATCAATGACAACTTTGTTGGCCTTCAACGATTCCATGCCAATGATGACATTAATGCCAGAAGATCTTAGCTCGATGAGGGATGCAAGGAACACATGGTTTCCAATCTGAATTTGGTTGCCATGACTTATCTTTGAAGATAACATTTGTCCTCCGGGAGAATGAACCAAGAGATTAGACGTCAAGGAAAACACAACAAACTCATGCATGTGCGAAACTTGAGAGATGAAAGAATGTGACGCTCCGGTATCAAACAGAACTGTAGCTGACAAAGGGTTGATAGGAAGGACGAGGAACCATTAGTCTTGTAAAGCTGAAACAGAACTTTTGCTGAACTTGAGATCTCCGTGGAACAGAAAGAGGGGTGGGAGGGCGGGAAACAAAACCTTCGGACGAGGCACGTACGTGGGTTGCACCGGAACAACAAGATCAACACATATATCGAATTTAACAAAACCCAATATTAGTGCTAACGAGAACTTCAGAGGAAACATGAATATGACAAGATATCTTCAAGGTACAAGAATTCAAGTACACGAGAGGTAGCCATAACATGTAAAAGATTAGAACGATAGCAGCAACAGTACTTCACAAAGATACCTTGCGAGGTTTATGAAGTGCAGCTATACAGAAGTTTTTGCAATAGCAAGTGTCAATAACTTGGGTCGTGTTGACACTAGTTATGCATATTGGAAGGGAAACAACAAGGTATGAGCTTGGCAAAAACAACTCCGGGGAAGGAAAGTTGATATGTGCACCGGAACAAAAAGTGGTCGAGATAGCAACGGAACAACAGAGAGGAAACACAATAGCATGAAAATACCAACATGTCAAAGGAAAAAATTATATGTGGAGATTGACAAACGATGATAATGAAGCAACCATAGTACAGAAAATTTTCAAAAACTCTTTTTTCCCTATGGCAGTACGGTTTCCCTGAACACGTCCAAACCTAGGTGAAACAAGATAAGAATAGAGTAAAACCGTTGCTCTTCCTCACCAGAGGGTGGGTGGGTGGGTTAAGAAATAAAAGCAGAGTTCCTACTCTCGCGCACAATTTTCCTATGTAGCTACTAAAATATGAGTTTCTAGACACAACTTCGTCCGTTGCAAAGGGCTCCTAAAGGAAGTCCTGCTCTGATACCAAGTCTGTAAGCCCCAGGAGTAGGAAAACCCAGAGCGCGCAGGTAAGAGGGGTTTATGTGCATGAGGTCACTACAAAGGACCGTGAGGTCGCCTCGCATTCCCAAGCATATGAGTAGGCCAAGCAACATCTCGACACGCCCATGCACACAACACCCACCTCAAAGGCTCACGATAGGCTTTCCAAGCCTGAGTGCTTCACCTTCCTATGCACTTCACACATACACACACTGTGCACAGGATACGAGGGTAGAATACAACTTGAATATCACAACATGACTATGTATGACACAAAAGATGGAAATAAGGTTCATATATATAGCAATGCTCTAATGAGCAAGATCCAAATGACACTCAGAAGGGAAACATATCCCATCAGTACATCATACATAAGATAGCCAAATAGTCTTGGTACAGACAAGAACCAAATGGGACTAAGAGTCCTGAAGATAATCAAGCGGTGTTCCCATAACCAACATGCCACAGGCTGCTGCCTTAGGAACGACCCTGCTACGCAACGAAGTCGTCGTCCGTGAACTCGACAAAGTAGCCACCTACGTACTGATCATCATCTGTCGTACCTGTTTGTCGAAAAGCGGGTTCCGGAAAAGGAGGGAGAAAAACGAGGGTAAGTACCAAATGGCACGTACTTGCGAGACAAGACCAGCTATGCTTGCTGGTGGGCGGTGTAAACTTCGCCCGGCTATATGGTGGAGTTTAGTGGCAGCAAAGCACTAACCAATAGAGACACGCTACAACATCCATCTAATAGAGAAGGTGAGAGAGCGCATATTCTAGCAGTTCTATACTCTTCAAACAAAACCCTGCCATTGTGATCCCCCTTAGCCAAGAGGTACTAACAAGGCACTCACATAGTTGACAATTTTATATCCATTCCATTATAATAGGGCTAACTTACTACGCAAGTAATTAGCAAGTTATTAGCGACAACTTTAGGTGTAAGTTGTTCTATGATCGAGTTAAACAGTTCCAAGTCGTCCATAACCACGGACACGGCTTATCGATAAGATTTACCCTGCAGGGGTGCACCAATGTTACCATACACGCATGCTCGAACCCGCATAGCAAGTGCGGAGTCTCACAACAAGACCGTTCCCAGATCACCAAGAATGCCTAGGGGGGGCACCCGACTAAGCTACCCGAAACGAAGTTCGGCCGTACTCCGATGCGGACTTAGGGTTTGCGTTAACGGCTAGGCGTGCGAACCACACACTTCGCTAAATGTTCCGCGGGGTACAGTACAGAAGTAAACACCCGAAGGCAACAATAATAAACACCCGAAGGCAACAGTAAGTAAAGCATGGCATACATGGCATAGGCAAATAAAACCAAGGTTGTGGCCCCCTTTTCAACAGACTTGAGAAATGGTAATGGGTGATGGGGGGTCCCGATAAATCCTCCCACGAGTGGTTAGCGCGCTCAGTCTTAGAAACAGATAACAAGAACTCGGGTCCTAGGGGACATTAGCAAGTCAAAGTTCCGATGCTTTCGCAAAGGGGCTCACAGATGCCTCTACATATTATATCCCTTAGCAATTTTAGTTGTAGCAAAAGTTATCCACTTCATTTTCGAAAAGGTAGTACATGTGTCAACATCCCAACAAGATATCCCGAACATTTCGAGATATCAACAGAAAACCCTAAACTCGCCTACGACTCTGTTATCACCAGATTTTGGACAAATCCAGAGGTGGGCCGTAAGAGAGATGGGCTTGGAAGACTACACGTGGAAGATCTCTGAAGCGGCCTTGCACGGAGGATTTGGGCTAGTTTGCCCATGTATCTTTAATTATAGTAGATTATATCTTAGATCGAGATTTAGAGTTTGTATCGCACACGGTGGGATATTCCCACGTTAGAAAGTCCCCTGGACTATAAATATGTATCTAGGGTTTATGGAATAAACAACAACTCACGTTCAACCCAAAACAAACCAATCTCGGCGCATCGCCAACTCCTTCGTCTCGAGGGTTTCTATCAGGTAAGCGACATGCTGCCTAGATCGCATCTTGCGATCTAGGCAGCACAAGCCCCACGTTGTTCACGCGTTGCTCGTACTGAAGCGTCTTTGATGGCGAGCAACGTAGTTATCATAGATGTGTTAGGGTTAGCATAGTTCTTCGTATAACATGCTTACGTAGTGCAACCCTTGCATGTCTAGCCGCCCTCACACCTATCTCAGGTGTGGGGGCGGCACCCCGCTTGATCTTTATTTAGTAGATCTGATCCGTTACGATTGCTCCTTGTTCTGCAAGGATTAGTTTAATATCTGCAATAGTTAGGCCTTACAAAGGGGTGGAGGATCCAGCGGCACGTAGGGTGGCGTTCGCAAGTCCTAAACAGGATGTTCCGAGGATCAACTTCATGTTGGTTTTTAGGCCTTGTTTAGGATCGGCTTACGATCACCGTGCGTGGCCGCGAGGCCCAACCTGGAGTAGGATGATCCGTTTATGGGGTGAAAACCCTAAATCGTCAGAGATCTAATTAGCTTTATCTTGATCAAGCAGATCACCATATATTCGTGCACCCCGTACGAATCATGGGTGGATCGGCTCTTTGAGCCGATTCACAGATAACCCGAGAGCCGATCGAGGCTCGTATTTAATGTTTACGTGTATGCCATGCAGGAAACTAAGCGAGGCATCCCCATCACCTTCCCGACCAGGTATAGGTCAGTGGCACGCCCTTGCACTTCGCATCGGACGTGTGACCGTAAGAGCATTGCGGGCCGTCGCCGGAGGGGTCTCACCAGCCGCAGCTCTAGGCTCTTCCCGGCTCTACCGTGTTGACAGCCGCTGCCCGCCGGTGGGTTTTGGCAGTCAACACATTCTCGCACGCCCGGTGGGACCATCGTCTACATCAACCACATCGCCATCTACATCTGAGATGGCGGACGGCACGCCGCTCACCTACGAGGAGCCGCCCGACGAGCTCAAGAAGAGATACGACGAGATCAAGGTCACCCTCGAAGCCGACCTCATCGGCTCTTTTCGTGAGAACCCGTTCCCATGGCATCGATGGAAGGGATTCTCACCGCAAGGTGCACTCGATGGGATAGACCTCTCGCCCGTCGGAGGAACGCACCAGGGCCTGCGGCAGAGATCAACTACTTGGTGGCTCACTCGCTACACCGCCACTCGAAAACTTGGTCAACGTGTTGGAGCGTCTCGCTCGCGCGTGATCCAGGAGATCATGAGCCACCGCACTCGCCGTCAGACCAGCTCTCGGGATGCATCAAGGAGAGTTGCCACTCCAGCCCCGTCCACCGCTGCCATATGCGTTGGCAGCACCATAAGTGCCGGCTACACCGGCATTCGTCGTCTACAAGATCGGTGGTGACCCTAGTGACCGCGCTTCTTGGCTGAGGCGCCTAAGGAGATCCCTCAAGGATACGCGTGCACGTATGTGCCAGATTGTGGCAACCGGGCACTCTCAAACCAGGCCACAACATCGTGACTCCGGCGAAGACAGAGGAACGTCGCCAACAGAGCTTGAGAAGCAAACGTGGCTAACTAAGTATGCCACCCCGACGAAACTCCAGAGCCCGCCTCCTGCAGCTGGCTCCGTAGCTGGAAAAGCAAACATGGCTGGCTAAGTACGCCACCCCGGCGAATCTTCGTAGTGCAACTCCTGCAGCCAGCACAGCGGATCAGATCGCACCATACCGAGAGACCAGTTCGGCATGGTGCCGAAAGAAGGGCAATCGGCTATTCCAAGCCGTACCCGACGAGTACGAGATGATCCCGCTGCCACCTAAATATCGGCTCCCCGACTTCTCCAAATTCAGTGGATCAGATGGCTCCAGCTCCATCGAGCACGTCGGCCGATATTTGGCGCAACTAGGACCGGCTTCTGTCGGATCAGCTACGCGTGAGGCTCTTTTCACAGTCCCTCACGGATCGGCTTTTGGATGGTACACCTCTCGCCAAAGAAACTCCATCCGGCCTTGGAAGCAATTGGAAGAACAATTCCATACGCAATACCATTCGAAGCTTCCGAGTCTAGCATTGCCGATCTAGCACAACTACGTCGAAGCGCGGAGAAACGGTGACAGAGTACATCCAGCGCTTCAGAATCTTAGGAACCGATGTTATTCGGTTCGTATAACTGAAAAGGAAGCAATCGAGTTGGCGTAGCTGGCCTTGCAACACAGCTCAAGGACATGGCCTCCCAAGCAGATTATCCTCGCCGCGCACATGGTTCAGAAACTATCAAGAAATGAACAGCGCCACCCGGACCTGTACCAAGACAAGTTCAAGCGTGCAGTAGTCCCGGTCGATGCGATGCAGGAAGACGGTTCCCGCGGGAGACCAAGAAGTAGCAAGTGGCTGAGTGGACTCGGGAGGAACCCCGTGTCCCGCAAATGGGTAAAGCCACCAGGGCCGCCTGTGGGATTTGATTTTGACGTGACCAAGACTGAACAAATCTTCGACCTCCTGCTCAAGGAGAAACAGCTGACGATTCCCGAAGGTCTCAAGTTCCCCACGGCGCAAGAGCTAAACGGAAAGCCGTATCGCAAATTCCACAACTCGCTCTCCCATGCCACCAACGACCGCAGGGTGTGGCGTCAAGACATCCAAGCGGCGATAGAGAAGGGGCGTTTAATTTTCAACCAAGACGCCATGAAGGTCGACACCCAACCCTTCCCCGCCGTTAACATGGTGGAAGTCACCTACCCCGAGGGTTGCCACCAGGTCCCTCGTTCAAAGATCAACATGGTAGGACCTGGAAACCACTCTGGCAAAGATGGAGATGAGGGCAGCTGCTCTCATAGCAAAGACACAAAGGAGGCCGCTCCACGCGATCGGCTCCATCATGATGGCAAGTGCTACGTCACAGAGGGAGAGGTGAAGAACATAAGATATCAACGACCTCTCTCTGATCACCTCCTCAACAAATATGTGAGTCAGTATGACCAACGCCGACGGTCCAATTATGATGATGAAGGAGATCGTCTGGCTGGAGAAGCCAGAAGACATCGTCGGCAGGATCGCGATGAGGAGGAGCACGAGCGCCGTGCCACGGACACATCAAGGGAGCAAGATGACAACGCCAGACACTGGGACTGCCCTTTCTTCGCATTAACCGCTGGGATTCAGGAATGAGCCGATTGCCCACAATCGGCAATTGCCCAGAATGCAACAAGAAGAAGAAGGAGGCAGCCAACGTGTCTGTGTTCGAGCGATTAGGGCCTCTCCCGCCACGGAGCAAACGTGCTGAGTCACCTCGTTGGGCAGATCTTGAGGATTCCGAAGACGAGGGACTAGAAGAAGAAGAAGACAGGTACCACCGTCCAAGGTGGTGCCCTGACGGGCTTAGCCGTTCACAGAAGCGCAGGGTTCAGCGGTTGCGCGGCCTGGAGGAAGCCGAAAGGTTATACCTGCATACGTTAAGGAAGGCACGGCCTGATCTGGCTGCAAAGGTTCAGCGAGCCCTGGATGAAGAGGGTCGTCCACGGAGAATGGAGTGGCGTCCCAAGCAAAAGAAAGCCGATGATGAAACATCGGCTGGCACAAACATGGTGCTCGTCTTGCCGACAGAGCTTAGCGCTCCACGAGTCTACGATGCACTCAAGGTGGACGACAAGAAAGCGCATCAAGTCGAGGTTGGCTTGGTTTTATCCAAATTTGACCGAGTAGCAAGATTAAACCAATGAGCAAACCGTGCGAGGCTGATCCTTGTGATCGGCCCCAAAAAAATTTATGGAGGAACATTACAAAACCTTCATCGAACAAGCAATGTGGAGGCCGATTCCAGCAATCGGCCAAAATTATCCTCTGCACATATTCTGCTTGTGTTCAGCAATGATCCACTGGGCGGCGGCCACGTCGGCAGATGAAAGTCAGCATGAATCTTTGCGAAGCCGACGTGCAAGAGCAGTGCCCTGACTAACCATGAAAGCCGATATCTGCAGTCATTTGGCAGATTCGGCTCGGGGGGCATATAGTCAGATGAACATGTGCAGATAAACATGTGCAAACGTGCGTGCAGTGGAACATTGGGGGCCGATTAAGGAAAAATCGGCCAAATAAAAAAAAAATTTCGCACGAAGCGAAGCCGATGCGCAGCCATCGACTAGTACAGTCACACAAGACCAAGACCGGCTGGTTATATGCTCAAAGTTCACATCGACATCAACGGTCAGTGCAGGGAAGGAGCCGACCTGGCCTGCAAGGCGCGAAAAGTAGACTGAAGAAGCTCGGGGGGCAGCTCACCCTGAAGGTTCTCTGCTTTGGGGAGCCGATTTCGTTGGAATCGGCTAACTCTGCATGGGCGGCACATTCGGCTGATCCATTACCGTTCTTGCCTCGACTGAGACTCGGGGGGCAGCTGGCTTGTTGGCTGCTCTGTTTTGGAGAGCCGATTGAAGTCGCATCGACTGGCCCTGCATTGTGATCGCCTCTGGATCGGGATAGGAGGCCGTCGGTTTTTTGCAAGTTGGACCGTCTGATGCCTACTTTCCCCCTCCTTTCCTGTAGACAGTGTTGGGCCTCCAAGAGCAGAGGTTTGTAGAACAGCAGCAAGTTTTCCCTTAATTGGATACCCAAGGTTTATCGAACTCAGGGAGGAAGAGGTCAAAGATATCCCTCTCATGCAACCCTGCAACCACAAAGCAAGAAGTCTCTTGTGTCCCCAACACACCTAATAGGTGCACTAGTTCGGCGAAGAGATAGTGAAATACAGGTGGTATGAATATATAGGAGCAGTAGCAACGGTGCCAGAAAATAGCTTGCTGGCGTGTAGTTGATGGTGGTAGTATTGCAGCAGTAGTAACGCAGTATTTAGGAACAAGGCCTAGGGATTACACTTTCACTAGTGGACACTCTCAACATTGATCACATAACAGAATAGATAAATGCATACTCTACACTCTTGTTAGATGATGAACGCATTGCGTAGGATTACACGAACCCTCAATGCCGGAGTTAACAAGCTCCACAATTTGTTCATATTTAAGTAACCTTATAGTGTAAGATAGATCAACATAACCAGATAGATCACATCAATACCATCATAATGATAATTAACTCCACAATCTACAAGAGATCATGATCATAGCCTACGACAAGAACCACACGGTGCACACACTAGTCACCTTTACACACGTGCAGGAGGAATAGAACTACTTTAATAACATCACTAGAGTAGCACATAGATGAATTGTGATACAAAACTCATATGAATCTCAATCATGTAAAGCAGCTCATGAGATCATTGTATTGAAGTACATGGAGAGAGATTAACCACATAGCTACCGGTACAGCCCCGAGCCTCGATGGAAAACTACTCCCTCCTCATGGGAGCAGCAGCGGTGATGAAGATGGCGGTGGAGATGGCAGCGGTGTCGATGGAGAAGCCTTCCGGGGGCACTTCCCCGTCCCGGCAGGGTGCCGGAACAGAGTTCTGTCCCCCGAATTGGAGTTTCGCGACGGTGGCGGCGCCCCTGGAGTCTTTCTGGAGTTTCGTCAATTGGTATCGAAGTTTTAGGTCACGACGGCTTAAATAGGCGAAGAATCGGAGTCGGAGGGTCTCTGGGGGGCCCACACTATAGGGGCGCGCCCCCCGGCCGCGCCGGGGTGTGGTGTGGGGCCCCGTGGCTCCCCTGGTCCTTCCCGGTGTTCTGGATGCTTCCGATGAAAATAGGAACTTGGGCGTTGATTTCGTCCGATTCCGAGAATATTTCGTTACTAGGATTTCTGAAACCAAAAACAGCAGAAAACAACAACTGGCCTCTCGGCATCTCGTCAATAGGTTAGTTCCGGAAAACGCATAAAAATGATATAAAGTGTGAACAAAACATGTTGGTATTGTCATAAAACAAGCATGGAACATCGGAAATTATAGATACGTTGGAGACGTATCAGCATCCCCAAGCTTAGTTCCTACTCGTCCTCGAGTAGGTAAACGATAAAAGATAATTTCTGAGGTGACATGCTACCAACATAATCTTAATCATACCATTGTAAAGCATATGAGATGAATGCAGCGATTCGAAACAATGTAAATGCAATGAGTAAACAATTGAATCATATAGCAAAGACTTTTCATGAATAGTACTTTCGAGACAAGCATCAATAAGTCTTGCATAAGAGTTACTCATAAAGCAATAAATTCATAGTAGAGACATTGAAGCAACACAATGGAAGATTAAGTTTCAGCGGTTGCTTTCAACTTGTAACATGTATATCTCATGGATAGTTGTCAATGCAGAGCAATATAACAAATGCAATAAGCAAGTATGTAAGAATCAATGCACAGTTCACACAAATGTTTGCTTCTTGAGGTGGAGAGAGATAGGTGAACTGACTCAACATTGAAAGTAAAAGAATGGTCCTCCATAGAGGAAAAGCATCGATTGCTATATTTCTGCTAGAGCTTTGATTTTGAAAACATGAAACAATTTTGTCAACGGTAGTAATAAAGCATATGTATCATGTAAATTATATCTTACAAGTTGCAAGCCTCATGCATAGTATACTAATAGTTCCCGCACCTTGTCCTAATTAGCTTGGACTACCGGATCATCACAATGCACATGCTTTAACCAAGTGTCACAAAGGGGTACCTCTATGCCGCCTGTACAAAGGTCTAAGGAGAAAGCTCGCATTGGATTTCTCGCTATTGATTATTCTCAACTTAGACATCCATACCGGGACAACATAGACAACAGATAATGGACTCCTCTTTTATGCATAAGCATGTAACAACAATTAATAATTTTCTCATTTGAGATTGAGGATATATGTCCAAAACTGAAACTTCCACCATGGATCATGGCTTTAGTTAGCGGCCCAATGTTCTTCTCTAACAATATGCATGCTTAACCATAAGGTGGTAGATCGCTCTTACTTCAGACAAGACGAACATGCATAGCAACTCACATGAAATTCAACAAAGAGTAGTTGATGGCGTCCCCAGTGAACATGGTTATCGCACAACAAGCAACTTAATAAGAGATAAAGTGCATAAGTACATATTCAATACCACAATAGTTTTTAAGCTATTTGTCCCATGAGCTATATATTGCAAAGGTGAATGATGGAATTTTAAAGGTAGCACTCAAGCAATTTACTTTGGAATGGCGGAAAATACCATGTAGTAGGTAGGTATGGTGGACACAAATGGCATAGTGTTGTTTGGCTCAGGATTTGGATGCATGAGAAGTATTCCCTCTCGATACAAGGTTTAGGCTAGCAAGGTTGTTTGAAGCAAACACAAGCACGAACTAGTACATCAAAACTCACATAAAAGACATATTACAAGCATTATAAAACTATACATCGTCTTTCTTGTTGTTCAAACATCTTACTAGAAAATATCTAGACTCTAGAGAAACCACTCATGCAAACCAAATTTTAACAAGCTCTATGTATTTCTTCACTAATAGGTGTAAGGTATATGATGCAAGAGCTTAAACATGAGCACAACAATTGCCAAGTATCACATTACCCAAGACATTATAGCAATTACTACATGTAGCATTCTCCAATTCCAACCATATAACAATTTAACGAAGAGGAAACTTCGCCATGAATATTATGAGCTAAGAACACATGTGTTCATATGCAACAGCGGAGCGTGTCTCTCTCCCACACAAGCATGATGTAATCCAATTTATTCAAACAAAAACAAAAACAAAAGCACACAGACGCTCCAAGTAAAGCACATAAGATGTGACCGAATAAAAATATAGTTTCAAGAGAAGGAACCTGATAATTTGTCGATGAAGAAGGGGATGCCTTGGGCATCCCCAAGCTTAGACGCTTGAGTCTTCTTGATATATGCAGGGGTGAACCACCGGGGCATCCCCAAGCTTAGAGCTTTCACTCTTCTTGATCATAGTATATCATCCTCCTCTCTTGACCCTTGAAAACTTCCTTCACACCAAACTTCTCATAAACTTCATTAGAGGGGTTAGTACATAATCAAAAACTCACATGTTCAGAGGTGACACAATCATTCTTAACACTTCTGGACATTGCTCAAAGCTACTGGAGTTTAATGGAACAAAGAAATCCATCCCACATAGCAAAAGAGGCAATGCGAAATAAAAGGCAGAATCTGTCAAAACAGAACAGTCCGTAAAGACGAATTTCTAATAAATACTTCCGTTGCTCAAATCAGAAAACTCAAAACTAATGAAAGTTGCGTACATATCTGAGGAACACGCACGTAAATTGGCATATTTTTCTAATTTTTCTACAGAGAGAAAATCCCAGATTCGTGACAGATAGAAATCTGTTTCTGCGCAGAAATCCAAATCTAGTATCAACCTTCGATTAGAGGCTTTACTTGGCACAACAAAACACAAAACTAAGATAAGGAGAGGTTGCTACAGTAGTAAACAACTTCCAAGACACAAAATAAAAATAAATTACTGTAGCAAAATAACACATGGGTTATCTCCCAAGAAGTTCTTTCTTTATAGCCATTAAGATGGGCTCAGCAGTTTTAATAATCCATTCGCGGGAAATAGTATTTGAAGCAAAAGAGAGCATCATGAGGCAAATTCAAAACACATTTAAGTCTAACATGCTTCCTATGCATAGGAATCTTGTAAATAAACAAGTTCATGAAGAGCAAAGTAACAAGCATAGGAAGATAAAACAAGTGTAGCTTCAAAAATTTCAGCACATAGAGAGGTGTTTTAGTAACATGAAAATTTCTACAACCATATTTTCCTCTCTCATAATAACTTTCAGTAGTGTCATGAGCAAACTCAACAATATAACTATCACATAAAGCATTCTTATCATGAGTCTCATGCATAAAATTATTACTCTCCACATAGGCATAATCAATTTTATTAGTTATAGTGGGAGCAAATTCAACAAAGTAGCTATCATTATTATTCTCATCATCAAATATAGGAGGCATATTGTAATCATAATCAAATTCACTCTCCATAGTAGGTGGCACCAAAAGACCAATATCATTATAATCATCATAAATAGGAGGCAAACTATCATCAAAGAAAATTTTCTCCTCAATGCTTGGTGGACTAAAAAGATCATGCTCATCAAAACCAGCTTCCCCAAGCTTAGAATTTTCCATATCATTAGCAACAATGGTGTTCAAAGTATTCATGCTAACATGTTCCATGGGTTTTTTAATTTTCGCATTAAACCATTCATGTCTTGACTCAGGAAATAGTACAAAGAGCTCACAGATGTTTTCCATTATGCCTAACTAGTGTAAACAAGAAACAAAAAGATGCAATTGCAGGATCTAAAGGAAATAGCTTCGAGCACAAACACAATGGCGCCAGAAAAGTACTTTACCTGGAACAGGAGTATGAGTGCCTTTTACCTTTCCTCCCCGGCAAGAACGGCGCCGAGAAAAAGTGCTTGATGCCTACTTTCCCCTCCTTTTCCTGTAGACAGTGTTGGGCCTCCAAGAGCAGAGGTTTGTAGAACAGCAAAGAAAGTTTTCCCTTAAGTGGATACCCAAGGTTTATCGAACTCAGGGAGGAAGAGGTCAAAGATATCCCTCTCATGCAACCCTGCAACCACAAAGCAAGAAGTCTCTTGTGTCCCCAACACACCTAATAGGTGCACTAGTTCGGCGAAGAGATAGTGAAATACAGGTGGTATGAATATATAGGAGCAGTAGCAATGGTGCCAGAAAATAGCTTGCTGGCGTGTAGTTGATGGTGGTAGTATTGCAGCAGTAGTAACGTAGTAAAACAGTAAACAAGCAGCGATAGCAGTATTTAGGAACAAGGCCTAGGGATTACACTTTCACTAGTGGACACTCTCAACATTGATCACATAACAGAATAGATAAATGCATACTCTACACTCTTGTTAGATGATGAACGCATTGTGTAGGATTACACGAACCCTCAATGCCGGAGTTAACAAGCTCCACAATTTGTTCATATTTAAGTAACCTTATAGTGTAAGATAGATCAACATAACCAGATAGATCACATCAATACCATCATAATGATAATTAACTCCACAATCTACAAGAGATCATGATCATAGCCTACGACAAGAACCACACGGTGCACACACTAGTCACCTTTACACACGTGCAGGAGGAATAGAACTACTTTAATAACATCACTAGAGTAGCACATAGATGAATTGTGATACAAAACTCATATGAATCTCAATCATGTAAAGCAGCTCATGAGATCATTGTATTGAAGTACATGGAGAGAGATTAACCACATAGCTACCGGTACAGCCCCGAGCCTCGATGGAAAACTACTCCCTCCTCATGGGAGCAGCAGCGGTGATGAAGATGGCGGTGGAGATGGCAGCGGTGTCGATGGAGAAGCCTTCCGGGGGCACTTCCCCGTCCCGGCAGGGTGCCGGAACAGAGTTCTGTCCCCCGAATTGGAGTTTCGCGACGGTGGCGGCGCCCCTGGAGTCTTTCTGGAGTTTCGTCAATTGGTATCGAAGTTTTAGGTCACGACGGCTTAAATAGGCGAAGAATCGGAGTCGGAGGGTCTCTGGGGGGCCCACACTATAGGGGGGCGCGCCCCCCCCCCTGGCCGCGCCGGGGTGTGGTGTGGGGCCCCCAGGGCTCCCCTCTGGTCCTTCCCGGGTGTTCTGGATGCTTCCGATGAAAATAGGAACTTGGGCGTTGATTTCGTCCGATTCCGAGAATATTTCGTTACTAGGATTTCTGAAACCAAAAACAGCAGAAAACAGCAACTGGCCTCTCGGCATCTCGTCAATAGGTTAGTTCCGGAAAACGCATAAAAATGATATAAAGTGTGAACAAAACATGTTGGTATTGTCATAAAACAAGCATGGAACATCGGAAATTATAGATACGTTGGAGACGTATCACCGTCCTGTCGCTGCAAAAGGAAGAAAGGGACTAGATTCTCAAAATAGCCGATGAGTAGTCATCGGCTAAGGGATTGCGAAAAATTGTGGTCGGATACCAAATCGCAGCCTGAAATTGAGAAGTTCTTGGCCTACGAGCTAATTGACATGGGGTCCGGCTTCATGGGCGTCCAAAAGAAGAGAAATCCGATACGCTGCTATCGGTCTTGACATGACAGGCGGAAGGAATGAAATTGGAATAATTGAAGGCTGAATCAAAAGACCGATTTCATTAATTCAGAGGAGCGGCTTTACAAGAAAGAGCCGATGGCTCTCAAAAGAGGGATCTAGTGCCTAGTGCGCTGCTACTACTAGTCCTATTCTACTAGTCGTCGCTGTCCTCGTCATCACCGCCGTCGATGTCGTCGGCGCTGCTCCCAGGGAGCTCCTCGTCGCTGCTGCTCCAGCCCGGGGCCGGAGCCTCTTCCTCCTCGTCATCATCATCATCCTCGCTGTCCGCCCAGGAGCGGAAGCGCTTGGTTGGCGGGTACCCGGCGGAAGAGGAAGATTCATCTTCCTCCTCCTCTTCTCCTTCTTCCTCGTCATCTTCGTCCTCGCTGTCCGCCCACATACGCGAGCGCTTCTTCGGCGGGAGCTTGGTGGAGGGGGAGGTCTTGGCCTTCGCTACTTCTCCTTCTTTCTTCCCATTATCGGAGGAGAGGGGGTTCACCTCGGAATGAGGCTTGTCCTCGTTCTTCTTCTTCGGCGAGAATTGGGGGAAGAGGTTTGAGAAGGAGGAGGAAGAGGAAGACATGGCTGAGGGAGAAGAGGGTTTTTTGGGTGCCGATGGCTGGAACAAAGGAAGGGGATGAAGAAAGCTAATCGATCGGCACAGTTAAATAATGAGGAGCCTGGTGGAATTTAATGTCATTACAGTTTCCAAGGAGATGACGCCAGAGCTATCGAATTTTGCAGAGAAGCTGAGAAGACAGGGCATAATGATAACGGATACTGCAACAGCTCTGTTCTGCCACGACATGACCCGACGAAGGAAGGCATAATGATTTTGGAAAAATTATTTCCAAAACCAGGGGGGCATGTGTTATCACCAGATTTTGGACAAATCCAGAGGTGGGCCGTAAGAGAGATGGGCTTGGAAGACTACACGTGGAAGATCTCTGAAGCGGCCTTGCACGGAGGATTTGGGCTAGTTTGCCCATGTATCTTTAATTATAGTAGATTATATCTTAGATCGAGATTTAGAGTTTGTATCGCACACGGTGGGATATTCCCACGTTAGAAAGTCCCCTGGACTATAAATATGTATCTAGGGTTTATGGAATAAACAACAACTCACGTTCAACCCAAAACAAACCAATCTCGGCGCATCGCCAACTCCTTCGTCTCGAGGGTTTCTATCAGGTAAGCGACATGCTGCCTAGATCGCATCTTGCGATCTAGGCAGCACAAGCCCCACGTTGTTCACGCGTTGCTCGTACTGAAGCGTCTTTGATGGCGAGCAACGTAGTTATCATAGATGTGTTAGGGTTAGCATAGTTCTTCGTATAACATGCTTACGTAGTGCAACCCTTGCATGTCTAGCCGCCCTCACACCTATCTCAGGTGTGGGGGCGGCACCCCGCTTGATCTTTATTTAGTAGATCTGATCCGTTACGATTGCTCCTTGTTCTGCAAGGATTAGTTTAATATCTGCAATAGTTAGGCCTTACAAAGGGGTGGAGGATCCAGCGGCACGTAGGGTGGCGTTCGCAAGTCCTAAACAGGATGTTCCGAGGATCAACTTCATGTTGGTTTTTAGGCCTTGTTTAGGATCGGCTTACGATCACCGTGCGTGGCCGCGAGGCCCAACCTGGAGTAGGATGATCCGATTATGCGGTGAAAACCCTAAATCGTCGTAGATCTAATTAGCTTTATCTTGATCAAGCAGGATCACCATATATTCGTGCACCCCGTACGAATCATGGGTGGATCGGCTCTTTGAGCCGATTCACAGGATAACCTGAGAGCCGATCGAGGCTCGTATTTAATGTTTACGTGTATGCCATGCAGGAAACTAAGCGAGGCATCCCCATCACCTTCCTGACCAGGTATAGGTCAGGTGGCACGCCCTTGCACTTCGCATCGGACGTGTGACCAGAAGAGCATTGCGGGCCGTCGCTCGGAGGGGTCTCAGCCAGCCGCAGCTCTAGGCTCTTCCCGGCTCTACCGTGTTGACAGTCGCTGCCCGCCGGTGGGTTTTGGCAGTCAACAGACTCGCAAAGCTGGCAAACAACAAATAATAGGTAGGGCGAGGAGGTGTATCTCGGAAATATAGGTAACAGGTGGATGGGACACGTGACACAACAGAATCGCAACATAAGGATAGCAATAGGTCAAAGGAGCATGTAAAATTAAAATAGGTGAAGGGGTGGGCTCGCCTGTCAGATCAGAGGTAGAAGCACCGACACGATCCTCCAGGGGGAACTCGTACTGATGCGGGGTGGCCTTCGGACACCTCCACACCAAGACCAACAAGTCCCCCAAGTGGACCGATGACGCGAGCTCGGGTTAAAGCGCTACACGATGAGGTGAACTCGCTCCTCACCACCCTTGATCTCGGTACCCCTTTGGATGGAATGCTACCTCATGCCGATGTGCTATGTGTCATTAGGTACAAGGAGCATCAACACCCCGGAGAGGAGGACACGCCATGGTCAAGGGAAGGAGAGGAGCAGCGGGACATGGAGATGATCACGAAGCTGGACCCGACGTCGCTCGAAGCACTCAAAGGAAGAGAAGAATGCTGGCTGGCCCAGGACCCGGTCGGACCGGACCCACAACCGGATCATCCGATCCCAGGCCCGGTCAACCGGGCGCCCAACCGGATTTCCCTGCATCGTACCAGAAAGCAACCGAACGGAAACTTGCGAGGTTTCCGGTTGGCGCCCGGTCGACCGGCCCCAGGACCGGACCACCCGGTCATAGGCCTGGTCTGACCAGCCCCAAACCGGATTTGACGGGAATGACTCACCAAACTGCCCAAGTTATCCACTTGCGTACCTTTTCGCCTTGTTGGCTCTGTATGCCTATATAAGTAGCCTGGACCCCTCCTTTACCCCTTAGACTTGAATTGAGCTTAAACACAACTGCGAGCTTTGTCTCCCTAGGGTTAGCATCCCTTTGTAATCAAGGCATCCTGGTTGTTGATTTGGATATTGTTGAGTGAGATTCTAGTACAAGCTACTCTCTCCCCCTCACCAATCTCCTCTTCTCCAACCCCAATCTCTCACCGGGAATTCTGCCGCGTGCCTCTTCCGGGTGATTCTATTGGCGTGGTCCATCGAGCCACGGGGGTAAGTATCGGGTGTATCGGGTTGGTGTGCGTGCGTGAGTACCGGCGTTCTTCGTGTTCCTCGCGTTCTCCCACCTCTTCCCTTGGTTTTCGGGGTCAAATCGCGAGATCGGGCCAAACCCTTGATCTCAGATCACATCATATGGTATCAGCAGCTCTTGGTAACCGCGATTTTGACCCTCCACTCACCCGATTTCGTTTCTAGAAAATTTTCCACAAAATCCCCAAAAACAGCCCCAAATTGCCTCTTGACCAATCTGTGATTTGGTTGCGTTTTGAGTGGTTTTGGTCCGTGGATTCGGTGTTGTTGTGCTTGATCTACTATTTCCCCAACTTTTAGCCTCCAATTCCATCGTTTCCCGTCGATTTGCTCTTTTGGTTTGTGTTTGGGGAAGAACAGGAGAGAGAAACCGTGAAACCCGGTTGAGAAACCCGGTTGACCGGCCCCTAGACCGGAGCAGCCGGCCCAGCACCCGGCCGACCGGGCGCCAACCGGACCAGCCGGTCCACAGTCCGGTCCAACCGGCCCCAGACCGGGCGCAGCTCCGCGCCCTCCTCCGAGCTCGATTTCGGCTACCACCACCACCACCACCATCTTCGCAGGTATAACTTGCAGTTTTCCCTTGTAACCCTCTTCCTTTTGTGATCTATCCTATCGAGTATTGCTTGTTTAGTGTTGCGAGACATTGCACGTGGCCCCGACTATGAGGTGTGTGTGTCGTGTGGAGTAAAGCATACAAGCAAACACTCGTGTGGCAAGATAGCAAAAGCGAGGCTAACGCTAACATAGTGCGTGAAAAAGCCCCAAAAACACAAAAAAAGAGTGCAAGTCGCACCATACATCCATACATACAAGAGTGCGCAAGTGCCACCATAGATACAAAAGAGTGCAAGTGCCACCGTGTACAAAAGAGTCATAAGCTTTTAAGGAAACGAGAGAAGAGAAGAGAGGCCGCGTGTGAATCTTGTTGTCTCTTCATTTGCAACCAAAGCTTTGGCTCTCCTTGTGTTAGTGTGACACCGAGCACCTTTACATACATTTTTCCGCTCACTTTTGGTTGCACTAACCCCGCTTATCCCGTGTGTGTGTTCCACAACTTTTCCGTGTTCATAGTGATCTTCACATTGACATTTGGATTTTTGGACCTCACCCACTTTTAACAACATACTCGATCTTGGATTTCGTCTTTTGGCTTTCCACAACACTCGCCTAACACCATATTTGCTAGCTTTTGCGTGTGGTTTTGTGTGTGTCCCCGATACACTTGATCTTGCTTTTGGCTTGGTTGATTGCCTCAATACTATCTTACCTTGGTAAGAGTGCGAGGTAGTCTCCTTCCACTAACATACACAACATAGTTCTTGTCTTTCCATCATGGATAGGAACGGATATGACCCAAGGGATGGAGAAGTCCTCCGCAACACCGAGAGGTTGGCTACTCAACACAACCTATGGACGCAACGCCAAGAGTTCAAGGAGCAACTCACCCTCTTCGAGACGAGCATCGATGAGCAATACGATGAAGTGTGTAACATCCCAAGTTTCAATAAAAGGAACAAGAGAGAGAATTCAAGAATCCAAAAATCAGAGACAACAAAAACTTTTTCTCATCATATAGGACTATGCATATAGCTCACCTTGTTAATTTAATTTAGTGTGCATTTGCCATGATGCTTGCTTATGTGTTTACCCTCACTCTAAAACCCTAGCAATGATACTTGATCATCCAAAGTCAAATAAAAATAAAATAGAAAAGAAATTCTAAAAATCAATTTCACACCCACATATGGCCTATGCCATTTTTGCAAATCTTTAATCTAGACCAATTTGGTTTGCACCATTGGTTGTAAATGGATACTAAACACTTATTAACACTTTTGGAAACATTCAAACTCAATTCAAATCAAATTTGAATCAAATTGGAGCTCACATGTGATTATGGTCACTTGTGCAAATTTCAGCATGATACCCACTTTGAGCCCCTGGTTTTCAATTTTCTCTTTCTACACTTGGCCAAATCTTTGTACCTCTTCCAAGATCTCATCAAGGACTACAACTTTGCCCAAGGAACCCACCTCCAAATCTGTCTCAAATTCAAATGACAAGCAAGTAAAGTGGGGACTATGAAACAAATACAAGATCATATGCAATTTGAGATTTTGCAAACCAACTCCAAATTGAACCAAACCACCACCATTCTACTCCTTTTAATATATGATTACAACCCACCAAAAATATTTGCAAAATTCAAAAATTATTTTCTTTCGGCCATTTTAACAAACACCTTGCAGGCAGGGATTAAACAAGTGCCCATACTGAAAATTTGGAGAAGACTTGGTCCAACCCTGCCCTCTCTGCACCTCTGGACCTTCCTTTCACCTCAATGCATCCCCTCCACCACTTGCTAAGCACTGGAGCAAGCCCACTTGACCCAACCTTGCCATGCCGTGGCATGGCATGCCACCACCATGCCACTCTCACCTCTGGCCATCTCTGGACCGAACCACCATGTCAACTCGCTTCCTCTCACCTCCCTGGACACGCTCGTGCAACCCCTTGACCAAGACTGAGCTCGCACGCGTCAGCACACGCACGCCCAGTGGCGCCCAGGACATGCCCATGCCGCACTAGAGCGCGCATGGTGTCCGCGTTGGACGCGCTAGAGCGCCAGCTGCCTGGAGCCACCGCGCCACCTCGACCTTTCCTCTCAGCGCCAGTCGACGCACGACGAGTCACTGGACCGCCTGGACATACTCACCTGCCCGCGGGAACGCCAGACGCGACGACCACGACGACGACCGTCCGCCATGGCCTGAGCACTCCCATCAAGCGCACCGTCACCACAGAGCCTCGCCAGAGCCACGATCACGCGCGTCAGTTTCGCCAGTGCACCAGCAACGTGACGCGCCCATGCCTTGCCCCTTCGCCGCCCTGGAACGACGACGCCGTCGACGACCCTAGCTCCGCCCTTCGGCCACCTCTCGCCGCTATAAAAGGAGGACCCCTCCCACTGATCTGAGCACACCATTCTCTCCCTCTCATCCTCACAGCACTCCTCGCCACCTCAATTTCACCGATTAGCCACCGGAGACCTCCAATCGCAAGCTCGCCGCCGCCGCCAGTACACGGAGCAAGCCGGAGCAAGAGGCCACCCCAGGACACGCCGCTGCTACCAGGGAGATCCTTGTCCTCGACAACGACGCGGCGCACCACTCCGACGCTCGCCGGAGCTCCGACGACCGCTCCGACCCCCTACCGCCGCCGCCAGTGAGTCCCCTTCTCGCCGTCGACGACGACGCTCCCCGACCGTGCGATCCTCTTCTAATCGCACGGCTCCCATCCAGCATACCGTTTCGGCGTGTGAATCACGCTGACGTGTGGACCCCACGTTGTCAGCTGGCCCGCTGTGTTGCTGGGCCGGCCCAACTCCCTTCCTCTCTGCCTAGCCCGTTAAGATCTCCCGCCAGCCCACGGTTTGAATTCAAATTTGAAAAATAGAGAAATACCCCAATCTGATGCAAACTTTGGAATTTAATAGGGACAATTCTACTAGGCCAAATTTTACAAATTTTATATATTTGGAAACCTTAGGAAATTATCTACACAATGCCACTGGTTAGAACCCTAGATCTATTGTAGAATTAAAGTGACAAAATAAGCAAGGCAGGGACTTTTCTGCCTTAGAATAATTCTTAAAAATCAACTATAAATGCTTTTCATTTAATTCCAACTCCTATAATTCACTTTCCACTTATACTAATGGTTTATCCAAAAATATGCCATGCTTACTTTGAAGGATCATGGCCTAGTTGAATTAAATGACTTTATGGCTATTTCTAGTCAAAGATATTGTCCAAAACTATTAAGAAATCTTATGAGAGAGTTTCTCTCATTTAAATCTTGTCACCACCAATTTCAAATGAAGTAGAGACTCTGGTCAATTAGGTCTCATAGAAATTGTTGGTGATGTTAAATCTTTACTATGCTAGAATTAAATGGTATGAGGTGCTCACGTCATTTAAATCATTTTCTCAAAATGGTAAGTGTGAAGAGGTTGACTTGGGTCAACCTAGGTCACATATTATGCATAAGAGAAATTAAATCTTAATAAGATAATGAGAGGAAATTATTTCTCCGAATAATTAAAAGTAACATTTAAGATTAGTATGAGAGGAAATTATTTTTCTTAAATGATAAGAAGAACACATCCACCGACTCAATAGTAATGTGTGATGCTAGTTTAAAGTGTGTAGATCATGAGTGTGCCTAGTTTAGTAAATTAGTTTGGTATGATGATTGTGTATCCCGTATTCGTATTTTAGACGCTAGTACCGAGGAGTACCAAGAGGAGGAGGAGGTCTACTTCCAAGGAGAAGAAGACCACTTTGATTAATTCCCCAACCAAGGCAAGATAATACTCTTGCAAAGTGCAAAGCTCACCATGAGCAAAGCATTACCCATTTACTTAATGTTTATGATCCTATTTCCCAGTATTACTTTACAAGTTTTATTTACTTTTGTTTTATTAAAGTACTTTTTGATTTATGATGCACTTGGATAGTATTGGATTAGTACAAGAGTATCAAAGATTGCCTAGAAGCAAAGCAAAGTATTTAGCACCCCTCATACCTAGATGCTAGTGCTAAACTAAAAATGACTACTCTAGATGGGAACATGTGTTTATGAAATGACGAAGTTGAAACCTTGGAATGATGAGTCATTTCCATTGAAAGATTTTGAAGGTGAATATGACATGAACTTGACTTGGTGAAATGACTAAAACTGATGATTGAGTGGGATGCGATACCATTCCAATTTTAAGTACCCCCACAATACCTGATTATGGGTAAGGCTTAGCTGGAAATTTATGTGTCTTAGTATGGGTTCCCTCTGAACACACGTCATAGGGGTTACGCTTGAGGCTGCCTCCGTTGTTGAGAAATGATGTGAACTGAGGTGAATTGTACGGCCAAGCCCTCGTGCGCTTCCCGGGTTAACAGTTGGTTTTCACCGGGAGGCCAAGCTCATGGGGAGAGGTGCCTATACTAGGGTGTGTAAGTGAAAGGTTAACGGTTGATGATCCGCGTACTGAGTTACGATTATTCGGGGTTTTATCCCTGACGGATGTAATCAAATGTTGTGGCACAAGTGTGCAACCTCTGCAGAGTGTAGAACTATTCGAATAGCCGCGTCCGCGGAGATGGACAATTGGAAAGGCCATACTGTTTCCGTCATCAGAATTTACATCTTTGTGACTGGTGAATTTGAACTTGAACTAGAATGGTGACTTTGAATTTGAATCACAACAGAGTTGTGGGAATGACACTAATGTTCCCACTTGAGTTAGTTAGCACATGAGGAGTTTTGTTACTAAAATGTTTCTCAACTAAAATTGGCTTTATGCAAATAAACTTAGAGCTTATGACACTCTCAATAGTAATGTTAGTACTTACATTAGTATTAGATTGCGAGTACTTAAAGTACTCACGGCTTTGTCCCTGGCTATTCAAATGGCCAGAATATGAAGTCGAGCAGCAGTACGAGGATGACGATCAGCAGGACGTCTACCATAACTAGGAGCTTCTAACGTCAAGCGTTGGCCTGTGGACTAGAGAGTCCTTGTATCTTACGCTTCCTCTATGAACTTGTGTTTGTTCGTTGATCATTAGATCAACTATTCGTGTAATATGGATCATGTGATTCCAAGTTGTAAGACATTTATGGGTGGTAATGAATGATGACTGTGATACTTAACTATTATGCCTCGCAACAACAATTTCCTGGGATTGCGATGTATGACATAACAGGCATCCGGACTTAAAAATCCGGGTGTTGACAAGTTGGTATCAGAGCCATTGTTTGACCTTAGGAGACCCTAGTTAGAAATGGACGTTCTGAAAGATTAGTTTCAAAAATGAATGAAGTATTTCTGAAAAACTTAGTCTTTGTCTTCTCTTTGAGTTCCTTAAAAATAAGAAGTCATGCTCTTCCTTAGAAATATAACTAAAATTTTGCCACACTTGTTCACTTCTCTAACTTAATCCTTCACTTTCAGATGGAGCCCATGAACACGAAGTTTTACCAGCTCGGGAACGAGGGAAGCTTGGTCTTTGAGCACGACCTCAACGCCCTTTCCGATCACCTTGGTCGCCCGCACCCGGAGTTCCATGGAGTGCAGGTCAATGACCAGCCAGGAGGCGAGTTGCAGTGGATCATCACCGCTGACTTGAGGGGCAAGATGGAGACTCCCACTTCTGAGAGGATCCTCTTCTCCTTCAGGGAGAGCAACTGGCTGGACGGACTCGCCCGCGCACTTCAGGAGGCACTCACACGCTTGTGCGGGATGAGCGGGGAGGCACTCAGGAGCCCTCGCTTTTCTCACCTCGCGAGGCGTAACTCTGCTGGAGAGCCCATGGACATGTCGCCCCACCCGGAGCTGAAGCACCATGTGGAGCACCTGGACTTCATCCTGTACCACACTCAGCAGGACCTCGACCACGCGCTTGAGTACGCCAACCAGACTCACGCCCACATCATCGAGCAAGGTGAAGCTATCAAGCTCCTCAACAACGACCGCAAGACTCTCCGCCAGCAGCGGGCAAAGAAGGATGCCACCATCACCCGCCTCCGCGCAAAGATAGCTGCGCTTGAGGCCACTGTCAAGGACCAGGAGGAACAGATGAAGAAGATGGAGGAAGATGGAGATGACATTCAGGGAGGAAGTGCCTTCCTAAGTGACGACGACGACTTCGAGGAGGATGAGAACACCGAGGAGGAAGACTACGAGTTCCTCGACGCTGGAGAAGATGACCATGTCGCCATAGATGTGGATGAGGATGAGGAGTAGTTCACTGGTGCACTATCGTAGGTGTGAGTTGTATCCCGCCCCATGTATCGTAGCTTGGAGAAGAAGAGTTCTTAAAACCCTTAGTGTGTTAGCTTGTAATGTGTGTTTTTTGTCATGAATGAATGTATGTTTGTGTTATCATGAAAAGACTTCAAGTTTTAAACTTTTTGAACTTAAAACACAAAACAAGCCATAGAGAATTTCCCTCTTATCTCATGATCTATCTCAATGCTCAGATGGCCCCTCCGGTTCGCAACGCGACTCAAGAAGCAATGATGCAGATGTTGCAAACTATGCTGGAAGGTAGAGAAGCCGAAAGAGCTGAAAGACAAGCCAACCTTGCAGCACTTCAACAGCTTGCCAACAACAATCAAGGCCATCATGATCATCCAGGATCCAAGCTCAAGAACTTCCAGAATACCAACCCGCCAGTTTTCAGCAAGAATGAGGAACCACTTGATGCAGATGATTGGCTCCAAACTATGGAGAACAATCTAGAAGTAGCTGGAGTTGAAGAGAATGAGAAAGTGCTGTTTGCCACGCACTACTTAGCAGGACCAGCAAGAGCTTGGTGGACAAGCACCCGTGCCATGAACGCGGGACAGTTTATGATTTGGACTGATTTCAAGCTCAAGTTCAGCAAGTACCATGTGCCCCCGGGTTTGATAAAGAAGATGAGGGATGAATTCCGTGAGCTGAAGCAAGGCCGGATGTCCGTGGTGGAATACCATGACAAGTTTCTCACACTGTCAAGGTACGCGCCGGATGAGACCGACACTACTGAGAAGAGGAAGGAAAGGTTCCTGAACGGACTGCACGATGAGATGCAGACTGTGTTGATCAACATCCCCTTCGCCGACCTCGAAGCCCTTGTTGACTCCGCCATTCAAATGGAGGGCAAATTGTACCAAGCCAGCGAGAACCGCAAGCGCTGCATGATGAATCAAAGTGGATCCAGCCACCCCCAGAAGTATCGCCCTAGCTCAAGCGGAGGTTTCACTCCGAGGAACAACAAGCCACCGATGCAGAACTCGCGCCCCGGTTATCAGAACCGGAGTGGAGGAAACTCGAGGCCAGGAGGCCACTACAACAACAACAGCAACTACAACAACAACAACAACTACAACCGCGCTTTGCCGTGAGCCCCCAACAACAACAACAGCAACAACAACACCAACACCGCACCAAGGACCGGGAGCAATGCAATCCCTGTTGCGAACAAGCAGGACAAGACCACCATCACTTGCTATGAGTGTGGTGTAGTGGGGCATTACTCCAATGAGTGTCCCAAGAGGCTCGCCAAGCTCGCAGGCGACCCCGCACCACCAGCTCAGCAGCAACGCCGTGTCTCCACCGGCAAGAAGTTCGCCCCCAACAACCCAAACAACCGCGGGGGTCGCCTCTACCACATGAACGCCGAGGAAGCACAGGAAGCACCTGACGTGGTGCTGGGTATGTTCTCTGTTAACTCAATACCAGCCAGAGTGTTGTTTGATTCTGGAGCATCGCATTCGTTCGTTACAGAGGAGTTTGTGTGCACTAGTAAGATTCAACCAATCAGCTTGAAACATGTCATGATAGTTCAAATACCTGGATCAACAACTAAAGCTAGAAAATTTTGCAAAGATGTACCCATCAGAATTCATGAAATAGACTTTTATGCAAACTTGATTGTTGTGGGAACAAAAGGATTGGAAGTAGTCCTGGGTATGGATTGGATGGTGAAACATCCTGGATTGATAGACTGCGCCAAGAAGGCCATCACCATGACTAGTAGCACCGGAATAATAATAGAACACATGTCTGAAAAGCTACCCAGAAATTTCACCTGCAACCAAAGTGTAGCTAAGCCAACTCTGGATCAAATCAGGGTCGTTTGTCGATACCCTGATGTGTTTCCGGATGATCTACCTGGTATGCCCCCGGATCGGGATATCGAGTTTATCATCGAGTTAATCCCTGGAACAGGACCTATAGCCCAGAAAGCCTATAGCATGAACCCCGCAGAGTTAGTGGAACTGAAGAAGCAACTGGATGATATGCTATACAAAGGTCTGATTCGACCAAGTGCGTCGCCTTGGAGATCACCAGTTTTGTTTGTGGATAAAAAGGACGGTGCCACTCGTTTGGTTACGGATTATCGTAAGCTTAACGATGTCACCATCAAGAACAAATATCCCTTGCCGAAGATAGAAGACCTGTTTGACCAGCTAACCGGTGCCCAAGTATTCTCGAAGATTGATCTGAGGACAGGCTACCATCAACTGAAGATCCGAGCAACAGATATTCCCAAGACTGCCTTTACCACCAGATATGGACTGTATGAGTACAATGTCATGTCCTTCGGACTGACCAATGCCCCCGCTTATTTCATGAATCTCATGAATAAGATCTTTATGGAATTCCTGGATAAGTTTGTCGTTGTCTTCATCGACGACATCCTTATCTACTCCAAATCAGAAGAAGAACATGAGCAACATTTGGAAGTGGTCCTAGAAACCCTGAGGCAGCACAAGTTGTACGCCAAGTTTAGCAAATGTGAGTTTTGGTTGAAAGAAGTAGGATTCCTAGGACACATCTTGTCTGCAGGAGGAATTGCTGTAGATCCCGCTAAAATCAAAACCGTTGAGGAATGCAAAGCCCCAACCACCCAGACTGAAGTCCGAGCCTTTCTAGGATTAGCGGGATATTACCGTCGATTCGTCGAAGGATTTTCAAGCATCGCAAGACCAATGACTCAACTGCTGAAGAAGGACAGGAAGTTTGACTGGAATGACAAATGTGAAGAAAGCTTTTAGCTACTCAAGCTCAAATTAACCACAGCCCCAATATTGATCATGCCCGATGTCACCAAGCCATTTGATGTCTATTGCGATGCATCCAAGACTGGTCTTGGATGTGTATTGATGCAAGGAGGCAAGGTGATATCTTACCTGTCAAGGCAACTAAAGCAACATGAACAGAACTATCCAACTCATGACTTGGAGTTAGCAGCCGTAGTGTTAGCCCTGAAGGTTTGGCGTCATTACCTCATGGGTAATCGATGCGAGATATATTCAGATCACAAGAGCCTGAAGTACATTTTCACCCAGAAGGAGCTAAACATGAGACAGCGCAGATGGATTGAATTAATCAAAGATTACGACATGGAAATCCACTACCACTCCGGCAAGGCCAATGTGGTAGCGGATGCTTTGAGCAGACTGCCGTGTCAGTTGAACTCCATGATCGCAATAGAGCAACCAAGCGTGTATCAAGAGTTTGAACAGTTCAGACTAGAGCTAGTGAGCGAAGGATTCCTAGCCAGCATTGAGCTCCAGCCCACCTTGATGAGCCAGATAAAGGAAGCCCAGAAGGGAAATGCCAGCATTGACGGAATCAAGAACCAGATAGCCGCCGGAAAGGCACCAGGATTCACCGTAGATAAAGAAGGAGTTCTTTGGTACAACGAACGCCTGTGTGTACCGTCAGATTCAGAGTTGAAGCAAGTCATTCTGAAGGAAGCTCATGATACACTGTATTCCATCCATCCCGGAGGAACCAAGATGTACCAAGACCTGAAGGAACAATTCTGGTGGCACGGAATGAAGCGAGAGATAGGAAGCTACATCGCCAAGTGTGATATCTGTCAACGAGTCAAGGCAGAACATCAACGCCCCGCAGGACTGTTGCAACCCTTACAGATTCCTGAGTGGAAATGGGATTCTGTCGGTATGGACTTTATCACAGGATTGCCCAAATCTAGCCGAGGGAATGACTCCATTTGGGTAGTCATCGATAGGTTGACCAAAGTTGCACATTTCATCCCCGTCAAGACCACATACCAAGGCCCAAAGCTCGCAGAGTTATACATATCCAGAATAGTCAGCCTGCACGGAACACCGAAGTCAATTGTGTCAGATAGAGGATCTCAATTCACCTCAAGATTCTAGCAGAAGGTGCATGAAGGACTAGGAACCCGCCTGAATTTCAGCACAGCTTATCACCCACAGACTGACGGACAGACCGAGAGAGTCAACCAGATACTGGAAGATATGTTGAGAGCCTGTGTGCTAGAATACAGATCCAAATGGGAAGACTGCCTACCTTACGCAGAATTCTCCTACAACAATAGCTATCAAGCCAGCTTACAGATGGCCCCCTTTGAAGCCCTGCACGGAAGGAAATGCCGTACCCCTCTGAACTGGTCGGAAGTCGGAGTTAGTCAAGTCTTCGGCCCCGATGTTCTCCGCAAAGCCGAAGAGAAGGTGCACAAGATCCGCGAGTACCTCAAGACCGCCCAGTCAAGATAGAAGAGCTACGCCGACAAGAGACGCCGGGAGATGACCTTCGAGATCTGAGATTTTGTGTATCTCAAAGTCTCACCCCTCAAAGGAATGCAGAGATTCCAACTCAAAGGAAAGCTCGCCCCCAGATATGTCGGACCATTCAAAATTCTGAGTCGCCGAGGAGAAGTTTCATATCAGCTGGAACTACCAGAAGAAATGTCCGCCGTGCACAATGTGTTTCACATCTCACTGATTCGGAAGTGCCTAGAAGTGCCGGAGAAGACCGAAGTGTTCAGGAACATGGACCACAGAGCCATTGATATCAACAAGGATCTAACCTACCGCGAAGTGCCTATTCGCATCCTTGAAGAAGCATTCAGGACCACCCGCACCAGAAGTATCAAGTTCCTGAAGATACAATGGAGTAATCACACCGAAGAAGAAGCAACTTGGGAACGCGAGGAAGACATGAAGAAGGAATACCCAGATCTCTTTAGTACCTAGTTTTCTCTAGATCTCGGGACGAGATCTTTTGTAAGGGGGAAGGGTTTGTAACATCCCAAGTTTCAATAAAAGGAACAAGAGAGAGAATTCAAGAATCCAAAAATCAGAGACAACAAAAACTTTTTCTCATCATATAGGACTATGCATATAGCTCACCTTGTTAATTTAATTTAGTGTGCATTTGCCATGATGCTTGCTTATGTGTTTACCCTCACTCTAAAACCCTAGCAATGATCACTTGATCATCCAAAGTCAAATAAAAATAAAATAGAAAAGAAATTCTAAAAATCAATTTCACACCCACATATGGCCTATGCCATTTTTGCAAATCTTTAATCTAGACCAATTTGGTTTGCACCATTGGTTGTAAATGGATACTAAACACTTATTAACACTTTTGGAAACATTAAAACTCAATTCAAATCAAATTTGAATCAAATTGGAGCTCACATGTGATTATGGTCACTTGTGCAAATTTCAGCATGATACCCACTTTGAGCCCCTGGTTTTCAATTTTCTCTTTCTACACTTGGCCAAATCTTTGTACCTCTTCCAAGATCTCATCAAGGACTACAACTTTGCCCAAGGAACCCACCTCCAAATCTGTCTCAAATTCAAATGACAAGCAAGTAAATTGGGGACTATGAAACAAATACAAGATCATATGCAATTTGAGATTTTGCAAACCAACTCCAAATTGAACCAAACCACCACCATTCTACTCCTTTTAATATATGATTACAACCCAAATTTGGAGAAGACTTGGTCCAACCCTGCCCTCTCTGCACCTCTGGACCTTCCTTTCACCTCAATGCATCCCCTCCACCACTTGCCAAGCACTGGAGCAAGCCCACTTGACCCAACCTTGCCATGCCGTGGCATGGCATGCCACCACCATGCCACTCTCACCTCTGGCCATCTCTGGACCGAACCACCATGTCAGCTCGCTTCCTCTCACCTCCCTGGACACGCTCGTGCAACCCCTTGACCAAGACTGAGCTCGCACGCGTCAGCACACGCACGCCCAGTGGCGCCCAGGACATGCCCATGCCGCGCTAGAGCGCGCATGGTGTCCGCGTTGGACGCGCCAGAGCGCCAGCTGCCTGGAGCCACAGCGCCACCTCGACCTCTCCTCTCAGCGCCAGTCGACGCACGACGAGTCACTGGACCGCCTGGACACACTCACCTGCCCGCGGGAACGCCAGACGCGACGACCACGACGACGACCGTCCGCCATGGCCTGAGCACTCCCATCAAGCGCACCGTCACCACAGAGCCTCGCCAGAGCCACGATCACGCACGTCAGTTTCGCCAGCGCACCAGCAACGCAACGCGCCCATGCCTTGCCCCTTCGCCGCCCTGGAACGACGACGCCGTCGACGACCCTAGCTCCGCCCTTCGGCCACCTCTCGCCGCTATAAAAGGAGGACCCCTCCCACTGATCTGAGCACACCATTCTCTCCCTCTCATCCTCACAGCACTCCTCGCCACCTCAATTTCACCGATTAGCCGCCGGAGACCTCCAATCGCAAGCTCGCCGCCGCCGCCAGTACACGGAGTAAGCCGGAGCAAGAGGCCACCCCAGGACACGCCGCTGCTACCAGGGAGATCCTCGTCCTCGACAACGACGCGGCGCACCACTCCGACGCTCGCCGGAGCTCCGACGACCGCTCCGACCCCCTACCGCCGCCGCCAGTGAGTCCCCTTCTCGCCGTCGATGACGACGCTGCCCGACCGTGCGATCCTCTTCTAATCGCACGGCTCCCATCCAGCGTACCGTTTCGGCGTGTGAATCACGCTGACGCGTGGATCCCACGCTGTCAGCTGGCCCGCTGTGTTGCTGGGCCGGCCCAACTCCCTTCCTCTCTGCCTAGCCCGTTAAGATCTCCCGCCAGCCCACGGTTTGAATTCAAATTTGAAAAATAGAGAAATACCCCAATCTGATGCAAACTTTGGAATTTAATAGGGACAATTCTACTAGGCCAAATTTTACAAATTTTATATATTTGGAAACCTTAGGAAATTATCTACACAATGCCACTGGTTAGAACCCTAGATCTGTTGTAGAATTAAAGTGACAAAATAAGCAAGGCAGGGACTTTTCTGCATTAGAATAATTCTTAAAAATCAACCATAAATGCTTTTCATTTAATTCCAACTCCTATAATTCACTTTCCACTTATACTAATGGTTTATCCAAAAATATGCCATGCTTACTGAAGGAGATATGCCCTAGAGGCAATAATAAAGTGGTTATTATTTATATCTTTATGTTTATGATAAATGTTTATATATCATGCTATAATTGTATTAACCGAAACATTAGTACATGTGTGATATGTAGACAACAAGAAGTCCCTAGTATGCCTCTTAAACTAGCTTGTTGATTAATGGATGATTAGTTTCATAATCATGAACATTGGATGTTATTAATAACAAGGTTATATCATTATATGAATGATGTAATGGACACACCCAATTAAGCGTAGCATAAGATCTCGTCATTAAGTTATTTGCTATAAGCTTTCGATACATAGTTACCTAGTCCTTATGACCATGAGATCATGTAAATCACTTATACCGGAAAGGTACTTTGATTACATCAAACACCACTGCGTAAATGGGTGGCTATAAAGGTGGGATTAAGTATCCGGAAAGTATGAGTTGAGGCATATGGATCAACAGTGGGATTTGTCCATCCTGATGACGGATAGATATACTCTGGGCCCTCTCGGTGGAATGTCGTCTAATGTCTTGCAAGCATATGAATGAGTTCATAAGAGACCACATACCACGGTACGAGTAAAGAGTACTTGTCAGGAGACGAGGTTGAACAAGGTATAGAGTGATACCGAAGATCAAACCTCGGACAAGTAAAATATCGCGTGACAAAGAGAATTGGTATTGTATGTGAATGGTTCATTCGATCACTAAAAGTCATCGTTGAATATGTGGGAGCCATTATGGATCTCCAGATCCCGCTATTGGTTATTGGTCGGAGTGAGTACTCAACCATGTCCGCATAGTTCACGAACCGTAGGGTGACACACTTAAAGTTGGATGTTGAAATGGTAGAACTTGAATATGGAATGGAGTTCGAATATTTGTTCTGAGTCCCGGATGAGATCCCGGACATCACGAGGAGTTCCGGAATGGTCCGGAGAATAAGATTCATATATAGGATGTCATTTTATGTGAATTAAAATGTCGCGGAAGGTTCTATGGAAGGTTCTAGAAGGTTCTAGAAAAGTCCGGAAGAAACCACCAAGGAAGGTGGAGTCCACATGGGACTCCACCTCCATGGCCGGCCAACCCTAGTGGGGGAGGAGTCCCAAGTGGACTCCCCATGAGGGGGCCGGCCACCCCCACATATGGGAGGTGGAACTCCCACCTCAAGTGGGAGTCCTAGCTTGGCTAGGTTTCCTCCATATGGAAGGTTTTTGGTTCGGGTCTTATTCGAAGACTTGGATACCAACACTTGGGGTTCCACCTATATAATGAGGGGCATAGGGAGGGGGCCGGCCACACCAAAGCCACAAGTTGGCCGCACCCCTTGAGGCCGGCCACCCCCTCCCAAACCCTAGCCGCCCCCTCTCCTCCATATCTTCCGCGTAGCTTTAGCGAAGCTCCGCCGGTTCTCCACCGCCACCGACACCACGCCGTCGTGTCGTCGGATTCACGAGGAGCGACGCCTTCCGCTGCCCGCGGGAACGGGCGGTGGACGTCGTCTTCATCAACAACCGAACGTGTGACCGAGAACGGAGGTGCTGCCCGTTCGTGGCGCCTAACCGATCGTGATCAAGATCTTCTACGCTCTTGCAAGCGGCAAGTGAACGTCTACCGCAGCAACAAGAGCCTCCTCTTGTAGGCTTTGGAATCTCTTCAAGGGTGAGACTCGATACCCCCTCGTTGCTACCGTCTTCTAGATTGCATCTTGGCTTGGATTGCGTGTTCGCGGTAGGAAAATTTTTGTTTTCTATGCAACGTTATCCTACAAGGGTATCGTGAGCCGTGTCTATGCATAGATGGTTGCACGAGTAGAACACAATGGTTTTGTGGGCGTTGATGCTCTTGTTATCTTTAGTTTGAGTACTTTGCATCTTTGTGGCATAGTGGGATGAAGCGGCTCGGACTAACTTTACATGACCGCGTTCATGAGACTTGTTCCTCGTTCGACATGCAACTTGTATTGCATAAGAGGCTTTGCGGGTGTCTGTCTCTCCTACTATAGTGAAGATTCAATTTACTCTTCTATTGAAAACATTAGTATCAACGTTGTGGTTCATGTTCGTAGGTAGATTAGATCTATCTCGAAACCCTAAACCACGTAAAATATGCAAACCAAATTAGAGACGTCTAACTTGTTTTTGCAGGGTTTGGTGATGTGATATGGCCATAATGTGATGATGAATATGTATGAGATGATCATTATTGTATTGTGGCAACTGGCAGGAGCCTTATGGTTGTCTTTAAATTTCATGTTGAGTAGTATTTCAAAGTAGTTGTAATAGTTGCTACATGGAGGACAATCATGAAGATGGCGCCATTGACCTTGACGCTACGCCGACGATGATGGAGATCATGCCCGAAGATGATGGAGATCATGTCCGTGCTTTGGAGATGAAGATCAAAGGCGCAAAGACAAAAGGGCCATATCATATCACATATGAACTGCATGTGATGTTAATCCTTTTATGCATCTTATTTTGCTTAGATCGCGACGGTAGCATTATAAGATGATCCCTCACTAAAATCTCAAGATAATAAAGTGTTCATCCTTAGTAGCACCATTGCCAAGACTTGTCGTTTCGAAGCATCTCGTGATGATCGGGTGTGATAGAATCAACAAGTGCATACAACGGGTGCAAGATAGTTTTGCACATGCGGATACTAAGGTGGCCTTGACGAGCCTAGCATGTACAGACATGGTCTCGGAACACGTGATACCGAAAGGTAGAGCATGAATCATATGGTTGATATGATGAACACTTTGAGTGTTCGCCATTGAAATCACACCTTGTCTCGTGATGATCGGACATAGGTACGGTGGATTTGGTTCGTGTGATCACTAAGACAATGCGAGGGATATTGTTTTGAGTGGGAGTTCACCTAGATTTTTAATTATGTTGAATTAAAATTTGAACTCAATTTGTCATAAACTTAGTCTAAACTTTTGCAAATATATGTTGTAGAGATGGCGTCCCCAATCAATTTTAATCGGTTCCTAGAGAAAGAGAAACTTAAGAGCAACGGTAGCAACTTCACCGACTGGTTCCGTCATGTGAGGATCTTCCTCTCTGGCGGAAATCTGCAATATGTGCTTGATGCACCGCTAGGTGACCCTCCTGCAGAAACTGAAACCGATGAAGTAAAAGCTGTTTACGAGACTCGGAAAATTCGGTACTCTCAAGTTCAGTGTGCCATCCTGTGCAGTCTGGAATCCGATCTTCAAAAACGTTTTGAGCACCACGATCCTCATGAGTTGATGAAAGAGCTGAAAGCTATTTTTGAGACTCATGCGGCCGTGGAATGCTATGAAGCATCGAAACAATTCTTCAGCTGCATGATGGAAGAAGGCAGCTCCGTTAGTGAGCACATGCTCACCATGACCGGACATGCGAAGAAACTCAGTGACTTGGGAATAGTGATTCCTAACAGACTGGGGATTAATCGTGTCCTTCAATCACTGCCACCAAGTTACAAGAACTTTGTGATGAACTACAATATGCAGAACATGAACAAGGAGTTACCTGAACTCTTTGGCATGCTAAAAGCTGCTGAGATTGAGATCAAGAAAGAGCACCAAGTGTTGATGGTCAACAAGACCACCAGTTTCAAGAAACAGGGCAAGTCTAAGGGTAAATTCAAGAAGGGTGGCAAGAAAGCCGCCACGCCTCCTATGAAACCTAAGAACGGCCCTAAGCCTGATGCTGAGTGCTATTACTGCAAGGAGAAGGGACACTGGAAGCGTAATTGCTCCAAGTATCTCGCTGATCTGAAGAGCGGCCTTGTCAAGAAAAAGAAAGAAGGTATATCTGATATACATGTTATAGATGTTTATCTCACTGGTTCTCGTTCTAGTACCTGGGTATTTGATACTGGTTCGGTTGCTCATATCTGTAACTCGAAACAGGAACTAAAGAATAAACGAAGACTACTGAAAGATGAAGTGACGATGCGCGTTGGAAATGGATCCAAAGTCGATGTGATCGCTGTCGGCACACTTCCTCTACATCTACCTTTGGGATTAGTTTTAAGCCTAAATAATTGTTATTTTGTACCCGCGTTGAGCATGAACATTATATCTGGATCTTGTTTAATGCAAGACGGTTATTCATTCAAGTCTGAGAATAATGGTTGTTCTATTTTTATGAATAATGTCTTTTATGGTCGACCACCACAAAAGAATGGCTTATTTCTGTTAGATCTCGATAGTAGTGATACGCATATACATAACATTGATGCTAAGCGAATTAAATTGAATGATAATTCTACTTATATGTGGCACTGTCATCTTGGTCATATTGGAGTGAAACGCATGAAGAAACTCCATACTGATGGATTACTTGAATCACTTGACTTTGAGTCACTTGATAGATGCGAAGCATGTCTAATGGGAAAAATGACAAAGACTCCATTTTCTGGTATGATGGAGCGAGCTACTGACTTATTGGAAATCATACATACCGATGTATGTGGACCAATGAGCGTAGCATCGCGCGGTGGTTATCGTTATGTTCTAACCTTCACAGATGATCTGAGTAGATATGGGTATATCTATTTTATGAAACATAAATCCGAAACTTTCGAGAAGTTTAAGGAATTCCAAAGTGAAGTAGAAAATCAACGTAACAAGAAGATCAAATTTCTACGATCTGATCGTGGAGGTGAATATCTGAGTTATGAGTTTGGCATGCATTTAAAGAAATGCAGAATACTTTCACAATTGACACCGCCGGGAACACCTCAACGAAACGGTGTGTCCGAACGTCGTAATCGAACTCTCTTAGATATGGTTCGTTCTATGATGTCTCTTACTGATTTGCCGTTATCATTTTGGAGTTATGCATTAGAGACAACCGCATTCACTTTAAATAGAGCACCATCAAAATCCGTAGAAACGACACCGTATGAATTATGGTTTAATAAGAAACCTAAGTCATCGTTCCTGAAAGTTTGGGGTTGCGAAGCCTATGTAAAGAAGTTACAACCGGACAAGCTAGAACCCAAAGCGGAGAAATGCGTCTTCATAGGATACCCTAAGGAAACTATAGGGTATACTTTCTATCACAAATCCGAAGGCAAAATCTTTGTTGCTAAGAACGGAACCTTTCTTGAGAAAGAATTTCTCACTAAAGAAGTGACTGGAAGAAAAGTAGAACTCGATGAGATTGATGAATCTATACTCGTTGATCAGAGTAGCGCAGTACCGGAAGTTGTACCAGTACCGCCTACACCGGCAACAGAGGAAGCTAATGATAATGATCATGAAACTTCGAACGAGGAAACTACTGAACCTCGCAGATCGACAAGGGAACGTACCACTCCTGATTGGTATGATCCTTGTCTAAATGTCATGATTGTGGATAACAATGATGAGGACCCTGCGACGTATGAAGAAGCGATGATGAGCCCAGATTCCAACAAATGGCAAGAAGCCATGAAATCCGAAATGGGATCCATGTATGATAACAAAGTATGGACTTTGGTAGACTTACCTGATAGCCGAAAGGCTGTCGAGAATAAATGGATCTTCAAGAGAAAAACAGATGCTGATGGTAATATTATAGTCTATAAAGCTCGACTTGTCGCAAAGGGTTTCCGACAAATTCAAGGAGTTGACTACGATGAGACTTTCTCACCTGTAGCGAAGCTAAAATCTGTGAGGATTTTGTTAGCAATAGCTGCATTTTTCGATTATGAGATTTGGCAGATGGATGTCAAAATGGCGTTCCTTAATGGAGACATTGAGGAAGAGTTGTATATGGTACAACCCAAAGGTTTTGTCGATCCTAAAAATGCTGACAAAGTATGCAAACTTCAGCGTTCAATCTATGGACTCGAAGCAAGCATCAAGAAGTTGGAACCGACGCTTTGTTAAGGCGATGAAAGACTTCGTGTTTATACAGTGTCTTTGAGAGTCCTGTATTTACAAGAAAGTGAGTGGGAGTTTCAGTAGCATTCCTGATATTATATGTAGATGACATATTATTGATCAGGAATGATATAGAACTATTAAGCAGTGTTAAAGGTTATTTGAATAATAGTTTTTCAATGAAAGACCTTGGTGAAGCATCGTATATATTAGGCATCAAAATTTATAGAGATAGATCAAGACGCCTAATAGGGCTATCACAGAGTACATATCTGGACAAGATTCTAAAGAAGTTTAGAATGGACGAAAGTAAGAAAGGGTTCTTACCTATGTTACTGTGCAAAGTCTTGAGTAAGACTCAAGGACCGGCTACTACAGAAGAAAGAGAAAGGATGAGTAAAATCCCCTATGCCTCGGCAAGAGGGATCTATCATGTATGCCATGCTATGTACTAGATCGGATATAGCACATGCCGTTAGTTTGACTAGCAGATATCAAAGTGATCCAGAATGGAACACTGGACAGCGGTCAAGAATATCCTGAAGTACTTGAAAAGAACTAAGGATATGTTTCTTTGTTATGGAGGTGACCAAGAGCTCGTTGTAAGTGGTTACACCGATGCAAGTTGGAACATTGATCCTGATGACTCTAAGTCACAATCTGGGTACGTGTTTATATTGAATGGTGCTGCAGTAAGCTGGGCAAGCTCGAAGCAGTGCACGGTGGCGAAGTCTTCAACAGAATCAGAGTACATAGCGGCTTCAGAGGCTTCATAGAAGCGGTATGGATGAAGAGGTTCATTGTAGAGCTCGGTGTGGTTCCTAGTGCATTGGACCCATTAATCATTTACTGTGATAACATGGGTGCCATCGCCAATGCACAAGAGCCAAGGTCACACAAGAGGCTGAAGCATATCAAGCTGCGTTACCACTCGATTCGCGAATACATCGAAGATGGAGAAGTAAAGATTTGCAAAGTACACACTGATCTGAATGTAGCAGATCCGTTGACTAAAGCTCTCCCTAGGGCAAAGCATGACCAACACCAGAATGCCATGGGTGTTAGGTATATTACAATGTAATCTAGATTATTGACTCTAGTGCAAGTGGGAGACTGAAGGAGATATGCCCTAGAGGCAATAATAAAGTGGTTATTATTTATATCTTTATGTTTATGATAAATGTTTATATATCATGCTATAATTGTATTAACCGAAACATTAGTACATGTGTGATATGTAGACAACAAGAAGTCCCTAGTATGCCTCTTAAACTAGCTTGTTGATTAATGGATGATTAGTTTCATAATCATGAACATTGGATGTTATTAATAACAAGGTTATATCATTATATGAATGATGTAATGGACACACCCAATTAAGCGTAGCATAAGATCTCGTCATTAAGTTATTTGCTATAAGCTTTCGATACATAGTTACCTAGTCCTTATGACCATGAGATCATGTAAATCACTTATACCGGAAAGGTACTTTGATTACATCAAACACCACTGCGTAAATGGGTGGCTATAAAGGTGGGATTAAGTATCCGGAAAGTATGAGTTGAGGCATATGGATCAACAGTGGGATTTGTCCATCCTGATGACGGATAGATATACTCTGGGCCCTCTCAGTGGAATGTCGTCTAATGTCTTGCAAGCATATGAATGAGTTCATAAGAGACCACATACCACGGTACGAGTAAAGAGTACTTGTCAGGAGACGAGGTTGAACAAGGTATAGAGTGATACCGAAGATCAAACCTCGGACAAGTAAAATATCGCGTGACAAAGAGAATTGGTATTGTATGTGAATGGTTCATTCGATCACTAAAATTCATCGTTGAATATGTGGGAGCCATTATGGATCTCCAGATCCCGCTATTGGTTATTGGTCGGAGTGAGTACTCAACCATGTCCGCATAGTTCACGAACCGTAGGGTGACACACTTAAAGTTGGATGTTGAAATGGTAGAACTTGAATATGGAATGGAGTTCGAATATTTGTTCGGAGTCCCGGATGAGATCCCGGACATCACGAGGAGTTCCGGAATGGTCCGGAGAATAAGATTCATATATAGGATGTCATTTTATGTGAATTAAAATGTCGCGGAAGGTTCTATGGAAGGTTCTAGAAGGTTCTAGAAAAGTCCGGAAGAAACCACCAAGGAAGGTGGAGTCCATGGCCGGCCAACCCTAGTGGGGGAGGAGTCCCAAGTGGACTCCCCCTTAGGGGGCCGGCCACCCCCCCATATGGGAGGTGGAACTCCCACCTCAAGTGGGAGTCCTAGCTTGGCTAGGTTTCCCCTCCATATGGAAGGTTTTTGGTTCGGGTCTTATTCGAAGACTTGGATACCAACTGATGAGGTCTAAGACCCCGTGTGTGGCCCGATCTCGCGGATTGACTTCGAAACCAAGAGGGGAGATGGGAAAACGCGAGGAACACGAAGAACACGATGAACACGAGGAACTCCGAGACTCACGCACGCACACCAACCCGATACACCCGATACTTACCCCCGTGTCTCGATGGACCACGCCAATAGAATCACCCGGAAGAGGCACGCGGCAGAATTCCCGGTGAGAGATTGGTGTTGGAGAAAAGGGGATTGGTGAGGGAGAGAGAGTAGCTTGTACTAGAATCTCACTCAACAATATCCAAATCAACAATGGCCTTGATTACAGAGGGATGATACCCAAGGGAGACTAAGCTCAAAGGTAGGTTTGAGTTCAAAACAAGTCTAAAGAGCTAAAGGGGCGTCTGGGGTGCTTATATAGTCTTACAAGGCGTCACGGGCCGAAAGGGTACGAAGGAAACAAGTTCGGGCCGATTGGGCGACTTAAGTTGTGCAGGCCGGTCAGGGAGCCGGTCAGACCGGGCCTGGGACCGGGCAGGCCGGTCCAGACCGGGCCTGGGACCGGGCGGCAACCGGACGAGGTTCCGGGGCCACGGGATGTTGCCCGGATGGCACGAGCACCAATCCCGGTTTGGACCGGGCGGCCCGGTCAGGGGGCCGGTCGGACCGGGCTATGGACCGGGTGATCCGGTCAGGAGCCCGGTCAGACCGGGTTCTGGACCGGCCGTCCATCTTCTCTTCCTTGCGCTCTTCGGGCGACTTCCGGTCCAGCTCCATGTCCATCTTCACGTCCATCTTCATGTCCAGCTGCTCCTCTCCTCCCTTTGACCATGGTGTGTCCTCCTCTTGGTGACCTTGATGCTCCTTGTACCTAATGACACATAACACGTCGGCATGAGGTAGCAATCCATCCAAAGGGGTACCAAGATCAAGGGTGGTGAGGAGCGAGTTCACCTCATCATGAAGAGCTTTGACTCGGGCTCGTGTCATCGGTCCACTTGGGGAACTTGTTGGTCTTGGTGTAGCGACGTCGGTGACCGGGGCTACATCATCTCCCCCCCCTTGGGAAAGAGTCGTCCTCGACTCTTGCACCTCCTCATCTCCATGATAGGGTGACAAGTCCGAGACGTTGAACGTGTTGCTCACCAAGTACTTGGATGTTGGTATGTCGATGACATAAGCGTTGTTGTTGATGCGTTTGAGGACCTTGAAGGGGCCATCTCCTCTTGGCTTGAGCTTGGAGTTGCGCTCATGAGGAAACCGTTCCTTCCGGAGGTGGATCCAAACGAGGTCTCCTTCTTCGAATATTCTTTCCTTCTTCTTGGCGTTGAGGCGGTTGGCTTGACGAAGAACATGTTCTTGTATGGTTGCCCTTGTCTCTTCATGTAGTTTCTTGACGGCGGTGGTGCGCTTGTCGAAGTCCATGTTGATGCGCTCGTGGAGGGGAAGCGGAAGTATGTCGAGTGCCGTGTAAGGTTCGAAGCCATAGACGACCATGAAGGGGCTCCTTGACGTAGTCTTGTGCTTGGCGCGATTGTAGGCGAACTCGGCGTGAGGAAGGAACTCCTCCCATGACTTCAAGTTCTTCTTCACGAGGATCCGTAGGAGGGTGGAGAGGCTTCGATTGACCACTTCCGTTTGGCCATCCGTTTGCGGGTGCGATGATGATGAGAACAAGAGCTTGACTCCAAACTTCGCCATGAGTGACTTCCAAAGATAACTCATGAACTTGACGTCTCGATCCGACACAATGCTTTGCGGTACTCCATGTAGGCGGACAATTTCCCTGAAAAACAATGAAGCAATGTGTGAAGCATCGTCGCTCTTATGGCAAGGTATGAAATGAGCCATCTTAGAGAATCTATCCACTACAACAAATATGGAATCATGACCATGTTTAGTGCGAGGCAAGCCTAGAACGAAATCCATGCTAATATCGGTCCATGGTGCATAAGGAATAGGCAATGGCATGTAAAGACCATAAGCGTTGGAGGTAGACTTAGCTTGTAAGCATGTTGTGCACCGACGGCAAAGGCGCTCCACATCTCGCTTCATCTTTGGCCAATAGTAGTGGGTTGAGAGCATGGCATATGTGATGAGGGTTAGTTTCCCGATCTTTCACGATGCACCTTGATGATCCATAGGACCGATAAATCTTGAACTCCCTTGACAGATTCAAGGATACTCAAGCGCATATGATTACTCTTGACAACTCAAGAACTCACACATCTTTATTAGATAACTAGACGAACGTCCGAAACGCCGTCATAGGGCCAACCCCGCAGGGATGGTGATACTGGAACCAAAGGTTCTACATGATCTGAATCAAAACTAGACTGCCGAAACCCTAACCGTGCCATCTCCTTATATGAGAGGGAGAGGTGGCCGGTCGGCCCCCTTATTGGGCCTAACCTAGTTCGACTTGGACAGGCCCAAGTCAAACAGACTCTATTAAAACCCTAGATGGCCCACCACATGACCTGGCTACATTATTATTTCCTAATAACAAGACTATAATAAAATACTGGTACAACCTTAGACCTAATTATCATATCAATGGCTGTCCTAGTGTACCAAGTCTGGATATCCATATCATCTCTCCCCTTCTTCAAGAAGCGTTGTCCCCAACGCGTGAGGGTCTGCTAGAAAAAGGGGTAGCGCCAGATAAGAATATCGCCGTACTTCATCCTCAAGTCTCGCCAGTCTTCCACACCTCATCCTCCCTCTCGACTAGCTTAACTTGTCCTTGGCGCCATTTGGTCTCGGACGCCATCAACGTGATTGAGACACAGGCATTCTCCAAAAACAAACTGAAAGTGCACCATGCATATCACCCAAAACACACAGAACAAACTCCTGCACACCATGGATCCAAATAAGCTGAAAACACCCGAGTATGCAATCTTCTAAAACCAGTGTCTCCTTTTTTTTTTCGCTGGCACGTACACCACACGGAAATTGATCTCAATCCGTCCAAGTATTTTTCTTTTTCGTTGCTGACCAAAACCGAATCGAACCAGCCCTTTGTTATCTTTCCTTCCGTGCCTTTCCTTGTGTACGTACACTTGCCTTTTTTTTCGAAAATATCTCACCAAACCAAAACTCACCGAAGCCAGTCTTGCTTTGGTAGTTGTCCGATCCTGATCTGATTCTTTCCTTTTCTATTTCCGATCACAAATCTCCTTCCTTTTCAATTTATTTCTTTCCGCTTTAACACGTATCAATCCGATCCGCTCCAAGAGTACACGAGCAATACGATCTGGTAGACGCACCTCTCGTAGCAATCTGATTGCAGACACGATTCCTGACTTGCTTCAGGCGTAAACTCCACGATCGACAGGAATTAAAAGATGTGATGTTCCTGCTCACCCACGTGCAAGGATTATAGCGCCTGGATGTGCGTGAGCTCTTGCTACAGCCAACCAACGTACTAGTTGTTGCAGGATCTGATCGTTGCTTGCTGTTTGGAAAAGAACGAAATAGAAACGCCTGAACCGATCGACAGGAACACGTCCCGACTACGTACGGCTTCTCCTGCTGCTTCGCGAACACGATCTGGATGCTCGGATCTGGGAGCCCTGCACGTCTCGCAAACTTGACTCTGCCACCCACTTCTTTCTCCTTGATCTTCACCAACAGCATGGCGGCGACGTACCCAATGGTAGCCACAGCAATCGAGCAGAAACAACTGAACAACAAACCAATCTGCACCGTGATCAACCTAGCAATCTGATACCACATGATGAGGGTTAGTTTCCCGATCTTTCACGATGCACCTTGATGATCCATAGGACCGATAAATCTTGAACTCCCTTGACAGATTCAAGGATACTCAAGCGCATATGATTACTCTTGACAACTCAAGAACTCACACATCTTTATTAGATAACTAGACGAACGTCCGAAACGCCGTCATAGGGCCAACCCCGCAGGGATGGTGATACTGGAACCAAAGGTTCTACATGATCTGAATCAAAACTAGACTGCCGAAACCCTAACCGTGCCATCTCCTTATATGAGAGGGAGAGGTGGCCGGTCGGCCCCCTTATTGGGCCTAACCTAGTTCGACTTGGACAGGCCCAAGTCAAACAGACTCTATTAAAACCCTAGATGGCCCACCACATGACCTGGCTACATTATTATTTCCTAATAACAAGACTATAATAAAATACTGGTACAACCTTAGACCTAATTATCATATCAATGGCTGTCCTAGTGTACCAAGTCTGGATATCCATATCAATATGTCTTGTCACGTCCAAAGTGACCCATAAGACCTCCTCCATGAGACTCTTGCAAAAGCAATTTTCGAAGCGAAGACTTGGGAATGCAAATCTTGTTAGCTTTAAACAAATAGCCATCATGCAAATAGAAATCATCCACTCCTCGCTCAACGGAGCACTTCTCAAAAATTGGAGCAAAGAAAGAATCGGAAGGATAGAGTTCTTTGATCTCTTCAAGTCCCAAAACATGAAAATCCAAACGAGTTAGCAAAAGGGTGTTTTTGCGGGAAAGAGCATCCGCCACAACATTGTCCTTGCCCTTCTTGTATTTGATCACATATGGGAAGGACTCAATGAACTCGACCCATTTTGCATGTCGTTTGTTCAAGTTATGTTGGCTTTTCAAATATTTCAAGGACTCATGGTCGGAATGAATGATAAACTATTTTGGCCAAAGATAGTGTTGCCAAACTTCAAGAACACGAACCAAAGCGTAGAGCTCCTTGTCATATATAGGATAGTTGAGGTGTGCGCCATCTAACTTCTCACTATAGTATGCCACGGGTTTGCCCTCTTGCATAAGAACACCACCAATACCAAGCCCACTTGCATCACACTCAATTTCAAAAGTTTTTGCAAAATTTGGAAGAACAAGAAGGGGAGCTTCGGTAAGGCGTTTCTTCAACTCATCAAAAGCATTTTGTTGGGCCTTGCCCCAAACAAACGGAACATTCTTTTTGGTAAGCTCATTCAAAGGGCAAGCAATGGTGCTAAAGTCTTTCACAAAGCGGCGGTAAAACCCGGCAAGTCCATGGAAGCTTCGGACTTGGCCAACATTTGTAGGGGTAGGCCAATTATGGATGGCCTCCACCTTGGAAGAATCAACTTCAATCCCATTAGCGGAAACCACGAAACCAAGAAAAACCAATTTGTTTTGAGCAAATGTGCACTTGGGGAGGTTAGCATAAAGCTTTTCATGGCGCAAGATGCACAAGACTTCTCTCACATGTTGCACATGGTCCTCGAGGTTTTTGTTATAAATAAGAATATCATCGAAGTAGACAACCACGCTCTTGCCAATGAGAGGACGCAAGATGTGATTCATGAGGCGCATGAAAGTTGATGGAGCATTGGAAAGACCGAAAGGCATAACGAGCCATTCATATAGACCGAGTTTGGTCTTGAATGCCGTTTTCCATTCATCACCAATAGCCATGCAGATTTGATGGTAACCACTACGCAAATCGACTTTAGAGAAAATCGTGGCACCACTAAGTTCATCAAGCATGTCATCTAAACGCGGAATGGGATGGCGGTAACGGACGGTAATGGCATTGATGGGGCGACAATCCATACACATCCGTTGCGTCTCATCCGGTTTAGGCACAAGAATCACGGGAACCGCACAAGGGCTAAGGCTTTCTCGGACGTACCCTTTGGCGAGGAGATCTTGAATTTGGCGGTTGATCTCCTTGGTCTCTTCGGGGTTGGTGCGGTAGGCGGCACGGTTTGGAAGCGGAGCGCCGGGTATGAGGTCGATGCGGTGTTCTATGCCTCGGAGTGGTGGTAGTCCATGAGGGAGCTCGTCGGGGAAGACGTCTTGAAATTCCTGCAAAAGAGACAACAAAGACGGAGGAATGTTGGTTAAGTCGTTAGCCGCCGATGAGGGTCCCTTGCATATGAGCACATAGTGCAATATGGTGGATGGGTTCTCTTGGAGCTCTCTCCACTCACACTTGGTGGCTAGAAGGACACTCTTGGACTCACTCATATATGGCTTGTGGCGCTCACTATCTTTGTGGTGGGTCGCTCCCTCTCCTCTCATCTCACTATGGTGGGTGCGGAGTTGTGCCCTCGCTAAAGCCTTCGCATTATCCGCGATGATTTGGCTAGGAGTCATCGGGCGCAACTCGAACTTCTTGTCGATGACCTTGAAGGTGTATGTGTTGGAGAGTCCATCATGTATAGCCTTCTTGTCATATTGCCAAGGGCGGCCAAGCAACATGTGGCACACCATCATGGGTACCACGTCACACTCGATGGTGTCCTCATAAGGGCCGATCTTGAAGTTGACGGTGACGGTATGTTGTATCTTGACGTTGCCCTTGTCACTCAACCATTGGATATGGTAAGGGTGAGGATGCTTGCGGAGAGTGAGGTGGAGCTTCTCACACAACTCGGTGCTTGCAAGGTTATGGCAACTTCCACCATCTATGATGACCTTGATCGACTTGCCACCAATTCCGGCACGGGTTTGGAAGATGTTGCACCGTTGTTCTTCCGTAGCATGAGGTTGTGTGGTTAGCACCCTTGTGACCACAAGTGAGGGACTTGGGTCATGTTCACATAAGAGAGGATCTTCTCCACTTTCTTGCTCATAAGCTTCTTCACTTTCCACGGCGGCTTGCACAAGGGCTTCATATTCATCTTCATCAAGAGTCTCGATGTCACCATTCTCCATAGTGATCATGACCTTGGTGTTCTTGCACTCAAACGATTTGTGACCTTGGGTGCCACACTTGAAGCAAGTGACACTAGAGGGTCCCGTGGATGCCTTAGAGGAGGCGGTGGAGGAGACCGTTTGCTTCATGCGACTTTGGATAGTCGGTTTCTTGGATGGTGTAGAGGATGCGTCGGCCTTGGCACTTGTAGTATGAGGAGTTGATGTAGTAGTAGGAGTCGATGTAGCGAGCTTGGAGGAGAAATAGGACTTGGCCTTGGAGTACTTGATGTCCTCAATCACTTGGCGCTCGGCCTTCGATGCTTGGTGGACTAACTCAACCATGTTGGAGTAGGGTTGGAACTCGACAATCCTCTTGATGGGATAAGTAAGGCCATTGAAGAAACGAGCAATGGTTTGTTCCTCGGACTCTTGGATGTTGGCTCGCATCATAGTGAGCTCCATCTCCTTGTAGAACTCCTCAAGAGTCTTGGTGCCTTGCTTCAACTTTTGGAGCTTGTTGAAGAGGTCGGTCATGTAGTGCATTGGGACAAAGCGAGCATGCATTTCTTTCTTCATGTCTTCCCAAGTGTCAATAGGAGGTTCACCCTTTTCTTCTCGAAGAGTGAGGACTTGCTCCCACCAAGTGTTGGCGTAGTCTTCAAACTCGAGTGATGCCATAGCCACTTTCTTGGCACCGGAGTAGTTGTGGATGCGGAAGATCTTGTCCACCTTGAGTGCCCATGAGAGGTAAGCTTCGGCGTCGTCTTCACCTTTGAACTTGGGCATGTTGAACTTAAGCTTGCCATACATGTTCTCTTCATCCTCCAAGTTTCTTCTATGAGGAGGGGCGCCGTCATCTCTTGCGGCTAGAGGTGGAATAGGAGGTCTTCTACGGCCAACCATAGCATTGGGTTGGCGTTGAAGATGAACGCTTGCTTCACTTGGTTCACGGTGAGGATGTTGTTGAAGATCTTGTCGCGGTTGAGGACGATGCTCAATGTTGGGTCTCTCATCTTGATCATGGTGTAGCTCTCCTCGTCCACGTTGATCATGGCGAGGGTGGCGACGGAGATCTCGCCGAGGTGGATCTTGAGGATCTTGGTCTTGGGGATGGCCATCACGCCCATGGTGGGCATGGCGATCCGCTTGGTGACGATCTTGGTGAAGGACTTGGTCTTGTGGAGGACGCTCATGTGGACGAGCGTGGCGATGTATTTCTCCACGCCTAGAGTTGGAGCGAGAGTCTTCATGACGAGCTTGTGGGCGATGAGGTCGATGATGGTCTTCATGCCTTGAGGAAGAGCTTGAGGACGAAAGGCCACCATGAGAGTAATAGTCTTGTGGCGAGCTTGATGAAGAGGAAGTAGAGCGGTGTCGACGACGGCGACCCAAGTTGGTGATGGCGCGCTCGAGGGTATCCATGCGCCGCTCCATGTTGGCATCATTGGCCGCCATTTGGCCATTCAAGTTGTCCGTAGCTTCACGAAGAAGAGCCAAGTCTTGGTTCACGGCAGAGAAAATTTAGTTTTCAGAAATAATCAAGGTATGAGATATATGTGATATCTAAGACCTTATTGCAAGATGATAGAATATAAATTTGGTGAGACTACATAAACTCATAAGTTTTATGGGAATGTATGAAGGTTGAAGACGCCAGGCGTCACAATCCTCCAACTATTGGGGCACTAATAATATTCGCATATCCATGAAGTTATCATCCTTAGTATACACCGTTGCTAAGACTCGTCGTTTCGAAGCATCACGTGATGACCGGGTGTGATAGATTCTACGTGTGCTTACAACGGGTGCAAGCTAGATTTGCACATGCGAATACTAAGGTTAAAGCTTTACGAGCCTAGCATGTACAGACATGGTCTCGGAAAGTCGTCATGATATGATGGATAAAAATTATGAGTGAAATTGTTCATCATATTACAAAGTTACTAATAGTGAAATCTGGAACACTTGCCATATGATGATCAACTTCAAAGTAAGAACCTCAAGGTTATTGGTATTTGACCAACAAACCTAGAAGTTAATGATGTTGAAGTATTTTTCTGAATAATGAGGAAAGCTAAAAGAGAAACTGCAAAAGATATTTTGGCAGAAAGAAAAGAAAAGACTAGAAAGTCTAGCTCAGGTGTATATAAATGATATACATGTTATGGTTGTATTCCTAGTTAGGTTACACTATGAAATTCTTGGGTATTATTACTATATTGGTTGGTATGAAGTGTCATACAAAACAACGCAATACAAGAATACAATGGCATAAGTGACTGACAAGGAATATGATAGAAATGCACGTCTGGAACAAAATAAAGTGTTATTATGTTCGTCGTTGGCATTCTATCTAGCCCTTAGAATTTATAAATAAAGAACTTAATAATTTTTATTTTGCTCTGGTCAAATGAAAACAATGAGTTGTTCAAATTATGACATTACTCCATGTACGATGGATAAGTTATTATAAATCTTAATGGTGAAACACACATACATAACACTGACGCTAAAATGCCATAAGGCAAATGATTTGAATTCCACTTATTTGTGGAACCGCCATTTAGGTCATGTTGGAAAGGAACGCATGAAGGAACTCCATGCAAATGGATTTTTGGAGTCATTTGATTTTTGAATCATTTGGCGCTTGCAAATCTTTTATAAAGAGAATGATTAAAATGCCGTTCATAGGCCAAGAGTTGAACAGGCAACTAACTTAGTGAAAAATACATGATGATGTATGTGGTTCACTAGGCATAGTTGTGTGCGGGAGATTCTTCTACTTCATGAAAACTTTCAACAATGAATTGAGTATATATGTGAATATATTCGATAAGGAAGAAGTTTGAAACATTTGAATGGATTCAAATAAATTTCAGCATGAAGTAGAAATCATCGTAATAGAAAAGTCAAATATCTATGATTGGATCATGGTGAAAATATTTGAATTACGAGTTTTAGCGAACATCTAAGAGAGTTATGAAATTGTTCTACAACTTACGTTTCTTGGAGTATCATAGTGATGATAAAGTATCCAAGAGATATATCCAAACTTTGTTGGATCAATGATGAGATAAAATATTGATGCCATTATATTTTTGTGGATTATGCTTTAGTGACTACCGCTTTTACACTGAATAGAGCATCATCATGATCCGTTGAAATGACACCATAAGAGTTATGGCATGGGTATAAACCCTAATAGTCCTTTCTTTAAATTTTGGTCTAAGAGTTTACAACCAAAATCGGATGAATGTCTTTGTTGGTTATCCCAGAGATTTAATTGGGAATTCTTTCCACGAGACAAAGACAAAAGTGTTTGTCAATGTTTCTTATTTCCAAGAAATTGTTTCTAGCGAAGTATTTTGAGTGGGAGGACAATAGAACTTGATAAGGTTTATGAACCTGAGCATAATGATCAGAGTAGCGCAGCATCGGAAATTGGTTCCGGAAGCGACCGCGACGATCATAGCTCCCATGACTACAAAGTGTTTTTAGCCATGGAGATCGAAGTACATATTAAACCTTGTAGATATGGTTTACTTTGTGATCAAATAAATGATTTGTGGACAAAGGATTGATTTTGAACAATGATAAACCAACTACAAATAAAGAAGTTATGATGGGTCCTGACTCCGTTAAAATGGCTATACGCCATGAAATCCAAGATAGATGAATATTTTTTGAAAGTAAATGGATCTATGAAATTGATGGACTTGAAGAAGCTCAACTTGTTGAAAAGGTTTTTACGACAAAGTTCAAAGAGTTGACTACGATAAGATTAGATCTTCCGTAGCAATGCTTATAGTCTATGTGGATTATTCTAGTAATCACTACATATTTCTTTTATGAGATATGTTAATAGGATGGCAAAATACACTACTTAACAGAAGTGTGTATTAAAGGTGTATACTAGATACAACCAAGAGTTTTGCTGGTCCGTGGAATACTAGATAGGTATACAAACTTCAATTGGATGAAGTAAGTATCGCGGAGTTAGAATCTTCACCAGATGAAATAGTCAAAGAGTTTTTGATTTCATTAGAGATGATGAAGAGGCTTGCATTTGCAAGAAATTAAGTGGGAGCGCTAAGACATATTTATAATACTTTATGTATGTGACATATAGTTGGTTATAAATGATGTAATTATATACTTGATTAAAAAGTTTTCATTGAGAAATTAACTTCAATGAAAAGATATGGACTGAAACAAATTTAGTGTCAAGATCTATGAAGATAGATTGAAACACAAAATAAGTTTAAGTCAAAGTACATAGAATGGATATTGAAATAGTTCAATATAGAAATATTAAGAAGATGTTCTTATCATGTGAAGTTTTAACAAGACTTGAGTGTATCTGACACTCAATGAGTAAAAAACACATGAGTGATTATAAATCACGAATAATATGTACACAATCAGATATCATAAAGTGTTATGAGCATATACCAGAATGATTCATATGATGATCATGGGACGACAGTAAGAATATCCTTGAGTACTTTAGAAGAACTAAGGATATATATATATATATTTGTATGAAGAAATGACAAACAAATCGCTGTAAGGTGTTACACCGATATTGGTTTTGTCACATATAAAATATAATTTCAATCTCAAATTAAACTAAGTATTGTTTAAAAGGTAGCACAATGAGCTAGAAGTTGTCTATGCTAGATTTAGAAGAGTTCTAAATATTGTGACGGATTCTACAAAAGAAGGCAGAGTATGTCATTGTTTTGACAATGACAAAGGATGTTAAGTCAAGAGGTTCTTTGAGAACTTGGTGTAGTTCCGACGGAGTCAGAACTTTGAAGCTATATTGTGTATGACAATATTAGTGACATATTTCAGACCGCGGAATTAAGGTTCCACCAGAAGACCAAACATATTTAATGCCGACTCATTTGGAAATGAGTGATGCGTTGAGACGCAAATGAATTACAAAATACATACGTTTCTGAGCGTGTCAGATCCGTTGACTAAAAACCTCTCCCGTGAGCAATACATGATAAAGCACCATAAGGCCAAGGTGTTATATCTTTACAAATGTAAACTAGATTATTGACTCTAGTGCAAGTGGGAGACTGAAGGAGATATATCATTATATGAATGATGTAATGGACACACCCAATTAAGCGTAGCATAAGATCTCGTCATTAAGTTATTTGCTATAAGCTTTCGATACATAGTTACCTAGTCCTTATGACCATGAGATCATGTAAATCACTTATACCAGAAAGGTATTTTGATTACACCAAACGCCACTGCGTAAATGGGTGGTTATAAAGGTGGGATTAAGTATCCGGAAAGTATGAGTTGAGGCATATGGATCAACAGTGGGATTTGTCCATCCCGATGACGGATAGATATACTCTGGGCCCTCTCGGTGGGATGTCGTCTAATGTCTTACAAGCATATGAATAAGTTCATAAGAGACCACATACCACGATACGAGTAAAGAGTACTTGTCAGGAGACGAGGTTGAACAAGGTATAGAGTGATACCGAAGATCAAACCTCGGACAAGTAAAATATCGCGTGACAAAGGGAATTGGTATCGTATGTGAATGGTTCATTCGATCACTAAAGTCATCGTTGAATATGTGGGAGCCATTATGGATCTCCAGATCCCGCTATTGGTTATTGGTCGGAGTGAGTACTCAACCATGTCCGCATAGTTCACGAACCGTAGGGTGACACACTTAAAGTTGGATGTTGAAATGGTAGAACTTGAATATGGAATGGAGTTCGAATATTTGTTCGGAGTCCCGGATGAGATCCCGGACATCACGAGGAGTTCCGGAATGGTCCGGAGAATAAGATTCATATATAGGAAGTCATATTCCAAGTTTGGAAATGATCCGGTGCATTTATGGCAGGTTCTAGAAGGTTCTAGAAAAGTCCGGAAGAAACGCACTATGGAAGGTGGAGTCCCGGAAGGACTCCACGAGCTTGGCCAGCCAAACCCTAAAGGAGGAGTCCCAGGTGGGCTCCACCTAGAGGTGGCCGGCCACCCCACCTCAAGGAAAGGTGGGAGTCCCACCTTGAGTGGGACTCCCTCCTTGAGTAGGTTTCCCACATATGGGAGGTTTGAGTGTTGGGGTCTTATTCGAAGACTTGGACTACAACTCTTGGGGCTTCCACCTATATAATGAGGGGCATAGGAGAGGGGGCTGACCACTTCAAGCCTCAGCCTTGGCCGCACCCCTTAGAGGGCCGGCGCCCAACCCCCCTCTCTCCCCAAACCCTAGCGGTCTCTCTCCTCCACCACATCCCGCACGCTTAAGCGAAGCTCCGCCGGATTTCTCCACCACCGCCGACACCACGCCGGCGTGCTGTCAGATTCAAGAGGAGCTACTACTTCCGCTGCCCGCTGGAACGGGGAGGTGGACGTCGTCTTCATAAACAACCGAACGTGTGACCGAGTACGGAGGTGCTGCCCGTTCGTGGCGCTGGAAGCGATCGTGATCAAGATCTTCTACGCGCTTTTGCAAGCGGCAAGTGAACGTCTACCGCAGCAACAAGAGCCTCATCTTGTAGGCTTTGGAATCTCTTCAAGGGTGAGACTCGATATCCCCTCGTTGCTACCGTCTTCTAGATTGCATCTTGGCTTGGATTGCGTGTTCGCGGTAGGAATTTTTTTTTTCTATGCAACGTTATCCTACAGAATACCGGCAAGCATTGTGTCGGATCGAGACGTCAAGTTCATGAGCTATCTATGGAAGTCGCTCGTGGCAAAGTTTGGAGTGAAGCTCTTGTTCTCATCATCCTCGCACCCGCAAACGGACGGACAAACGGAAGTGGTCAATCGAAGCCTCTCCACTCTCCTACGCATCCTAGTGAAGAAAAACTTGAAGTCATGGGAGGAGTGCCTACCACACGCGGAGTTCGCCTACAACCGCGCCAAGCACTCGACAACATCAAGGAGTCCATTCATGGTCGTCTACGGGTTCGAACCTCCAACGGTACTCGACATACTACCACTTCCCCTTCATGAGCGGACGAACATGGACTTCGACAAGCGCACCGCCGCCATGAAGAAACTACATGAAGAAACAAGAGAGACCATTCAAGAACATGTGCTTCGTCAAGCTACCCGCCTCAACGCCAAGAAGAAGGAACGCATATTTGAAGAAGGCGACCTCGTTTGGATCCACCTCCGGAAGGAAAGGTTCCCCCACGAACGCAACTCAAAGCTCAAGCCAAGAGGAGATGGCCCCTTCAAGGTCCTCAAACGCATCAACAACAACGCCTACGTCATCGACATCCCAACCTCCAAGTACTTGGTGAGCAACACGTTCAATGTTGCGGACTTATCGCCATATCATGAAGATGAGGAGGCACAAGAGTCGATGACGACTCTTTCCCAAGGGGGGGAGATGATGCAGGGAGGCCTTCGGACACCTCCACACCAAGACCAACAAGTCCCCCAAGTGGACCGATGACGCAAGCTCGGGTTAAAGCGCTACACGATGAGGTGAACTCGCTCCTCACCACCCTTGATCTCGGTACCCCTTTGGATGGAATGCTACCTCATGCCGATGTGCTATGTGTCATTAGGTACAAGGAGCATCAAGACCCCGGAGAGGAGGACACGCCATGGTAAAGGGAAGGAGAGGAGCAGCGGGACATGGAGATGATCACGAAGTTGGACCCGACATCGCTCGAAGCACTCAAAGGAAGAGAAGAATGCTGGCCGACCCAGGACCCGGTCGGACCGGACCCACAACCGGATCATCCGGTCCCAGGCCCGGTCAACCGGGCGCCCAACCGAATTTCCTACATCGTACCGGAAAGCAACCGGACGGAAACTTGCGAGGTTTCCGGTTGGCGCCCGGTTGACCGGCCCCAGGACCGGACCACCCGGTCACAGGCCCGGTCTGACCGGCCCCCAAACCGGATTTGACGGGAATGACTCACCAAACTGCCTAAATTATCCACTTGCGTACCTTTTCGCCTTGTTGGCTCTGTATGCCTATATAAGTAGCCTGGACCCCTCCTTTACCCCTTAGACTTGAATTGAGCTTAAACACAACTTTGAGCTTTGTCTCCCTAGGGTTAGCATCCCTTTGTAATCAAGGCATCCTGGTTGTTGATTTGGATATTGTTGAGTGAGATTCTAGTACAAGCTACTCTCTCTCCCTCACCAATCTCCTCTTCTCCATGATGCGGGGTGGCCTTCGGTCACTCCCACACCAAGACCAACAAGTCCCCCAAGTGGACCAATGACGCGAGCCCGAGTTAAAGCTCTTCATGATGAGGTGAACTCGCTCCTTACCACCCTTGATCTCGGTACCCCTTTGGATGGATTACTACCTCATGCCGACGTGCTATGTGTCATTAGGTACAAGGAGCATCAAGATCACGGAGAGGAGGACACACCACGGTCAAAGGGAGGAGAGGAGCAGCTGGACGTGAAGATGGACATGGAGCTGGACCGGAAGTCGCCCGAAGAGCACAACGAAGAGAAGTTGGCCGGCCGGTCCAGAACCCGGTCTGACCGGCCCCCTGACCGGACCACCCGGTCCAGAACCCGGTCTGACCGGCCCCCTGGCCGGGCCACCCGGTCCAAACCGGATTTCCCGCTTGTGCCATCCGGGCACTATCCCGGGGCCCCGGAACCTCGTCCGGTTGCCGCCCGGTCCCAGGCCCGGTCTGGACCGGCCTGCCCGGTCCCAGGCCCGGTCTGACCGGCCTCCTGACCGGCCTGCACGACTTAAGTCGCCAGATCGGCCCAAACTTGTTTCCTTTGTACCTTTTCGGCCCGTGACGCCTTGTAAGACTATATAAGCACCCTAGACGCCCCTTTACCTCTTTAAACTTGTTTTGAACTCAAACCTACCTTTGAGCTTAGTCTCCCTAGGGTTATCATCCCTCTGTAATCAAGGCACCTTGGTTGTTGATTTGGATCTTGTTGAGTGAGATTCTAGTACAAGCTACTCTCTCTCCCTCATCAAGCTCTTCTTCTCCAACCCCAATCTCTCTCCGGGAATTCCACCTCGTGCCTCTTCCTCGGAGATTCTATTGGCGTGGTCCATCGAGCCACGGAGGTAAGCATCGGGTGTATCGGGTTGGTGTGCGTGCGTGAGTCTCGGAGTTCCTCGTGTTCTTCGCGTTCTTCGTGTTCCTCGCGTTCTCCCATCTCTCCCCCTTGGTTTCGAAGTCAATCCGCGAGATCGGGCCACACACGGGGTCTTAGACCTCATCATATGGTGTCATTAGGTACAAGGATCATCAAGATCACGGAGAGGAGGACACACCATGGTCAAAGGGAGGAGAGGAGCAGCTGGACGTGAAGATGGACATGGAGCTGGACCGGAAGTCGCCCGAAGAGCACAACGAAGAGAAGTTGGCCGGCCGGTCCAGAACCCGGTCTGACCGGCCCCTCGATCCGGACCACCCGGTCCCGTAACCCGTTTCGATCGGCCCCTCGACCGGGCCACCCGGTCCAAACCGGATTTCCCGCTTGTGCCATCCGGCACTATCCCGGGGCCCCGGAACCTCGTCCGGTTGCCGCCGGTCCAGCCCGGTCTGGACCGGCCTGCCCGGTCCCAGGCCCGGTCTGACCGGCCTCCTGACCGGCCTGCACGACTTAAGTCGCCAAATCGGCCCGAACTTGTTTCCTTTGTACCTTTTCGGCCCGTGACGCCTTGTAAGACTATATAAGCACCCTAGACGCCCCTTTACCTCTTTAGACTTGTTTTGAACTCAAACCTACCTTTGAGCTTAGTCTCCCTAGGGTTATCATCCCTCTGTAATCAAGGCACCTTGGTTGTTGATTTGGATCTTGTTGAGTGAGATTCTAGTACAAGCTACTCTCTCTCCCTCATCAAGCTCTTCTTCTCCAACTCCAATCTCTCTCCGGGAATTCCGCCTCGTGCCTCTTCCTCGGAGATTCTATTGGCGTGGTCCATCGAGCCACGGAGGTAAGCATCGGGTGTATCGGGTTGGTGTGCGTGCGTGAGTCTCGGAGTTCCTCGTGTTCATCGTGTTCTTCGTGTTCCTCGCGTTCTCCCATCTCTCCCCCTTGGTTTCGAAGTCAATCCGCGAGATCGGGCCACACACGGGGTCTTAGACCTCATCATATGGTATCAGCAGCTCTTGGTTACCGCGGATTTGACCTCCCACCCACCTGATTTCGTTCCTAGAAAATTTTCCAAAAAATCCCCAAAAATAGCCCTAAATTGCCTGTTGACCGATCTGCGATTTGGTTGCGTTTTGAGTGGTTTTGGTCCGTGGATTCGGTGTTGTTGTGCTTGATCTACTATTTCCCCAACTTTGAGCCTCCGATTCCATCATTTCCCTTCGTTTTGGTCGATTTGGATTTGGTTTGGGGAAGAACAGGAGAGTGAAATCGCGCCGTCCGGTTGAGCATCCGGTCAACCGGGCTGCAGACCGGCCGGGCCAGCCCAGAACCCGGTCGACCGGCCGTGTGACCGGCCAGGCCGGTCCCAGGTCCGGTCCAACCGGCCCCCAGACCGGGCGCCTCTTCGCGCCCTCCGTCGACCTCGTCTTCCGGCGATCTCCACCACCACCACCACCACCACCACCACCATCGCAGGTATAACTTGCAGCTTTCACCTTGTAACCCCTCTTTGTAATATCCCAGGTAATGGGGTTACAAAAATAAAGGAAACAGATGTGTGCATTGCATTCATGCATAGAAAATCTGGGGAATTTTCGCGCTTTAAAGTAAAACAGTCCATGAATCAAGTTTCACTTGACCTTGGTGGAATTGAAGTAGCTCATCAAGTCAAGCGCTATAAACCTCAATGTGACTTTGATAAAACCTTGTTTTGGGTAGATATGATTTGATCTAAGGGGTTAGATCAAATGGAACTAATAATCAACACAACAACACTTTAACCAAGGATCAATTGTTTGATCTTATAAAAGATCATAACATGGAATTCCTTGCCATAACATATGAACCTACAATTAATTGGGAATCAAGTAACAATAAAATGGTGGAACCATTCTTGACTATCTTCTCCATGTCTTAAAACTAAACCATGATCCTATCATGAAACATCATGGTATTCATTCCACTTTAATCTTGGAAACAAGACAAAGAGATCCAACTAAGATATATATATCCTTGTCTATTCCTTATTAATATACATCAAACCTAGAGAGGTGAGAGATCTACAATGATTATTAGAGAAGTAACAAACCTTGGATATACATTCAAGTATTCAAATCATCATCTTTAAGAGGAACCCTAGGATGTTATCCAAGTCATTCCAATTGAGAGAGAACATTCATACCAAATCTAGCTTTACCTATTTAAGAATCAAGGACACCATTGAGCTAAAGTATTAGGAGTTAAACCATTTCATTTGGGAGTGGTGAGATAGCCAATACCAAATGGAGTAATATCATATCCATGAATTGATGAAGTAAAGTAGTAACTCATCTAACTAAGTATCTAGGTGGAGACTTAACCCTTTACTATCTAATGAGATCTTGTGAGTACACCATAAAACCAAGAATAACTATACCTATATGAAAGCTCAAGTTTTGGTATTATATTCAAGATAGATGAGGCAACACCTGAATTGAAGGGAGAGAACTATTCTTTAACCAGATGATCATATCATCATTGTTTAAGTAGAACTATAAGTTATTATCTCAGGCATTCTCCTGGGATAGAAATTATTGAGGTAACCCTATCCATACAATATAGTAAAAGAAAGAAACTATATTTAGTTGATCAAGACAATGCTTGATCATGGAAGTAAGAAACCTCATCTAATGAGAGATACCTTAGGAAGCCAAACCTTGATCATTATAAATTGTGTAATGATCATAAACCCTAAGAATTTGAAGTAAAGATATTAAGAACAAAATGATCATATATAATATATGATCATGCTTTGGAGATATGTGAGGATAAGTTAAACCCTACTAATATAAGTAAATCCCATTTCCACATGAAATTATAGGGAGATCACTAGTAAGAAACTCTAGACTTATATCCCAACCTTAACTTGTGAACAACTTGGTGATCATAAGTAGTATTCTACCACATCTGCATTCCACTTATTCTTCACCTAAGAAACATAAGAAAACCTTAGTGTTAAACTCTATACTCTATATGGTGAGAAACCATATATCCATATGACCAAAGTTAACTATAAAAAGAACTATAACCAATTTAGTTACTTCAATGACGAATTGAGGATAGTAATAGAAGTTAATTGATAGAGGATAAAACCAATTCTCAATATCTTAGTAACTAAAGGAGAACATAAAATGTTAATGATGCCATCTCACTTCTACAAATTAAAATTATATCTCAACCCTAACTATTGTATCACTATGGAGATTGCAATATAAACTAGACCATAATTGAGAATCAAAACCATGGCCATTATGGAAATATCATTAGAACCCTGGAATGGCATATCAATGAGATCTTATGCTTCACATATTAAACCTCAGAAACATCTAGTGCTTAAAATCACAATTGAAACTTATGTGTGGTAATCAACCACCTATTCTTATAACCAAGATCAAACCATGAAGAGAGTAATATTTTACTCTAGGCATTTCATGGTAATGTTAAAATATAACAATAGCAATAAACTTAAAAGGGGGTTATGATAGAAAATTAGAAAAGCCCTAATAAATTAGTGCTCACATAACATCACATGTAAGTCAATCACTCATCAAATAGAAGCCAAGTCCTATCAACAAACCCTAAAATAATTTGAGTTGAAAACATCAACTATAACAATCTAAATGAATTGATTCACAAGTGAGACATGAAATAAAAATAAAAATACAAAATCATGTCTATGTGCTATTTTGAATAAAACACAAGTATGTAATATAATTCAAATATAAATACTTGTTCCAAAAGGAAAGAATGGTTTAATAACCACTGCTATACAACTTAATGGAATTAACAAAGTAAGAAACCTGCAATTAAAATCTGAATTAAAAATAGAATACAAAATAGGAAATGAAAACAGGAAATAAAAATAGAAAGGAAAATAGAGGGGAGAAAAACCTTACCTGGCTCGCAGCCCAGCAGCAGCCTGCAGAGAAGCCAGCAGCAGCCTGGCCGTGGCAGCCCAGGAGCAGCCCAAGGCCCAGCCTGAAGCACAGCCCAAATCAGCCCAATACCCTTTCGCCTCGGATAAGAACGAAGGAGACGTCGTCGTCTTCGTCCCCTTCGCTGGGAGCACAGAGGCTCGCCACCGAGCCACCAGGGCCACGTCCCGCGTCGCCGCCGACGTTGCTGACCGCCAGCGCACGCCTAGCGCCATATAAATGGCGTGGACGCCCTCAATTTCTTCTCTCTTCGCCTAATTCCTCACCAATGCCCGAAACCCTAGCCGTCGGCAGCCCTAGCAAACCACCGTTCCCGACCACCTTGGAGCACGCCGATGAGCTCAGGAGGAGTGCCGTGAAGTCCTCGTTCATCTGGTGTAGCCACACGCCGAGGGAAGCTCGGAGGGGAAAGAATTTGGCCGTTCCCTTTCGCAGTACTGCGAGGGAAACGGCGGCCTCATCGTCGCTTCCGTCCTCAATCGACTACATCGACCAGCTGGAAATCATCTAGGTGAGATTGCGCATCTCATGAGCACCATATCGAGTCCTAGATCGCACCGTAGAGCTCTGTCACCGTCGATCACCGTCCGCCGCCGCGGTACCTCGTCGCCGGGCACGCTCCGGTGACCAAACCGGAGCGGCGCCACCACCACTAGCCTCCTCTCGTTGCCCTCGTTCCAACGCATCCGCGCACAGCCTCGCGGGGGACCGGAATCGCCGGCGACCATCATCGCCTGCCACCGGCCAGTAGCCTCCACGCCACCGTGGCGATTTTGACTTGGTCAAGTTCCACGTGGCGGATGAGGTGGGCATGACCCCACCTGTCAGTGGCAGTAGCTAGGGTAGGCCACGGTAGAAATCGTGTTTTCATTTAATTTTAAATACAGAAAATTGCTGAAACTTTGCAAATGCTTAGAAAATTCATAAAAACTCAGAAAAATAAATATAAGATATCAAAATTCTTATAAAAGTAAACTCTATCCAATAAAAATATAAAATGAAATTTTTATTTTTAATAAAAATTTCATTATTTAATACTTGTTAATTAAGCCTTTAATTTTAATTCTAAATTCAATTAAAATTCAATAATTAGGAAAAAGGTATAAAACAAATAAAAACCAGTAAAGTAAATATAGAAAACATTAAAACTACTTTTCTTTAATTGGAACTTATTAAATCTTTATTAATAGGATTTAAAACCCTGATTAATAATTACCTAATTATTTATTGTTTAAAAATAATAAAATGCCAAATCCAATATTATTTTTATTTCAAACTCATTAATAACTTCAACTTATTAATGAAGTTATTAATCCAAGAATTATAGGGTAATTAGGGAACCCTAGTTCCATTATAAAACAAAGTGATAACCCCATAATTTCATGTGGGATCCTAAAACCCTAATATCATTAGGAACCTTAGCTCCATTTATTCAAATGAACCCTAAATTGTTTCCAAACCTAATCCCTAAGTAACATGTGATCATGTTACTTCATTAGTAATCATAAATTCATATCTAGCAACCAACTACTAGTTCAAATCCACATAAAATATGGGAACCCTATCACCACTAATTAGTATCCCATGTATTTATCTTAATCAAACTTAGATAATTAAATAGAATCAACCAGAGTTCCTATCCTTAGAGGTAACAACCTTAATTATCCATAATCAGCATCACACCCTGTGGTAAACCGTAATAGCACCCATGCCCAATAATTGTGCATCACACACCATAACCACTAAACCCTACTAGTGTGAGATAATTATTAAACATCCTATTTAGGAAACCACCATTCCTTACTTAAAAGATCCAATAGCAAACCTAGACAACCTCAACCCTAATTGATATACTTCTTATTAATTAAGAAGTATGTTCTTCAAAAGTTATTCTTTTGAAGAAAATAAGGAATTATCATCAACCCTGCTTATAAGGACCTATAAACCCTAGCCAGCTATCACTAGCAAGATAAACCAACCTTGACAACAACCATGTATAATGAATTGCTTAGGATGCCTAGGCTTATCTCAACCTTACAAGCCCTAGTTACTGATGAATCCAACTATGTTGTGATCCATCTTATACTTACTCCAGAAACTACTTGGAACCAGAATAAATTATAGCAACCCACAAACCTAATTACCATACTTGTTCTTTATCAAATTACATGTTCTTCAAAAGTTATTCTTTTGAAGTATATGATAATTAATCATTAACCATGCCATATAGTGTTAAAACTAACCAATGTTCTTTACTTGATAACATTATACCAAATGCTATTGTTGTGTACTATTAATGTTATTGCTATGATATATTGCAGCTCATGTTTAAAATACCAAATACTCACACCTGAATAAGAACCTTGTTTGTGAATCACTCTAAAAGTGCAACACACCCTGATTGATCATTACCACTCACTAATCCTAAATCATCGGGGTTAGGTCACGCTTAGAGCGATTGCATCTCATTCTTATGCATTATTGCATCCTTGCCAATCTTTTCAACATCGTCCTTACCGGACGATGATGCTATTTCAGAATTTGGAGTTATTGCGTATCGAAGACCTTGCCTGCATAATCTTGCAGTCAAGAAAGGCAAGTTCATCACTTGCTCATGTCATTTGAGTATTTCTATCAAATTACTTGCAAAGTATTATGGTTATCACTATTGCATAAAAATCAAAACCACTACTTTCATAACTATGAATATGACTATGTGGTGGGCAATGGAACCATGGATTGTGTTGATATGGTGGAGGTTCCATTGCAAGGGTTTATATCCATCTAGGATTAAACAACAAATGTCACCAGTGATTCTTGTGCCGTAATACCCGTGTTAACCATAAGATCCAGAGTGGGACGGAGTAGTCAAAAGTGTTTCCACCTCTCGTTCATCAACGGATGCGCTTTACCGTAGTACACTTGTAATCCAAGGGGGCAAGCTGGTGAGGCTGGGGAGTCCTAAGTCCCCACGGCACAGTCCGTAGTACACTTGTCGCCCGAAGGAGCAAGATGGTGAGGCTGGGGAGTCCTAAGTCCCCACGGTATTGCGGTCTATGATGGGTTGCAGCCACCGGCGTAGCAGTGTATGGTAGAGCCCAGCACTGTTGTCGTGGTCGGGGTCCACCTTGAAATCTACAGGAATAATGGGACCGACGTGGACCCAGGGTCGGCGCATGCAACAACGGGTGGGTGTTCGAGGTAGCGGAGGAACATGATTGACTAGACCTTATACCGGGCCTCACACCATAGGAAGTGTGGACGGGAAGATCACCCGGTTGGCACCAAGGTTAAGATCTCTTATGGGTAAAGCAACACACCTCTGCAGAGTGTAAAGAACCGTGACCTGTCACTCCTCGTTCCGGATATGGAATCGCGAACGCGGCCGGAAAGGAGCTCCATGAACTTCTAGTAAACCGGTGAAGGCTGACGGACATAGTTCTTCTGAATAAAAGCAACCTTTTGAAGAAATGGTTATGAAAACTTGCATTGGTATTAGACTTTCTGGTCTAATGCTGTAGCTAGTGCATTAAACACCTCTTTCCTATAATGAACTTGTTGAGTACGCTCGTACTCATCCCACTCTTAAATCCCCTGCTTAGGTATGGAGGCATCGAAGGAGGATCTACAGTGCAACTCGAAGGCCGAGGAGTCAACACTAGTAGGAAAAGCCTCATCAGTGGCGCACCAAAAACACATTCTGTGGCGCATGGGTGGTGCGCCACAGAATTCTCGCCACAAAAATAAGGATTCTGTGGCGCACCAGCCAATGCGCCACGTAGCTTATTCAGGGCGCAAGGCGGTGGTGCGCCACAGAAATAGAAAGTCTTATTTCTGTGGCGCACCACCGCCGGTGCGCCACAGAATTTTTTTTAAAATTTCAAAAAAAGTGGCGGCCAGATCTAGATCTAGATCTAGATCTGGGGCCGCCGAATTTTTTTTTTAAATTTTTCTGGAAGGTCGCCGGAGGTGGGTGGTTAGTTGCGTGGGTGGGGTGGGTGGGTGGAGGATGAGGCCGGCCGGAGGAGGTGGTGGTGGTGGAATAGGAGGAGGTGGAGGTGGAGGTGGAGGTGGTGGTGGTAGAGGAGGAGGTGGTGGTGGTGGTGGTGGTGGTGGTGGTAGAGGAGGAGGAGGTGGTGGTGGTGGTGGTAGAGGAGGAGGTGGTGGTGGTGGTTGTTGTCACCGGAGGAGGAGGAGAAGGTGGTTGTTGTGGAGGAGGTGGTCGCCGGAGGAGGTGTTGGTCGTGGTCGCCGGAGTAGGTCGCCGGAGTTGTTGGTCGCCGGTGTAGGAGAGGAGAGAGGAGAAGTGGAGAAGTGGAGGAGAGGAAGAGAAGAGGAGAGGAGGAGAAGGGGAGATGTGGAGAAGTGGAGGAGAGGAAGAGAAGAGGAGAGGAGGAGAAGGGGAGAAGTGGAGAATGGGAGAAGGGGAGAAGTGGAGAAATGGAGGAGAGAAGGAGAAGTGGGCGCCAGAAATTTCAAATTTCGAACGTTATTTCTGTGGCGCATGGGCACTTGGTGCGCCACAGAATTTTTTTTTCTTTTTTTTGTATTTTGCAGCAAAAAATCTTTAACTGCCCGTAACTTTTTACTCTTTTCGAATTTGTAGATTCTAAAATTTCGGAAATTCAATTCGGCTCCCGGGTGCGTATGCTCCCTCTACCAGAAAAACATATTTCGAAATGTCAAAAAATTTAGATAAAAAATTATACATGTACATCTCTATAATGTATGTGCATTCGCTAAGTTTCACGAAAAACCAATATTTTTTGTGGTCTATGTAAAATGGAGAAACTTTATATTGTGAAAAACATTATTTTTAGCACTGAATTTTGTCTTTTTTACACACGTCACATGATAAGTCGATTTTTTATGAAACAACTTTGTGAGCGCGTAGCACGTGAAGATGTACATACAAATTTTTTGTTTCAATTTTTTTGAAATTTAAAATGTACATAAGATGCATTTCAAAATATAGGGAGCATATGCACCCATGTTCCAAAACACCACTCCCCCTAAAATTTGTAGATTTTTCGTGGGAACATTTTGATATATTATGCGTTTTTTTTCGAGTTCGTATGCAACCAGAAATCCAGTTTGATGATTTTCCCACGTAATTTTGCAAAAAAGGTCGAAATTATTGTTTGTTAATTCTCAGTGGTAAAAGAAGACATAATACATAGGCATCTTGAAGGAATTTATTTTTTGAAATTTTTATCTATTTTTTTTATTTTTTACAGAGGTTAAAAAGGCGATCCACGGGGGGGGGGGGGGGGTGGAGCTGCATGGAACTCATGTGCGCCACAGAAATAAGACTTTCTGTGGCGCACCAACCCACGTGCGCCACAGAAAGTCTTAATTCAGTGGCGCACCAGGACCAGTGCGCCACAGAAAGTCTTAATTCAGTGGCGCACCAGGACCATTGCGCCACAGAATGTCTTATTTCTGTGGCGCATGTGATCCTGTGCGCCACAGAAATAGTGAAACCAATGATTGGGGCAGGCCCCACCAAATTTCTGTGGCGCATGGATCCCTGGTGCGCCACAAAATTAAGCTATTTCTGTGGCGCACCGTGTCTGGTGCGCCACAAAATAACTTTCTGTGGCGCATTTTTGGTGGTGCGCCACAGAACTAAGCTCCGCCTATAAGGGTTTTCCTACTAGTGCAACAACTACTTCAAGAGACAAGACCCTGTCAGAGGAGTCAGATACCACATACATCAAGGAGAAAACCTAGTTTAGCCATAGAAGGGAACTAGTATCCTAAACCTAGCTCCTACTTAGCTAGAATCTATTCTTAGCCTCTTTACATAGTTAAATACTCTACAAATAGAGTTCGTGATAAGACTAGTCTACGAGTCGTTCTTCTGGAGTTTATTTGCAGATTTACCTCATTGTATAGTAGGAGGCTGTGCTGATCTTATGTAACAGAGTCTGTATGTAATTCTATAGACATGCCTTGGACCCGCATATGTTTCTGTTGTACCACTCTGAGCGATATAATACTAGTGGAACGGTGTTTCATTGGTGTTATATCAGACTTGCATACTACACCATGCAGTGGTATGCCGGGTCACCACAGTTGGTATCAGAGCAAATGCTTTGACCCTAGGATTAAAACCCTTTAAAGGAGACCTATAGGATTGGTAGTGTCTATAGTAAGTTGTCCTAGGTAAACCAAATACTTCTTATGACTTGAGATGGATATTCACTTGAGAATAATCCTGACACACTTGAGTCAACATTTCTTACCTATCTTTACTAAGTAAAGTTAGCTAATCCCAAACATGTAGTACATCATTAAGTCCTTAGAACAATAGATGAGTAGATCACAGTTGGTATACAATACATGGTAGTCCAAAGAGAGGATACAACCATAAGGAAGCTATCCTATTGGAAGATGTGTACCAACATAGGTTATGATTAAATAAGAGTTATCCAGATCTGTAATAGGAGTGATATCAAGTGATAAAGATAATTAAGATGTCCTAATAAAAGATGTAGACCCAGATAAATCATGAATAAGTAAAATTATCTAGACATGTGAAACAACTGATAGTAAGTGATAATTATGAGTTATTTAAGGTAGCATAGACCATGATGAGTCAATCATGGGAGGTAAGGAAGAGAGATAGGAATAAAATATGCCTACTTGTATGGTAGAGATAGAAATCATATATGATTCACCTGAGAATCGTTAGGTGATGGACTAGAATATCATAAACATTTAGGAGGAGAACAATAAGAAGTCAGGTCTTCAACAACAAAGCAAGATTTGTGTTCCAAAACTATGGGAACTGTGTCAAGTACATCAGAAACCTAGTTGTATGGTAAGAACATATGGAAGTATATGAGCTATATTTCCATAGTTATGTGTTTAGAGTAGCAATGTTAGAACCTAAACATATCATGTGAGATAGTCTTCAATAAAATGAAAGTTAAGTAGTACTTCCAAAGAAAATTAGGTTAATCTTAACCATCCCAAACCACTTTGTTTCAAGTTTATCACATTGCAAATGTGCAATTACGGTAAATGTTGAGATAAATAGTATAAATCCCCATACTCGTGCTAAGTATCACGATATAAACCTATCTTATGTGGTGTTATATACTACATATCAGAGCCTGATGTTTAGAGATGTCTTACTCAACTAGTGTAATCAGGCTTATGATGGTGTGTACTATAAGCACAAAGCTGATTCTTATTGGATTTTATTGGATTTTCATTGTTTGACTAGATCCATACATGAAGTTTGACTTTGATATGCAAATGCATGTTGCAATATCAAGTTCTTACTTGATGCTATAGATCTAGAGGGTAATAGTATTTGTGTGAGGAAGTGACGAATTCTGAAGATTCTGAAGACAAGATGAAGGTTCATCAGAAGAAGGAAGCAAAGTTGTGGGAAGTAACCACAATACTCTGAAGGAAGTACCAATAAAAAACTCATGCTTTACCTCCACAGAGGAGTACTTTAGTACATAAGAAGCATTAAGGTGAGAAATATGATGATTATGGAGAAGTAGAAGTAGAACCATAATCATTATGGAAGAGGGAATGCATGGGAAATCACTTAGGATACTATATTCATAGTGTCAGCTAGTGGTTTTTCCGCAAAATAAACCCTGAATGAAGGAAGCTGATTTATGAAACCATAGCAGATATAAGAAGACCATAGTTGATATCAGAAGACCACAATTGGTATAATATCAATACTGCGGGATAAAGTAGAAGATGTCTCGTCCAGTTGATCAGAACCTATAATAGAATCCATTTTTTAGATATCAAATAGCCACAGTTGGTATAATAACCACAGCTGGTATCAGTTGGTATTACAAATAGCCCACGATTTAATTAGTTGTAACAAAAGTTTGTGAACAAATAAAAATCTTGTCAGCCAAATAGCTAGATCTATAAACATTTAGTCAAAGGATTCACATTGGATGTCCACAATTGAGTGGATACACCACATATATTCTTCGCGAGAACTTATAAGAATATGAACCATGAACTACACCTAAACCAATATTCTAACCATCAATCCAATGGTTGAAAGAAAAGGAGTTGAAGACCATAAGAAAATTCTAAGGGGTAGAGTAAACATTGAGTTAGATATACAATAACTCAATACTTTAAGCTTGATAGAAGCAAAAGGTCTGAACTGAGAGGAAGTTCGATCTTATTTTCATAAGATTGTTGGACATTACTTTCAGAAGGATGTCAGACCAGAAGCCGAGGTTATACCTCGAGGAAGTAAGAAGTGGACTATAACTTGAGAAAGTGAGAAATAATTACTCAGAAGTATGAAAGCTCAAGTAAGTCAAGCATAAAGAAGTTGGACGAAGAAAATACCATAGACCAAATACAGCTCAAGAAGGCCAAAGACTGAAGTAGATTGACCATCCTAGAACTAAAGTCTATTTGAAAGATTCCTTTCATGGAACCTAAAGAACACAAAATAGTTATAGGTATCAACCATAAACCATGATTGGATGGACTAAATGAGTCTAATCCATTTTTAGGGAAATAAACCATCACAACCATTTCCATGGTTAAGTACCTTACCAAGTACCATTATTGCAGTTTTGGTAATAAGGGAAAACAAAGACCTATTTCATCAAATAGGAGAATGTTAACCAATTAGTCCTCAATTAAGACTGTTAGGACAAGAAAAAGTCTCAACCATTGATTCTTCAATAAAAAAGGAAACAAGCTTATAGAGTTGGAAGAAATCAAAGAATCAAAGTAAGAGCCATGGTTCAGAGACAAGTATTAATAGATACCAGAGAAAAATCATAGAACTGGAGTAAGAGCCATAGTTCGGAGACAAACCCTAATGGATTCCAGGAAGAATCTGGACAAGGGATATATTCAATTATATCCAGTGAGATCACTGTGGAGTTCTAGAAAAGTTTAAGTCTGCATAAGTCAGAACCACACTTCGGAAACGTGAGAGAGTTCAAACTTCGAGGACGAAGTTTAGTTTAAGGGGTAGAGACTGTAATATCCCAGGTAATGGGGTTACAAAAATAAAGGAAACAGATGTGTGCATTGCATTCATGCATAGAAAATCTGGGGAATTTTCGCGCTTTAAAGTAAAACAGTCACAGTAACTGAAGTTTCACTTGACCTTGGTGGAATTGAAGTAGCTCATCAAGTCAAGCGCTATAAACCTCAATGTGACTTTGATAAAACCTTGTTTTGGGTAGATATGATTTGATCTAAGGGGTTAGATCAAATGGAACTAATAATCAACACAACAACACTTTAACCAAGGATCAATTGTTTGATCTTATAAAAGATCATAACATGGAATTCCTTGCCATAACATATGAACCTACAATTAATTGGGAATCAAGTAACAATAAAATGGTGGAACCATTCTTGACTATCTTCTCCATGTCTTAAAACTAAACCATGATCCTATCATGAAACATCATGGTATTCATTCCACTTTAATCTTGGAAACAAGACAAAGAGATCCAACTAAGATATATATATCCTTGTCTATTCCTTATTAATATACATCAAACCTAGAGAGGTGAGAGATCTACAATGATTATTAGAGAAGTAACAAACCTTGGATATACATTCAAGTATTCAAATCATCATCTTTAAGAGGAACCCTAGGATGTTATCCAAGTCATTCCAATTGAGAGAGAACATTCATACCAAATCTAGCTTTACCTATTTAAGAATCAAGGACACCATTGAGCTAAAGTATTAGGAGTTAAACCATTTCATTTGGGAGTGGTGAGATAGCCAATACCAAATGGAGTAATATCATATCCATGAATTGATGAAGTAAAGTAGTAACTCATTTAACTAAGTATCTAGGTGGAGACTTAACCCTTTACTATCTAATGAGATCTTGTGAGTACACCATAAAACCAAGAATAACTATACCTATATGAAAGCTCAAGTTTTGGTATTATATTCAAGATAGATGAGGCAACACCTGAATTGAAGGGAGAGAACTATTTTTTAACCAGATGATCATATCATCATTGTTTAAGTAGAACTATAAGTTATTATCTCAGGCATTCTCCTGGGATAGAAATTATTGAGGTAACCCTATCCATACAATATAGTAAAAGAAAGAAACTATATTTAGTTGATCAAGACAATGCTTGATCATGGAAGTAAGAAACCTCATCTAATGAGAGATACCTTAGGAAGCCAAACCTTGATCATTATAAATTGTGTAATGATCATAAACCCTAAGAATTTGAAGTAAAGATATTAAGAACAAAATGATCATATATAATATATGATCATGCTTTGGAGATATGTGAGGATAAGTTAAACCCTACTAATATAAGTAAATCCCATTTCCACATGAAATTATAGGGAGATCACTAGTAAGAAACTCTAGACTTATATCCCAACCTTAACTTGTGAACAACTTGGTGATCATAAGTAGTATTCTACCACATCTGCATTCCACTTATTCTTCACCTAAGAAACATAAGAAAACCTTAGTGTTAAACTCTATACTCTATATGGTGAGAAACCATATATCCATATGACCAAAGTTAACTATAAAAAGAACTATAACCAATTTAGTTACTTCAATGATGAATTGAGGATAGTAATAGAAGTTAATTGATAGAGGATAAAAACAATTCTCAATATCTTAGTAACTAAAGGAGAACATAAAATGTTAATGATGCCATCTCACTTCTACAAATTAAAATTATATCTCAACCCTAACTATTGTATCACTATGGAGATTGCAATATAAACCTAGACCATAATTGAGAATCAAAACCATGGCCATTATGGAAATATCATTAGAATCCTGGAATGGCATATCAATGAGATCTTATGCTTCACATATTAAACCTCAGAAACATCTAGTGCTTAAAATCACAATTGAAACTTATGTGTGGTAATCAACCACCTATTCTTATAACCAAGATCAAACCATGAAGAGAGTAATATTTTACTCTAGGCATTTCATGGTAATGTTAAAATATAACAATAGCAATAAACTTAAAAGGGGGTTATGATAGAAAATTAGAAAAGCCCTAATAAATTAGTGCTCACATAACATCACATGTAAGTCAATCACTCATCAAATAGAAGCCAAGTCCTATCAACAAACCCTAAAATAATTTGAGTTGAAAACATCAACTATAACAATCTAAATGAATTGATTCACAAGTGAGACATGAAATAAAAATAAAAATACAAAATCATGTCTATGTGCTATTTTGAATAAAACACAAGTATGTAATATAATTCAAATATAAATACTTGTTCCAAAAGGAAAGAATGGTTTAATAACCACTGCTATACAACTTAATGGAATTAACAAAGTAAGAAACCTGCAATTAAAATCTGAATTAAAAACAGAATACAAAATAGGAAATGAAAATAGGAAATAAAAATAGAAAGGAAAATAGAGGGGAGAAAAACCTTACCTGGCTCGCAGCCCAGCAGCAGCCTGCAGAGAAGCCAGCAGCAGCCTGGCCGTGGCAGCCCAGGAGCAGCCCAAGGCCCAGCCTGAAGCACAGCCCAAATCAGCCCAATACCCTTTCGCCTCGGATAAGAACGAAGGAGACGTCGTCGTCTTCGTCCCCTTCGCTGGGAGCACAGGGGCTCGCCACCGAGCCACCAGGGCCACGTCCCGCGTCGCCGCCGACGTTGCTGACCGCCAGCGCACGCCTAGCGCCATATAAATGGCGTGGACGCCCTCAATTTCTTCTCTCTTCGCCTAATTCCTCACCAATGCCCAAAACCCTAGCCGTCGGCGGCCCTAGCAAACCACCGTTCCCGACCACCTTGGAGCACGCCGATGAGCTCAGGAGGAGCGCCGTGAAGTCCTCGTTCATCTGGTGTAGCCACACGCCGAGGGAAGCTCGGAGGGGAAAGAATTTGGCCGTTCCCTTTCGCAGTACTGCGAGGGAAATGGCGGCCTCATCGTCGCTTCCGTCCTCAATCGACTACATCGACCAGCTGGAAATCATCTAGGTGAGATTGCGCATCTCATGAGCACCATATCGAGTCCTAGATCGCACCGTAGAGCTCTGTCACCGTCGATCACCGTCCGCCGCCGCGGTACCTCGTCGCCGGGCACGCTCCGGTGACCAAACCGGAGCGGCGCCACCACCACTAGCCTCCTCTCGTTGCCCTCGTTCCAACGCATCCGCGCACAGCCTCGCGGGGGACCGGAATCGCCGGCGAACATTAAAACTACTTTTCTTTAATTGGAACTTATTAAATCTTTATTAATAGGATTTAAAACCCTGATTAATAATTACCTAATTATTTATTGTTTAAAAATAATAAAATGCCAAATCCAATATTATTTTTATTTCAAACTCATTAATAACTTCAACTTATTAATGAAGTTATTAATCCAAGAATTATAGGGTAATTAGGGAACCCTAGTTCCATTATAAAACAAAGTGATAACCCCATAATTTCATGTGGGATCCTAAAACCCTAATATCATTAGGAACCTTAGCTCCATTTATTCAAATGAACCCTAAATTGTTTCCAAACCTAATCCCTAAGTAACATGTGATCATGTTACTTCATTAGTAATCATAAATTCATATCTAGCAACCAACTACTAGTTCAAATCCACATAAAATATGGGAACCCTATCACCACTAATTAGTATCCCATGTATTTATCTTAATCAAACTTAGATAATTAAATAGAATCAACCAGAGTTCCTATCCTTAGAGGTAACAACCTTAATTATCCATAATCAGCATCACACCCTGTGGTAAACCATAATAGCACCCATGCCCAATAATTGTGCATCACACACCATAACCACTAAACCCTACTAGTGTGAGATAATTATTAAACATCCTATTTAGGAAACCACCATTCCTTACTTAAAAGATCCAATAGCAAACCTAGACAACCTCAACCCTAATTGATATACTTCTTATTAATTAAGAAGTATGTTCTTCAAAAGTTATTCTTTTGAAGAAAATAAGGAATTATCATCAACCCTGCTTATAAGGACCTATAAACCCTAGCCAGCTATCACTAGCAAGATAAACCAACCTTGACAACAACCATGTATAATGAATTGCTTAGGATGCCTGGGCTTATCTCAACCTTACAAGCCCTAGTTGCTGATGAATCCAACTATGTTGTGATCCATCTTATACTTACTCCAGAAACTACTTGGAACCAGAATAAATTATAGCAACCCACAAACCTAATTACCATACTTGTTCTTTATCAAATTACATGTTCTTCAAAAGTTATTCTTTTGAAGTATATGATAATTAATCATTAACCATGCCATATAGTGTTAAAACTAACCACTGTTCTTTACTTGATAACATTATACCAAATGCTATTGTTGTGTACTATTAATGTTATTGCTATGATATATTGCAGCTCATGTTTAAAATACCAAATACTCACACCTGAATAAGAACCTTGTTTGTGAATCACTCTAAAAGTGCAACACACCCTGATTGATCATTACCACTCACTAATCCTAAATCATCGGGGTTAGGTCACGCTTAGAGCGATTGCATCTCATTCTTATGCATTATTGCATCCTTGCCAATCTTTTCAACATCGTCCTTACCGGACGATGATGCTATTTCAGAATTTGGAGTTATTGCGTATCGAAGACCTTGCCTGCATAATCTTGCAGTCAAGAAAGGCAAGTTCATCACTTGCTCATGTCATTTGAGTATTTCTATCAAATTACTTGCAAAGTATTATGGTTATCACTATTGCATAAAAATCAAAACCACTACTTTCATAACTATGAATATGACTATGTGGTGGGCAATGGAACCATGGATTGTGTTGATATGGTGGAGGTTCCATTGCAAGGGTTTATATCCATCTAGGATTAAACAACAAATGTCGCCAGTGATTCTTGTGCCGTAATACCCGTGTTAACCATAAGATCCAGAGTGGGACGGAGTAGTCAAAAGTGTTTCCACCTCTCGTTCATCAACGGATGCGCTTTACCGTAGTACACTTGTAATCCAAGGGGGCAAGCTGGTGAGGCTGGGGAGTCCTAAGTCCCCACGGCACAGTCCGTAGTACACTTGTCGCCCGAAGGAGCAAGATGGTGAGGCTGGGGAGTCCTAAGTCCCCACGGTATTGCGGTCTATGATGGGTTGCAGCCACCGGCGTAGGAGTGTATGGTAGAGCCCAGCACTGTTGTCGTGGTCGGGGTCCACCTTGAAATCTACAGGAATAATGGGACCGACGTGGACCCAGGGTCGGCGCATGCAACAATGGGTGGGTGTTCGAGGTAGCGGAGGAACATGATTGACTAGACCTTATACCGGGCCTCACACCATAGGAAGTGTGGACGGGAAGATCACCCGGTTGGCACCAAGGTTAAGATCTCTTATGGGTAAAGCAACACACCTCTGCAGAGTGTAAAGAACCGTGACCTGTCACTCCCTGTTCCGGGATATGGAACTGCGAACGCGGCCGGAAAGGAGCTCCATGAAGTTCTAGTAAACCGGTGAAGGCTGACGGACATAGTTCTTCTGAATAAAAGCAACCTTTTGAAGAAATGGTTATGAAAACTTGCATTGGTATTAGACTTTCTGGTCTAATGCTGTAGCTAGTGCATTAAACACCTCTTTCCTATAATGAACTTGTTGAGTACGCTCGTACTCATCCCACTCTTAAATCCCCTGCTTAGGTATGGAGGCATCGAAGGAGGATCTACAGTGCAACTCGAAGGCCAAGGAGTCAACAACTACTTCAAGAGACAAGACCCTGTCAGAGGAGTCAGATACCACATACATCAAGGAGAAAACCTAGTTTAGCCATAGAAGGGAACTAGTATCCTAAACCTAGCTCCTACTTAGCTAGAATCTATTCTTAGCCTCTTTACATAGTTAAATACTCTACAAATAGAGTTCGTGATAAGACTAGTCTACGAGTCGTTCTTCTGGAGTTTATTTGCAGATTTACCTCATTGTATAGTAGGAGGCTGTGCTGATCTTATGTAACAGAGTCTGTATGTAATTCTATAGACATGCCTTGGACCCGCATATGTTTCTGTTGTACCACTCTGAGCGATATAATACTAGTGGAACGGTGTTTCATTGGTGTTATATCAGACTTGCATACTACACCATGCAGTGGTATGCCGGGTCACCACACTCTTCCTTTTGCGATCTATCCCATCGAGCATTGCTTGTCTAGTGTTGCGAGACATTGCACGTGGCTCCGCATTGTGAGGTGTGTGTGTCGCGTTGAGTAAGGCATCCAAGCAAACACTCGTGTGGCAAGATAGCAAAAGCGAGGCTAACGCTAACATAGTGCGTGAAAAAGCCCCAAAAACACAAAAAGAGTGCGAGTAGCACCATACATCCATACATCCATACATCCATACATACATACATCCATACGCCCATACATACAAAAGTGTCCACGTGCCACCAAAGATACAAACGAGTGCAAGTGCCACCATATACAAAAGAGAAAAAGCTTTTAAGCAAAAGAGAGATACGAGAAGAGAGGCCACGTGTGAATCTTGTTGTCTCTTCCTTTGCAACGGAAGCTTTGGCTCTCCTTGTGTTAGTGTGACACCGAGCACTTATACATACACTTTTCCGCTCACTTTTGGTTGCACTAACCCCGCTTATCTCGTGTGTGTGTTCCACAACTTTTTCCGTGTTTATAGTGATCTTCACATTGACATTTGGATTTTTGGACCTCACCCACTTTTAACAACATACTCGATCTTGGATTTGTCTTTTGGCTTTCCACAACACTCGCCTAACACCATATTTGCTAGCTTTTGCGTGTGGTTTTGCGTGTGTTCCCGATACACTTGATCTTGCTTTCGGCTTGGTGGATTGCCTCAATACTATCTTACCTTGGTAAGAGTGCGAGGTAGTCTCCTTCCACTAACATACACAACATAGTTCTTGTCTTTCCATCATGGATAGGAACGGAGATACCAATAGGGACGAAGAGATCCTCCGCAACACCGAGAGGTTGGCTACTCAACACAACCTATGGACGCAACGACAAGAGTTCAAGGAGCAACTCACCCTCTTCGAGACCCGCATCGATGAGCAATACGATAAGGTGGCTCACAACTTCTCCGCCGTGAACCAAGACTTGGCTCTTCTTCGTGAAGCTACGGACAACTTGAATGGCCAAATGGCGGCCAATGATGCCAACATGGAGCGGCGCATGGATAGCCTCGAGCGCGCCATCACCAACTTGGGTCGTCATCGTCGACACCGCTCTACTTCCTCTTCATCAAGCTCGTCACAAGACTATTACTCTCATGGTGGCCTTTCGTCCCCAAGCTCTTCCTCAAGGCATGAAGACCATCATCGACCTCATCGCCCACATGCTCGTCATGAAGACTCTCGCTCCAACTCTAGGCGTGGAGAAATACATCGCCATGCTCGTCCACATGAGCGTCCTCCACAAGACCAAGTCCTTCAACAAGATCGTCACCAAGCGGATCGCCATGCCCACCATGGGCATGATGGCCATCCCCAAGACCAAGATCCTCAAGATCAACCTCGGCGAGATCTCCGCCGCCACCCTCGCCATGACCAACATGGACGAGGAGAACCACAACATGATCAAGATGAGAGACCCAACATTGAGCATCGTCCTCAACCGCGACAACATTTTCAACCACATCCTCACCGTGAGCCAAGTGAAGCAAGCGTTCATCTTCAACGCCAACCCAATGCTATGGTTGGCCGTAGAAGACCTCCTATTCCTCCTCAAGCCGCAAGAGATGAAGTCGCCCCTCCTCGTAGAAGAACCTTGGAGGATGAAGAGAACATGTTTGGAAGACTCAAGTTCACCATGCCAAAGTTCAAGGGAGAAGAAGATGCCGAGGCCTACCTCTCATGGGCACTCAAGGTTGACAAGATATTCCGCATCCACAACTACTCCGGTGCCAAGAAGGTGGCTATGGCGTCTCTTGAGTTTGAAGACTACGCTAACACTTGGTGGGAGCAAGTCCTCACTCTTCGAGAAGAAAAGGGTGAACCTCCTATTGACACTTGGGAAGACATGAAGAAAGAGATGCATGCTCGCTTTGTCCCCACGCACTACATGACCGACCTCTTCAACAAGCTCCAAAAGTTGAAGCAAGGCACCAAGACCGTTGAGGAGTTCTACAAGGAGATGGAGCTCACTATGATGTGAGCCAACATCCAAGAGTCCGAGGAACAAACCATTGCTCGCTTCTTCAATGGCCTTACTTACCCCATCAAGAGGATCGTCGAGTTCCAACCCTACTCCAACATGGTTGAGTTGGTCCACCAAGCATCGAAGGCCGAGCGCCAAGTGATTGAGGACATCAAGTACTCCAAGGCCAAGACTTATTTCTCCTCCAAGCTCGCTACATCGACTCCTCCTACTACATCAACTCCTCATGATACAAGTGCCAAGGCCGACGCATCCTCTACACCATCCAAGAAACCGACTATCCAAAGTCGCATGAAGCAAACGGTCTCCTCCACCGCCTCCTCTAAGGCATCCACGGGACCCTCTAGTGTCACTTGCTTCAAGTGTGGCACCCAAGGTCACAAATCGTTCGAGTGCAAGAACACCAAGGTTATGATCACTATGGAGAATGGTGACATCGAGACACTAGATGAAGAAGAATACGAGGCCCTTGTGCAAGCCGCCGTGGAAAGTGAAGAAGCTTATGAGCAAGAAAGTGGAGAAGATCCTCTCTTATGTGAGCATGACCCAAGTCCCTCACTTGTGGTCACAAGGGTGCTAACCACACAACCTCATGATATGGAAGAACAACGTTGCAACATCTTCCAAACCCGTGCCGGAATTGGTGGAAAATCGATCAAGGTCATCATCGATGGTGGAAGTTGCCATAACCTTGCGAGCACCGAGTTGTGTGACAAGCTCAACCTCACTCTCCGCAAGCATCCTCACCCTTACCATATCCAATGGTTGAGTGACAAGGGCAACGTCAAGATACAACATACCGTCACCGTCACTTTCAAGATTGGACCTTATGAGGACACTATCGAGTGTGACGTGGTACCCATGACGGTGTGCCACATGTTGCTTGGCCGCCCTTGGCAATATGACAAGAAGGCTATACATGATGGACTCTCCAACACATACACCTTCAAGGTCAACGACAAGAAGTTCGAGTTGCGCCCGATGACTCCTAGCCAAATCATCGCGGATAATGCGAAGGCTTTAGCGAGGGCACAACTCCGCACCCACCATAGTGAGATGAGAGGAGAGGGAGCGACCCACCACAAAGAGAGTGAGCGCCACAAGCCATATATGAGTGAGTCCAAGAGTGTCCTTCTAGCCACCAAGAGTGAGTGGAGAGAGCTCCAAGAGAACCCATCCACCATATTGCACTACGTGCTCATATGCAAGGGACCATCATCGGCGACTAACGACTTAACCAACATTACTTCGTCTTTGTTGTCTCTTTTGAAGGAGTTTCAAGACGTCTTCCCCGACGAGCTTCCTCATGGACTACCACCACTCCGAGGCATAGAACACCGCATCGACCTCATACCCGGCGCTCCGCTTCCAAACCGTGCCGCCTACCGCACCAACCCCGAAGAGACCAAGGAGATCCAACGCCAAATTCAAGATCTCCTCGCCAAAGGGTACGTCCGCGAAAGCCTTAGCCCTTGTGCGGTTCCCGTGATTCTTGTGCCTAAACCGGATGAGACGCAACGGATGTGTATGGATTGTCGCCCCATCAATGCCATTACCGTCCGTTACCATCATCCCATTCCGCGTTTAGATGACATGCTTGATGAACTTAGTGGTGCCACGATTTTCTCTAAAGTCGATTTGCGTAGTGGTTACCATCAAATCCGCTTGGCTATTGGTGATGAATGGAAAACGGCATTCAAGACCAAACTCGGTCTTTATGAATGGCTCGTTATGCCTTTCGGTCTCTCCAATGCTCCATCAACTTTCATGCGCCTCATGAATCACATCTTGCGTCCTCTCATTGGCAAGAGCGTGGTTGTCTACTTCGATGATATTCTTATCTATACCTAATAATAAAGCAAAAAGGGGTTCCGTCGTCCGTTTTTTATTACCCTTATATTTCGTCAAAATTACATATAGTGCCACCGGCAAGTCACCCGAAGCGTTCCATCGAACAAAAGAAAAAAAAACTAAGCCCTTCGTCCCACACATGTAAAAAGAAACACCTTCACTTTCCCCTCAAGCAACCAATCCGCTGTGCAGCTGCGAGGTGCTCCCGGCAGTGGCGCGCATGGGTACAAGGTTCTAGGGCTGCCCCCGTTGACCAAGCTCGCCGCATCCTGGGGCTCGACCTCCTCCACGACGGCGGCTCTGCGACGTGCGGCTCCGCGATGACGACGGGCGACCCGAAAGCAGAGTACAAGTTGCGTGGGGAAGATCTCTAGCGCGGGGAGGTGGGGTAGGAGCTCTGGAGCTCGGATCTGGTTCAAATCGAGGTCTCCGTGATTTCACCCAGTACTAATTAACCTGCAATACAAAAGGCGAACCATGACTACCGGCACACACTCGCGGTCGTCTCCACGGCTGCCGTCATCCATATCTTGCTCGCGGAGATCCACTGCTGCATCCGCTCCGTGCCGTCGTGCTTGGTCACCGTGGACTGCAATGGCGCCGGTCAGGTGCGGACAGGGCAGAGTTGCTTCTTTGCACTCGGACTTCACCTGCAACACCGGATGTCAGGCTCTGCGCTGCGTTGCCGTACTATAGCAAGAACCACAATCACGGGCAGCTTCCATAACTAAAATAAATCCATCCTTTTTTTTTTCTTGGAGCAGTGTATTACACTCGTTTTCTTCAGATGTAACCATCGAATTCAGTAGCTGTGATATTTCTTTGTCATGGGATGTTTACGTTTTCTGAACTAACCTAACACGGCAACACCACCAAAGTATACTAGCTACTGGCTAACGATCGAGTGTTCACAGCAGGCTAAACAAATCACTTCTATGGTTTTGCTTTTTTTACTATATGGTGTTCAAACGAATGGTATAGATTCCCCGCAAAAAAAAACCCCGAATGGTATAGATGATACTTGGTCGCACTTTAGGTAATCAATTTTGGTAGCAACAGTACTTAATTTCTTACAATTTTTTTGAAAGGTACTCTCTTCCTTTCGTAGTGTAAGACATTTTGGCAAAATAATTTTAACTTTTCAGAGTGTCATACATTATGGAGCAGAGTAATTTTTTGGGGGTATTATGACAAAATTTGTGTGTTATTGCTCTTCCAATAGGAACATTGATAGTTGTGGATGGTTTGATTTGTCCCAGCAAATTCGTTTAATTTAACCGAGATATATATGGATTCTGCTGCGGGAAAGTAGCGTCCACCTATAGCGCGGGGAGGCGTGCGAGAAAAAATTGCTGGAGCGCCGACGCATAATTAAGCAGCGTCCGTGTTGTACATGCCCTAAATAGGACATAACATGACCACCAACATCGATATTTGATTATTTGTATAACAGAGAAGTGTAATCTGTAGTGTTTTAATTTTAATCTATCCCGATGCAACGCACGGGCACTTTTGCTAGTTTATAGCAAAAACCTCGAGGACCATGTGCAACATGTGAGAGAGGTCTTGTGCATCTTGCGACATGAAAAGCTTTATGCTAACCTCCCTAAATGCACATTTGCTCAAAACAAATTGGTTTTCCTTGGCTTTGTGGTTTCCGCTAATGGGATTGAAGTTGATTCTTCCAAGGTGGAGGCCATCTACAATTGGCCTACTCCTACAAATGTTGGTCAAGTCCGAAGCTTCCATGGACTTGCCGGGTTTTACCGCCGCTTTGTGAAAGATTTTAGCACCATTGCTTGCCCTTTGAATGAACTTACCAAGAAGAATGTTCCGTTTGTTTGGGGCAAGGCCCAACAACATGCTTTTGATGAGTTGAAGAAACGCCTTACCGAAGCTCCCCTTCTTGTTCTTCCAAATTTTGCAAAAACTTTTGAGATTGAGTGTGATGCAAGTGGGCTTGGTATTGGTGGTGTTCTTATGCAAGAGGGCAAACCCGTGGCATACTATAGTGAGAAGTTAGATGGCGCACGCCTCAACTATCCTATATATGACAAGGAGCTCTACGCTTTGGTTCGTGTTCTTGAAGTTTGGCAACACTATCTTTGGCCAAAAGAGTTTATCATTCATTCCAACCATGAGTCCTTGAAATATTTGAAAAGCCAACACAACTTGAACAAACGACATGCAAAATGGGTCGAGTTCATTGAGTCCTTCCCATATGTGATCAAATACAAGAAGGGCAAGGACAATGTTGTGGCGGATGCTCTTTCCCGCAAAAACACCCTTTTGCTAACTCGTTTGGATTTTCATGTTTTGGGACTTGAAGAGATCAAAGAACTCTATCCTTCCGATTCTTTCTTTGCTCCAATTTTTGAGAAGTGCTCCGTTGAGCGAGGAGTGGATGATTTCTATTTGCATGATGGTTACTTGTTCAAAGCTAACAAGATTTGCATTCCCGAGTCTTCGCTTCGAAAATTGCTTTTGCAAGAGTCACATGGAGGTGGTCTTATGGGACACTTTGGTCGAGAGAAGACATATGCCATGCTCTCAACCCACTACTATTGGCCAAGAATGTACCGCGACGTCGAACGCCTTTGCCGCAGGTGCACCACATGCTTACAAGCTAAGTCTACCTCCAACCCTTATGGCCTTTACACTCCTTTTCCTATTCCACATGCACCATGGACCGATATTAGCATGGATTTTGTTCTAGGATTGCCTCGTACTAAGCATGGTCATGATTCTATATTCGTGGTAGTGGATAGATTCTCTAAGATGGCTCATTTCATACCTTGCCATAAGAGCGACGATGCTTCACACATTGCTTCATTGTTTTTCAGGGAAATTGTTCGCCTACATGGAGTACCGCAAAGCATTGTGTCGGATCGAGACGTCAAGTTCATGAGTTATCTTTGGAAGTCGCTCATGACAAAGTTTGGAGTGAAGCTCTTATTCTCATCATCCTCGCACCCGCAAACGGACGGCCAAACGGAAGTGGTCAATCGAAGCCTCTCCACCCTCCTACGCATCCTCGTGAAGAAGAACTTGAAGTCATGGGAAGAATGCCTTCCACACGCGGAGTTCGCCTACAACCGCGCCAAGCACTCGACTACATCAAGGAGTCCCTTCATGGTCGTCTACGGGTTTGAGCCGCTCACGGCACTCGACATACTCCCGCTCCCCCTTCATGAGCGGATCAACATGGATTTCGACAAGCGCACCGCCGCCGTGAAGAAGCTACATGAAGAAACAAGAGCTACCATTCAAGAACATGTCCTTCGTCAAGCTACCTGCCTCAACGCCAAGAAGAAGGAACGCATCTTTCAAGAAGGCGACCTCGTTTGGATCCACCTCCGGAAGGAAAGATTCCCTCATGAACGCAACTCGAAGCTCAAGCCAAGAGGAGATGGCCCCTTCAAGGTCCTCAAACGCATCAACAACAACGCTTACGTCATCGACATCCCCACCTCCAAGTACTTGGTGAGCAACACATTCAACGTTGCGGACTTATCGCCATATCATGAAGATGAGGAGGAACAAGAGTCGAGGACGACTCTTTCCCAAGGGGGGGGAGATGATGCGGGGTGGCCTTCGGTCACTCCCACACCAAGACCAACAAGTCCCCCAAGTGGACCAATGACGCGAGCCCGAGTTAAAGCTCTTCATGATGAGGTGAACTCGCTCCTTACCACCCTTGATCTCGGTACCCCTTTGGATGGATTACTACCTCATGCCGACGTGCTATGTGTCATTAGGTACAAGGAGCATCAAGATCACGGAGAGGAGGACACACCATGGTCAAAGGGAGGAGAGGAGCAGCTGGACGTGAAGATGGACATGGAGCTGGACCGGAAGTCGCCCGAAGAGCACAACGAAGAGAAGTTGGCCGGCCGGTCCAGAACCCGGTCTGACCGGCCCCCTGACCGGACCACCCGGTCCAGAACCCCGGCTCGACTGCCCCCGATCGGCCACCCGGTCCAAACCGGATTTCCGCTTGTGCCATCCGGCACTATCCCGGCCCCGGAACCTCGTCCGGTTGCCGCCCGGTCCCAGCCCCTGGCTGGACCGGCTCTGCCGGCCCCAGGCCCGATCGGCCGGCCTGCACGACTTAAGTCACCAGATCGGCCCGAACTTGTTTCCTTTGTACCTTTTCGGCCCGTGACGCCTTGTAAGACTATATAAGCACCCTAGACGCCCCTTTACCTCTTTAGACTTGTTTTGAACTCAAACCTACCTTTGAGCTTAGTCTCCCTAGGGTTATCATCCCTCTGTAATCAAGGCACCTTGGTTGTTGATTTGGATCTTGTTGAGTGAGATTCTAGTACAAGCTACTCTCTCTCCCTCATCAAGCTCTTCTTCTCCAACCCCAATCTCTCTCCGGGAATTCCGCCTCGTGCCTCTTCCTCGGAGATTCTATTGGCGTGGTCCATCGAGCCACGGAGGTAAGCATCGGGTGTATCGGGTTGGTGTGCGTGCGTGAGTCTCGGAGTTCCTCGTGTTCGTCGCGTTCTTCGTGTTCCTCGTGTTCTCCCATCTCCCCCCTTGGTTTCGAAGTCAATCCGCGAGATCGGGCCACACACGGGGTCTTAGACCTCATCACTCCAACCCCAATCTCTCACCGGGAATTCTGCCGCGTGCCTCTTCCGGGTGATTCTATTGGTGTGGTCCATCGATCCACGGGGGTAAGTATCGGGTGTATCGGGTTGGTGTGCGTGCGTGAGTACCGGCGTTCTTCGTGTTCTTCGTGTTCCTCGCGTTCTCCCACCTCTTCCCTTGGTTTTCGGGGTCAAATCGCGAGATCGGGCCAAACCCTTGATCTCAGATCACATCACGTACTCCTACTCGTACTGCTCTGCGTCGGCGTCTACTCGAGAAGAACCAAATAGCACATACAAGGAAAGTAATAGCACAAATCGATACAAATAAGTGCAATGCGCAATATGATGCATGATGACATGGCAAGATGATGTGTGCATGGCAGAGTTAAGTGGGGTGCACATAATTCACATGGAATGACAAACACCCTCACATATATCTTAATTGGTTTTGCAAGTTTTAATTTGGACAATTCAGAGATGATGCCAATGATGCATGAGAATGCAAGATTTGAAATACTATCACTTTTCTGATGAAAATGGATATATAATGTGCACAATTTGGATTTATATAAAGAGAGATATGAATTATGCAAGTTTTAGGCATTTTAAACCCAATTAAAAATGTTGTCCAATTTTAGTTGTTCAAAAGTTGAAACAAATTTTATAACCATGTAGCTTAGGTTTTTCTGATGCTCAAACATATCAAGTTTATATGAATTGAAGTTTGTAAGGTTGGTTTTTAAATCAAAACAATAAGTGTGCTGTAAGCAAAATACTGAAACAGTAAAAAGGTGAACAGAAATTGGAGCTCCAGGAATGGGATAAAAAATTGGTGCCTTTAATTGGGCCGGTGGGATTTGAACTAAGGACGTGTAGAGCTCAAGGAATTGAACTCAGGGACATATCCAGTGTACTAGACAATCAGATTTGTACAAAAACAGGATCTCAGCCAAAGTAAGGTGTACAGGCGGGTTAACTGAAGATTTTGACAGTTGCAGACTGAAGAACGAACAGCTGCAGTTTCTGTAGACGCGTTCCTGCACAGTTTTTAAAGTTACAACTGTGACAGATCTGGGCGTTTCTAGGTGAGGCTTTGATGTAGCTGAGCAAGAAGAACATGCCAAGATTCGAAAAGGACGGGTTTGATGCGATTTGGTGGACTGTGGTGGCGGCAAAACTCGTCGGAAGTCGAGGCCGTGACAGCGGCGAGGAACAGCACAAACTGCAACCAGATTTTTGGCTGACTTTGAGCAATGATGACGTCGCGATTACTGCACCGTTTTGGACGATTCAAAAACTGAGATGAGGCCTAAGATGTTGTGCATCTATAGGTACAAGTGGCTCGAGCTGGGGTGAACCATGTTGCCGGAAAAGATCGTCGGAAGACAGGACTGCGTCACGGCGACGAACAGCGAATCTGAATACTGTTTCTGGACCGATCTTTGAACGAAGATGGCGACACCGTTACTGTATGTTTTCGTTTGATTCAAAGACCAAAATTGTAGCCCGAAGTGCCGTAAATCGAAAGGAGCAAGGGGCTCGTGCTGAGATGGAGTGGTTCGCCGGAGGGACTCGTCAGAAGATGGTATGCCGGGGTGTAACAAAAACTGGAGGTTTTCATCTTCGATTTAGATCGATCTCTCACGTTCCTCGATCCAGGGAACATGCAGGGGAGATGAGGAAGTGGTGCTCACCCTGGGGTGGCTGGTGGCGAGGTGGAAGCGGCGGAGGCGGCCGGCGTAGAGGAAGAAGAGGATGGCCGGGTAGACGACAGCAGAGGTGGACGAGCTCGGGCAGTCCTTGGCGTGTCCTGCTCCGTGGCGACGTCCAGGAAGAAGAGGAAGCAGAGGGGGTTCTTTTCCCCTACTCAGGTCAGCTCGAGGTGGCTCATGGCGACGGCGGTGGTCGGCAAAAACTCCAGGTAAAAACCCTCTCAACTCACAGACGAAGAAACAGCAAGGTGGGGATAACGATGGTGCGGCGCGGCGAGGGCGAGGGAGGAGCGAGCTAGGGTTCTGTGGAGCTCTCCTGGTGTCTTGGAAAGGAGGCAGGTGGCAAGCATCCAGAAGGGGAAGAAGATCATGCGGCCATGGAGGGGTTCGTACAGGAAGAAGAAGACGTACAGGGAAACTTGCTCCACGATGGAAACTGGGCTGGGCTAAAGAAACTTGGCTGGAACGGCCATAGGAAGTTGGATGGGAAATAAATAAGGCCTGCCTTAGCCTTTTGCTTGAACTCCAGGGAACAAAGCTCCAGTTTGCTGTTTGCTATGTCTACAAAACTCTCTTCTTTCCTTATGGAAAATTTTAAAGAGAAGAAAAGAGATTTTGAATTGTGTTAGATTTATTTGAAATCAGGGAAGGGCTCAAACCTTTTTTTACCAAACTATGATAGGCTTGGGAGTAATAAAATAAGGAAAAGAAAAGATTGGGACATAGAGAATAAAGAAAATACAAAATATTTGATATTCAAATATTTGGCAAACCCTAATGGATTCAACCAATGGAAAAGGGATAGATCCAACTCAAGAACACCTTATTAGCATTGATAAAATAGAAAAAGAGAGGAGAGGTTTATAGCAACCATATAAGAATTTTGGCATGACCTATTTGAAATATAGATCAAGTAGAGGGATAGGTTTAGGCTTGTTAGCTTTTGTTGGAACATCACAAGAGGGAGGGGATGAACCAAGAGAGAGGAAGAGAGGAAGAACAACAAGCAAACAAAGCAAAGCCAAAACCAAATGCAATTTATAAAACCAAAAGGTGGTGATATGCATGAAATGCAACATGATGATATGACAACAATGCAAGAAAGGTAAAAAGGACTAAGGTGTTACTCTTGGGATGTTACAGCCGGATCCCCACCTCCAAAGAAATCCAAGAAAAACTTGAAGGACAAGCAGGATGGCTGCTAAAGTGCAGGAGGCGGAAGCCAAGAAAGCTTCCAAGGCCAAGACCCGAGAAGGCGAGAGGGGTTGATGTCTACGCACGCTTCTATTCCTGTAGACAGTGTTGGGCCTCCAAGAGCAGAGGTTTGTAGAACAGCAGCAAGTTTCCCTTAAGTGAATCACCCAAGGTTTATCGAACTCAGGGAGGTAGAGGTCAAAGATATCCCTCTCAAGCAACCCTGCAATTAAGATACAAGAAGTCTCTTGTGTCCCCAACACACCTAATACACTTGTCAGATGTATAGGTGCACTAGTTCGGCGAAGAGATAGTGAAATACAAGTAATGTGGATGATTGTAAGTAGTAATTGCAATCTGAAATAAAAATGGCAGCAAGCAAGCATGTAGCAAAACTTGTTGGAAACTGTGTTTCAATGCTTAGAAACAAGGCCTAGGGATCATACTTTCACTAGTGGACACTCTCAACAATGATCACATAACTGAATAAATAAATGCTACTCTTAAACACTCTCTTGTTGGATAACAAACACCATTCATTGTGTAGGGCTACAAAAGCACACCTCAAGCCGGAGTAAACAAGTGTGGTGACCCTGCATACCACTGCATGTTGTAGTATGCCAGTCGTTGATATAACATTCACGAAGTACCAATCCGCAAATATTACATCCCTCAGAGTAGTACAACAGAACATAGCAGGTCCATAACTCATTCATTTATTATTACAAGCATAATGTACATATCATCACGAAGCTCCTCTTGGGTCCTAAGAGGGATACTCCTGGGTTCGAGGCGAACCCATCTTAGCTTACAATATAGAAGTCTTACTAAGTCATACATTTATTCCCTCGAGCAGTAAAGTACTAAGAGTTCGTACTGCTCGGATACTAGTACTACTAGGTAGGTCTACACGTGCTCTCCTCCGGATCCCTCCCCGGTTCCGTAGACTATGAGGTAGTCTACACCTTCGACACCTCCAGAGAGGTCTGGTTCTTCATAGCCGATGATGTCGGCTCCTTCAGGGTTGTCGTTGTCCTCCTCCAGATGGTTCAGACAATCTAAGCAGGGGATTTAAGAGTGGTATGAGTACGAGCGTACTCAACAAGTTCATTATAGAAAAAGGTGTTTAATGCACTAGCTACGATATTAGACCAGAAAGTCTAATACCAATGCAGGTTTTGATAAACATTTCTTCAAGAGGTTGCTTTTATTCCAAAGAACTATGTACGTCAGCCTTCACCGGTTTACTAGAACTTCATGGAGCTCCTTTCCGGCCGCGTTCGCAGTTCCATATCCCGGAACAGGGAGTGACAGGTCACGGTTCTTTACACTCTGCAGAGGTGTGGTTCTTTACCCATAAGAGATCTTAACCTTGGTGCCAACCGGGCAGCTTTCCCGTCCACACTTCCTATGGTGTGAGGCCCGGTATAAGGTCTAGCCAATCATGTTCCTCCGCTACCTCGAACACCCACCCGTTGTTGCAATCTCCGACCCTGGGTCCACGCCGGTCCTCTTACACCAATTAAGGATGGACCCCGACCACGGCGACAATGCAGGGCTCTACCATACATTCCTACACCGGCACTTGCAACCCATCATAGACCTCATTACCGTGGGGACTTCTACGGGTTCCCCCTGCATCTTGTCTCTCGAGATCAAGTGCACCCAGTAATGAGCATCCGTTGATGAACGAGAGGTGGAAACACTTTTGACTACTCCGTCCCACTCCGGATCTTATGGTTAACACGGGTATTACGACACAAGAATCACTGGGCGACATTTGTTGTTTAATCCTAGATGGATATAAACCCTTGCAATGGAACCTCCACCATATCAACACAATCCATGGTTTCATTGCCCACCACATAGTCATATTCATAGTTATGAAAATCGTGGTTTTGGTTTTTATGCAATAGTGATAAAAATACTTACCTGAACACTGCAAAGTGTTGCAGTTGGATTGTGTGGACTGACCCTTGTCCTCTGTTGCTGAAAAATAGCATCATTGTCCGGTAAGGGCAATGGTTAAAGAAGTATTGATGCATGATTCTAGTTTTAGGGTTTGTTCCCCCCTTCCGATGTCGTTATTATTTCATGTGAGAGGTTAATACTAAGAATAACTTAGGGATACTCTATTTAGGGCAAAATACAACCTTGGAATGTTGTCAAGGTATTTTTGGAGTCCAAAAGAATTTATGGACTTATTTTCTTTATTGAAAATAAAATGTGTGATTTAAATGATTATTTAAATCATTAAATTTGAACTTATTCTTGTTTAACTTCAAAAATTCTATTTCATATTTTATTATGATAGAGTTTTTTATACTGAGTGATTTTCATATTTTTAATTATTTTTTTAGAGCTATAATGATTTTATAGAATTTGGTCAAAGTTTGTGTTTTTATATGAATTTGGAAATGACCAAATTACCCCTGGACCCACCTGTCGGTGTAACCTAGTGGGGTTAGGTCGAACCGACCCACCTGGTCCGGCTCGACCAGCCTCACTCCTCTCTCTCTCTCTCGCGCGCGTGTGAAACCCTAACCCTAATCCCCTCTCTTTGGCGACCTGCGTCGCCTTCGCCGTCGCCGCTCGATTCCGGCGAGCTCCGCCGGACTTGGCCCCCGCCATGGTGCGCAATCGACGAGCCACATGACGGCGGTCAGTCTCATCCGCGTCGATTTGGAGCAGGCGCTGCTCCCGCTCGTCCTCGACCCCCTTCGCGGCGGCTAGGGTTACGGGATCGTGGCGATCCCGCTGCTCCCAGGGTTCCAGGCGCGATGGCGCCGCCGTGGGCCTCGCCGCGGTGGTGTGGGGCGCTGCGGCGCTTGTCGGAGCATGGCCTGGCCTGGCCAGGTGCTACCGAGCACTCGGCGCGCGCCGCCGTGGCCGCCATGGCCGCATCTGCTTGTCTGCTCGCCCCAGGTACGTGCGCCACCTTTCTCTCTCTCTTCCGTGCCTGTTCTTCTTCCTCCTCCTCTAGTTCTGGCCACGGTTGCTCCACCTCGTGGAGAGGCTTGCTGTGCCCATGCTCTGCTGCCGTGCCATGCTCGATGTGCAAGCGTATGCTGTTGTGCTATTGCTGTGCTATTTGTTGTCCCGTCGCTGCTACTGGGTTGCTATCTTTATTTGCGCTAGGTTCTTTGTCTTCTTCTTTGCTATCTTCGTTCATCTTCTTTGGGCTCTACTGGCCTTGGCCATTGTTGCCATGGCCATGCCAGTGCTTATGTTACTGCTGTGTGCAGCCTTGCCATGCCATCCTTTATCTTGTGCAAGAATTTCTTGTCTAATTGCTTGCTATGCTTGCATCTCTTGCTTAATTCTAGCTCTGTGCCTCTGTTCTGTTTATTATGCTTGCCAGAAATTCAAGTGTATTCATGTATATTGTTCTGGCTTGATTACAGTGTGTAGTGCTTGCAATTTTGCAAGTGCCAGTGCAATAGTGTGTTGTTTCTTGTGCTCAAATTCATGAGTATGCTCAATTGAGCATTGCTGTTGGCTTATCAGTGTTATTCAGTGATGAGTGTATGTGCTTTGCTTGTGTATCTTGATCCAGTGGCTCATCAAGCCTTTGATGTGCTTCTGGATACAATCATAAAGTTATTAATTCAGTTATCTGTTGATTCAGTAATAACATGGTTGGATTTATTTAGTGGCTGGTTAATTTCTGTTGCTGTACTTGGCTGTGGCAATCTGTAGCAAGAGCTAGTGGTGCTCTGATGATCAATACTTGCTTGTGAGTAAGTGTGTCTCTCTGTGACTCACTGGTGCTCATCCAGTGTTGTGTGTGCTTCATACAGGTTTAGCCTGTGTGTGCTGGTGCTTGCACAAGCATCAATGGATGCTTGCAATGATCCATTGGATCATCTGCAAGGCTTTGTGCACCAGTTGCTTGTCTGTTTCATTTATCTGTTTATTTTGCCTTGATAAATGGATGAATGATGTGAACTGTGACACAGTGATGATCATTTCAATTAAATTAGCTAGGGCTAGCTGGATGACAACCTCTGGTTGGTACCCTAGCCCTCTACTGAATCCAAATGGATAATGATGTGGTGGTTTCTTGTGCTAGCTTAGGGTTGAGGTGGCCCTGGCAGCACTTGTGATGTTGTCATGGTTGCTCCCCTCTCTGTGACTTGCTATGGTTGGTGATTGTTTGCTGGGATGGAACAACTGCTCACTGGCTTGATCCAATATTGGACTTCCAGTGGCTTTTGATGTTGACAAAATATATAGACAAGGAACTGTCTATAGTCTGATGGCATAGTTAGTTGTAGGTGCTAAGTGTGTGGGCTAGGCTATCTGTGATTTCATTCCTTGCTGGATTTCTTTAGTTATGCACTGATTTGCATAACTGATGTTCCCATAGGATGATTGCCTAATGGTCTTACCCATATTTGCTTGCACCAAATGGCTTTGTAGCCAGATGATGACACAAACAGGGTATTCTACCCTTCTGTGCTTCTGTGATGCATTGGATGCTTATTTATGAGCAAAACTTGGTTTTGCTCAGGTTGATCTTGTTTATACCTCACTCTAGCTCCTAGATGGTTTGTTGGTGTAGAGGATTACTTCAGTGTGGTGATTTGCTTGCCCTGCTTCTCCTTGCAAGCCTGTGGTGCTTGATCTGCTGCTGTGATGATTTTGGGCAGGTTGAACAGCAGTGCTGTTCTTCCTGTTCTTGTGTTTTTGATTTCTGGTGACTTACCAGTGATGTCTGTCGATGGTTTGCTGGTTCTGGCGGTGGAAAAGGTTTTATATGAACCCTCCCTTGCTCTCTTGGTCGACAGCTTGGTCTGGCACCCTTGGTGACTCACTGCTGGTGTGTGTGTGTGTGTGTGTGTTGTGCTGCATGCACACTGCCTGGTGAGCAGGTTGGCTGTGTGTGTGTGCCAAGTGCTTGGTACCTGGCTTGGTTCTTGGCTGAGAGTGGATCAGCTCGGTAGAGCTGTGAGCATATCCTCTCTGTTACCATTTCTTTCTAACCTGCCAAGTGGCTTTGCCACTTGGCATAACACTTGCTTTGTTGTGTTTGTGTGCAGGGAGCTTGGAGATGATCAAGTGAAGATCAAGCTCAAGCCTTAGTGGAGATTAGCTTGTAGTTTTAGGATAGAATATGACATTGTACTTTTATTTCTTTTTCTTTCTTCATTTCTGCCAATTCTTGTAATGTGTTGTAATGTTCTTATATTTCAATTATGAATATTGTAAAGACAATGTATATTGTGTGTTTATCAATAAAGCTCAAAGTTTTCCCTAATGAGCTTTACTTATATTAATTGTTCTTATTGTTTATTATTTATAATTTACTTAATGAATTTCCTCACAATTGAATTATGGGATATTTATTTGATGTTTGAATTTGAAATTCAAATTCAACTTAGGTTTGAATTCAATCATGCAACTTAAGTTTTAATTCAATCATGCACTTAAGTTGTGATGCAATACCTCTCCTCTCTTCTCAAAACCCAAACTTAGTTGAATAAGAAACAAGTTTGTCGCACTCTCGAAACCCTAACCCTGTAAGGTGTCGAGAGAGAAATTTGTCCCCCTTCGATGCAGTTTTGTTTTAAAAGCGCGAAATTTCCCCGGAATTTACGATGCAATGCATGTCCCTTTCTAAATTCTACCCCTCGATCGTCTCTAAACCTGGGACATTACAACAAGCTCCACAACGTCCGGAGTTCATATTAAAGTAACCTCTAGAGTGCATAATAGACCGTTGCAATTTAGACCGAGTACTAACATAGCATACACACTATCACCAATAGCTATGAAAGGGGGAATAGATCACATCAATACTATCATAGTAATAGTTAACTTCATAATCTACAAGAGATTACAATCATAACCTATGCCAAGTACTACATGGTGCACACAATGTCAACTTTACATCATGGAGGAGGAATAGAGTACTTTAATAATATCACTAGAGTAGCGCATACATTAATAGTGATACAAAGCTCATGATCACATAAAGATCACACCATGGGAGAGAGAGATGAACCACATAGCTACTGGTAGAGCCCTCAGCCTCAGGGGAGAACTACTCCCTCCTCATCATGGGAGACAGCAACGGCGATGAAGATGGTGGTGGTGTCAATGGAGATGACTTCCGGGGGCACTTCCCCGTCCCGACGGCGTGCCGGAACAGAGACTTCTGTCCCCCGAAACTTGTCTTCGCGATGGCGGTGGCTACGGAACTCTTCGTGGAATATCGTCGATTGTTTTAGGGTTTTCGGAGACGGAGGAATATATAGGCGGAAGGGCGATGTCGGTGGAGTACCGAGGGGCCCACCCCATAGGGCGGCGCACCCCCCTCTTGGCCGCCCCAGCCTATGGTGTGGAGGCCGTGGGCCTCCCCCTGGCTTGCCCTTCTGGCTCCGTGTGTCCCTCGGAAAAATAGGAGGTTTGGCTTTTGTTTCATCCAATTCCAAGAATATTTCCTGTGTAGAATTTCTGAAACCAAAAACAGCGGAAAACAGGAACTGGCGCTTCGGCATCTTGTTAATAGGTTAGTGCCGGAAAATGCATCAAAATGATATAAAGTATGAATAAAACATGTAGGTATTGTCATAAAACTAGCATGGAACATAAGAAATTATAGATACGTTTGAGACGTATCAAGCATCCCCAAGCTTAGTTCCTACTCGCCCTCTAGTAGGTAAATGATAACAAGGATAATTTCTGAAGTGACATGCTACTATCATAATCTTGATCAATACTATTGTAAAGCATATGATATGAATTAAGTGATTCAAAGCAATGGTAAAGATAATGACTAAACAACTGAATCATATAGCAAAGACTTTTCATGAATAGTACTTTCAAGACAAGCATCAACAAGTCTTGCATAAGAGTTAACTCATAAAGCAATAGATTCTTAATAGAAGGTTTTGAAGCAACATAAAGGAAGATTTAAGTTTCAGCAGTTGCTTTCAACTTTCAACATGTATATCTCATGGATAATTGTCAACACAAAGTAATATGATGAGTGCAAATAAAGCAAATATGTAAGAATCAATGCACACAGTTGACACAAGTGTTTGCTTCTAAGATGGAAAGAAATAGGTAAACTAACTCAACATAAAGTAAAAGAAAGGCCCTTCGCAGAGGGAAGCAGGGATTACAAATGTGCTAGAGCTTTTTATTTTGAAAACATGGAAACAATTGTGTCAACGTTAGTAATATTTCATATGGGTTATGCATAAAACTTCCTATAAGTTGCAAGCCTCATGCATCGAATACTAATAGTGCCCACACCTTGTCCTAATTAGCTCGGATTTCCATGGATTATCATCGCATTACATATGTTTCAACCAAGTGTGACAAAGGGGTACCTCTATGCCACCTGTACAAAGGTCCAAGGAGATAAATCGCATTTGATTTCTCGATTTTGATAGATCTCAACTTAAGGACATCCATACCGGGACAACATAGAAAACAGATAGTGGACTCCTCTTTTATGCTTTAAGCATTCAACAACAATAATATTCTCATAAGACATTCTGAGGATTAATATCCAAGCTGAAACTTTCACCATGATACATGGCTTTGGTTGGCGGCCCAATGTTCTTCTCTAACAATATGCATACTCAAACCATTCAGCTCATGGCAAATCTCCCTTACTTCAGACAAGACGAACATGCATAGCAACTCACATGATATTCAACAAACAGTTGATGGCGTCCCCAGAAACATGGTTACCACTCAACAAGCAACTTATAAGAAATAAGATACATAAGCGACATATTCTTTACCACAATTGTTTTTAAGCTACTTTCCCATGAGCTATATATTGTAAAGACAAGGAATGAAATTTTAAAGGTAGCACGCAAGCAATTTACTTGGAATGGCAGAGAAATACCACATAGTAGGTAGTTATGGTGGACACAAATGGCATAAGTTTTGGCTCAAGGTTTTGGATGCACGAGAAGCATTCCCTCTCAGTACAAGGCTTTGGCTAGCAAGGTTGTTTGAAGCAAACACAAGTATGAACCGGTACAGCAAAACTTACATAAGAACATATTGAAAGCACTATAAGACTCTACACTGTCTTCCTTGTTGTTCAAACACTTTTACCAGAAAATATCTAGACTTTAGAGAGACCAATCATGCAAACCAAATTTCAACAAGCTCTACGGTAGTTCTCCACTAATAGGTTCAAACTACATGATGCAAGAGCTTAAACATGATCTATTTGAGAGCTCAAAACAATTGCCAAGTATCAAATTATTCAAGATGATATACCAATTACCACATGAAGCATTTATGTTTCCAACCAAATAGCAATAAATGCAGCAGCTTTTAACTTTTGCCATGAACATTAAAAGTAAAACGAAGAACACAACTGTTCAAATGAAAAAGCGGAGCGTGTCTCTCTCCCACACATGGATTGCTAGGATCCGAATTTATTCAGAGAATGAAAATAACAAAACAAAAATAAAAGCACACAGACGCTCCAAGTAAAGCACATAAGATGTGACAGAATAAAAATATAGTTTCACTAGAGGTGACCTGATAAGTTGTTGATGAAGAAGGCGATGCCTTGGGAATCCCCAAGCTTAGATGCTTGAGTCTTCTTGAAGTATGCAGGGATGAACTACGGGGGCATCCCCAAGCTTAGACTTTTCACTCTTTTTGATCACATTATATCATTCTCCTCTCTTGACCCTTGAAAACTTCTACCACACCAAACTCGAAGTAGTCTCATTAGAGGGTTAGTGCATAATCAAAAATTCACATGTTCAGCAAGGACACAATCATTCCCAACACTTCTGGACATTACCAAAGGTTACTGAAATTTAATGGAGCAAAGAAATCCACTCAAACACAGTAAAAGAGGCAATGCGAAATAAAAGGCAGAATCTGTCAAAACAGAACAGTCCGTAAAGACGAATTTTTACGAGTCACTTAACATGCTCAGATGAAGAAGCTTAAATTGAATGAAAGTTGCGTACATATCTGAGGATTACTCATGAATTTTTGCAGATTTTTTAGACTCTCCTACAAAGAGATCAACTCAATTTCGTGACAGCTAAAAATCTGTTTCTGCGCAGAAATCCAAATCTAGTATCAACTCTCTATCAAAGACTTTACTTGGCACGAAAATACAATAAAATTAAGGTAAGGAGAGGTTGCTACAGTAGTAACAACTTCCAAGACACAACAAAACAGTAGCAAAATAAAAACATGGGTTATCTCCCAAGAAGTGCTTTCTTTATAGCCATTAAGATGGGCTCAGTAATTTTAATGATGCTCTCGCAAGAAATAAGAGTTGAAGCAAAAGAGAGCATCAAAAAGCAAATTCAAAACAAATTTAAGCCTAAGCCGCTTCCTATGCATAGGAATCTTGTACACAAATAAATTCATGAAGAACAAAGTGACAAGCATAGGAAGATAAAACACGAGTAACTTCAAAATTTTTAGCATGTAGAGAGGTGTTTTAGTACCATGAAAATTTCTACAACCATATTTTACTCTCTCATAATAATTTCCAATAGCATCATGAACAAACTCAACAATATAACTATCACATAAAGCATTCTTATTCACATGCATAAAAGTATCATTACTCTCCACATAAGCATAATCAATTTTATTAGTAATAGTGGGAGTAAAACTATCACAACCATCATTGTAATCATCATAAATTGCAGGCATGGTATAATCATAATAAACTTTATCCTCCATAGTAGGTGGCACCAAAATACCACTATCATTATAATCATCATAAATGGGAGGCAAAGTATCATCAAAGAAAATTTTCTCCTCAAAACATGGGGGATTAAAAATATCACAACTAGCTTCCCCAAGCTTAAATTCTTCCATAGCATTAGCAATAATAGTGTTCAAAGAGTTCATGCTAATAACATTGCTACAACTATTTTGCAAACAAAGTTCCATGGGTTTTTTTAATTTTCTCTTCAAACACCTCATGTACTAACTCAAGATAAATACTATAAAGATCTCTAATATTTTTGTTGTTTTCCATTAAGCCTAACTAGTGAAAATAAAAACAAGAAACAAAAAGATATAATTGCAGAATCTAAAGGAAATAGCTTCGAGCACTCACACACCGGCAACAGTGCTAGGAATTAGCTTAGTAGTCGGAGGATGTGAATACCTTTTACCTTACCTCTCCGGCAACGGCGCCAGAAAATAGCTTGATGTCTACGCACGCTTCTATTCCTGTAGACAGTGTTGGGCCTCCAAGAGTAGAGGTTTGTAGAACAGCAGCAAGTTTCCCTTAAGTGAATCACCCAAGGTTTATCGAACTCAGGGAGGTAGAGGTCAAAGATATCCCTCTCAAGCAACCCTGCAATTAAGATACAAGAAGTCTCTTGTGTCCCCAACACACCTAATACACTTGTTAGATGTATAGGTGCTCTAGTTCGGCGAAGAGATAGTGAAATACAAGTAATGTGGATGATTGTAAGTAGTAATTGCAATCTGAAATAAAAATGGAAGCAAGCAAACATGTAGCATAACTTGTTGGAAACGGTGTTTCAATGCTTAGAAACAAGGCCTAGGGATCATACTTTCACTAGTGGACACTCTCAACAATGATCACATAACTGAATAAATAAATGCTACTCTTAAACACTCTCTTGTTGGATAACAAATACCATTCATTGTGTAGGGCTACAAAAGCACACCTCAAGCCGGAGTAAACAAGCTCCACAACGTCCGGAGTTCATATTAAAGTAACCTCTAGAGTGCATAATAGACCGTTGCAATTTAGACCGAGTACTAACATAGCATACACACTGTCACCAATAGCTATGAAAGGGGGAATAGATCACATCAATACTATCATAGTAATAGTTAACTTCATAATCTACAAGAGATTACAATCATAACCTACGCCAAGTACTACATGATGCACACACTGTCAACTTTACATCATGGAGGAGGAATAGACTACTTTAATAACATCACTAGAGTAGCGCATAGATTAATAGTGATACAAAGCTCATGATCACATAAAGATCACACCATGGGAGAGAGAGATGAACCACATAGCTACCGGTAGAGCCCTTAGCCTCGGGGGAGAACTACTCCCTCCTCATCATGGGAGACAGCTACGGCGATGAAGATGGCGGTGGTGTCGATGGAGATGACTTCCGGGGGCACTTCCCCGTCCTGGCTGCGTGCCGGAATAGAGACTTCTGTCCCTCGAAACTTGTCTTCGCGATGGCGGCGGCTACAGAACTCTTCGTGGAATATCGTCGATTGTTTTAGGGTTTTCGGAGACGGAGGAATATATATGCGGAAGGGCGATGTCGGTGGAGTCCCGAGGGGCCCACCCCATAGGGCGGAGCGCCCCCCTCTTGGCCACCCCAGCCTATGGTGTGGAGGCCGTGGGCCTCCCCTTGGCTTGCCCTTCTGGCTCCGTGTGTCCCTCGGAAAAATAGGAGGTTTGACTTTTGTTTCGTCCAATTCCGAGAATATTTCCTGTGTAGAATTTCTGAAACCAAAAGCAGTAGAAAACATCAACTGGCGCTTCGACATCTTGTTAATAGGTTAGTTCCGGAAAATGCATCAAATGATATAAAGTATGAATAAAATATGTAGGTATTGTCATAAAACTAGCATGGAACGTAAGAAATTATAGATACGTTTGAGACGTATCAGGCGTCAATGGTGGCTCTGTGAAACCACGGACGTGGAGCTTAGAGAACTCCAGAACGAGGGCATGATTTCCGCTCAATGGAGCTTCAAGCGCGACTCCGACGCCCCCAAACCAGATGTGGACGAAAGGGTCATGACAAAAGCCTGGGTTGAGCGCGGTCTGTCGCTCCCCTGTTCGAAATTTTTCCTCTCCATCCTCAACACATACGGGCTTAAGCCTCACAATATCTGCCCAAACTTTTACCTCCTCCTTTCGAATTTCGTGACGCTCTGTGAAGGGCATCTCGGAATCCGACCAGATGTCCGATTGTGGCAGTTTTTCTTCCGGGTGAAGAAGGAAACGAAGGATAAGGCTATGGTGAACTGCAGAAGCATGACTTTTATGCTCCGACCTGGTCGCATGTATCCACCCCATGACTCCCACGAATCTGTCTGGTACTGGAACGCCGGATGGTTCTATGAGAAGAACATCACAGTTCCGGGAGGCCACGATGATTGCCCAAGTTCGTCAACGAGCCTCCGGAAGAGCGCGACAACTGGAGCCATGTTCCTGCGCTTGCTCAGTTTCCGATACTGGAAAAAGCAGCGCGAAGAATTTCTTGGTTAGTCCTCGATGGGCTAACCGGAGCTCAGCTCACTTTGAGCTGGTTCACTCGGCGGATCCAGCCACTTCGGTATAATGCGCGTTTAATCTGCGCATACACCGGGGCGGACGACCTTCTCCGAGCGACCCGCCACGACCTTCCGTTTGATTCCCTTAAGAGGAGAATCAAAACGCTCGTAAAGATTGGCCGAGGCCAACCGGTTCCGGAGTTAATCAAGGATATCCAGACAAACGACCAATGTCCTCCGGTAAGCTCTAGCTCCTTTGTCATTCTTAACTTCACATATCTTGTATGTCTAACTTTCTTTTGATTCATCTTCCTGCTCGATACTTTGGCGGAGGAGAACTTCCGCACCATACTCCATGTTCCTGTCAGCGGCGAAGCGGTAGAGGAGGATCTGCAGGACGACGAGGAGGAAGAGGAGCGTGTGCCTCGCAAGGCTGCCCCTCGACCCACTAAGCGTCCCCGCGCCAAAGCTTCCGGCTCCAAAGCCGAAGCTAGCGGCGAGGCCTCTGCCAAAAAGGCCAAGACTGTGAAGCCCCCCCACTGGATTCCAGGAAGGCGGAACGTGAGCGTATCAAATTGCTGTCAACAGCAGGAAAGCGCTCGTGTCCTATCATTCCCGGCGCGACGTGAGTCTCCGAGTACGACGCATCCTTTGTTTTTATAGAACTTGTTACTTATTCATTTGCTTGCTTGGTTGTAGGAATCCGACCACCGCCACCGCACGGACCAACGTCCAGGAGCCCATCACCAAGTATATGAAGAAGTCTCCGGCCGTTGGCCCTGCAACACCAGCTCTGCCAAGTACCTCACACGTGACTCCCCAGCCATCTCCACCTCGAGATGAGCAATCTCCCCCTCCTGCTACCGGAACTCCCGTGGAAATAATTCTGGTGAGTAGAGAAAAGGTGGGCGGAGACCGCTCCGAGGCAAAGCATGCCCAAGAAGAAGCTGAAGTACAAGGCCAGGAGAGGACGGAAGTCAACTCCTCGGAAAAAACTGAAGCCGCAGGCAGTGACATTGTCATTTTTCCGAAGAACTTCGGGGATCCGACTGATCTTACCTCCACCCCCAAGGCTTATGCCACCAAGTTTTTTAACAAGCTTACTGAGGCGGAAAAGTGGGATCTTGAACAAGACCTGCTTAACGCCATGTTGAACAACGCCTGGGGGAAACCTGATGCCGAGACGTCGGAGATCTAGGACTTCAAGAAGGAGATTGGTCAGTTCTGCGACAAGCTCATCTGCAAGCAGAAGGTACTTCCCAGTAGCCCCCAAGTATGTAGGCGGAAACTAGTCACTAGTTAGCACCTAAATACTTAGAGGAAACTCAAACTGAAGAAGATTTTTTAAAAAATGTCGTAGTAGCCCCCAAGCATTATGGCGGAAAAGCTTCCGGCACAATGCTTCCGAAGGACTTATAGAATATCTCGAATTTACTCCTGCTCTGTTTCTACTTACAGGAACAGCATGCTCTGCATTACGAGCTCCACAAGAACATTGCCCTGCAGCGCCGCGTTACCTTGAGCCAGGCGGAGAAAATTCAAACGTTCAAGAAGGAGAACGCAGATCTGAAGAAATAGCTGTTAGACGGCCAAGGTTGGTTTCCGACTTACCTGTGAATAATTCATGATCCGAACTTCAAGCTGATTTTGATTTATCTTGGATAGGTGCATCCTCTTCCCTCGCCATAGCATCCTCCGAGATCGAGACTCTTCTCTCCTCCCAGCAAGATCTAGAGGCGAAGCTTGCCGAGGCGGAGAAAAAGCTGGCGGAAAAGAGCTTGGAACTCATCCGGAAGGAGGGTGAATTCGAGTTAAAAAGAAAAGTTGATAGTGAAACCATCCAAAAGCAACAAAAGGAGCTCGGCGGGCTCCGGAATTACATGGAGATGGCGGAGAAGCACTAGGACTTACTCAATGAGGATGTCATGGGTATGTCTCCGAAGTTCATATAGTAACGTATGTGCTAAACTCAGTCTGTTATGCTTATCGGAAATTTTCTCCTCCAGAGCCTCTTGGATATAATGAGGAGCGTCGGAGCCAGTTCAACCGGAATGATCTGCTTCAACTCACCGGAGATGACTGTAAGGATCTCATCTCCGCCTCCCGGAAGATTTGCCATAACTTATCAATCAAGAGGAGCCAAACTTGCAAAGTTCGAAAGCTTATCCAGAGAATGGACATTCTTCCGGAGCTGGTGGTGGATCTGCAGGCGTCATCGGCCCGAGGTGTTGCTGCCATGTCCTTGGCTATGTGCCTAGCACATAACCTGGATCTTGACATTGACAAAGTTACTTCCGGTGTTCCTCCGAACTCGAACGTCAATGCGCTGCTGGACGCAGTTAGTGGCTACGACACCTACATCGCCCGGAGATTCCGTCATGATGAGTTTTATGACAAGGTGGTTCTTCCAGCCGACGAACCTCTTGAAGCAGAGCTCCAGAAGGAACGCGAGGCAGAAGCCCGACCTGCCCAATCTGGAAGCCAGTACACCTAGACAAGCTCCAAGGACAAGGGTGGCGCAATATCTCCGGCCGAAGACGACGAAGAAAGTGACGAAGATGTCTCCTCTCCAGCCAAGGGCGAAGAAGAAAATGATCCGAAGGTTGATGACAAGGGGGAAGCTTCTCCGGCCGAGGAGAAGTAAAAAACTTATGATGAGGTCTAAGACCCCGTGTGTGGCCCGATCTCGCGGATTGACTTCGAAACCAAGAGGGGAGATGGGAAAACGCGAGGAACACGAAGAACACGATGAACACGAGGAACTCCGAGACTCACGCACGCACACCAACCCGATACACCCGATACTTACCCCCGTGGCTCGATGGACCACGCCAATAGAATCACCCGGAAGAGGCACGCGGCAGAATTCCCGGTGAGAGATTGGTGTTGGAGAAAAGGGGATTGGTGAGGGAGAGAGAGTAGCTTGTACTAGAATCTCACTCAACAATATCCAAATAAACAACAAGGATGGCCTTGATTACAGAGGGATGATACCCAAGGGAGGCTAAGCTCAAAATTAGGTTTGAGTTCAACAAGTCTAAAGAGCTAATGAGGGGTTCCAGCTACTTATATAGTCATACACGGCCAGCAAGGGCGAACAGGTACGCGAATGGATAAGTTAAGGCAGTTTGGTGGGGCATTATCGTCAGGTCCGGTTTGGGGCCGGTCGGACCGGGCCTGGGACCGGGCTGTCCGGTTTGGGGCCGGTCTGACCGGGCCTGTGACCGGGCCGTCCGGTCATGGGTCCGGTCGACCGGGCGCAAACCGGGAAACTGCGAAGTTTCCGGTCCTGGGTCCGGTCGTCGTCCAGTACGAGGGAGCTGGCCCGGTTTGCGCCCGGTCGACCGGGCCTATGACCGGGGCGTCCGGTTGTAGGTCCGGTCTGACCGGGTCCTGGACCGGCCAGCGTCCGTCTCTTCCTTGGAGCGCTTCGTGCGACGTCGGCTTCGGCTTCATGATCATCTCCATGTCCAGTTGCTTCTCTCCTTCCCTTGACCTTGGCGTCTCCTCCTCTCCGTGGTCTTGACGCGCCTTGTACCTAATGACACATAGCACGTCGGCATGAGGTAGCAATCCATCCAAAGGGGTACCAAGATCAAGGGTGGTGAGGAGCGAGTTCACCTCATCATGAAGAGCTTTGACTCGGGCTCGTGTCATCGGTCCACTTGGGGGACTTGTTGGTCTTGGTGTAGCGACGTCGGTGACCGGGGCTACATCATCTCCCCCCCCTTGGGAAAGAGTCGTCCTCGACTCTTGCACCTCCTCATCTCCATGATAGGGTGACAAGTCCGAGACGTTGAACGTGTTGCTCACCAAGTACTTGGATGTTGGTATGTCGATGACGTAAGCGTTGTCATTGATGCGCTTGAGGACCTTGAAGGGACCATCTCCTCTTGGCTTGAGCTTGGAGTTGCGCTCATGGGGAAACCGGTCCTTCCTGGAGGTGGATCCAAACGAGGTCTCCTTCTTCGAATATCCTTGCCTTCTTCTTGGCGTTGATGTGGTTGGCTTGACGAAGAACATGTGCTTGTATGGTTGCCCTTGTCTCTTCATGTAGTTTCTTGACGGCGGCGGCGCGCTTGTCGAAGTCCATGTTGATGCGCTCGTGTAGGGGAAGCGGAAGTATGTCGAGTGCCGTGTAAGGTTCGAAGCCGTAGACGACCATGAAGGGGCTCCTTGATGTAGTCTTGTGCTTGGCGCGGTTGTAGGCGAACTCGGCGTGAGGAAGGCACTCCTCCCATGACCTCAAGTTTTTCTTCACGAGGACCCGTAGGAGGGTGGAGAGGCTTCGATTGACCACTTCCGTTTGACCGTCCGTTTGCGGGTGCGATGATGATGAGAACAAGAGCTTGACTCCAAACTTCGCCATGATCGACTTCCAAAGATAGCTCATGAACTTGACGTCTCGATCCGACACAATGCTTTGCGGTACTCCATGTAGGCGAACGATTTCCCTGAAAAACAATGAAGCAATGTGTGAAGCATCGTCGCTCTTATGGCAAGGTATGAAATGAGCCATCTTAGAGAATCTATCCACTACAACAAATATGGAATCATGACCATGCTTAGTGCGAGGCAAGCCTAGAACGAAATCCATGCTAATATCTGTCCATGGTGCAAAAGGAATAGGCAATGGCATGTAGAGACCATAAGGGTTGGAGGTAGACTTAGCTTGTAAGCATGTTGTGCACCGACGGCAAAGGCGCTCCACATCTCGCTTCATCTTTGGCCAATAGTAGTGGGTTGAGAGCATGGCATATGTCTTGTCACGGCCAAAGTGGCCCATAAGACCTCCTCCATGAGACTCTTGCAAAAGCAATTTTCGAAGCGAAGACGCGGGAATGCAAATCTTGTTGGCTTTAAACAAATAGCCATCATGCAAATAGAAATCATCCACTCCTCGCTCAACGGAGCACTTCTCAAAAATGGGAGCAAAGAAAGAATCGGAAGGATAGAGTTCTTTGATCTCTTCAAGTCCCAAAACATGAAAATCCAAACGAGTTAGCAAAAGGGTGTTTTTGCGGGAAAGAGCATCCGCCACAACATTGTCCTTGCCCTTCTTGTATTTTATCACATATGGGAAGGACTCAATGAACTCGACCCATTTTGCATGTCGTTTGTTCAAGTTGTGTTGGCTTTTCAAATACTTCAAGGACTCATGATCGGAATGAATGATAAACTCTTTTGGCCAAAGATAGTGTTGCCAAACTTCAAGAACACGAACCAAAGCGTAGAGCTCCTTGTCATATATAGGATAGTTGAGGCGTGCGCCATCTAACTTCTCACTATAGTATGCCACGGGTTTGCCCTCTTGCATAAGAACACCGCCAATACCAAGCCCACTTGCATCACACTCAATCTCAAAAGTTTTGGCAAAATTTGGAAGAACAAGAAGTGGAGCTTCGGTAAGACGTTTCTTCAACTCATCAAAAGCATTTTGTTGGGCCTTGCCCCAAACAAACGGAACATTCTTCTTGGTAAGCTCATTCAAAGGGCAAGCGATGGTGCTAAAGTCTTTCACAAAGCGGCGATAAAACCCGGCAAGTCCATGGAAGCTTCGGACTTGGCCAACATTTGTAGGGGTAGGCCAATTATGGATGGCCTCCACCTTGGAAGAATCAACTTCAATCCCATTAGCGGAAACCACAAAACCAAGAAAAACCAATTTGTTTTGAGCAAATGTGCATTTGGGGAGGTTAGCATAAAGCTTTTCATGGCGCAAGATGCACAAGACTTCTCTCACATGTTGCACATGGTCCTCGAGGTTTTTGCTATAAATAAGAATATCATCGAAGTAGACAACCACGCTCTTGCCAATGAGAGGACGCAAGATGTGATTCATGAGGCGCATGAAAGTAGATGGTGCATTGGAAAGACCGAAAGGCATAACGAGCCATTCATAGAGACCGAGTTTGGTCTTGAATGCCGTTTTCCATTCGTCACCAATAGCCATGCGGATTTGATGGTAACCACTACGCAAATCGACTTTAGAGAAAATCGTGGCACCACTAAGTTCATCAAGCATGTCATCTAAACGCGGAATGGGATGGCGGTAACGGACGGTAATGGCATTGATGGGGCGACAATCCATACACATCCGTTGCGTCTCATCCGGTTTAGGCACAAGGATCACGGGAACCGCACAAGGGCTAAGGCTTTCTCGGACGTACCCTTTTGCGAGGAGATCTTGAATTTGGCGGTTGATCTCCTTTGTCTCTTCGGGGTTGGTGCGGTAGGCGGCACGGTTTGGGAGCGGAGCGCCGGGTATTAGGTCGATGCGGTGTTCTATGCCGCGGAGTGGTGGTAGTCCATGAGGGAGCTCGTCGGGGAAGACATCTTGAAATTCCTGCAAAAGAGACAACAAAGACGGAGGAATGTTGGTTAAGTCGTTAGTTGCCGACGAGGGTCCCTTGCATATGAGCACGTAGTGCAATATGGTGGATGGGTTCTCTTGTAGCTCTCTCCACTCACTCTTGGTGGCTAGAAGGACACTCTTGGACTCACTCATATATGGCTTGTGGCGCTCACTATCTTTGTGGTGGGTCGCTCCCTCTCCTCTCATCTCACTATGGTGGGTGCGGAGTTGTGCCCTCGCTAAAGCCTTCGCATTATCCGCGATGATTTGGCTAGGAGTCATCGGGCGCAACTCGAACTTCTTGTCGTTGACCTTGAAGGTGTATGTGTTGGAGAGTCCATCATGTATAGCCTTCTTGTCATATTGCCAAGGGCGGCCAAGCAACATGTGGCACACCGTCATGGGTACCACGTCACACTCGATGGTGTCCTCATAAGGGCCGATCTTGAAGTTGACGGTGACGGTATGTTGTATCTTGACGTTGCCCTTGTCACTCAACCATTGGATATGGTAAGGGTGAGGATGCTTGCGGAGAGTGAGGTGGAGCTTCTCACACAACTCGGTGCTCGCAAGGTTGTGGCAACTTCCACCATCGATGATGACCTTGATAGACTTGCCACCAATTCCGGCACGGGTTTGGAAGATGTTGCACCGTTGTTCTTCCATATCATGAGGTTGTGTGGTTAGCACCCTTGTGACCACAAGTGAGGGACTTGGGTCATGCTCACATAAGAGAGGGTCTTCTCCACTATCTTGCTCATAAGCTTCTTCACTTTCCACGGCGGCTTGCACAAGGGCTTCATATTCATCCTCATCAAGAGTCTCGATGTCACCATTCTCCATAGTTATCATGACCTTGGTGTTCTTGCACTCAAACGATTTGTGACCTTGGGTTCCACACTTGAAGCAAGTGACACTAGAGGGTCCCGTGGATGCCTTAGAGGAGGCGGTAGAGGAGACCGTTTGCTTCATTCGACTTTGGATAGTCGGCTTCTTGGAAGGTGTAGATGTTGCGTCGGCCTTGGCACTTGTAGCATAAGGAGTTGATGTAGTAGGAGGAGTCGATGTAGCGAGCTTGGAGGAGAAATAGGACTTGGCCTTGGAGTACTTGATGTCCTCAATCACTTGGCGCTCGGCCTTCGATGCTTGGTGGACTAACTCAACCATGTTGGAGTAGGGTTGGAACTCTACAATCCTCTTGATAGGATAAGTAAGGCCATTGAAGAAACGAGCAATTGTTTGTTCCTCGGACTCTTGGATGTTGGCTCGCATCATAGTGAGCTCCATCTCCTTGTAGAACTCCTCAACGGTTTTGCTGCCTTGCTTCAACTTTTGGAGCTTGTTGAAGAGGTCTTTCATGTAGTGCTTTGGGACAAAACGAGCATGCATCTCCTTTTTCATATCTTCCCAAGTGTCAATAGGAGGTTCACCCTTTTCTTCGCGAAGAGTGAGGACTTGCTCCCACCAAGTGTTGGCGTAGTCTTCAAACTCGAGTGATGCCATAGCCACTTTCTTGGCACCGGAGTAGTTGTGGATGCGGAAGATCTTGTCCACCTTGAGTGCCCATGAGAGGTATGCTTCGGCGTCGTCTTCACCTTTGAACTTGGGCATGTTGAACTTGAGCTTGCCATACATGTTCTCTTCATCCTCCAAGTTTCTTCTACGAGGAGGGGCGCCGTCAACTCTTGCGGCTAGAGGTGGAATAGGAGGTCTTCTATGGCCAACCATAGCATTGGGTTGGTGGTGGAGTTGAACACTTGCTTCACTTGGTTCACGGTGAGGATGTGGTTGAAGATCTTGTCGCGGTTGAGGACGATGCTCAATGTTGGGTCTCTCATCTTGATCATGGTGAGGCTCTCCTCGTCCACGTTGGTCATGGCGAGGGTGGCGACGAAGATCTCGCCGAGGTAGATCTTGAGGATCTTGGTCTTGGGGATGGCCATCACGCCCATGGTGAGCATGGCGATCCACTTGGTGACGATCTTGTTGAAGGTCTTGAGCTTGTGGAGGACGCTCATGTGGACGAGTATGGCGATGTATTTCTCCACGCCTAGAGTTGGAGCGGGAGTCTTCATGACGAGCATGTGAGCGATGAGGTCGATGATGGTCTTCACGCCTTGAAGAAGAGCTTGGGGACGAAAGGCCACCATGAGAGTAATGGTCTTCATGCCGTGAGGAAGAGCTTGATGAAGAGGAAGTAGACCGGTGTCGACGATGGCGACCCAAGTTGGTGATGGCGCGCTCGAGGCTATCCATGCGCCGCTCCATGTTGGCATCATTGGCCGCCATTTGGTCGTTCAAGTTGTCCGTAGCTTCACGAAGAAGGGCCAAGTCGTGGTTCACGGTGGAGAAGTTGTGAGCCACTTCATCGTATTGCTCATCGATGCGCGTCTCGAAGAGGGAGAGTTGCTCCTTGAACTCTTGTCGTTGCGTCCATAGGTTGTGTTGAGTAGCCAACCTCTCGGTGTTGCGAAGGATCTCTTCATCCCTATTGGTATCTCCGTTCCTATCCATGATGGAAAGACAAGAACTATGTTGTGTATGTTAGTGGAAGGAGACTACCTCGCACTCTTACCAAGGTAAGATAGTATTGAGGCAATCCACCAAACCGAAAGCAAGATCAAGTGTATCGGGGACACACGCAAAACCACACGCAAAAGCTAGCAAATATGGTGTTAGGCGAGTGTTGTGGAAAGCCAAAAGACAAATCCAAAATCGAGTATGTTGTTAAAAGTGGGTAAAGTCCAAAAATCCAAATGTCAATGTGAAGATCACTATAAACACGGAAAAAGTTGTGGAACACACACACGAGATAAGCGGGGTTAGTGCAACCAAAAGTGAGCGGAAAAGTGTATGTATAAGTGCTCGGTGTCACACTAACACAAGGAGAGCCAAAGCTTTGGTTGCAAAGGAAGAGACAACAAGATTCACACGCGGCCTCTCTTCTCCTATCTCTCTTTGCTTAAAAGCTTTTTCTCTTTTGTATATGGCGGCACTTGCAGTCGTTTGTATCTTTGGTGGCACGTGGACACTTTGTATGTATGGGCGTATGGATGTATGGTGCTACTCGCACTCTTTTTGTGTTTTTGGGGCTTTTTGACGCACTATGTTAGCGTTAGCCTCGCTTTTGCTATCTTGCCACACGAGTGTTTGCTTGGGTGCCTTACTCAACGCGACACACACACCTCACAATGCGGGGCCACGTGCAATGTCTCGCAACACTAGACAAGCAATGCTCGATGGGATAGATCGCAAAAGGAAGAGGGGTTACAAGGTGACCTGCAAGTTATACCTGCGACGATGGTGGTGGTGGTGGTGGTGGTGGTGGAGATCGCCGGAAGTCGAGGTCGAAGGAGGGCGCGAAGAAGCGCCCGGTCTGGGGTCCGGTTGGACCGGCTCCTGGACCGGCCTGTCCGGTTGCCGCCCGGTCGACCGGTTTCTGTGCTGGGCCGTCCGGTCTGTGGCCCGGTTGACCGGGGCCGAAACCGGGTTTCGCGGGATGAAGCTTTCTCTCTCCTGTTCTTCACGAAAACCAAACCAAATCGACCAAATCGAGGGGAAACGATGGAATTGGAGGCTAAAAGTTGGGGAAATAGTAGATCAAGCACAACAACACCAGATCCACGGACCAAAACCACTCAAAACGCAACCAAATCACAGATCGGTCAAGAGGCAATTTGGGGCTATTTTTGGGGATTTTTTTTGGAAAATTTTCTAGGAACGAAATCGGGTGGGTGGGAGGTCAAATCCGCGGTAACCAAGAGCTGCTGATACCATATGATGAGGTCTAAGACCCCGTGTGTGGCCCGATCTCGCGGATTGACTTCGAAACCAAGAGGGGAGATGGGAAAACGCGAGGAACACGAAGAACACGATGAACACGAGGAACTCCGAGACTCACGCACGCACACCAACCCGATACACCCGATACTTACCCCCGTGGCTCGATGGACCACGCCAATAGAATCACCCGGAAGAGGCACGCGGCAGAATTCCCGGTGAGAGATTGGTGTTGGAGAAAAGGGGATTGGTGAGGGAGAGAGAGTAGCTTGTACTAGAATCTCACTCAACAATATCCAAATCAACAACAAGGATGGCCTTGATTACAGAGGGATGATACCCAAGGGAGACTAAGCTCAAAATTAGGTTTGAGTTCAACAAGTCTAAAGAGCTAATGAGGGGTTCCAGCTACTTATATAGTCATACACGGCCAGCAAGGGCGAACAGGTACGCGAATGGATAAGTTAAGGCAGTTTGGTGGGGCATTATCGTCAGGTCCGGTTTGGGGCCGGTCGGACCGGGCCTGGGACCGGGCTGTCCGGTTTGGGGCCGGTCTGACCGGGCCTGTGACCGGGCCGTCCGGTCATGGGTCCGGTCGACCGGGCGCAAACCGGAAACTGCGGTTTCCGGTCCTGGTCCGGTCGTCGTCCGTACGAGGAGCTGGCCCGGTTTGCGCCGGTCGACCGGGCCTATGACCGGGGCGTCCGGTTGTAGGTCCGGTCTGACCGGGTCCTGGACCGGCCAGCGTCCGTCTCTTCCTTGGAGCGCTTCGTGCGACGTCGGCTTCGGCTTCATGATCATCTCCATGTCCAGTTGCTTCTCTCCTTCCCTTGACCTTGGCGTCTCCTCCTCTCTGTGGTCTTGACGCGCCTTGTACCTAATGACACATAGCACGTCGGCATGAGGTAGCAATCCATCCAAAGGGGTACCAAGATCAAGGGTGGTGAGGAGCGAGTTCACCTCATCATGAAGAGCTTTGACTCGGGCTCGTGTCATCGGTCCACTTGGGGGACTTGTTGGTCTTGGTGTAGCGACGTCGGTGACCGGGGCTACATCAACTTATGCCTGCGGGAAGAAAAACAATGCATCATTTTGGCCCCATAGAGGGTTTGTAATATAACTTAAATTCTTTAAGTAGCTAGGGACGAAACACTTATGCATGGGGAAAAAACTTATCCTGCTATCTGTTATAATTGTTTGCATGTTTCTTTTATTGAAAGCAAGTGCTGGTTTTGATGTTTTCCGGTTTGCTCACTTGAACTTCCACGAGCCGGAAGACCTTGAGCCGGAGACGCTCGCCAGCGGCGACGAAGCCCAATGGCAGTCCGTCAATAACTGCGGAAACAAGCCCCCAGCCTAGGTGCCGGAAGTCGCTACCAGGAATCCGTGAGTTCACAACCGAAAATATTTCCACCAGAAAACTTAAGCTTACGTCCTAAAGGACGATTTTTGAAAATCACAACTTTCATACAGGCCTAGGCGGAAAACATACACGATCTAAGAATGAACAAGTAAAGGAGGTAAAAGACTCAAAGAGTGAACCAAATGCTTTATTTCATTGATCATGTATAACTATTACAGAGTATGTAACTCGAAAAAATTGCTAAGTGTGGTAAGGACGTAGTTGTGCAATATTCATGGGACGATCTGTCTCATCATAGATGTCATCCGGATCCTCTCGTTTTCGTTTCCGGTGCCACTTAGCAGGTCTATCCTTTAGCTCCCAAAAATCGACAAGATAGTACGATCCGTTATGAAGCACTTTGCTAATGACAAAAGGTCCTTCCCATGGAGATTGCAACTTATGATCTTTCACC